>NC_046315.1:73990596-75190596 GCF_009819535.1 Lacerta agilis
AGTACAATAAACACAATTCTCCTTTTCTTTTCATTAATAATCACACGGCTAATGCATAACAATCCCTCTGCAGCTTTTACAAGCAAACTTGAGCTGCTGTGTTGTAATAGCTGGAAAAGTTAATGTAGCTTGAACAAGGTTCCTAATTGTCCCTGTCTCTGTCATATTTGTCTACTTGAATGGTCCTAAATACCACAGCGATTAATTACTAGAGAGCAGGTATTACAAGATGTTATCATCCTTCCCCAACTGTCTGGGTGAATGGAGAGAGAGGCAGTAGATTGTTACAGTGTTTCATCTTTGCACTTCCTATAAGGCACTTTAACCAGAAGATTTAATGTGTCAAAGTTAACTGCGTTCTCTAGCAGATATTCACATTCTAATTAAAGATTAAGAACGTAGTACATTACACTGTGATTTGTCATACATGGCTTGTTAAATAGGAAACCTACCGGGATTCCCTAACATTTTATAAACATTATTCAGGGCTTTTTAATGTGGGCAAAGCACACGATTATTCAGCTGCTCTGCAACAGAGAAGGTAGAAAGGGCTGCTTCCATGCACATATCCAACCAGGACCTAATATATAGTGAACTTGAATTTATAAGGGCACAGCCCATTGTCAGTCTTACGACTGTGCCCTAATGCCTTCCTCAAACTGAACATTCGGTAGAGTTAAAAAAACACACACACACCAAACCACAACCCCACAGTTTAATGATTTAGCATGGTGTGTTTGTTTTGTTTTCTCTTTAAAACATACATTTTGGATCTTAGCTACTTCTTGGCATTTTTAAACTTTTTTTAAATCCCAGCAATGGAGACTTAAAGGGAGAGGTGGGGTCAGAGGAAAGTGTTCCGATACGCAGAGTGTTTTTCAGCTCAATCCTAGCAGGCTTGAACTCCAATATCCTTTCCAATATCAGAGGAGCGGTTCACATTCTTTGATTGCCTGAGGAATAAATTAATGAGGTTACCGGAGACATCAAACATTTGCATATTCACGGATGCTTATTAGGTTGAACACAAATGTCAGGTGCACTAGATTTTGGGAATACTGGCTGGGGCAAGGGATGTTCCTGTTATAATGTGAAATGCTCTTCTCAAAATTAAAATTTGTCTGCCGGAGGTAAAGATTCTGTGACCAGAAGAAACAAGATTCTCCGCCCCCCCCACCTCCCCCAAACAAAAAGGAATCAAGGTTTAATCTATTCAGCAACACTTTCCTGAAAGGTATTCTGCAGTCCAGAAAGTTGTCTGCTTATGCCTCATCGGAAACGTGTTTTTAAAAAACCCACTATACTTGCGAATGTACTTTTGTCTTTTTAACACAATTTTTCTTCCTGCCCTCAATTCCTTATGGATTGCTGAATTTATTAAATAGCTATGGTGGTACACAATATATGTTTGAGGTTACTTCCTGCAATGCCCAATTATTGGAGGATTTTTATACTCGAGCAGTTATTGCTAAGGATCCCAAACCTATATCCTACGAGAGACAGAAGATTGAATTACAAAATATGTCTCCAAGGGATGCGTACACATGGCTGCATTGTTGTCAGTGACTTCCGTCACTACTCTGTGAAAGCACATTGTGTGCTTGGTTTGTACTGTATCTCATTATTGCTGCAAGTTTGTAGCTGTGCTGATCGCTTGGGGTACTTATCCCTTTTGTATCCTCCTGGCTTAAATATAAATTGAGTTCTTTCCTCTCCTCCACCATCCTGTATACACTACAGTTTTTAATTTACCACAGTTATAATTGCAAAATGGAACCATGTGCCTGGAGTTTTCTTGTTTCAGACATGTTTTTCAGGGCATTTTAACATGAAGCAATGTGGCTGATACCTTACACAGCAAAATCCATGCCATCTTAAATGGATGTTGGAAGGAGAGGTCTTTGAATATGAATATGGATGAACAAACAGGCTCCATTCTGCCCCTCTGGTTTCAGCGAATAATGTGTACAACTTCCTCCCCCCTCCACCAACCACCACCTCTATATATGTTGCTCTGTATTCACTGCCCAGCCACTGCAAATCCTGTTTGAAAATCACATTTGCAGCATAACTGATAACAAAAGTATTACACGATGTCTATCCTACATATTTTGTAGATGCACTCCACTGCCTTTGTAAATTACGCCCAACTTTCAATGAAAATATATGGGGATTGCTTGATTTTCTATTTAATAGGCTATAAAATGAAGTCTCTAATCAAAGAAATGTTTGCGTTATATTGATGATTGCCAAAACAGATGTTATTTTTGTACAAGTGGGCCCTTTTCTTCCTTCCTTCCTTTTTTTTTTTTTGGTTGCTGGAGGAAGAAAGGGGTTAAACCAAACACATTACTAATGACTCTGAAGAACAATAGATGACAGTGCAAAACACAAAAGTATTGTGTTTTCCAAGCATTTGTTTTCAAACCATTATTTTGATGGATTCATTTTAACACCAAGAGGGGGGGGGGAGAAAGGAAAAGGAAAAGAAGAATGGCATCCATATCCCAGTAATTCTTCCAACAATGTCTGTAAAAATGATCTTTCAGACATTTACACAAACTGCCTGTTTTTGGAAACAATTCAGAAAAGGTCATTTCAGCTAAGGTTCCTTGTAGTCAAATTGCAGACATCCAGGCGTGTGTGTGTGTGTGTGTGTGTGTGTGTGTGTTTTCCATGCACATAGCACAGATTTTTTTGATTATGTAGATTTTTTTCCCCTACTGCAGTTTCATATGCAAAGCATGCATCAGCCATATCCGTGCTATCTCCTAAAGCAGTCGTTCTGAAACCCAATCTGAGGACAGTGCAGACTAAATAAAATTTCATTTTGATTTGGCCTCCCGCTGAGAATGGGACTGCTTTGTTTCAGCCGACGGAACAAGCAAGCCAGAAAGGTATGTCCCGCTTTGCATGGCTGGATGGTGTGACTTGAGGATCACAATCAGGCCGTTCATGCTTCCAGGGGCTTCGGCATCTCATCCACATCCTGTACTGTTCTCCCTCTTTTTTTTCCTTTCAATTTGCTTTCCTTCTGTGCTGCCTCTCATCTACCTGCAGGGCAAAGCTGTGGCAGACCTGAACACTATTGTTTACTTTGGCATATGTTTAATAGCTGCATGGCTGTTTGAGGTTGCTACTCCCCACCCCACCCCCCACCCCTCCTGCTGCTTGCCTTTGTATTTTCCTTTCGCTATCCATATTCACTTCCTCCCCTCCCCAGGTTTTTTTTTAAGATGCTGAATACACAAATATGGAATTAACCATAAATTACATAAGTACAGATTGCAATGCTCCAGAGATTTTACTGGAATGTTTATAATGCAGAAGCCTATTGTAAAATTCGAAGATGTGTTTAACAGCTTTTAGGGACTGGTGTGTTCCTAGTCCTTTTCTGAGCTGTTTAGGCAGGCAAGCAATCACCCATTATACTTAAAAGAGGGGCGGAGTGGGGGGGGGAATTGCTTTCTATCAATTCCATATATTTTGTAGAACATCACAGTGCAAGCTTGAAATGCATCCACAAATATTTCCTTGTCTAAATATTAGTCCTCACCTGGCATCAACTCACTTTCATTAACAAGCCGTCTAAAAACTGACCATACTCCCTTTGGCCCATGATTTGAAATATGGATTGGGCCGCAGGGAACAACCTGCTAGTTTACTCTTTGAAGCTACTTCAGACAATATGTTAGGATTCAAGAACACACAGCATTACGGGCGTATCTCTCCTCTTCCATAAATCATTTCCTTTAAATTAAAACAACAAGCTTATCCCTTGTTTAAATATTACAGTAAGGCTCATTTGTTCCACGACTCATATGTTTAGCAGGGGGCAAGGCGCAGGACCCAACAGAGACTGAAACTATAGCTCATAAACAAAGCAAATGGAATAATATCCTTGTCAGTTGCAGTGCATAATAAGGCATAGCAGTGGTGCTCTGTGCAACCCACCCACAACCCAGTTAAAGCAAAATTGTGAGAATTTAAGCTGATCTAAGCAGTTTCCCTAAGCTGTTTTCTTTAAAGTAAGTTCTAGTCAGACTACTGGAATTCCTGGAACTAATGGTCAGGGGTCCTTTTACCTTTGAAATGTGGATGGGGTAGGGATGGTCATTTGACTTTTCTTCAAGAGGACCAAATGAGCTTCAGCTGGAATAGCCTACTCTGAATTTGCTGCGTCGTGGAATAGGCCTTGAAATACCTTAAACTACTTTCTTTAAATTAAATTTATTGACTCTTGACATCACTTGTGTGCTAAGGTGTTTTGTTTTCGTTTTTGTGACCTAACATCCTTGTTAAATTTCCGTCCATTTGGATGCAATCCAGAGTGTATTGGGCACACCTATAAGTCTCAGAAATGCATGGGGATTCTGTGAGCATTCATTTCACTGAGTCATCATAGGGCCCAGCTAAACATGATGCAGAAGGTGCATTAACGAATCTACCGGCGTCTTTTTCTGTTGCTAAAAGTGGCTGCATGATTGTTTCTCCATCCCACCGAATACTTGATGGAGCACCTCTCTCCATATCGGCCAAGGAGGGTCCTGCAGTCTGCAGGGAAGGCCTCACCATGTGGGAATGTGGGAAAGGTCTCACTGAGTGGTGGCCCCCTGTTGGAGAACTGCCTCACTGTAGAGACAAAATTGTCCCTTTCACTGCAGGGGAGACCCAACTCATGGTCTCTTTGTCAAGCAGCATGGAGGAAGGGGTTAGCCACCCCTCCCACAGCACCATGACTCTAATACAGGGGTCGGCAACCTAAGGCCCATGGACCCCCTCTGCCCGCTCAGTCGGCTCCCGTGCGCCGCTCTAAACCGGCGCAGAGCAGCACAGGGACCGCCTTCCGTGATGCTGGCTGGCTTCCCATTGGCTGCAGCAATCTCCTGCAGCCAATGGGAAGCTGCACATGCCTCCTCCACACCGGAAGAAGCGCCGGAAATAGCATTTGCACATGCGTGTGTCTGCGCGCACACAAACACACACACTCCGGCCCACCGCAGCGTCTGCGGGACCGTGAACTGGCCCAAGCTGACCCCTGCTTTGTACCTTTTCCCACTGCTGCTTATATCAAAAGCAAAAGATAGTTGAAGATATTTCACTACATCTCCCACATGCTGCTTACTGTGGCTCTTATGCATCTCAAATTTTCACTGTCAACCTTCTTATGGCCATAATTCAGTTTTCCTTTAAGCAGAGGGCAGGGTTAAACCTTTTCAGTCACCTATGTTAGAAAGCTCTGGGGAAGGGCATGATTTGGCTAAAATTTGTGGGGGGGAGGCAGGGGTAGGAGTTAGGCTTGAAGATTTCACTAAGCCCCTTAACATTTCTACCTATAATTTTAGCAGTGGATTTAGTCCTGGCCTTTTCCCTTTCCCTTTTTTCATATAAATGCTATGGAAGCTTCAAGGTTATATATCGCGAAGTTATATAATTATGCTACATTCATTTTTTATAAATGAAATATTAAAAAAATAGTTGATGCTTGCCTAACAAATGAGGGTGGAAAGTCATTGGTTTTAAGGCTCAATAGGAGCTGCGTTTTGACCAGGTGATTTAATAAATAACTAAAAATGGAAATATTTCTTCAGTGCATCCATCCTCTTAATTTTCCATCTATCAATCCAATGCACAGATTCAGTTATAAATCACTTAGGCTGCAAACTTTCACTTAACTCAGATATATAGGATAGCTTTGTTTGAGATCCTAATTCCAGCCATTAAGATAATCTGAGAATACTTTTCTGACTACAAATTCTGTGTACATGAAGGGAGACGTTCTTATTGGAGACCTCGCAGATATTGCATCCCCATCTCTTGGAGAGTCATCATACACATTTTTTGTAGGCATTACTAGAGGTTAAAAACAAACAAATTTGAGCTGAATTTTAGTTACGCAGGCATAAAACAATATTGTACAGATATTGAGGTGGATTGGATCCAGACTATGGCCTTATTCCTTTGTTATTCACCAGTGGGGCATTCCCATGTTGAAGAAGGAGCAGGGGTGCATTTTATGTCTTATGGGGCTGCAATGAGGAGAAGAAAGCATTTAAAATCAGGTAAGTGGTGTAAGATTCCTGTACTTGATTTGGGGTGATATAAGGTAGGGTCACCCTATCTTTTGGAGAGGCATTGGGGTGAGAGCACAGAATGCCTGTAAAGAGGAGGAGGGAAGAGAAAGTATTTCACTCATGCAATATTGGAGAAACCCTATTATGTTTCCAGGGTATTTTGATTTGTTACTTCACTCTGACCCCTGGGAATGTGGGGAAGCTAGACATCCAAATAAATTAATGTTGCGGTGTGCAAAATTATTTTGCATTAGCATTGAAATTCATTTCTCCTGCCTGATGAAACGTTTTTTTTACTGTTTCAAATGGTGTAAACACATGAACATATATAGATTATCTGGTTGTCAGTAATGTTTAGGATTTGGAGTTGTTTGTAACATCTTATTGTGATTGATTTTTGCTTTATATGGGATATTTGTTGCTTTTGCTACTGTTTTAAGTTGACATTTATTCCATTGGAGAAAAGGCAAATTAAGCTCCAGGACTGCTGGAATAAAACATAGATTGCTCCTTGCCAACTCAAAGGGGTGTGTGTGTGGATTTTATCCATTGACCTTAGCAGATTGCTATAAGAACCAGTTTTGCTTTGTTTTAATAATCTATTTCATCAAGTGTTACCACAAACCTTTGAATACTCCTTAAATAGTTGGGATGTGCATTGGATTCAGATCAATCCTGAGGCAAAGTGGGGGGTGTCTTGAGAATCTTTTGGGTTTGTCAGAGGTGAAGGAGGATCTCTATAACATGAGACAAAACAGAAATCCCTGAAGTGCTTGAAGGCACTTTGGCGATGTAATCATAAAAAAAAGTTGAAGACAAGCATTGAATGAAAATTGAAGTAATGTATCTACGCATAGCAGAACAACATGGGGACAGTAAACTTCAGAGTTGGGAGTGGAGACAGAGAAAGGGCTCTATTGTGAATGGCAGGTCAAGTTTGTAAGCAGCTGAATGGTTTTTCCAGCACTCTCCAGTTCCAGTGTTTTGGGGGAAGGGAGCAGGTTTGCACATATCATGCCTCTAAGCTTAAGGAAGACAGTAGGATAGGGAGCAAACAGGAGAACTTCTTTATGACTGTCAGGTCTAGCTTGTAATTAGAATAAATGATTTTACCCTGGAAGTGAACCTCTCTTAGTTCTTCCCACCCCAGTATCAACTTTGAAGGTGCCCAACAGCACCTGGTATAGTTATCTGGAGTGTAGCAGGTTTCTTACGGAGCACAGGACAGTAGGAGAGATTAAGTGATTCCTTTTTCACACATCCTAAAATTATAACGGCTGCCTTTTCAGGAAAACAACTGTAGATATGCTTACATATTTTGTACAATTCTGGCCAAAAAAGAAGTGATAGATAGTTCCAGCATGAAAGAAGAAGAAGAAGAGTTTGGATTTGATATCCCGCTTTATCACTACCCGAAGGAGTCTCAAAGCAGCTAACATTCTCCTTTCCCTTCCACCCCCACAACAAACACTATGTGAGGTGAGTGGGGCTGAGAGACTTCAGAGAAGTGTGACTAGCCCAAGGTCACCCAGCAGCTGCATGTGGAGGAGTGGAGACGCGAACCCGGTTCCCCAGATAACGAGTCTACCGCTCTTAACCACTACACCACACTGGCTTTCCCCCTGTAGTTTGGCAGGCTCAATCCATTACGGAAGGCATACTGTGCTTGAAAACACTTTGGCAAAAGTGTGGGTGGTGGTGGGGATTATAGCCAATTTATGTTATTTTCCAGTAATGAATGTAGATGTAGGGGGAACCCCTCTGATGCAATTGATGCAAGCTGAATCAGGCGGTTTTTCAAAGTGTTAAGTTGGGGTCTGGATCCAAATATAATGATTGGTGCAAATCCCTAAATTCTAGCTGCTTTTGGTAATTAAAACCACTGGCAAGGGTGTGTGTGACAGAAAACAAGCAAGCAGAACATTTATGGGAGAAGTTATTGAGTCTCGCTTTTAAAAGGGTAAACTACAGAGTGCCATGGTGAAGTACTTGAAATCTATATTCCCATAGCCATAGATGCCCCTGTCCAGACCCAATCTAAGAAATGCCACTCTTTTTCTTGTAAACAAGAAAAAACCCCTGTAAATTCCCAGCCATTAGCCAGCTTCTTATGGGTTGTGAAATATGAAAGTGTTCACCTCTTTCTTACGCCAATCTCACAGTGTCAGAAATTAGCTAGTTTTTCCAGGCTAAATTTCCTGAGGCAACCAGGCCCCTGTGTGCAAGCATCCATAACTAGGATCAGATTAGATCCAAATGTGGCCCTAAGTCACAGGTGTCAACCCTTTGCCAGTCCAGGAGCCCCACTATTTCATGGCAATCTTCTAGGGGCCACATGCCAGTGCTTTAGAGGGCCAAAGGCAACAGGGTGCAGAGCACTTGGCGTCCCGCCCTTTACCCCAAAACACTTGCACCACTTGCCACACCACAGAGCAGGTTTTGTGGGAGCCAATCAGATCTCTGCTCATAAAATTCTGGAGAAGAAAGCAAAGAAATAAAGCGCCGTATTCTCTTGTGCTGTGAGTCTGTGCACATCCCAAGAGCATAGATGACTTTGTTTCTGAACTCTCACATTTTTCCTGTTAGTTTTTCACACTTGCCTTGCTTAATCTCAGGCAGATCCATCTGCAAGATTTCTGGCAAACAGAGGTATTAAATTTCAGAGGCCTTTAAAGCAACATGATGATGAAAGAGAATCAATACTCGTCAGTCCTTAGTCAGTGGGTTCCGTCCCAGAACTTAATTGTGCCCCCAAATTAAAGTGGTACCACCACATTTTATTTTTAGTATTGTTGATGAGGGTTTTCTTTTCTTTTTTTCCTGAGAGAGAAGCAGATGGAGAGAGAGAGAAAGTGGTAGTAATTTTTTTTTTAATGAATCTCATTGTGCAGGTTAGTGTTACATGTGGGTGACCTCAAACGGTGATGACTATAGTTTTGGGGCATGCAATAGACTGCTCCTTGGTATGCCCATGACTACAAAAAAATGGTCATCCCATTGATGTACTAAAAAAAAGTGGGTGTCTTTTTAGTTGCACATGGTTAACCATAATTCATACTATCATCTTTTATTTGCAGAATCACATCCATCGACAACTGAGTAAAACAAAGCCCATTACAAGTTTCTAGTGATTTCCTATTTGAGTGTACAGGGTGTTTCGAAATATAATGCAGTTCCATCCAACTAAGGCTTACCCAAAGTAGACCCACTGAAATCAGTGGACTTCAGTTATCCTTTCCTATTATTCAGGAGTATAAATAATAACTTGGATGTATAATATCAAAATTAACAGTGTCCACAAAATGTTCATATCCTTACCAGTCAATAAATCACCTCTACTCCTCACTGCAACCTTTATTTATTTATCTTAAAGTCTCTCCAGAGAGTCTCTGTAGCCTTGCAAAATGACCAAAGATACATATTAAACCAGCTTTGCACCATAGCTAAAGAAGTTAACCAGCGGGCATTTACATTGTTTCGTTAGAAAGGCAGAACCAAACAGCTTAGCCCAGAAGCTACTCTGGAAATCTAATATTTCCTGAGAAAAGAGCAGAAAAGGAAATTTGGAATCAGCGGGGGAGGGGGGGAGTGACCAGAAAATCCTGTTATTTACACCATACACTTCTGTGGAAAATTCACCCTTGGGATGACTTTATCAGAGCAAAGTTACACCCAGGGATATATATATATTTTCATTAAAAAGAGTTTGTGTGAGGTTCAAAGAGGGAGAGAAATTTACAGCCTGGAGAAGATTGTGCCGGAAGGTAACGAAAGTCATGTTTCTCCATCTCCAGATACAGAAGTATTAACAATATTTTAATTATTTGGTCACACAAATAAATAGTTCCTCCCCTCCACTTCATTAAAATTATTTAACCCTGCATTAAAAAAAAAATTATCTGAAGAAGGCAATTCTGAACCTCAAAAAACCAATAGGAAAGGTAGCATCTCAAGGAAGAGAATTGAGCAAGCGTTCTCTGCCACACATTCACCATTTATTTTCATGGGTGTCTGAAAGCCTCCATTGAAGTAAATGGTGGGATGCAGCCACAAGACACATCCAGTTGTGTTCTAAAAGCCTTTCTGCACAGTCAGATCATGAGTCAGCTACTCCAGGTTTGAAAGGGCCTTTCACAAAGTGGCCTCTGGTAGAGTGACTCCTATATGAGCCGTAGCTGAGTGTCAGAGCATCTGCTTTACATCCCAGGTTCAATCCCCACCCAATCCCAGACAAGGGTGGCAGGAGACCAACTTAGTCATGCTGGCCACATGACCTGGAAGTTGTATGCGGACAAACGCCGGCTCCCTCGGCCTATAGAGCGAGATGAGTACCGCAACCCCAGAGTCATCCGCAACTGGACCTAATGGTCAGGGGTACCTTTACCTTTACCTTTTTTTGTTGTTCAGTCGTTCAGTCGTGTCCGACTCTTCGTGACCCCATGGACCAGAGCACACCAGGCATGCCTATCCTTCACTGCCTCCTGCAGTTTGGCCAAACTCATGTTAGTAGCTTCGAGAACACTGTCCAGCCATCTCATCCTCTGTCGTCCCCTTCTCCTTGTGCCCTCCATCTTTCCCAACATCAGGGTCTTTTCTAGGGAGTCTTCTCTTCTCATGAGGTGGCCAAAGTACTGGAGCCTCAACTTCAGGAGACCAAATGCGCCAGTTATGTGACTCAGTATAAAACAGCTTTCTCTGTTGGGAATATCTGGGTTTACCCAGCACAGTGACCTTGAAAAGCAACAGAAGCAGTCCTGCGATGAGTGCTGGGTAGTTTGGAGCCACAATTTTAGCCACCCACAATTCTCCTGATGTATCCTGAGGCATGTTAGGAAATTATTATGTTGGGAGAGCCGCAGACCTTGCTGTCTTGACATGGAGGTGGCAAGGATCAGTGTCAGAATGCACCCACCTGGGATGCTGTGGCTATCGCAGCTGCCTGAGGATGTCATGGTGGGCTGGCAGCATCCTCATGTAATGCATTACCACATGTGCAATTAACCTTGCACTTTTATTTTATTTACTTTTTAAAAATCACTGCCCTTCATCCAAAGATCTCCCTTAACCTCCCAATAGTGATTCTAGATTCAGGTAGGTAGCCGTGTTGGTCTGACGCAGTTGAAATAAATTAAAAAATTGTCCAGTAGCACCTTTGTTGTTCAGTCGTTCAGTCGTGTCCGACTCTTCGTGACCCCATGGACCAGAGCACGCCAGGCAGTCTCTAAGTCGCACCTTAGAGACCAACTAAGATTGTTCTGGGTATAAGCTTTCATGTACATGCACACTTCTTCAGATACATGAACACGAAAGCTTATACCCAGAACAAACTTAGTTCATCTCTAAGGTGCTACTGGGCAATTTTTTTAAATTTCTCCCAGTAGTGAGATATCCTCCCTGCACAGAGCAGTTCAAGAGATGGCCCTGTAGCAAGAGGCAACTGTGGGACTGTTTCCCCACTTATAAAATAAAAAATAAAAAATCATCATCTGGATGGATGGACGGACAGGCAGACAAACTCCAGTACATGAGGGAGGAGCTCACAGATCCTGGAGAATAAAGTACAACTAAGCAAAATATATTGTTTGTTTTTAATGGTCTTGCTGCTTTTCACTACTTAGAAGAATGGCAAGATAACCAGTCCTTCACAGAACATCATATTCCTACCTTCATGGCTGTGATTTGTGGGTTGGCCACTTAATTTTATTTTTATTTTACTGTGATTTTGAGCTATGTTTTTATCAATTGTTTGATTTTGTGTTTTTAATGTATTATATATTTGGTGTTAGCTGTCCTGAGCCTGGTGGGGTATAAACACGTTGTTGTTGTTGTTGTTGTTGTTATTGTTATCGGAGTATGCACCCTTCGTATCATTTTTGTTTCTTTAAAATGTAATAGAAGCTCTTTTTATGAGTTTGTTTAGGTGTTTTAAGAATGAACGCACATTAGAAGGCCTGAATAACATGCAGCTGCACACAGAGTAGCTGGCCTCAGTCTGACACAGCAATGTAGCCGTGTGCATTAATTTTACCCAGAATTAATGCCTGAAAGGGGATGGTGATGGTACAAAATGTGTGTGTGTGTGTGTGTGAGAGAGAGAGAGAGAGAGAGAGAGAGAGAGAGAGAGAGAGAGAGAGAGAGAAGGAACGTTCTTATTACTAATCATATCGCAAACAATATCATTCAGCAGGGGCCAATGACACTGTTACAACCACCACCCTCGCAGCAGTCAAACAATTACAGTGACTGTGCTCTCTGGGAGAAGAATCTCACATCCCCAGGTAGGGATGGATAGAACTCCATTCCCCTCCCCTCACCCTGCTCCAGCAGTGTTTACCAGTTTTCAAATTAAATTCTGTTCCATTACAATAAAGAGCCTGGCTACAAATGCTGCATGAAATAGTTCCACTAAATTACATATAACAAATCATAATTACACATTAAAAATTATTGCACTATGTACAATATGCATATTTTCAGCCCTTTTGTATCCTGGTCATTTCCCTTAAGTTATCCCCATCGCCATTACCTCCACCTTGCCTACGAACTTTTTTCTTAACTCCTTTTTTCTCTTTTCTCTATGGGTTTAACTCTGTCATTGCTGGTCTCACTTAAACACTGTAAACATACTTTTTGTACATATCTGCAAGCACACAGAGAAATGGAAATTGCATTTTGTAATTGTTACACACTTATATGTGTGGCTATGGAAATAGAAAAAAAACAATGTAAGTTTCAAAGCAGAGCATAAACTTGCAGGGAAATGTGCTTATTTATAATATTTTTATACCACTGAATAGAATAAAATCTCTAAGCCGTTCACATTAAAACAAGAAAAATACAACCACCAACATTCAAGCTTTTTGCTGCATGGGTCTCAAATCAATGGACTACTAAGGGGAAGTACGTACTGTAACAGAGTTAACCAACATGCTGCCCTCTTTGTGGTTGTGGGCGCAGTTTCCATCAGCCCCAGATGACATGGCCAATGATCAGAGATTATGGGAGTTGTGTTCATAATATCTAGAAGGCACCGTGTGGTAACACCTGTAACTGTAGCATGCAGGAGAGAGTGCCTTGGAGCTCTTCCGTCCATCAGAGTCAACTCTGTATTCCAGAGGTCCACAAATATGTGGTCCTTGAGGTTGCATAGCAACAAAACGAAGGTGTTTTGGAAAGTGACTGGATACATCAGCCTTTGGGACTAGATCAGAATAATTGACCCACCATCAAGCATGGGCCTGGAGTTACAGTAAGATGCCCGTGGCAATGGAGTGCCCATAAAATGCATAGTTCATCACCTACAACATGTGTTGGGACCATTTGATATGGAGGCTTCTCCACAGTCATCATAGAAGTCATACGTCCTAGATAGGAGGCATTGGCACAGAGCCTGACACATCTGAAAATCAATAGATGTGGTGACTTCTGCACAAAATCTGAGAGGGCACCGGTACACTCAGAAATCTGCCGTGCAGCAAGGATGATCAGTACTCTGTCAGAATCCCTCTTGCTTGCACCAGCTTACAAACACTTGATATATACGTGCCCCACGCCCCTGAGGGAAGCGCTCTTTGCTCCTTCTTTAATAGCAAAGGCATTTGTTTTTAGGAAGGCTTTTGGATTATATGATATGTTAACCTTGCCCTTAGTATTTTACTCTGCCATTGGGCTATTTTAATGATGGTGTTTCATCTGTGCCTTTCGTTGAACTGGTGCTTTCTTAGTATATGTGGTTTGGTTCCTGCTTTTAGCCTTTTAACTCTTCTGTTACTTGTGTTGTTGTTGTTGTTGTTGTTGTTTGTGTTGGTTGCTGGTTGGCTGGTTGGTTGCTGGTTTTAGAATGTTAGCCCCCTTAGACTTTGGAAAGGCAAGATATAAATGTTTCAAATAAATAAACATGAATGGTACTCTTCATTGTGTAACTCATGATAGAGGCTGAATCTTTGTGGACTACTGCAATATATTGTCCATTTGCCCTTGCCTACTACCAACATAGGGGATGCAGCTGGCACTGTGGTCTAAACAACAGCACCTAGGGCTTGCCGATCAGAAGGTTGGCGGTTCGAATTCCTGCAACGGGATGAGTTCCCGTTGCTCGGTCCCTGCTCCTGCCAACCTAGCAGTTCAAAAGCACGTCAAAGTGCAAGTAGATAAATAGGTACTGCTCTGGCAGGTAGGTAAATGGTGTTTCCGTGCACTGCTCAGGTTCACCAGAAGCGGCTTAGTCATGCTGGCCACATGACCTGGAAGCTGTACGTCAGCTCCCTTGGCCAGTAAAGAGAGATGAGCGCCGCAACCCCAGAGTCGTCCGCGACTGGACCTAATGGTCAGAGGTCCCTTTACCTTTACCTTTTACTACCAACATGAGAACAAATGGTGGCATCAGAGCCAAAGTAGATCCCCGTGCCCCATTCACCCAGATCTCAGTAAAACAACATCCCAACTTGGTTCTCTCTCAGTGTTCTAAGCCACCTTTCTCTTATTTCCATATATGCTCCCTTGCAGGCTTCCTTGTCTCCTCCATATGCTTTCTTAATGATGCCCAAACACCAAGTTGTTGTTAGCAAACGTCCCACGGGGGCAAGTTGTGAGACTGACCCCCAGGTAGGGATGGAGCCGGCGTGCCCTCCTGGCTACTAGAGTCCAGGGGCACATTGATATGCGATTGTTCCCAGCATGAAGAACAACACACACAAGCCATTAAGGCTAAAAACTACTTTATTGCAGATAAAATGCATAGTATGTCTCTGCTTGCAAGCTCAGTAAGTCAGAGCTGTGCATTAGGGTGTCCAGCATCTCTGAGCCAGAACCGAAAGTAAAGTACAATAGTAAAGTACAAAAACATCACATGTGGGAAAGCTGTTAGGACTAGTGGCTTTCCCACAGGAGAAAAACAGACACATAGTCATGCTGGCCTCGCTGCTGCAGCTTTTGCAGCTCGGCTTGTAACTCCTGACAGTTGTGAGGAATGTATGCTTGCTACCAACCCGTGTCTCCTCCCTGCATCTCCCATCTCATGTTAGTTAAATAACGTACTTGGTCTATCCACATTGCAGCCTAATATATCTTGCTGCCAGGGGTGTAGTGGCAAATGGTGGCCCACCTCCCTATCCCTAGTCAAGGTGATCTGTACCCAAGGCTGTTCAACTTATTTTGGCATTTGAGGCAGGAAAATACCTAAAGTGCTTCCCCCCCCCATTGAGGGACTAACAATGCAACAATAATAAATTAAATAACTAGCTGCCTCTTCTCGAACCCCTAAACCAGACACCTGACCCAGTCGACTCAATTTACCTAATGGTAGTCAGCCCTGTGCACTCTACTTCTGCTGCTTCTGATGGGCAGGGAAATTCTTGGTGAGAAAATCTGGATTGACAAATGCTATGTGTTCCATGTAATGCCTAGTTTGTGTCTTCATTTTCAACAAACTTGGACTCTGGAATTCTTTTTGTTTCAAGAACAGGGGACACATTTCATAAGCACTGAGCATACCTCATCACCTCCAGGCTGAAATTCTGTGCAAGTTCAGTCCTCTGGGGTCTACTCTGACATTTTTACACAGAAGTTTGAAGCTAATAAAAATCTCTCCCTATATCACGATAAGGAGCATTTGGCTGTAGAACATTCAGTTGCAACTAGTAGAGTTGTCATTCCTATGAAATTTCACCTAAAGCAAAATGTGAGGGAAATGTGAAGGATCCTATTCTGATATCATGATATATATATTAAGACAGAAATTGAGTGAGTTTAAAATAGTTTGGCTACATACAATGTATTGCTTTCAGTCATAAGAAAAGCAGCTATTTCCAGGGAATGGGAGCTTATTTTTCAAAATTGAAATTGCTGCGAGAAATGACACAACTAGCAGCAAACAAAATAAAGCAGCTATTTCTAGGAATGTTCAGATTTATTTGCATAATTTGCTTTTTCCCATTCTTGCTTACCTTTTCTGCAGGCTGCATCATTGCTTCAAACAATTCTACTTCTGACTATGTGTTTACAATTGAAAATAGCATTCACATGCAGAGGCAAGTCATTCTTCAGGTGACGTTGCAAATTTACTCCTGAAGAGAAGGAGCCCCATGAGACTTCTCTGGCCAATCAGCACAAAACAATCCAGCATGAATTCCAGCTTGTGTACCTGTGATCAGACCACAGAGTTAAAAAAAAAAAATAGACAGAAGGCTTGTCAAGTAAGCTTGAATAATGAATACATTAGAGACAATTGTGATTGGCAAAGAGTGAAAGAAGTGAAGTTTGTCACATAAAATATTTGTTATGTGTTGTTTGCTTGGATCAAATAGCAATATTGGAGCAGTTTCCTTGGAGGTATTTATATGCATATAAGTGTTATGTCAGTTAGCGAATGAACAATATAATGTTTGCTTCCATTATAAATGATGCAGTGCTGGTTCTCAGGCATTCCACTTTTCCCTGTGTGATGTAACATGGGTGACGCTGTAACATGTAACATAAACTGGGGCACAAAGTAGTGCAATGCAAAAGGTGCATAAAGATCTTTGAGTGATTTCTGTCAGTGTGGTGTAGTGGTTAAGAGCTGTAGACTCTGAACCGGGTTCGTGTCTCCGCTCCTCCACATGCAGCTGCTGGGTGACCTTGGGCTAGTCACACTTCTTTGAAGTCTCTCAGCCCCACTCACCTCACAAAGTGTTTGTTGTGGGGGTGGAAGGGAAAGGAGAATGTTAGCCGCTTTGAGACTCCTTCGGGTAGTGATAAAGCGGGATATCAAATCCAAACTCTTCTTCTTCTTCTTCTTCTTCTTCTTCTTCTTCTTCTTCTTCTTCTTCTTCTTCTTCTTTCTTGTCCAGTGGAATCGAGACAGAATCAAGAACAATGCTAGTCACTGCTTTCCCCCCCCTTTTAAAATTCTTGCAGACAGAGCTAAAGGGGGCAAACAAGGGAGTGTGCTTTTGCCGTCACACTTCTGATATGTATATTGCAGCTCTCCTCTCTGTCTGCAAGAATTGCCAACAATTTCCCAGGTTTGTTAGCATGTTCAAAATATTTCTGTTTCATTCTCTTTATTTTCCATCCTATTTCATCATTAATAATCATTGAGTATTGAGTTTGTAACAATTTAATTGCCTGTTTTACTGATTCCTTATTTGGCTTTTTTACTAATTCCTCCCCCCCCCCAAATCACCTCCAAAATTTCTTTTTTCCTTTTTTCCCTTAGCTTTCTCTTGGTGGAATTTTGTTGGACAAACAAATTCTTGCAGACAGAGCTAAAGGGGGCAAACAAGGGAGTGTGCTTTTGCTGTCACACTTCTGATATGTATATTGCAGCTCTCCTCTCTGTGTTGCCTACTGCAACTGTCCTAGAAATGCAATGCCTTTTGTCAACCTAGCTTTTAATAGCTGAGTACAATAATGTCTAGACCAACCTTCGCCACCTTGTTGCCTTTCTGGACTACAAATCCCATCATCTCTAGCCAGCACAGCCATGCTGGCTCTCACTAATGGGAGTTGTTGTCTAAAAGAGCATTTAGGGCCACTGCTGTCAGACATCCTTCCAGCAGAGACTCAGTAGTTATAGTTTTGAATTTCTCTATGCTTGAAGACTTTTTGCATGCTGACAGGTGTATGCAGTTGTTTAAAATTCTCTTGCTTGGCCTCTCATTTCAGTAATTGTTCTGCACTGCCTTGAATTATTATTTTTTATGTTACATTCTTGTAAACTGCCATGGTATTTTGTAAGCGGGCAATACATAAATACTTTTGTAAATTAATAAGCAGCTGAAGGACATCAGTTTGATGGAGGCTGGCCTAAACTAATGGTCTTGCAAGGACCCTATCCATACTCTCAGATTGTACTGAGAAGTCAATGAAGTTCAGCTAACTCCTAGCCCTGTTGCATATTAAACTACTGTTTTCTCATTTGAATCTCCAACTCAGTCCTACTGACGTCAATGGGATTCACAAATAGGACTTGCTATACTTTTGTTCCCATTGAAGAGAATGATTCATTTCCCTCCTTACAGTTGCTCCAGCTGCACTTTTGAGTAATTCCAGGGTTGAGAGAGGCTGCTGGGCTCCAGTCTGAATGTCATTACTGCACTCTCTCTCTTTTTTTTTCTAACTCAGTTGCTTGCCATTTTGGTGTATCCTATGTGAAATTCACTGGGTTAGATGATTGTGCAAGGGGAAGTGTTGATATCTGAACTATCATTTGAATCCTGGGCTACAGATAGATTTCGTTAGATGTGATGGTATCTGCAAAGTGAAACAGACTGATTAGGGCGCTCTGTAGCTGGTTTTAAAGGGATTAATTGGGGATTAGTGTAGCCTTCTAGTAGGTGAACTGCAAAGGCCTATGGTAAAACTGTTAATGAGATCAATACAAACAAAACCAGACAAACTAAGCCTGATAGCCCATAAAAGGCTGAGTGGATAGGGAAATGGGCTGCTGCTACCTACCAGAAATGAAGCTTGCTGCCATATTGCTAATGTGTAAACTGTGTAGGTTTTTATGTTTTGTGTTGCCAAAGGCAACTTCCCTCAAAATGCAGTGTCTTCCACCAACATTAGCTAATAATATTAGATAATGGCTAAGATGGTGGTTCTGCAGAAAAAATCCATCCGCACTCTCATATTCTACGGAACGTCAATGAAGTTAATCTCTAGCCCTGTTGAATCTGCTGGGCTGTTTGTGTTCTTCTCAGTTCTTTTTGCATGGGAAAGGGGGAAAGAGGGAAAGAGCTATCCCTTCGCCAGTTCCTTCACGCATACTGATATATCACTTCCTCATGATGAGATGCTACTGCAGTAGGTATATAAAAGAGGGAATGAAACTGGGCTGAGTCTTTCCTGTCAAACCTTTTCCTCACTGGGATGAGAGCAACAACAACCCATGTGATTGACTCTGCCCACATCGTTCCATTCTTTAGACACATGTCATGACAGTATAATATCTCACCTATGGGGAAGCAGCACCAATACTACAAATGGCACATGTGCAAATAGACAACATAATCCTCATTCCAGGTCATTCTGCTCCTATCCTTTGTGGATGCACACATTATTATTATTATTATTATTATTATTATTATTATTATCATCATCATCATCATCATCATCTCCGCCCTTCACTGCAAGATGCTATGGCAGGTTGCATTTATAAAAAATAAATAACACAACGCCACCCCAAAATACAATATATATCAACAAACCGGGGAGTTAAATGGAGGAGAGGGTTCTAACAATAATAGTTCGACTGTTGAAAGTCAAAGGCAAAGAGGCATGTCTTCAAGGATTGCCGAAAGAGACTATGCCTGAGGCATCTCTGTCTGGGGGCCATTATGGAGAAAATTCTCTCGCGGGCCACCACTCCTTGCACCTCAAAAGAAGATTGCACCAGAAGAAGAGACTTTCCTGAAGATGGTAGCATCTTGACAAGCACTTGGAAGCAGATAGGCAAACCACTGCAGTTCCTTCAGAAACCCAGAAAGCTGCCATTGACCATTGGTCCCCCTACATCAGTATTGCCTACATGGACTGCAAGCAGATCTGCAGGGTGGGTGTCTCTCCCAGCCCTACCTTGAGGGATTGAATTTGGGACCATCATGTTCTACCTCTGATGTTCTGCCTCTGAGCTATGGTGCAGGTATCATGTTCATCCCGGCAGATGTCCCAGCCAGTACCCAGGCTGCTGCATTCTGCACTAGCTGCAGCTCCCAGACCATCTTCAAGGGCAGCTCCATGTAGCGTGCATTTAAAGTTCCGGAGCATAGAGTTGTTGTTGTTGTTCAGTTGTTCAGTCGTGTCCGACTCTTCGTGACCCCATGGACCAGAGCACGCCAGGCACCCCTATCCTCCACTGCCTTCCGCAGTTTGGCCAAACTCATGCCAGTCGCTTCGAGAACACTGTCCAACCATCTCATCCTCTGTCGTCCCCTTCTCCTTCTGCCCTCCATCTTTCCCAACATCAGGGTCTTTTCCAGGGAGTCTTCTCTTCTCATGAGGTGGCCAAAGTACTGGAGCCTCAAATCATTCCTGTCCAAAGAGGGCCTTAGCTGGCATTCCAATTTGCACCTGTTAAGAGCAGAAAATTACCTGTGATCAAGAACCCAGCCTGCGCTATGTAGAAGTATAAGGAATATCTTTATTCATGAGTAGATCTTCTGGTGGGTGGGGTGGTATTTTACCCCAGAGTTTAAAACGGAGCATTTCCTAGCCAGCAAATCTCCAGACAGTCAGAATGTTCCTTTTGATGTCTGTTCAACGGCTATGATGTGGAATGTTGTGGGGAAGCGAATTCCTCTTTAATGAACAGCGTGCTTTCCTTCAACCAAATCCAGAACTGGATCAGTAATCGGTGACTCCATCCAGAATAAAGTACAAACCGCAACTGCTTTCTTTGGGATATGCACTTAGGAAAATCTAGTCTGAGCACCCCCTTAGTCATGCCTGACCGGGTAAAATCAGTCAGGGAAGTTCTTTTCTCAGTGGCGGGAGATGCCCTTGTCTGCTATAATGTTGTGGGTACATTAGTTTTACCACCAATTTAAAGTGAATTATCTTATTTACAAAACTGAAACTGTGTCAATTCCCCCCCCCCCTCCCGGCGCCTTTTCTAGTGCAAAGTTATTTTCAGGGCGATGTTTTAAAAATATATGATGGACATTTTTGTCGGGTTGTCTTTGTTTGTGCTGCAAATTGCTATGATGTACTGAAAGGGCTATTTAAACATGATTTGGAAGTCTCGTAGTAAACACCAGCTGCAAAATCCTCCTTTGCAACTCGAAGTTATAGAATTTGGGACTAAAGGATCTCTGTTTCAAAAGGGAAAAAAATTGTTGTAAAATAAAGGGCACAGGGCCAGCTGCACTGTACATGGGATTTTCCTTATTTTTAATCTGATGAAGTAGGCTGTTGCAATTGAAAGCGTAAGCATTAACAAAAACCCAGTTAAACCAGATGCCACTGTGTCTTTTTCTGTGACTAGCATGGCTTCCTTATGGAAAAGTAGACTATGAGTGGATACACATCTGCAGCTGATGCATGGTTTGAAAAGCAACTCCAAGCCTCTCAACTATTTGGATGAATGACACAGATTACTAATTACCCCAGAATGAGTTCTTTTGCCCCTGGGTAGTTTGATGGTTTGCGTGGACTCAATCATGGCTGGAGTCCTGCCTTCTTCTTCTGGTGATAATTGGTACAGCTATACGTCATAAGAACATAAGAAGAGGCCTGCTGGATCAGGCCAAAGGCCCACTTCAGGTTCAGAGCAACTTTGCCCTCCAGATGTTGCTGAACTACAACTGCCATGAGGCCCAGCAAGCATAGTGACCAAGAATGATGGGAGTTGTAATTCAGCAACATCTGAAGGGCCAAAGGTTACTCATGCCTGGCCTATCTAAGCCAACATCCCATTTTCCACAGTGGCCAACCAGCTGCTTTTAGGTACCCCACAGGTGGGATATGAAGGCATTAGCCCTCTCCTGCTGTAGTCTCTCACCAGCATCCTCTGATTCTGGGAGTAGACTACAGTCATCACAACTAGCAGTTTTTCCCCTGGGGGTATTTGAACCAGTACCCCTGGAGAGATGTGTTAATCTTTTCAAGAATCTCCACAACTTAATTGGCCATTTCTACCAGTGATTTCTACCAGGAAAAGAAAAGCACCCCCCTGTGTGAATTTGAAACAGCAATCTCCTGAGCATATTTTTATTTGCTTTAAAGACTACACCACATAGTTTCACTGCTTATTGTTGTGGGTGGGGAGGTCAAATGTTTTTCCCAGTCAGTGGCTCAAGTCAGCGATCCCTTGAGTATGTTTCTAGCTTCTTTAACGCACTGCACCAGAGAACTCCTTTGGCTGCTACCTAGATTTCTGCATTTCATGTGTGTTGAGGGCTTGGTGACTAGGGATGAAGAGTAAATTTGGTTGACTTTATGTTGAAATGTAACGCTGTCTAGTTTGCATTTTGGGGTTGTTTTTTAGTGAAATATGAAGCTGTCCTTCAAAATTCGCATTTTGACAGCTTCATGTTGTTGCACCAGCAACAACAAAATGTATAGAAAAATGCATATATTAGGAGAAAGTTGCACAAAAATGTGTCTGTTAGTGAAAATAACATGCAGAAATGCATATCCGGGCAATTGCTTGCAGAAATAAGCAAACTTGGGAGATACACACACACTACAATGCCTTGATGAATTTTCACAATTGCGAACTGATGTGGAAATGTGACTAACTGAATTTCAGACCAGAAAAACAAGAAAATGAGAGAAAACTAACAATTTTTTCCAGCCCTGCTGGCAAGATGATGGAGACATCCTCTCTGGGTTGGTTCCCTCTGAGTCTGTGTAGCATGTGGGCATTGTCACTTATACAGTCCCTAATTGATGGTCACTGGAGGTGTTTTCAGTGATGCTGGGGGGCATGTCTGTCAGTTTCAGGACATTTCTGTATTTTCCATACATGTATTTGTTTTCTCCTCCCTTCGTGCTTTGGAAACCGTGGAGGTTCTGCCAGCACAGGAATTACCTTTTTCTGGTCTTGGAATAGTGTGGATTTGTGATTGCTGTGCCCAGCTACAATAAGGTAGTGGTTTAAGCCAGTTTAAGGTTGCAGATTCCTCGTGTTGTTTCCTTTGTGTCATATGTGTGTATGCTATGCAGCTGTGTATAATTCATATTCTGTGTGTGTTTGTACAATGTGTGTGTATGTGTAATTGTCATGAGCTTAAGAAAAAGTAGGCAACTTATGTATGAATCAGAGCAACGTTATGGGTGTTCAATATTTCTCCAGCCTGCATTTGCAAAGAATGACTTATACAGTTCCTCCAGGCTCTGTAGCTCCCATATCTGGATGAATACAAAGTAAGCACAAAAAGCTTTTTGTTCCAAGACTCCACATATGTGGAATCAGTTACCAGTTGATATAAGAACAATTGAGCCATTTGCCTTGTTTTAAGAAGAAATTTAAGCAGTGCCCCATGATGACTCGGAGTCGTTGTAATTGGCATTATTCCTGTTTCATCCAGAATTATATTTATGCCTTCGCTTGTAGTAGGTCAGGCTTTGAAATGGTATTTCATTTCCACTTACAGACACCATGTGCAGAAATAATTTTATAGTTCTGCGTACATTTATTAGGCACACTGGCTTCCATCAGGTGGCAGGGCCAAATGTATTTACAGTTCATATCTTCTGGGGCTGCAGGATGAATCTGTGTATATTTACTCAGAATCAAATCCCACTAAGTGTGCTTAGGACTGAAGCCTTGGTCTATGAAGTAATTGTATGAATCCATTAGAATACGCCACCAATTAAATGGGGTAGTTGGGGGGGTATTGAAGGTATGCCGATTCTTCCCCCAAAAAAAGTTGGACTCTGCAGATCTGAAAAGTTTGTTTGTTTGAAACTCTGCTTGCTGGAAGGCCTGCTAATGTTTTTTAAACAGAGGAGTGGTCCGTTTGTGTAGCATGTGGCATTGCATCATAAGAGTCGAGAGCTTTGCAGTGGTGGGAGACCCCAGTGCTTCCTGAGAAGCACCATTCATATGATTGACTCACATGGCACAGAATAAATTCTCCTCACTAGCTGGCCTGTCTACGCACATATATAGTGCAGGCGCGCAAGCTCTCGTGCATTTTTTTTTTAACTCGGCCACAATCCTGCCCTCACCACTCCTTGCAATTACTTTATGTGTGACCGGTCCTTGCTCTGGTTTGCATTTATTTATGGTAACCAGGCCATTTGTTCCATGGTGGACTCTTCTACACAATCTCTTCAAGGATCCACAAGTCTCTTCTTCCTCTGGGTCCTTGGTGTGAAGACTACTCCCGGGGGGAGGGGGGGATAGGAAAGAAGAAACTGAGCGTGCCAATGTTTGTAGAAGACATGTGGAAAGGGCAGTGCAGGAGATAATCTGCAGGACTGCATCTCAAGGAATAAAACCTGGCTGCTGCATAATTATTGCCAGTGGAGGGTGGTCATTAAGCTGAATGGGGCACTTGCTCCAGCAACCTTAGTCTATCCTCAGCCAGCACTTACCTGTCTGCCTTCTTATTACCAGTCGGGAGGTGGTGCTGCCTGTCACTGGCTCTGCCTTCACCTATCACAGGTCTTCCTGGCATAGCAGCCAACTCCTAGGGGCTGAGGTCCCTTTGGTCCCCCAATAAAATATTCCAGGGGGCGGGGCCCCCAAAGTTGATGGGCATTGCCATTCAAATGGTGTGTGTGCCATTTCTTGTGACTGATTATGTGGGGTGGGGCTTGCCTGCCCCCCCCCCCATATTTTTTTTCAAGTTGATTTTTCTGCTCCCTCACTTCCACCCTCCTGGTCTAAATGGCTACTGCTTATAGTGTCTTTCCTTTCATTCACATGCATATATAGCGGGTTAAAAATGAATTTAAATGCATTTGATCTGTTGACATTTTTACCATTTTAGCATGATTCAAAGCTAACTTCTGATGTTATGGTCCTATGAGCTTTTAGCAGGGCAATAGGGCTGGATCACCTAGTTCTGGCAGTGGAATCTAAAAAAAAAAAGGTCTCCTGCTATCTCAATGAGGCTTTCCCCCATCCTCCCCCACCACCACTTCCAAATCTGCTCTGGAGGGTTAAGAGAATCCCTAGAACAGAGCACAAGGGGAGGGGATGAGTGACCATTCTGTCAACCAAGCAGGAATGTTTGCACTGATGGAATGATCTCCTTAGCACCTCACTGAATTCCATGCAAATTCTTTTGAAGTCATTCAGTGGTACATCCTCACCCAACAGCAATTTACAAGGAAGTAAGTAAGTTGGCAGGACAAGCTAGGGAAATAAGCATCTATCAAGTGGCTCTTAGCTTCTTCATTGAAGCTAACGTCATAATTTAGTTCTAGGACTGGGCTGCAGCAATATATGAGCATTAGGCATCCTTCAAGTGCTATAACTCTACACTTTATGCAGGATGTTTTTTTTTAAAAAAAAAAAAGTATTTGCATCACTAAAAGCAAATGAAGTGTATAGCTTTCACTGATAGCATCACTTAGATCAAAGGAATATGTTGGCATCAAGTACATATCATTACAGCTGATAAGTAAATGACATATTTAATTCACACTGTAGCTGAACATGGCAAACATCTGAGTAAGTATCCTTACTTTGTCGTTGGAGGAGGAGGAGGATAAAGGCATAGTCGATTTGTTCTGGATTTGTTTATCTAGAATCAGGTAAGATATATTAGAGAAACATAGGCAGAGAATGAAGCTTTCATTCCATGTATTCCATTTAGGCTGCAGTCCTATACAAACAGTTACCTGAAACTGATTGAACTCATTGAACTCAATGGTGCTTACTTCCAAGTCAACATGTGCTGTTAAGACACCACAAATGGTGTACAAGTCTATACATTGATATTGTTTTGATTGATTATCTGAAATGCAAGCCGGCATTTATTTATTCATTGACGTATTTATATACTGCCTAGGATAGTGTAATTTCACAGTGGGACAGAATGGTCACTAAGATGATTGGCTACTCAAGAAAATGTAGAACATAGGCCCATCGACATAATAAGGTTTTCAAGAGATGCCTGAAACTCAAAAGTGAGGGCCATCACTGTTGTACCGGATGAAGCTGATAAAAGGCACTTTGTGTCATGTGGCACTCAATGTAGGATATATATGATTAGGGCATTTACTGAAGAGATGCATCTCTGGGTGTCAGATGATGGGACAAGGGGAAAGTCCATCCCCTTCATACTCTGCAAACCAGAAGCATTCAGTTGATCACTGTTAGAGTGCTGCTGGACTAGATGTTTGACCTAGCGATTCTTCAGTGACTTGGAATTTCACCAATTTCAGCTGGTGCTTCAACTACCATTCCTAGAAAGGGATGGTTCATGCATTGGCAACCTCATGATTAGATGGCTGTAAAGCTTTGAGTGTTGAGCTATTCTCGCATCTGGTTTGGAAGCATCACTTGGTGAAAAATGCAGCTGGTCGTGTACTTAGTTGGGTACCTAATTTTACATAAACATTAGGCTACATCAGTGTTACTATTACATCAGTGTTAAAAGATCAGCACTGGTTGCCTACTAGCTACTGAGGCATGTTCAAGGTTTTGTTTTTTAACCCCTTAAAACAACTTGGGACCAGCATATCTAGCAGATGCCTCCTGTGGCACAGACCAAGCCTATCTTTAAAATCTCCCCAGAGGCCGCTGCTGGTTGTTCCACAGCAGATTATAACTCAGTGACAATATGGAAACGGGCTTCTGGGCGATAGCACTCACTCTCTGAGATGCCCTCCCTTGGGCAATTTGTGAGGCAGAGACAGTAATGACCTTTAAATGCTTTTTAAAACTATATACAGTATGTTTACCCAAGCTTTCCTGATCTCTGACTCTTAAGCTTTGGATTCTCTGTTTTGTACACTGCTCAGTTTTATCTGTGATATTTTTTAAATCAAGTTTTAAGTAAATATTATAGATTTTTGTAATACTTTTAATGTTTTAGGTAAGCCACTTAGAAAGAATCAGCATAAAAAAATTGATTGATTGATTGATTGATTACCCCGTGCTTCCCAATATATGCCCAATGGGAGACTGAATGTGTATTTCTAAAAATGCAGTTCTGAAACCAATGACCCCTTTGCGTATTACATTTTTGTAGATATGCACCAAATAAGTTTACTTGCAGATCCTAAGATGTAATGTATTATGTGGGGGCAAACCTCATTCACATACTACACTCCTCAAGGAAAGGGAGTTGGCTGAAGTTCTTCTATCACCTGTGGAGTTTTCTGCAGAAACCATCCCTGCTATCTTTCAGACATCTTTTGAAAATTGCACTTTTTGGACAGGTCTTCGCAATATGATTAAAAAACAAACAAAACCCAAAAAAGTCTGCTGATGTTTTATTAATGTTTTTAACTGGGTTTTATAGATATTTAGAGACTGATTTTATGGCATTGTATATGTTCTAAATCAGTGTTTTTCAACCACTGTTCCGCGGCACACTAGTGTGCCGCAAGATGTTGCCTGATGTGCCGTGGGAAAAATTGAAAAATTCAAGAGAATTACTTTATATATAGTCAATATAGGCACAGAGTTAATTTTTTTAACATTTTCTAATGGTGGTGTGCCTCGTGATTTTTTTCATGAAACAAGTGTGCCTTTGCCCAAAAAAGGTTGAAAAACACTGTTCTAAATCACCGTGTTATATTTTGTAAAGGAGGGGATAATACATTTTTCAAATTAAATGCCACATTTTTACACCTGGATACCAAAACAACAACAACAACCAGAGTGCAAATTAAAAGTGAACTAGCATATTCATAGTAAAGGGTGCACGTTTGGGTCAACATGTATCCATCCCTGCAAAATAAATCCGAAAAGGATATTCATGCACATTTACTGTATTCTGCTCTTATATCTTGTAAAGGAAAGTCAACGTTTATACACATATGAAGCTTTTGCCTGGATTGTGTTCTTCTTCTTCTTCTTTTAACCAGAGTTTTCGGGTTGTATCCAAGAAACTCCTACCTAGAGTAGACTCACTGGAATGAGTAGATGAAAGCTAGTCAAGGCATTGTGTTTTAAAAATCGGGTTGCCATTTCTTTACAAATTGCCTAATTGAGGGTGGGGCAGCTACAGCAAGGATATAGTTCTTTGACTACTTAGTTGCCTTAAAACACTGTGTATTAAAATGTGGACCATATATATACAGTGCTTTTTTCTGGGGGTGACACGGGGGTACGCATACCCCTAAACATTTTGTGAATCTAAGTTTGGTCTCATTGAGGGGCGTTATTTCAACACATGTAGGAAAATGAGAGTACCCCTAAACATTTTTTAAAAGAAAAAAGCTCTCTCTCTCTCTCTCTCTCTCTCTCTCTCTCTCTGTGTGTGTGTGTGTGTGTAATGGTAAAACAACAACGATTATTCCGACTGGGTGCTTTTCCTCTTAACCCCACATTTCGCCAGTTTGTTTGTGGCAAAGAGATTGTCACACAGTTAGTCACCCTCTCAAGCTGTTCAAGGTCTCTGCTCAGTGCCTCCCACCCTATCAGAAAGATTTGCTGGGCAATCACAGCAAAGGATTCAGGCAGCTCAATTGCTTGCTGTATGCACAGTGCAGTTGCACAGCCTGCATTCAACACGGCCAGCCAGGCCTAGGGCAGGATTGTGTTGGGGCCTATTACCACAGCTCTGCTACTGTATTGGCTATTTCCCCCTCTCTTGTTTGAAGTCCTTCAATCAAACGAGTTACATTTTCGTTGGGACTCTTGCACGCTGAATTGCGTATGTCATTGTTGCCTTCTGCAGCTGTTTGAAAGAAATATGAGGAGGTTTCTCTCTCCCCCCACCCGTCTTAAAATGTTTTTGGTACTCTCGCTGAAGAGGGAATAATACAGTATGAAAGGAACCTGACAGAGCCGTTAGGGTCCATTGTGTCAGTCCAGCTGCTACACATGCATATTAAAGCCACATTTTAAAATGCCTGTGAAGCTGTTTTGTGTTTTGTTTTTGCAGTCCATTTTTAAACCTTCATAGTTTCCCCCCTCCTTTTTTTTTCTTCATTTTCAGAATATCTCAGCTATTAGCCAAACATGTGAGCTAATCCTCAGACAATTTCCAAATTAAACTGAAACTGCCGTTTGCTATTGGAAGACAGGGATGCGTCTCAAGCTGAAAACCCTCTTTTCTAAAAGGAAAAAAGGAAATAAAACACAGACAATCCACGCCAGCCTCAACTAAGTATTATCACTTATTTGGATCCAATGACAACTCTCAGGACAGAAATATATTGTGTTTTGCTTTTATTTGTCTGTTCACCTATGTACTTACCATGTTGTATCCTGCTGTTCCTTCAAGGAACTCTGGACTGCATGCATGGCTTCTTCACCACTAGCCTGTGGGATAAATTACTGTAGGTCTCCTTTCACATAGACTACATCCTCATGGGAACTGCTTCTGTGTGGTATTATCCCACTTGACCAGAGTAGGAACAAATGGAGCCAAACTATTTCCATTCTATTCAGTATTTCAAATGTCCCTGCCATCGATCCATTCCATACCTTTTCTACGTTGAGCAATGGTGCGTTGTTTTAAGAAGAACTAAAATACAATCAAAATAAGTTTTTGTTTGTTTGTTTGTTTTACTATACTTTATCTATTTTAGTCGCATTTCATGGAGGGTGCATCTTACATATTGGGGGGGCATATTTTACATACCTACATCCAGCTAATATTTTCTGTAGTGGTGGCTTTCCTTATGGAGGTGCAAACTGGTGAGTTCCAAATCAATATGGGGATCAACCTACAAACAACAGCCTTTCAATTCGGTCCTAACTTAAATCTAGGACTCCTTACTCTAACATTCCTTTTTTTAAAATCATTTTTATTAAATTTTCCAATTATAATAAACCAATCAAAATCACATCAAATATTCCAAATTATACATATAAATATTGAATAGTCCAAATAGTCTGCCGAATTATTAATTTTTATAGGACTTCCCATGCTTCAAACTTTTTAGGAATTTTGATCAACTTTGAATTTCGGTTGCCTTCCATAGTCCTTTCCGATGTTTTCCATACCCTTTCTGATGTTATCCTTCATTCTTTCTTTCACGCCACTGAGTTGTTTCAACAAGCGAGATAAAACAACTGAAAAATTCATTTCTGTGTGGATTTTATGTCCATAATCCTCTTCCATAGATTGCAGTTCCCTTGGCACACTGGTGTTTCCATCAAGTCCAAATCCAAAGGTCCTTACTGCAGCAGTTGCCATCTTCACTCAGTCCCGATAAAATCCAAACTCAAGTCTAACATACCTGATCCATATGAATGAATGGGACATGGGATGGCATGCACACATAACCTCCACATGTTCATAACAATGTCTGAAAAGAGCTCCCTGTGTGCAACTATGTGCACATAGTATGACTGGGACTCACTGAAAACATAGGCCTGTTCATTCAGAGGTGTCATATGTGTGTGCTGTTGCATATATAGAGACTCCTTTCCATCCTTATTATCGATGCACAGTCGTCAAGCAAGATACAATAATGCAGTGCTTTTTTCTGGGGATACGCAGACCCCTAAACATTTTGTGAATTTCCGTACTTTTGTCCATTTACTGTCTTTATTTCCCTCTATTTGAACTATAAAATGGTGGTTTTCTTGAGTCAAAATGAGACTAGCCTTAAACATTTTTTTGGGGGGGAGCACTGCAATCATGCCTCCCTTATTCTCCACATTCATATAATAATGCAGAGGTTTTTGGACTTCCCATAAAAAGGTAAAAAGGTAAAGGACCCCTGGGCGGTTAAGTCCAGTCAAAGGTGACTATGGGGTTGCGGCACTCTTCTCGCTTTCAGGCCGAGGGAGCCGGCGTTTGTCCACAGACAGCTTTCTGGGTCCTGTGGCCAGCATGACTAAACCACTTCTGGCGCAACGGAACACCAGGATGGAAACCAGAGCGCACGGAAACACCATTTACCTTCCCTCCACAGCAGTACCTATTTATCTATTTGCACTGGCGTGCTTTCGAACTGCTAGGTTGGCAGTTCCCATAAGCCGTAAATTGGACTTCCCATAAGCCCCACCCAGCATAGCCAATGGTCAGGGATGATGGGAACTGTTATCTAACAACATCTGAAGGACACCACATTGACTTCCCCAACAGAATGTTTGAAAGTGGCTTCTGTCCACTACATCAGGCTGCTTGAAAGAATATTTAAAAGTCTCCCCCCCCCCCTCGGATACATGATTAACCCTTATACAAAGGTATAAATAATGCCAAACATATTTCTGTGAGAGAATGATGTTCTGTTTAAATAAGAAACTATTTTGCTACGGATATATGGTTGCCATCCAGAATTATGCCACCATAATAAATCATTTGGTCAGAGCCTTTAAATTTAGAGAATCAGTGGTGAGTGTAACATAACTACAGCTACACAAGTGAGAACGCTAACTTTAAACAGTTTAGACTAGGAATTTTCTGGCACTGGGGAAACTGATTGTGGAATAGGATTGTGTGGTGCCTTATGCAGTTTCTTTATTTCTACTCTGAGCAAACTACCGCAGTGGTGTTAGGATATCTGATGAATCAAACAGATAAAAGTACGGTAATCTACGTTCATAGTCAAAGTGGTTTTAACAGATCAGAACAATCTTCTGTGTTGTATATTCAGGTACCACAACACTTTGTCTTTGTGATTCCTATTAATTCCTTTAGCTAGGAAAGTCTCTCACTGTTTTATATAAGATATATGAATACTGAATAACAATGATTATATATTACCATATTGTAAGACTGTAACTTTTATGTGTATATCATATTTATTTTATTTTATTTATTTAGCAAGATTTATATACCACTATGTGTGTTTGTTTGTTTGTTTGTGTGTGTGTTTGTGTGTGTGGTTTGCATAAAATAATGTAAAATAATTAATAACAAATAGCTATAAAAACAGAAATAAAAAATGGCAAAATTACCAAAAGATAAATAAAATCAACAGCTTTAAAAATGAATTCACATAATTAGTCAGATTCAAATAACCCATTCTGCTAGCGGAAGCCAGTGCAATGACTCCCATTAATGGAATGGGGCTCTTGAGGGTTGGGAGAACCTACAGACCAGAGTGTGGGGGCAAGAGAGGGGAGGTTGTTCTTTCAACCAGGCAAAAAATGCTGGTGCTGACAGAATGGTCTCCTTAGTGCTATGTTGAATTCCACCCCTATAAATTCCAGGTCCAGGTAGACTTTCCTAAAAAAAATTTTTTTAAAAAATGGTTTTAGCAAAGTACAATGAATATGCCTGCCCAATAATAATAGGCAGGGAGTTTCAGAACATAATTGTTGCTGCACTAAAAGAATGAGTTCTCACAAGTGCAGAGTGCCAGTTCTGCAGATCAAATGGGCAAGGAGATCCGTTAAAAAAAATCTGGCTCCAAGACTTTGAAACCTTTATATAGAAATAGTAACACCCTGATTATCAAGTTACAAGGGCAATTGGAGACACGGCAATATGGTAAGCGTGTGTGCTTAAAGGACAAAGTTTGAAGAATCATCTGCATGATATAATTTAATGGATGTAACAGTATCCAAACATATTTCACAAAAATAAAAAGAGAGAGCAATGCTGCTTAGGAAGCGGGAATTTAGAACAGAGATACAAGGGGAAATGAATGTGATTAACTCATTCTGAACCCACTGTTTCTTTGCTCCAGATTACTTCTCCTCGTGGAGTTTCAAATCTGTGGTTGTCCTGGCAAAGAAGCATTTTGAATCCCACACCTTGCAAGAAAACATTAGTCTCCTCTCATTTCCCCCTTCACGAACCAACGTTGTTTATTTTTTATAAAAAATGCCAAGGCCTCCCCCCTTCTTCTTCTTCTTTTTTTGCATTTAGTCCTCCAAAGGTAAACTTAAATGGCAAATTGTGGTGTGATGGCTCATGCTGTGATAGAATCTCTAGCCACCTGGAAAGATGATCACCTGTAACCTTTGCCAGATTTCTGAGCCATTGAAAGAGGATGTTTGTGGTTGTCTCGCTGGTTCGCCTTTCCCACATGCTAGTAGCTGCAGCACTTCGAATTCTTTTCCCAAGCTCCCCTAACTTTGCTTAAATTCAAGTTATTGTGGATTACGCTGCCTGATTTAGATCCTTAAAATTATAAACCTCCCCACCCACCCACTCTGCCCTGTAAGGGTTTCAAAAGCCCAGAAATCGCCTTTGTACATTTCCCTTGTGAAACAACTGCAGGACTTATTCAATAGGAAATGCTCAATGGAGAATAAAGCAGTGTGGCACAAACCTTTCAGCGACCCACATCCTTTTAGATCATCACCATGGTACACAGACAAGGGATCCACAGCAAATCATTTGTTTGGGTCTCTCTTCTCTGACCTCCTGTGTATTGTGCAAGGATTGATTTAATTACCCTTAAATTCTAATGGGTTACCATTAACTCTAGCCTTGAACATCTCCAGTTTCCTCCATAGTCTAATTGCTCTTAAGGATATAAAGCTTTCTCTAATATTTAGCCTATATTATCTGTGTTGCAGCTACAGCCAATTACTTCACTTCATGTTTTGTCCCTTTTGGCTAATAAGAATAATCGTTCCCCACTGCTTTTCTGATGGCCCTTTCTGCAGTTGTGGAAAGTTATAATGTCTCCCCTTTGCCTTCTTTTCTCTAGATTGAGAATGTCCACTTCTCTTAATCTTTTCTCCTGGGTCTTATTTTCAATATCTTTTATCACTTCTGATGATGTCCTTTTAATTGCCTCTAATTTGTCTATATCTGGAGGAGAATGTGGTGCCCTAAACTGAATGCAGCACTCCAAATGAAGTCTAACCAGCATCAAATAGAGCGGAAAAACTGCTTCTCTCGCTCTACATGTGATACCCCCATTAACAGGGGCCAATAGCAAATTTGTCATTTTTTTTCCTTGCACCCTTGCTCATTCAGCATAGTCTCCTTTATTATCAGTGCCTCCTTTCTATGTGGTTTTCTAGACACCTATCAATCGCCATTTGATACCTCTTGCTGTTGATTTAAGTGTTTGCCCATTGTGCGCCTGTGACAGGTGGGGGAAATTTGCTTTGGAGTTTTTCAGGGGGTAAAACACAACACTTTTTTTTTTAAAGAACCCATGAGATTTCCTGGGAGCCAGAAAGAAACTTTGAAGAAAACTGGTTTTCTGAGATCCAGAGTGATGCAGGTGCTAGTAACAAGTCCAGTTTTTTAGGTGCCAGTTGCTCATGCATTTTTCCTCCACAGTTTATGATAAAGAATTTCCGAAGACCAATGTAATTGTTAGTCAAGGTTTTCTAATGTACATGCTTACTCCCCCCCCTAATTTAGCTAAGTCCTAAAATACACACAGCTCAGCAAGAGCAAGGAGACATATTGTATCATCTCACATTCGAGAACCAACAGCAGCCGCACAAAATTTCTGAGGTTTGGAAAGAACAAAGATGTGAGGTAAACATACTAAAGAAACCACCTGCCTATTATACCCACCCTCCTCAGAACCTCATCCTGTCACTTATTCTTTCAGGACTCTTCCAGAACTACCAACCAAGAGATCCTTTAAATTATACAAAGGATAAAACAACAACACAAACATGTTAGTATGTATAGTATAGCTAGCATAGATAGTATGTGCTACTATAACATCTATCAAGAAGCTATCTGCACACCTGTGGACATCAGTCATGGTTCATATATGTAGAATATGTATGCCTAGATTGCATCTGAGGCAGAAATCCCCCCCCCAAAAAAACTTTTTTACAATACTTTCTTTTGGGGGGGGACTTTTGCAATGAAAAAAATCAAGCACAACTGTGGACCCAGTTTTAATCTTGTCCAATATTATTGTTGGATGATACAATGGGCTTAGCCTGCATTTGTTCCAGTGAGGACTCTCTTCTGTCACCAGTGTGAACTAACAATATAATTTCATTGAGTATTAACTCAAGAGTGGCTGGGGAAACCCAGCCAGATGGGCAGGGTATAAGTATTAATAATTTATTATTATTATTATTATTATTATTATTATTATTATTATTATTATTATTATTATATTTATCAGAATAAGCTTTTCTTTTTCACACACAACCCCAAACTGTTAGAAAATTCCACCCTCTCTTGGAGGATATTCAGCAATATCCCCTGTCCCATTTTCCCACCTGCAAATAGAATAGATAACATTAGAAGGTCATGTTCGATCAGCCTTAGATATTTCTAGATACATTTCTTCTATTGAGTGTACATCTTCATGTGAACACATGTTTGTGCATTTCACTTTAGAACGGCTCTCTTTGACTAAAATATTACATTTACCAGGGAAAACAGAAGACTATATTAACCCCCACATTAGAAACACACACACACACACACAGAGAGAGAGAGAGAGAGAGAGAGAGAGAGAGAGAGAGAGAGAGAGAGAGAGAGAGACTGCAATGGCATACTTTCACTGTAAAAGCCAGAAAGCATAATTCCAAGAGCAGTTACTGTGAAAGTTGCTGAGTGTGTGGCTACTTGTTTTTGTTACTACGCTTCTTAGATTACTTTTCAACTTCAAAAACAAAATATGAGCATTTATTTTTATTTGACTCACACACTTTTTTTCACTCCAGAAATATTTGCAAGGTATTTTCAGGCATGCCAAAGAAAATCTAAGGAGGAATTTAATTTAGTGGCTACCTCAGATGACATGAATTCAAAATGTCCCATTGGTTGTGCTCCTAACGCTTACTTAGAGCAGTCTTTGATCTTACAGTACAAAACATCGTAGTGCAAGAAGGCCATTGCAGTTAGAATCCTTCTGTCAAAGAGCAAACCATTTGAACTACCCCAAATGCAACTAAGAGAAAGCAATGGCGAATTGGCTGCCAGCCTGAACTCAGTTATGTCTTGGTCTAGGAGCAGATGAATCAACGGGAAAGGGAGGCATGAAATTATAATGGCTACAGATCCTCTCAGAAAACAAAATGGGGAGTGAGTATTACACCAGAGGTAACCGTCTGCAAAAGCAAGGAGATACACAGTCCTTCCCCTACTTATCTAATAATGGATATGTGGAAGGGAGAAAGTGTTGAAATATATACATAGAGAGCCAGGGTGGTGTAGTGGTTACGAGTGGTAGACTTGTAATCTGGGGAACCGGGTTCGTGTCTCCACTCCTCCACATGCAGCTGCTGGGTGACCTTGGGCTAGTCACACTTCTTTGAAGTCTCTCAGCCCCACTCACCTCACAGAGTGTTTGTTGTAGGGGAGGAAGGCAAAGGAGAATGTTAGCTGCTTTGAGACTCCTTCGGGTAGTGAAAAGCGGGATATCAAATCCAAACTCTTCTCTTCTTCTTCTTCTTCTTCTTCTTCATAGGGTGGTCATCTCTGAGGAGAAGGCCTTTCCTCATATTCATGTGCATTTAAACAATCCCAAAAATAGGGACCAAGAGACGAAGGTAATTCTGCTCAGGCTTTAGCTTGTGAATGAGCCCATACTACCACTGCTATTACTACTCCTCCTCCTCCTCCTTCTTCTTCTTCTTCTTGACTGATATGTATTTTAACACTAGAGTTGTATATGTGTAAACAAAGTTTTGCAAACACTGAGTGAATGAAAGAGGACGAGTCGCACTTCATATGACTTACTGGACCCACCATTTTCTTTCTTGATAAGCCGTGTTTATTACTACCCCGATCCTTTATTTATTAGGGAGAATGCCCTACTGAATTATGAATATGTTTGAATGCATGCAAATGTGCTTATCCTTTACTTAAACAGTCTACTTACGAGGTGGGATTAGAACAATCTGACATCCAAGCTCAACCCAAGGATACTAACAGCGTGTTCTGTACTTGTTCACTCAAAAGTAAGACTCGCTGTGGCCGAGAGACTCTACTCCAAAGTAAGTGTGCATTGGGGTCAAGCTGAACTGCCAGTGCAAATCACTGAAATGAATCCAGAGAAAGTATCCCAAACCCTCAAAGTGTCCCTATTTTCCAGGGGCAATCCCAAATTTACAGAAGCCGTCCCAGTATCTGATTTGATTCCAGAATGCCCCGCTTTTCCTTCAGATGTCCCTGTTTTCATTAGAGAAATGTTGGAGGGTTTGGAATTATGCAACCCCCAAGTGAAGGAGATAAGTAACCACATATAACCTTTAGAAGACATCCGAAGGCAGCCCTGTATAAGGAAGGTTTTTTTAAAAAAATGTTTTTGAATGTTTAATGACAACCCAGTCAGATGGGAAGGGTTTGAATAATAAATTATTATTATTATTATTATTATTATTATTATTATTATTACCATTGGAGAAATGTTGGAGGGTTTGGCCTATGTACACAACAACCCATCCGCCTCCTTCAATGAATGAATGACAGGCAGTAGGACCTGTTCCTGAAAGCCATACCCAAATTCTCATAGTCATGCGTTCAAAGTTATTGTGATAGTGGCCAAACACACAGAGAGAAAATTGTATGCTTGTAGGGCTCTACAAAGCATCTGGGAACCCTGATCAGCTTGAGTTCCCAATTGCTTGGAAGAGTCCTAGGTGTAAACACCAAGCGGGAGGGTGTGGCCAATGAATGCTTTCCCACTTTCCTCATTTACTGAATACATGGTGAAGGGATAGTTGACTTGAACCCAGGGCAATTATTTGTGGCAAGCTAGGCACCTTTATTTGACATGGGGGGAAAATTGTGCCACCAAATTTTTATTTTATTTTGCATCACAGCATCACAGCAAGGACCCCTTAGGATCAATTAAAATGTAACGTTTATTCATGTACTATTATTAAATGACAAATTGGGAGCAGAGAAGGTTGTGGGGAGCAAAGCAGCACTTGGATGAGAAGTGGATACAGAGTGTAACCACCCCTGTTTTAGATAATAATAATAATAATAATAATAATAATAATAATAATAATAATAATTTTATTTATACCCTGCCCTTCCCAGCCAAAAAACCGGGCTCAGGGCGGCTAACATCAATTAAAATCACAGCAAAAGAAACATAAAAACGATCAATTTAAAATAACAGATTAAAAATACAAATTTAAAAATTCAATTAAAACTGCAGGTCTCAATTTCAAAATAACCCACCAATAAAAGATGAAGCATAAATATTAAACAGAAACCAACCCAAAGGCCAGGTGGAACAGCTCCGTCTTGCAGGCCCTGCGGAAAGATGCCAAATCCCGCAGGGCCCTGGTCTCTTGTGATAGACTGTTCCACCAAGTCGGGGCCAATATTGAGAAGGCCCTGGCCTTCTCAATTCCTGTATATTCCTGTATGACAATTCCTGTATGACAATTCCTGTATATTCTAAATAAAGAAAACAACTTGAATCCTACTAAGGACTCAGGAGTAACTAACTTTCTCTGGATTGGAACAAAGAGGTACATTTTCTTTTGGATCACGTCGTATATCATCCATATCTCCTTTATACAAACTTGATTTGGCATATTGAAAGGTTACTGCTTTTTTTAATTAAAGAAAGAAAAGAAACACACACAGTCAGTATTTCATTACCATATACATTGCTGGTACATTTACTTTCCTCAAAGAACCAGTTGCTGTTGTTGATATAGTTCAACTAGATTGAAGGGGAGGAAAAACTGGGGTGTTGAGCAGATGGCTAGGACAGATGACTGACTGACTACAAACCATGACTAGGAAGTGACTAAATGTTACTTGCGTTATGCGGAGAATAATGTTCCTGTACATCACTTCTCTGCCTGCCATAGATTCCTCCTCGTGGAAAAAAAAATAGGGGGGGGGATGCATTAAATAAAGATATTTTGAATGCTTCCCACCCACCGCCATGTACATTTCACATAGGTTTCTACCGGTGCTTCAAGTTGCATCAGGAAAAGCATTTTCTCTGATGCTCTGTTAGCCTGTTTATGCCCACTCCATAAACAAATGCAGTACTGTTCTTTCTTAAGACCTTTGGTTGCTCTCCTGATTGATCTTCTTCCAATTACAGATCTCACAGTGCTGGTATACCGGTAATTTCATAATTGCAATATTCCACAGGTGCAGATGGAGGGTCAACTTTCAGCAGCAGACGGGCAGGGGTTCTGGAAAGGAATGCTATCGATCCCCCCCCCCGGTGCTTTCTCTTCCTTCTCCTCCTCTCCCATTATTTCCCAGCTTTCCCCCTCATCTGCCTCTGAGCTGTGACCTCCCTCAAACTGCTGTTGTAATTCTGACCTGTCTCCTTCTTCTCTGGCTGGGGAGGAGGTCTCCACCATTCCTTCTCTGCCCAGTCCCTGACAGCCATTGAGTGTGTGTGCCAACCAGCTATGTACCTGCAATTTATCCTGGCCACAAATGAATTGGACTGGAAACAGGAGGTGGAAACAGGTGATCATCTACAGATTGCCCTCCAGTTTGTGCCCCGTCTATCCAAAGGCTGCTGTTTGGGGAACGTCTATCTTGGTTCTTGTGGGACGTCAGGTGCGCTTGCAACCTCCCCAAAGGAATGATTCTGTGTGTTGCCTTGGGAAGTGTGGATGTAGCCGTCGTAAATGCTATTAGTGCAGGGCAGAATTCGAAAGAAAAATCAAATTTACATCCCAGCTGATGCAGGTTTTACATTCCTGCTAGGGGGAAGTGATTTACAGCAATGCTGATTTCAGTTGACAGCACCAGTCATTTGTTCGGCAGGAGATCCTTGCACACTGAAGCATTTACACATTCTACTGTTTTATGGCCAGGGGCGGGGATCTTTGGATCAGGCCCTAACACGGTTTTTAATTGTGTAACAATAATTTACAGAATTAGCATTCGTAATGTGTAATGCAACCTATTCATTTTTACCAATATAAAGTTTTAAGTGCATGTTGTGGTTCCATTTTCTTCTGTCCAATTTCTGTTTCTTCGGGGATGCTACTACCTGAGAATTTTTGGATATATATCCCCAAATTCTCTCATATATATCTCACAGGAACTCTTTAGGCATCCCTTGGATGCTTATGCCTAAGGGAAGAACACTGAAATTGCTTCAATTTTCCCGTAATCCAAAATCCAGGGGAAAACCTTGGCATGCATGTAAACCCCAATGAGAAACATTACTAGTCTTACCCAACTCACTTGGCTGCCTCAAAATTCCACTGAGATTTTGCTGTTGCAAGAGCCCCTGCTTCCCTTCTAATTTTCCTTGAGGGTGATGTTTCAACATCAGCTCTACCTGTTCCTTTATCAGCACAAATATCTAGGTGATGGCTTGTTTCTTTGTTTTTACATAAAGTCATCCTAATCCGTGAAATTAGGACACAATTAGTTAGTTGTGTCCATTCGTTTTAGTGAGTGTACTCTGAGTAGGACTATTTTTTTATTGGAAATATTTGCATGGTTCTATCAATGTTTAATTGTTTTATAATGATCATTTCCCCCCTGTCCCCCCCCCCAATAATTTTTATTGTTTTTCATATAAATACAAAAACAGCATATGAGTACAGTAACTTCTCAAGTGGTACATTCTTATTAAGTTTCATATGCAGTACACAGTACACAAGCAATATGTTTATTTATGCATTATCAATTCAGGTTACCTCTTCACAGAGATTCTTGTGTTGAGCTTTCCCCTGTTTTTATTAGTTCTTATTTTTATCTGTAAACTGCCTTGAATCCCTGTCAGGGGAAAATGTGGATGATGATGATGATGATGATGATGATGATATTAATAATAGATACAACCCATAGTTGTTGTTTGTGTGTGTGTGTGTGTGTGTGTGTGTGTGTGTGTGTGTCTCCATAGTTTAGAATAAAATGTATTTGGAAATATGTAAATTGAGATAAAATTCATATATATGAGAAATTATATATATATATATATATATATATATATATATATATATATATATATATATATATATAATTTTGTGATAAAATACGCATGGGAGCATTATTTAGATACATATTGGAATATGAATTTTCATATCTTACATTTTCATACTTAAACAAATTTAGTTGCAGAAGCAGAATGAAACCGTCTTACAAAATGAACATGTGTGAATTTGACACGGACTGAAAACAGACCGATCTTTTCATCCCTACCTGGGAGGAAGCTCCCTTTAGTTCATTGGGACTTACTATTGCATGAACATGCAATAGGTCTGCACTGTTAGGCAATAAAGTTAACAATTATTTCCTATGAAGGCAGGGCTTTTTTTCCAGCCGGAACACAGCGGAACTCAGTTCCGGCACTTCTCAAGTGGGCACCACTGTCATTATAAGGGAACAAGGTTGAGTTCATGGTGAGTTGCAGCACCTTGTTTTCTAGAAGAAGAAAAAAAATAGCAGTATATGAAGCCAGTGCTGACTGGTGCCCACTGGATCAGAAGAGAGGCTGGCCAGCAGTAGGTGAAGGCAAAGCCAATGAAAGTCAGAGCCACTCCCAGGAATGGTTGTATGGAAGAAGGCTGACAGAATGGGGCTGGCCTAGGGCAGACAGAGGCCCGGGGGGGGGGCAGTGCCTCATTTGCCCAAGTGTACTAGCCTCCACTGATGGTGCCTCCTTACCTTTTGATGTGTGACACAACTCCTGTCTGGGATCCTTTGCAACGATGGCATTGACTAAGAGGGACAGAGAAGACCTCAGCAAACACCAGCCTTTTCCCAGCAAATTGTCCCTTGAATTCTTTCTTACGTTCCTTTCCGATGACTGCGCGTAAGTGCAAAGGCACTGTGGTCCGTGATTACTGTTCTCCACAGTTAATTATAATCTTCATGCATTTGTTGATGTTACACAATGAATTCAAGTGCAGTGGCTGGGAAGCACTGCCTTGCCCCCTTCTCGGCTGTAGCTTTCATATTCTTATGAAAACAGCAATGCAGTTTGATTCAGTTTGCTTTTTTTATTTTACTTCCTTCTCATTCAACACAGCTCCTCCATAGCCAGGTAAGGGATGCTGTAGGTTCAGGAGAACAGTAGCAGCCACAAACACAGAGAGAGAGAGAGAGAGAGAGAGAGAGAGAGAGAGAGAGAGAGAGAGAGAAAGAGAGAGAGAGAGAGAGAGAATGAGAGATATATATTTATAGCAGCTAGCAAGAGTCCTGGGGAGTTGAAAGAGGATGCTTCTTTCAAGGATGGCAGGCTAGCTTGGAAGGCACTCCCGACAAAGATATGGAGTGGGGGGCGACCTCAGGAAGTTCTCCAATGAAGCCATCTCCTTCAAAGTTCATTTACCACCCAGAGCTTTGCAGAAAACCTTTCTGTCAGTCCTGAAAATGTCCCAGCAGTCGTAACACATTGATCTCTTTGTTAAGTTTATTTATTTGAATAAAGATGGGAATATCATTTTACCTCCATGAGCAAGAGGAGGAGGAGGAGGAGGAGGAGGCTCTTGCTTCCTCCCAACCGGCTTCAAAATTCAGGTTTGGTATGTATGTGAAATTGCCCCCACATAAAGGAGAAAGTATTTAATTAAAAAGGTGAGTGAATGGCAGTTTAATTTCATAGGGGTCTTTATTTTATTTTAAGGAATAGTATTTTTCCAACATGACAAGGGAGCTTTCTGTGTGCTATCTCTGGTAATTGGAAGCCTTATAATTAGAAAAGCCTTATGAACTAGGAAGTCACAGAGCACCGGCTGTTAAAACTAAAAATGCTCCATTTTAATTTTCTTCCCCCAGCTTCAGTTATCAGGGGAAAGGAAACATTTCTGACTGGGCTTTAGGAAACAGGGATCTGCCTAATGATCACTGCCGTGCTGATGGCTAGGCGAACAATGTTTACATAGCACTGACTGGGGCCATCACGAGCTTTCACAGGGTGGCTTATTATTTATGGTGAAGAGATACCTAATAAGATACCTGGATGGAGGACAGTATCCTGAGAGACTTCAATTTAAATACAGGGTGAATAAATATTGGTGTGAAAAATCAGAACTACAGAATGAGGCAAAAGCACACTTGAGGCCACTGCAACCTCACTGTGTATAAGGAAGATGTGTCAATTGATAGAAAGCCCAGCAATGCAGCTTGAAAACAGGTTTTTTGAGCCATGAAGGGGCATTAATTTTTGAGGTAGGGGAAATGCATCACTTCTGAAATGTGACAAGAGCTTATATTTTGCTGCACGCATGTGGGTTGGGAAGTAGCTGCACACGAAGGCTAAGAAATACAAGTGAGGAAAAATTCACACATTCAGCATCCCTTAAACACAGGTTGGGGAACCTACGGCCTGTTTCTGGACTGCAGTTCCCATCCTCTTTGACTACAGTTGGGGCTGATGGAATTTGAAGTCCAAGAGGCCACAGGCTCCCCTGCTTTACACATAGGCAGCAGATATTGTTTTGCTATATTAGATGTGTACATTAGCTTTGCATCACGGTTGCTGCAAACTTCTACCCAGAGTTTTATTGGTGCTCTTAGCTCCATTTGTTTTAACCACGTCAAATTTTCTTTATTTCTTTTTGGAAGGTCGAAGAAAATTATGCTATGTAGGGAGCACCTTCTTATCATGGAACTGTGGACTTGGAAGGGACCACGAGGGTCACCTACTCCAACTTCCTGCAATGCAGGAATCTTTTGCCCAACGTGGGTATTAAACCCATGACCCTGGGATTAAGAGTCTCATGCCCTACTGACTGAGCTATCCTGAGATAGGTAGCTTCCGATATGGGGCAGCATCCATGTTTCGATTTTCTGACGACTGCGTTTTAGTGTTTATTATTTATTATTTTGACATCCGTATTGTGCCTTTCAGGAAAAGTCCTCCCAAGGCCGCTCACAGCACATTAAAACCGTAAGCCATTAAAAAAAACAAAAAAAAACAACAACAACAAAAAACAATCAACCCCAGTCATGTTCTGTCCCAACTCTATTGCATTTTTAAAGGACAAATTATTGTCCTGAACTCAAAGGGTAACTTTTTTCTATAGCTTATGTCTCCCATTTACCACGTTTTGAGAAGCTCACATTTTTCACTTTAGTACTATCACAGTGGGCTATTCAACAGAATTCTGGGTCCTGCTGACTTCAGGGGCAGAATTAAGCCAATATGCGTCTCATTGCCTTTGGAATCAATGGGACTGGGGGGTGCTTAATTTTGGTTAGATTGTTCCCAGTGTTTATGTTCCCTATAAATCTGTGTTTATGTTTGCTGCCATTGTTGGCAGCAGCCCCAAACTGAGCATAATTTCTTGCTCTGCCCATAGAGTGCTTTAATAGCCAAGTGATTTTTGTTCTTTTAATCTATTTGCAAACAAATCCCACCACAATACCTTCTGTCCTGTGGAACTAACCATTTTCCGATCTGAAAGATAATAATTACAGTATGTCACGGGATTCGCCCAACAGTCACTTCAAGTGTTCTTTGGGAGGCGATGTGCTTCCAGACAGCAGAAATCGGGCATCAGCCTAGCTGGGAAATCTCCATACGGTAGAAAAACAATTCAAAGCAAAAGCTTGGAAGATAATAGATATAGATGCACACATATACCTATATCTCAAGGATAGTCAATGTGGTGCTCTAGAGATGTTAGGGACTATAATCCCCAACAACCCCATCTGGCATGGCCAATAGTTGCGAATGACGGAAGTTATAGTTCAAAACATCTGGAAGGCACCATGTTGACAATCCCTAATTTATCTAATATCTCATCTGTGAAAGCATGGAAGGGCAGAAAGGAGACCTTGGAAAAGTAGATCCAATATTGAGTGCCCCTTCCCCATTGCCATTAAACTTCCCTAGAAATTGCCCCACTGGTGTTAGAGCTGTGATGAAAAGAGAATGTGTTCGGATACACCTGGAGAAGGCATGGATGTGAAGGATCCATAGACTCCCCTGTTCCTCCAACAGGCACACCCCAAAATATGGAGAAAACTACACCAGCCCTGGGGCTAATCCCATTTATTGTTCTTCCATCATTCCTAATGGGAGAAAGGCTTTAAAACGTTGACACACAAACTTGAAAATGAAAATGAACCATTCTGGTTGAGCGAGCCCACTAAGGTGGTTTGACCACCTTGAATTTTCTGTTCATGTCCTGCACAACCTTAGGATTTCAGGCTAATTCATGAGAATTATATTAACATCCAATCCGAATGGGGGTCTGGGGTATGCCAACTTCATTGTAGACATTTAGGAGTGCTCAAATAGTAATGAAAAAGTCTCTGTACTTGCATCACCCTCAGATATAAAGAATTTGTCTCACCAGGTTCACAAGCAACTCTTCATCCAGAAACACCAAAAGTCAAAACAGGCTGTAATGTTGTCAGAAGACTCTATTTGAAAAAAAAAAATCTAAGGTTCATTGTGACTTATGAAAGGATATAAAAGAAAGTGACATGTCACAGATTGCATTTGTATAGGCTAACAGCAGACACACAACAAAATATTGTGGTGTATCTTTAACACTGTAAGTACTAAAATGTATCTGTTCTGGTCTCACTAGAACTTCAGAGAGGAACATTTGCTACTACAGTGCTACCTTGGTTCTCAAACGCCTTGGTACTCAAACAACTTGGAATCCAAACACTGCAAACCTGGAAGTAAGTGTTCCGGTTTGCGAACTTATTTCGGAAGCTGAACGTGCTCCATTTTGAGTGTTACACTTCCGATTTGAGTGCCACACTTCCAATTTGAGTGTTACGCCGAGGTCTGACTGTTTTTGCTATTTATTTTGCATTCTTGTTTTTTTTTCGTTTTTTTTTTTTGTGTGTGTGTGTGTGTCTGTGTGGAACCCAGTTCAGCTACTGATTGATTGATTGATTGATTGATTGTGTGACAGCCGTACATTGTTTACTGCTTTCATTTTATGGATCATTGGTCTCGTTAGATAGTAAAATTCATGTTAAATTGCTGTTTTAGGGGTTGTTTTTAAAAGTCTGGAACGGATTAACCCATTTTGCATTACTTTCTGTGGGAAAGCGCACCTTGGTTTTGGAACACTTTGGAATGGACTTCCGGAACGGATTAAGTTTGAGAACCAAGGTACCACTGTAGTGCTACAGTATAGCATTCCTGTTTGTGGTGAAATGATATCCAAAACTAAGAAAGTGTGCCCTAATTTGCAATGCAGTACATTCAAGTTTTCCTTCACTGATTTGCAAACACTTCAGTCAACAGAATCAGATCGTTTAATCTACCAATTAAAGTTATTAACTGAGCAATTGTTTTATTGTTTCATTTCATCAATTTATACCCCTACCTTTCAGAAAGACTTAGTCAAATGGCAGCAAGGATGAAGATATAAACTAAGCATAAAACAGCAATTTATAAGTGCATCGTTTCAAACTTCGAAACAACCAACAATGCCAAAAGAGTTAGTGATTTAAAACAACAATCAGCCCATTGTGACTGTAAAAATATAATATGATCATAAGAAGAACAGCACCGCTAGGTTTAGCCGCCCAATTAAAATAATCCCCCCCCCAAAAAAAAAACACAACAGGAGAAAGCAGATACGCTTTCAAGACCTGCTTAGAAATTGTCAGAATTGGACTTGTCTCATCTTACTCAAATTTACTCAAAGTCCCACTGTGTTGAATGAGCCAGACTGCAGCCTCAGTGTTGTAGCCTTAGAAATTACTTCCAAGAAATGGTGTAAGAACTCTAGAAAGGGGTTACTAGTTTTTCTTATACTCTTATGCCACTCTAAACAGGAAGATGAGTGCCAGGCAAAGTATCTGAAAGCTTCTTCGCTCAATGTTGAATTTATAAATAAAGAATATTTCAGCTTCAAAATGTTCACCCATCTAAGACTTTGGATATCATTTAAAAAATTGAGTTTTTATAATTTAAAATATATCATGATTTTGATTTTATTTTTTCTGGCTGCAACTAGGGAGGTGTTAATGTCCTTTGTGGCATGTTGGGGTTCTAGTTGGCCAACACCTTTGCAATCTAACGCTTTTCAATGGACAAGTGGCCTAGTTGTCAGGACATCACATCTTTTGTTTTCTCTGCAATTTGTTGCCCAAAAATGTTACAGTAATGATAGAAAGTGACATTATTTTAAAAGATAAGGCCCTGCAACATTATTTTCTACCTGACCTTTACAGTTACCAGAACAAGCAGCTTTTATTAGCAAACTAGTTCAAGCTTTTTATTACAAAGGATATTTGGCATTTTTCCATGAGAGGAATATATAGTTCTTGACAGGGGAAGTTATTAAGGCTTTCTTTCTCGTCTGCTGGGCTAACGTGTGTGGCTTTTAATAGCAAAAATAGAATCCTGGAGTATTTTAAGATGAAGAAGCAAGCTGACTGTGAGAGACAGGAATGTTTAATATATTACACTTTATGAATGTATTAATATAGTTTTACGTCAATGACAGCAGTATACTGAAACAAATAAGATGGCTTCACCTAAAGGCACAAGGAGATATATAGTTGACCTTTAGCCTCCCAGCTGCACATTTACATGGAGGTTCATATATTATAACTGTCATGTGTATATTATTGTAATGCAACTTTCAGGTTTAATCTGACAAAAGATCACAGATAAAAGTGAAGGGACTTTTAAAGATTATTTTTATCTGTGACATTTTAATAGCCTTGTGCTAATCAGCAATTTTTGTATTTCCAGATAGAAATCCAGTGTCCTTTAGTTTGTTTTTCCCCTTCACAGGGTGCTGCTAAAAAGTAGGGGTTTAGAGTTGTTCTTCGGCTCATCTCCACGATTAGTGTAATCCGGGTTGACTAACAAACTTTGGAGAATATTTAAAATACGTCTCAGTACTCTATTCCTTTCATAATTCAGCGGGCATCTTCTGTGTCAACTTTTAAACACTTGCTTTTCTGTCCTGCCAGGCCTATGCATGCAAATTAAGAGTACACCTCCTAAAATGATCTATTAATGTTTGTTTTAAATTTCTTTTGGCTCTTAATAGGGAAGTTTTTAAACTGTGATATTTTAAATGTATTTTAATGTTTGATGGAAGCCGCCCAGAGTGGCTGGGGAGACCCAGCCAGATGGGCGGGGTACAAATAATAAATTATTATTATTATTATTAATATGATTTTAACTTTTTACGATGCTATTGTTTGGTTTTGTGTTTTTATATTGTTGTAAACCGCTGTGATATAGCTTTGTGGTACAGCAGTATATAAACACTTTTTATAAGTAAACAAATAATCAGGAAGGCCAGGGCTGCAACTCTGGTCATGGGAAGTGCCTTAAAAACAAGCCATTCTCTCACCACCAGACATTTCACATGACAACTTTGGGCGAAGGAGCCAGTTCATTTCTGGGCTCAGTTAAAAGGGCTTGTGTTAGCATTTATGGTCGAAATACTGGAGTTAAGACCTCTCAGGAGTGTGGGATATAACATTCCTAGAGAGGACTTTCTCTGTGGCAGCTCTACACTGTGGAACCACAGAAGTGCTTCTAGCATCTTCGTTGTGTGGCTTTCACCATGCGCTATAGATGCACCTCTTTACCCCGGCCTTTGACAGTGCCTTCCATTTGGTACTGTTTCACATGTAGTGGTTTTATTTGTTTTTATAATTGTGTTCTTGTAACAGGACCCTGGGGGAATATAGCAAAGGGTGGGTAGGAGATCTTAAAAATAATTCAGTATTTCAGATGAAACCACAATGGGATGGGGATGATAGAGGAAATGGTATCACAGGGGTGAGTTTGGACTTTTCTTCAGGCAGCTAAATATACATTGGGCCAGCACTGATTGCCTATCATTCCAATCTCCCTCCTCGTTTTTCCTGTAGTTCTCTTTGGGAGTTGTAAACCTGCTGGTAATTCTCTTTCAGTTGGCGGTGGGAGAGTCACAGAGTATCCATTCTCCTTCAACAGAATTGGATGAAATTTGCAGGAATTGGTTCAAATGCAGAAAGAACCTTAATCTCAGCAGCATGTACTCAAAGACAGAAACATTGCAAGATCCAATCACTGATCTCTCACATAACATCATCTTTGGGCATCTTATATCATGTTTTTGTCAAACATGGCAGCTTTCTTGAGTAAAGGATAAGAGTCGAAACAGAGCTGAACACAAATATAAACCACATTTCCTTTCCTCTTTACTTCATCAGTTTGCTGGGTTAATATTCCTTACTTTGTAGGTGGTAATGTAAGCAGACAAGAAATAAGTACAAAATCCCTTATAGCTGCATGTGTGATACATAAAAGCGATACTATCCTCTACTTGGAAAATTCCGAGGAACTATCATTTAGCTGGAATGCATACAGTAATTTGGCTGGAAATGAGCTGGAAGTCAACTGTGTTGTGTTCCTGGAAGTTACAATCTGTATAAGGACAGCAAAGAACTGACTTCATTGACCATTTTGTGTGTGTGTGTGTGTGTGTGTGTTTGGTGGATGGCATAATATTTCCACTTGCATTGGTTTCCTGGCATGAAAATGTTTATAGCGCTCATTAGCTAAGAGGATGTCGGCACTGGTCCAATGAACACAGATCTGCCTTCTGATTTTAGCCATTAAATTGCAATGGGATTCATAGGCTTAACATTGTGGGTGTGAGAATAATAAAATGGATCTCCATCTTTAGCCCAGTTACCATGGATGCAGATAAAGGTCATGGTGGCAGATGCTAACTGCTTGCCTTTTTAGCTGTTTTTCCTATGCTGCTTATATGTTTTCGTGAAAAATATGTTTAGTATAAAGTATACTCCACTTGCTTCAAGTTGAATGCCCCCCTTCAGGCACTAAATATGGTCACTAAGGGTGCCTAATTTATTCATTTATTCAGAGGGCTAGCTATGTTAGTCTGTTGCAGCGAAAACAACAAAGGGCCTTGTGGCTCCTTAAAGGCTAACAGATTAATTGAGGCAAAAGCTTTCATGGACTACAGCCCACTTCTCAAGATGCATGAAATGTTATCTTCGGTTGACAGATATCTATCTATCAACACGGGTAGAGTGGTGGGTAATGTAAACAGAGGGGCCCAGTGGCACAAATTGCTGAACTGACAGAATTGAAAGAATCAAATTTGCTGGTACTTATGGTCTAGAGCACTCTTTTCGCACCAGAGAAAGGCTACAGCATGAGACTAGAATTTATTGTCACCTTAAAAAGACTAGCAAAAGGAATACCATGGCATACACTTTCATGGGCTAAAGGCCACTTCATCAGACACATGGAGTGATATCGTAGACTAGGAGAAATAGATACAGTGGACGGTGGTGGAAAGCAGGATCAAATGCGATGCAAGGATACAGTCTAGGGATGAGCCCAATACTTCCCTTCATTTTGTGACAATTTGGGAGGTTGAAATTCAGAGAGGGGCCGTTTTCCTTCAAGAAAGCTGTGAGCAGCCTGGCAAAGTTGTCCTGTATGTGCAAGCACTTCCACTTGTGCAGTGGAACATCTCCTCTCCACCACCCAGTTCTGCCTGCACACATCAGCTTTAGGGGATTGGGGAATTTAAAAAAATATATATATTTGGGCAGTGCACAGATGAGATAGAGGGAGCAGAAGTTCCACTGTACAAATGGGAGCCCCTGCCTAATTGGGATGACCTGCCTGTGTTGTTGAACCAGGCAGAGGGCCTTCTCAGTGGTGGCGCCCACCCTGTGGAACGGCCTCCCATCAGATGTCAAGGAAATAAACAACTATCTGATTTTTAGAAGACATCTGAAAGCAGCTCTGTTTAGGGAAGTTTTTAATGTTTGGTCTTTTGTCATGTTTTTAATATTCTGTTGGGAGCCGGCTAGAGTGGCAGGGGAAACCCAGCCAGATGGGAAGGGTATAAATTGTTGTTGTTGTTGTTGTTGTTGTTGTTGTTGTTGTTGTTATGTGTGTAGTTGATTTTCTTTTCTCTTATATGTATACAGTGACAGGTGAGTAGCCGTGTTAGTCTGCCATAGTCAAAACAAAATAAAATAAAAAATTCTTTCCAGTAGCACCTTAGAGACCAACTAAGTTTGTTCTTGGTATCAGCTTTCATGTGCATGCACACTTATTCAGATACATGTATACAGTGGTACCTCGGGTTACAAACACCTTGGGTTATAAACACTTCATGTTACAGACTCTGCTAACCCAGAAATAGGACCTCGGGTTAAGAATTTAACCTCAGGATGAGAACAGAAATCGCATGGCGGCGGCAGTGGGAGGCCCTATTAGCTAAAGTGGCACCTCTGGTTAAGAACGGTTTCAGGTTAAGAACGAACCTCCAGAATGAATTAAGTTCGTAACCAGAGGTACCACTGTATAGAGTGTTTGCTTTTAGCTGTAGTAGACTGAGATTTAAATCTTCATTGAACCATAAAACCACCTGGGCAGCCTTAGGCCACCCCAGCATTGTTGTTTGGGATGAACTGAAGTATAACAACATATTTAATAAAAACATAATAAAAAATTTAAGTGGGGGCAGCAAAGAAATGTGACAGGGAGTACTCCTGCTCAGGGTGTCAGTCAGCCATGTCAGTTTCCAAGATACTCCATTCCACGCCCTGCTTTTTGGAGTCTGCAAATCTTTGAGTTCCTCCCAAGCCTGCTGATATATTCTTCTTCTGTGTAGATGGCAACATGTTGGCCACTTAAGGATCCACACTCTGAAAATTGAGTTCACTGTTAGTATAGATGAAGATAATAATAATAATTTAAAAAATCCCATTGGCCATAGACATTACTATAGGAATTGTTATAATAAAAAAGCTGCTACAACAATCAAAGGCAGGAAGAAGATTTTATCCATTTGTCTGATTTTTTAGACAATTTATCGCCTCCTTACCTGTCCAAGCACTCAAGGCGGCATTTACATAATGGCAGCATACAAAACAAGAAAGGAAACAATAAAACCTTGTGTAAAACCAGATATCGTAAGAACAGCTCATAATGGTGGGGGGCGGGGTTGGAATGCCACCAAATAAAATTAAATTGGGATAATGGAAGATATTTAAAGTATGTGGTATGCCCTGGAGTTCTTGATGGCTCTTTGGCATTCTTTATTAGGATAGCGGCTATTTTGGTCATGTAGCTATTTTTTTCTAGGATGTATCTACAGCAGGGTGGGAAACCTGTGGCCCTCCAAATACTGCTGGACTACAACTCCCATCATTCCTCACCCTTGGCTATGTTGGCTGAGGCTGATGGGAGTGGCCGTCCAACAGTGCTCGGATTGCCACAGAAGATCCAGCAGTGGTTTTGATATGCTTCAAAATGCTGAGCAAACCTTTCCATTGCTTTGAATGAAATGCTCTTCCAGTGAGGGGGGGGCAGCGTAACTGTTTGCAACTGTGTTGCAGGGATGGCTACCTGTGAGGTAGTGAAAGGAGGGGGAAACTTTGCCTATTCTCCCTTGCCCTGCAATTGCCTGGGCAACTGTGAAATCTGCTCCAGACAGTTGGAGGATGCTCAAGGGCTTGCACAGAAAGAAATCACTTTCCTCCTCTCATTAGTGAAAGTATCCTCTGAACCAGGGGTCAGCAAACTTTTTCAGCAGGGGGCTGGTCCACTGTCCCTCAGATCTTGTGGAGGGCAGGACTATATTTTGAAAGGGGGGGGGATGAATGAATTCCTATGCCCCACAAATAACCCAGAGATGCATTTTAAATAAAAGGACACATTCCACTCATGTAAAAACACACTGATTCCCGGACTGTCCACAGGCCAGAATGAGAAGGCAATTGGGCCGCATCTGGCCCCCGGGCCTTAGTTTGCCTACCCATGCTCTGAAGCAAAGATCCTTCCAGTCACGAATGGGGGGCCGTGTTTGGATCCAACCCAGCAAATTTTGTTTGCTTTGTTTTGTTCACTGTGTTACAGTAATGTATGTGAGACATATGGTTCCCTTGCTGGTACTTACTGTCTGTTCTTTGGAGAGGGAAAGGTTGGTTGACACCCTTGATAATGTCAAAGCCATGCAAAAAACAAAAAAACAAAAAAAAAACCCCACAGCAGCAACAACCCACCAGATAAACTCTCTGTTTATCTTTGATAAACTCTTTGAGGCATGTTTTGAGTGACGTTGCTAACTGTGGGTTGTTTGTTATTAAAAGTAATAAAACATTTCAGAAGCCATCCACCTGTATTATTGAAGATACAGAAATAACGATGCTCAGAAGATCCCAGAGTTTTCACTTTTGCTACTACTGCTGCCATATTTTTAATCAGAGGATTTTTGTCTTGTTTCTTGTTTACTGTTGATATTTTCTGGCTGATTGGAGAGGAATGACATTTTGACAATTTGCTGTAGCAGTAAGCACTGTACAAACAAAAGGTGCTGATGAAAACTGGGAACCCATTATTATGTAAATTGTGGCTGACTAACACCGATTCCATCTCCCAGTCACCATCACTGAAACCAGTTTTACTCAATGATAATAATTTTCATGATTGCAGACTTCAGAGAGATCAGAAATAGGCTTTCGCTGTTGCATTTATCTACTGTGGGTACTTGACCCTTAATTAAATTCTGAAACTTTTTATATGATAAAGTAAAATACAGCTGACACTTCTCTTTAAGCAACGAGCATTGAGAATAGAAGAACAGCCTAGCAGGGTAAAGGTATTTCTGAGTTGCGTTTTTGCAGTGGGAGTAAACCCAGAAGTTATGCTGTTTGAAACTGAGCTCAGTACTTAAAACAGATGAAAGTACACCAACTCGGTTTCAAAACACTGTTGCTTTTCTCATTTTAATCTTAATTGTTACTGAAAAAAAGTATAGGGGCTGAACTTGTACATGCAATATAGCCAAGCATGTGAGGAATGTTATTGACCTATTTTTATTTTAAAAAAGAGCACAGGGGATATTCTGTGGAAGGGATATAGAAGAACATGAAGATTGTAAAGTGGGGGTGGGGAACTTGTTGCCCTCCTAACCTCTCTTCGTTGTTTTCTTTGCATCTTTCTGACCAGTTTGACATGTGAGTCAGCTAGCATCTGTAATCTGTTCTGCAGCCAGAATTATTTGGGAGTCAGGCTGGAGGGAGGGGTTGCCTAGAGCCAGCTGAGTGGGAACTGAACAAGAGACGAGCCCTGTCCTGGGACAGTCTTCCATCACCCTGAATCAACTTGTGACCAGGTCAAAGGAAGCATCTCCGGTAGAGTCCAGAGTTGGGAGCAGGGCCTGGAAGGAATGTCCCCAATCTGTCCCCTATAAACAGCCTTCTTCACTACTTCCTTCCTGGAAAAAGAAGGGACTACTCTAGATGCTGGATAAATGAGCAGCTCAGGGTTCTGATGGGAAGAGCAAGAAACAGGCAGAATGCCTGCCCTCTTGCAGAACCAGTTTTCTTTCTGCTGTATTAAGGAAGGAGCTGAGACCGAGCTGCCTTCATTTAGAGTAACTACTGTTCCTGTTATTATACTTAAGCTGGGTCTTGGGGGGGGGGGGGTTGGCTGTCTGTAAGGTGATGTCTGGTTGGAAGCTAAGCCGTGACAGGGCCTTCTTGGGAGCCATTCCCCATTTAGAGAATGTCCTCTGTGGTGCTGGGTGTCTCCCACATTATTATTATCCCTCATTATTAACATTATGGGGGCGATTTAAAAACATTCCTGCTCAACCAGAAACATACTGTTCCTGGCAACCTTGGAACAGCGGCAGAGGAAGCCTCTCGGACACCTGGGGCGGGGTGCCCTGCCCATAGGGATATGGCGCACGCAGCTTCCCCTAAGGATGCTGCACATCTGGCTTCCTCTAGGGATGCGGCGTGCACAGCACCCATTATGGTCTGGCCCATCCGCTGTCTGCCCACTGCCTCCCCCCAGCTGTAGGGCAGCTGAGACCCCACCTATGGGTCCAGTGCATCCCGTCATGTCCCTATCGGCGCAGCAGCGATCTGCCCAGGGGGGATTCTGTCTCCCCCCCCTTTCAGGGATGGCACACGGGGCATGCCACCCCCACCGCACCTGTCTTTTTTCGCCACTGCCTTAGAAATGTTAGATGGAAGGATATGCCACTAATTTCAGATACTTAAAAAAAAAATCCTGCCATTTATATTTCTTTGGTTGTTTGCCACCCTGGGCTCCTTGTGGAAAGAAGGACAGGGCATAAATCGCAATAATGAATAAATTCCCTGCATAGCAGTTCCCAAGTTCAATCCCCAGTGTTCCTTAAAATGGATGAGATGTTCTGGTCAAAGGAAAGGGTGGTTCTCCATTTCATATGCAGAAGCAAACTGGCAAAGGCATCATCTATCACAGCTGAAGGCAGTAGGTTTATTTTTGGGGGACAAGAAAGGTCATGTGGATCCAGGAAAACCAGCCACCTGCATCTGCTGCCTGAGGCAGTCACATCATTCTGTCTCACGGTAGGGCCAGCTCCAGAAAGAGACACTTTCGGATCCTGAGGACATGCAAAAAGCCAACACCACCGGCAACTTCAGCTGTGAAACTGCCCTCAGAGCGTGGCTGCTCCACCTATACAGAGACTACAAAGAGAGGTGGAAGTGTTTTGAAAGCTGACATTTAATATTTCTTTGGATATAACACATTGCTAAGCATTCACATCACAGAGCCAATGAACTACAGAAAGTAATTACTAGAGTGGATTTCACGAAGAGTAGAAAGATTATTGTGTCACATTAAATAACAATTGTATCCTTAATGATGTGTTTGACTATAATACAAACATCCGTCTACTATTACATGCACTACAATCTACCTTTCTAATTACTCCAGTGGTTTCCTGTTCCCTTGCTAGAATGTTGTGCTTTCAAAGAATATGTAAACATTAAGTGAGATTTTCTTTAAAAAAAATACGAGGAGTGCAGCTGCCTGGCCATTGATGAATTGGCTATAGATTGTAGGCAGAATTCTATGTAAATATAATAATTGTTATGTTCCTGATTGAATGTCTTTCAAAGTATATTTTATGTTACAATATAGATATTTCCCCCACAAAATCCACACTGCTACGCTTTTCATCAATAAAATGTAGCGAAAAACCACAGCAGCAACATTTCAAGGATTTTAGTGGGAAATGTGTCAGATAGCAGGTAGAGAACATTTTTAAAAAGATGTGGTTTGACATAGGATATTCAGAAAATACCGTACTTCTTTCTAGCTGTGAAAGTTAGATTTGCTTAAGTTCCATTGAAATCAATGGGGCTGATTTTAGCCACAACTAACTTGACCTACTTACAGTGCAACCCTTAGTGGATTGCATGGCTGGGTGCTTAGACTGTTGGGTTAATCACCATTTCCAAAGTGCTGACACCTCATGCAGGCCAGTATGGGAGGGGAACTTACTATATTTTCCCTCAATGCAGATGCTTGGCTTGTTAAATCCCACCACTGGTTCCCCCTTCCCCGACCTAATGTAGTCATGCTCATTCATTTCAATGGATCTACTCTTAGTTGAATACCACCCAAGGAGTCAGAGGAAATTTATATGTGGAGTGCCCAGCTGAATGTATCTGCACAGTTGGGCTAAGCCAGGGGTGGGGATCCTCCAACTCAGGGTCCAAATGCAGCACACACCCAGGCCCTCAGGAATTCCCAGAGGCCACATCCTCCTTGGTTTCGCCTGGCTGGAATGTGTATTATTATTATTATTATTATTATTATTATTATTATTATTATTATTATTGCCCCGCCCATCTGGCAGGGTTTCCCCAGCCACTCTGGGCAGCTCCCAACAAAATATTAAAAAGACAATAAAACATCAAACATTAAAAACTTCCCTGTACAGGGCTGCCTCCAGATGTCTTCTAAAAATCAGATAGTTCTTTATTTCCTTGACATCTGATGGGAGGGCGTTCCACAGGGTGGGCTCCACTACCGAGAAGGCCCTCTGCCTGGTTCCCTGTAACCTCACTTCTCGCAGGGAGGGAACCGCCAGAAGGCCCTTGGAGCTGGATCTCAGTGTCTGGGCTGAACGACAGGGGTGCAGACATGCATCTGGCTTGCCTAGGAAAAAGATGAAAACATGTAGTGTGTGGGTGTGTGGAAAACTGACTTTCAAATGGCTGGAATGTAACCCATAGTATAAAGATTCACATCTACTGCCATGCCCATTTGCACCTGCCATGTGGCCCCCAGAAGGCTGACCAGGAGGGATAATGGCTGAAAACAATTCCACACGCCTGAGCTAAGCTGTTCAGCATTCCTTTCTCTTCAAGATGGCCAGGGCTCAGCTCTGGCACCTCTCTGGTGGGTGCTATTGCCATTCTAAGAGAACAAGGGATAACTTTGTGGTGAGTTCTGGCACCTCTTTTTCTAGAAAAATAGCACCGAATATGTCTGAGCAAGTTTCATGACTAACCCTCCCAGAAATGGGAGAGAATTCTCACTGGCTTTGGAACAAGTGCAAGGTTTTTCGCCTCCTCTGTGGCTCGGCTATCTGAACCTTGTCAGATAGCAAGAGGGTTTAAGAGATGTTGACAAGTTGTGTTGCTGTTAGCCCCAGTTTTATGGGTTATGTTATAATGCTTTCTGTGAATTGCTTGCCATACCGCAACCATTATGCCTTAAAAGAAAAACAACTGCATGAAACCTTCTGGGCAGCTAATGTACTGAGAGGAGAGGAAGTGGAGAGGTCTGCTCTCTTTCAGACTGACATTGTTACTGGGTACAGCTTTCTGAGCAGCGCAGCAACTCACAACTGGTCCAGGTCTTCCATGGTGCCTTGTTCTAACTGAAACCAGACGAGAAGAGATGTGGTTGTCTTTTTCAGAGGACTGGCTAGCGATTAACAAGATTTAACGGAGGCAAAATTTTCACATGTTTCGATTTTTGCAACACAACTTGGATCGAAAAAGCTTGTTATACAACACACACACACACACACACACACACATGCACACAATCAACAAAAATCTGGCTGCTTCAAGGTGAACTGTTTACTGTGGAAATCACTGTGGCTCACTGACTTGCGTTTTGGAAGGAGTGGTGTCTGTATATCTTCCAATTATAGTGATGTGTTTCCTTAGTTACTGTTCCATGTTTTCCATTTCAGTGCAAAATCTGACTTCTCTCTCTCTTTTTTTAAAAAAGGCTGGAACAGGACCCCAAACTCCACAGGTGTGGATGGTGTTCATTATTGCTACTTTCCTGGCTTTTGAAGGGGTGTGTCGTTTTGAGATGCACAGTGAAATTTGGGGAAGCCGGAGCCCTACTTGGGTGCACCATCCCCAAGGGACGGAGACCCTTTCAGTATCTACTTTCAGTTTGCTCCTTTCAGCTTCCTTGAGCAAATGAGAAAGCAAAACAGGGGGGGTTAAGGGCAGCTCTCTCAGGTTTAATACGTTTAAATGTACTGTTTACATCATAGGGATCTTGTGATGATAATGTGGGAGGCAGGACTGATGCAGACCATCCATTTGTATAAAAATATTAAAAGGAAGGGTTCTAGATCAGTGGCAGGAGGACCTTGCATGCTGACGGTTCTATGTTCAGTCCATGACATCTCCAAGGAGGGCCAGGTAATCCTGCTGCCAGACAGCAGAGACAATACAGAGCTGGAGGGATGGCGGTCACACTCGGTATAATGCAGCTTCCTACACTAGTACTTGCTCAAAAGTGCTCACTTCCTCCTGTTCTGACCTCCTCTTTGTGTTCAGAAAGCAGCTCCACTTTTGAAGGGTGGGACTGATTGAGGGCATCATAAGCTTATACAGAGTTTTTCCCCTCTTACTTCTTTTAAATCAATTTTATTACAGGGTTTCAACCTAATATACCATAAAATTCCAACTAAAGTAAAGAGAATAATAATAAAAAAAATCAAACAGAAAAACTAAAGGGGAAAAAACACACATCAATAACCCTCATATGATAGCCCTCAGTCACCTCCTTACTTTACACTACCACCTAATTTTCCCCCAACAGAAGCTCACAAAAACAGACACATACACAAGTGTTTAATATCACTAAAGCAAACAAGTGCTATACCACAACTAGGTAATTTTTAGATATAGATAGATGGTAGATAGACAGACAGACAGAAAGACAGACAGATGATAGATCAGGGGTAGGCAACCTAATGCCTGGTGACCGGATGCGGCCCAATCGCCTTCTAAATCTGGCCAATGGAAGGTCCGGGAATCAGTGTGTTTTTACATGAGTAGAATGTGTCCTTTTATTTAAAATGCATCTCTAGGTTATTTGCGGGGCTTGCTTGGTGTTTTCACATGAGTAGATTGTGTGCTTTTATTTAAAAAGCATTTCTGGGTTATTTGTGGGCATAGGAATTTGTTCATTATTTTTTTTCAAAATATAGTCTGTCCCCCCACATGGTCTGAGGGACGGTGGACCGGCCCACAGCTGAAAAAGGTTGCTGACCCCTGTGATAGATAGCTAGATATCTAGATAGACAGACAGACAGATGATAGAGATAGATAGATAATAGATAGATGATAGATAGATAGATAGATAGATAGATAGATAGATAGATGTGAAAATAATGTTTGTTTTTGTTTTTTGTTTTTATAATGCCACTCATATGCATTGGGTCTTTCCCCTCCCCATCCATATAGTTTGTGTTGACTCAATTGGGGTGGAGAGTAGGAATCTCCCAGAAGAAAAACTGCCATGTCCCCAATAAGGTGGGGAACACTCTTCAATCCAAGGGCTGCATTCCCTTCTGGCCAACCTTCTCAGATGCCACTGGTAGGCAGGGCCAGAAAGAAAGGTGGGCAGAGCAATGGATGAAATGTTACCTTTGTACAGTAGGCTTGTTTCTACACCAACTCTCACACCCCATCAAGGACACAGTGCATCCAGGCAAAAACACTCAAGAAGGGTGTGAAGCAGGGACAACAGAGGATGCAGCCTAAGGAGAGTCCTGGGGAACAGACAGAGAGGCTTGGAGCTCCCAGGCGTGAGGTTCACCATCCTAGATGTAGATAGGTAAAGGTAAAGGGACCCCTGACCATGCGGTCCAGTCGTGTCTGACTCTGGGGTTGCGGCGCTCATCTCGCTCTATAGGCCAAGGGAGCCAGCGTTTGTCCACAGACAGCTTCCGGGTCATGTGGCCAGCATGACAAAGCCGCTTCCGGCGAACCAGAGCAGCACACGGAAACGCCGTTTACCTTCCCGCTGGAGCGGTCCCTATTTATCTACTTGCACTTTAATGTGCTTTCGAACTGCTAGGTGGGCAGGAGCTGGGACCAAGCAACGGGAGCTCACCCCGTGGCAGGGATTCGAACTGCCGACCTTCTGATCAGCAAGCCCTAGACTCAATCAGTTGCAATTCCACTTGTAGTTTACAGTGGAAGAGTAATGGCAGTGCAAGGAGCACTCCATCTGGAAGCACGCAGTGTTTTCAAAGCTCTTTCATGGGGACAATTTTTCAGCCTTAGAGTAAGCCTTACATGAGCCCCTGAAGAGACACATTCGTGGCATTGAAAATGAAACTGGTTGGTTGGTTTCAGGTTTCTCCTAGGCATAGCGCAAGCTTTGCTATTTGATATCAGAAAACGGGTGGAGGACAGAGAACTGGTTGCATCCAATGCTGCCGTTCTGCTTGCACAACAGACTTCCATTTGCACTTCTCCTCTTCTCTGCAGCTGCCTGCACACCCTCAAAATGTTGGGGGGATCCTGTGGAGCAGATTTTGGCAGGGCACATGAGGAGGGGAGGAAGGAAAAGTTGCTTTGTGCAAGTGGAACATTGCTTGCACAGCATTTGGATACAAACGAATGTCATTTTGTTAAATTCAAGCACAGAAATTTATTAGTTGGCCCAAGGTTGCATTTTAGTATCTTGTTTCCCCCTCTAAACAAACAGATACCATGTTGCAGGTAGAAGGTGAGGGCATCAGGAGTGCGAATGTATTCCCTCCAGTGCTAGTACCTACATACAAGTATTTGTATATCAAAGGCTCTCGGGATATGCTGCTGGGGTGTCTCCCCACCCCCGTCCTTCATACAACATAGAGAAGTGTTTAGGATATTTTAGGTAAAGCATTCAAAAGAAGGCCAACCAGCCATCTGCAAAAGGGTTGTTTTCTTTGGCATTGCCAACCACAAAGGCTTCCTGTTGTTGCTCTGCTATCCATCTTGTACATAGCTTTAAAAATGTACGTTTGTTTTATTTATTTTATTTTTTTTAAAAAAATTAAGAATAAAGCTGTTGCCCTTTAGACTCGTGGATATGCAGGGTTTCTAAAATACGCTGGGTCAACAAAGGGCTGATGTGAAACAAAAGTGCTTTCATTATTGGATTAACTTAACCTTCAGCATCGCTAGCTAGCTTTTTTATATTCCAGGACTATATTACTCATGCCCTCTAATCGTCCGCATTGCAAATCCCGGAAAATTCTGCAGAGGTCCTGATTTCTGTATTACTGTATGCTGGGTTTATAAACCGAAACCAAGATCAGCCCTGACAGTTAAGCTAATGCCAGATTGAAGTTTTATTTATTTGGCTATTTCATTGAAAAGTAGACGCTGTGTCTGTGGTTTACATCTCTAAAATCAAATGAGCTATTTATGTGTGGCAAAGAACTGCGAGACACATAGACCTTATTCACGAATACTTTTATGGTTTCTTTACACTTGTGAAGGTAAAGAATTTGTGAAGGTATATTCTGTACCCAAATCCCATACATTTCTTGGATCTCCCACCCACCCACTCACCGCCCCACCGTTAGCATTAAGAGAAGGTAGCATCTAGCTCAAATGAGGCTCTCAAGAAACACAGTGAGATGTGCCTCCATGAAGCTATGCTATGCAGGGGTGACTGCTTGCAAGCAAGAAGGCAGGTAGGCAGGAGCTGCCTGAAGACAAAATGTGGTCCGTGAAGCACTGCCCCATTATGACCCTATGGATAGCTCAGTTGGTTAGAGCATGGTGCTAATAACACCAAGGTTGCAGGTTCAGTCCCCATATGGGACAGCTGCATATTCCTGCATTGCAGACGGTTGGATTAGATGATCATATCCTCAGACCATGTGGTGGGCTGGACAATATTTTTTTGGGGGGGATGAACAAATTCCTATGCCCCACAAAAAGAGATGCATTTTAAATAAAAGCTCACATTCTACTCATGTAAAAACACACTGATTCCCGGACTATCCGTGGGCCAGATTGAGAAGGCGATTGGGCCGCATCCGGCCCATGGGCCTTAGGTTGCCTACCCCTGATTTAGCCTAATGTAGCATTTCCCAACCTGTGAGTTGTGATGTGCAAGTGGGCTGCAAAACATGTGCAAGTGAGTTGCAGGATTTATAAGTAAGCACATGATAACTATTGCTTGTCATTCTTAACTGGCATGTTGAATACCTTGCAACACTTTGATTTGTTGCCGTATTATAAGGTTGTGTTGACGCTTAATGCCCAGAAACTGATGGGCCACCATACCAAAAGCGTTGGGAACTGCTGCCCTAACAGCCTCTACTGATGCTGTGTATCCACTTGTGTGTATGCCTATGGATCCACAAGCAAACCTGCAATGCATGTACATACTTAGCTATATTGTCTGTAAAAAGCAAGCTAAGATATCAGTGCAAAGCTGTTTTCTTCTGTGCATCCATCAGTATGCCAGAGTATCAAACTGCAAGACAGAGAAATCCTCATCAGGACAAAGAGAGAAAATACCCCATGTTATGCAAAAGCCAAGTTGCTATGTATGAGTTGCTAATCTCGGTGGCTATGGGTTGGTCCCTATAATGTGCGGAAGGAAATTGTGTGTATGAGACAGTATAATAAACACCCACTTCAGTTTTGAGGAAATCTCCCGTGGTTGTTTTGGACACAAACCTCCCTGTAACATGTGATGGTGAAAACTACAGAAATGTGCAAGGAACAAATGGGAGCTCGTCTTCCCTGCAATGTGCCTTGGATTTTTTTTAACACTCTGCACTGAGCAGAATTGCAACAAGCTCAAGAAAATGTCACCAACCTTTTTCTCTTGAATATTACAATTCCTGAAAAGGCCAGTTCATACAGTTGGAGACCTCCATGCAATTAGCTCGAGGACTAAGAAAGGAACCAAAGTTGGGCTTGTGTGACCCAGCCAAAATCATGTACAGTATATGAGCCAGTATCTCCATGTGACCACTGTACACATTGGCCAATATTTCTGTAAAATTGCAGAATCAATTTTTTTCTTGGTTAGGTTAGGAGCCTATTGGCATCTCCACATAGTACTAGTGTCTGAAGTAGCCCTGCGAGAACATGCGGATTTATTTTTATTTATTTAAAGTCATAGCAGATGAATAAATTGCCTTTAAAAAAAAATCTTTGCAATGCTTTGGGCAAATTTCTTGCCTTGCCATAGCTATTATACCTTAAAATAAAAAGAAATCACAATGGTTCCATGTTATAATCGTCTGATCAACCAATACTGTCTTTCTTTGAGATAATAAACAGGACCTGCACTTAGATTAGTGCCAAGTGAGTATGGTTTCTGGACCACCTCTCAAATGGATTTTGACCCTTGCAGTTCTTGATTTTTTATTTTATTTTTTAATGTTACTCGTTGGGCTATTGCTGCCTTGGAAACATACTTGATCTCAACTACACACTGTTTCGGGGTGTGTGTGTTTTTTTAAAGCTGCAACTTGTGTAGCTAATGTTGCAAGAAAATTAGAAGGTCATTAGTGGTTTCAGCATGCTATTACAGACCTAAAGCATAATCTTTACATGCTCTTTGCTCTGAGAGGGCTAGAGAAACCAGTATCTTCCGTCGTAATGACTTCCAGTTTACAGCCTTCATTTGTTATATTTCCTCAATAGCTGTTGTGTTGAGATTAACTGCATAAATGGTCTGCAGCTGTCTGTTATGAATTAAGGGAGTTTAATCAAAGTATTTCTAATGTACAGCATAATGATAATACATGGGGGAAGTACTATTTAAGAGATAATGATGGCTTCAGAAGATCACTGTTGTAATGTTTAGTGCATATGCCTTCAGCATTGAATTTGTTGTTGTTCTGAATATGCTTAATGGATCAGTGAAAAGCTGCCTAATGTGGGATTGTTTGATGGGGCTGACAGAGCTGGAATTAGCCCATTGCTGTTTACTGCATACAGCCATTAAGATTAATTGCTGCCAGATAATTTTGACTGTTTTTATCTTCGGGGAAAAGTGTCACTAATGGGTTTATAAATTGGTTCACTATTACTAATAGTTAGGCCAATGTAGCTGGATAGAATGTCAGGCACTAATTCTAAAGATAAAGGTAAAAGAAGAAGAAGAAGAAGTATAAAGCATTATATGACTTGCTAGTTTTAAGGGATAATGTTATCTAATAACAGACAGACTGATATATGATGCTCATTAATGCTATTTCCCGGGCTTTGGGTTGAACCTAATAGATGCTAATAAAGTCTTATTTGATGTCCCATTAAAGAGCTCAATCTGTTTTCTGCATTAATGCACAACATTGTTTATCACATTTTCAGTGACTAAAACCCAGACCCTCAATCTGTTACATAACTAAACAGTATGAAGCCCGTCATACCTATTTTTGTCTTTGTTTAGATACAGTGAAGAATTTATATACAGAGATCAAGTCTATCTCCGTATGTTCTGTTTGCATTTTATGTTCTACCTGTCAGCAATGATGGTACTGTAAAAGGAGCGATAGTATTTTATTTTTATTTTTACTGCTGTTGGCATTGAAACATTGAGCGAAATCCAGACAGGGATTCTCCAAAGCATCGACTAGATGGTTTTTTAAAAAAAGATACGATCTAAATAAATATCAGAGGGTGGGCCTGCAGTTGATTTTAGTGCTTTAGTTGATGTTTAAATATACATGCATCAGATATACAATGTCCCTGAATTTCCTGTATATTAAAATAAAAGTTGCTTTCTGTGTCTCTCTTCCTCACACACAAAGATTATGCTCCCCTGCTCTCACCTTCTTTCCCTTTATATGAAACAGGAAAAATAATTAATCTCAATAGATAAAAGCAGGAGAGGCAGTACTTCTTCAACTTCATCAAGCACAGAGTAACCTGTAAGGCATGTGTTCCTAAGACCAAATAATATCTGTAATTTTCTGTATACCTTAATGATTCTTCACATAATCCCCCCCCCATACCGGGAGGGCTGGAGTAGTTAAATTGTTTTCAAAGTATATCTAGTATGAGCAAGTACTTTTAAATATTTATCTTTTGTTGTGTTTTCTTTACAGTGCTATTAAATGGTACTAATTGATCTTTATATATAAAAAAAATGTGTTCTGTCTCCATTCCCACCACCACAATCCCATCATCACCACCACCACCTATTAACAAATATTTAAGATAACATGGATGGCGTGCTCAGTTAAGCCTGATTATACAATTGGCATTGTTGCTTTGAATATGGACAGTAATCAGTATCAGTCTCAACCCAGGGCTGGGATTATAAAAGACTGGAACATCCATGTGTTCAAATGACTTCTCCCTCACTGTGTCACTCTCCTGTCTTCCAAGCATGGTGTGTTGCAACCACTTACTAAGAGAGAATGAAGAAGGGGCAAGGCAACCGAAAGCTCAAAGTGGAGGGTGTGTTGTGGCAGCCATTCTGAGACTCCTGCCACTGCATCCATGCTGTGCCTGCACGGCAATCTCTTCCTTCCTCCTCTTAGTAAGCAGCAGCAACACACCACATTTGGGAGATGGAAGAGCAACACAGCCCCGCCGGCTGCCACTGGCCTCAGCCAACATGGCTAATGATCCAGTGTGGTGTAGTGGTTAAGAGCGGTAGACTTGTAATCTGGTGAACCAGGTTCGCATGTCCGCTCCTCCACATGCAGCTGCTGGGTGACCTTGGGCTAGTCACACTTCTCTGAAGTCTCTCAGCCCCATCACCTCACAGAGTGTTTGTTTTGAGGGAGGAAGGATAAGGAGAATGTTAGCCGCTTTGAGACTCCTTCGGGTAGTGATAAAGCGGGATATCAAATCCAACCCCCCTTCTTCTTCTTCTTCTTCTTCTTCTTCTTCTTCTTCTTCTTCTTCTTCTTCTTCTTCTTCATGATCGGGGTTGGGGGGTGTGTGGACAGCATCTATAGCACCCAAAGATTCACCACACTTTCTGTAAACTGTTGCTTCCAGTCTCTTTGCCGCCATCCTGGAGGATTATAGAGGAGTGGAGAACGTGTGCGTGAGCCTCAGGTCATCTGTGCACTTTATGCTAACTTGTGGGTTAGTATTAGGCGCAAGTCAGACCTTAAATATGTCAGTTGCAGGTCCTGTTGAACTTGTGCAGATTTCATGAGCTCGTTTTGTTTTAGAAAGGCTCGCCTGCAAAAGAAGTGCTTTCAATCTACCTTTCGGTTACCGAACCCATCGTAAGTGTGCCAGCTCTTATTTTGTATCATTAATGAACTTTAACAACTTTTGAACTGCAAAGTCTTGATTATCATGTTAAACAAGTACTTTCTGGCAGGTGCTTCGGTTGGGATTTTATTCCTAATTGCCAACAGGAGAACAAACATTCAAATAATTGCCTCCGATAGAATTAAAACCTGTTACGGAGCAGGCAAAATTGACACATATCATGGGCTCCTTCATTCACCTTCCAGATGCATCAGCCTCTTGTCATACTGCTACACAGAGTGTGTGCAACATAATCTGGTGTTTGCTACAGGGATTTTCCATGATTACAGCTTTGCAAAATCCGTAAAGTAATCCAATGCTATCCTTTCCATTCCACATCAGGTATATAGATGCTAGATGCCTTTCTTTAAAATCAGCAGTGAAGCAAGCACATGAATACTCTTTCGGTTTATTAATGAGACATCTGCTTGATTCAAAAACAAAATAACACATCTGTGAAACACACACACACACCCAAAAAAAATCAACGTATGAGGAAAGTTAAAGATCTAACAAAATTGTAAACAAAAAAAGGAGGGGAATGGCATGCTAAAGCTTCTAACGTATCTTTTGTACCATGTAAGCATTAAAAACATTCTAGACTACATGTGATGTACAGTTACACCTTGGTCCATTCCGAGAGTCCGGGAGACTCCCAAAATGCTTCAAAAACCAAGGCGCAGCTTCCGATTGGCTACAGGAGCTTTCTGCACTCAATCGGAAGCCGTGGAAGCTGCGACAGACGTTTGGCTTCCAAAAAACGTTTGCAAACTGGAACACTTACTTCTGGGTTTACGGCGTTCAGGAACCAATTTGTTCAGGAGCTAAGCCGTTTGAGTTCCAAGGTACCACTGTATTGTGTTTGCTTACAAGTAGCCCTCCATGAATTCATATTTTGTGTGGCCTCTCAGCCCAGTCCCCTTCCTGTCCATGTTACTGGCAATGCCGAAGGATACACTGATGCCACCATCACCCTGATTTCCCTATACATGCTAGTTTGGATGTCAGTACATGTCAGTAGTGATCGGTTGCATATGGGGAAACAGGATCGTCAGCTACAGAGCATAGAGAGAGAGAGAGGGAGATAAAGCAGGGGAACCGGGTGCGTCTGAATGGTAATGAAGCAGCACATAGGTCAGAGAAGACCTGCATTTAGGACTAAACATTCGTAGGATCGGCTAGATCAAGCTCTTTGCTGATCTTAGGAAATGAATTTTGCAGCAGCAGCAGCAGCAGCAGCAGCAGCAGCAGCAGCAGCACTTCTGCCTACATATTGTTATATTGGGAGGGTGTTATTGTGTTCTCCTCATGGGTTTTCCTGATTGCAAACCCGTTTTCTTTGTACATGGAGTTCAGGGAAAGGACATGTCCAAAGAATGGAAGTGAATTCCACCCATTCATTTGTACGGACTCAAGGACAACTAAATAATAATAACTACCACTACTTACACATCTCACACCATACTTCGCCAAGGGCCTGCGAGGGATTGCATTCCCTTTAGATCTGGGGTAGGCAACCTAAGGCCTGTGGGCCGGATGCGGCCCAATCGCCTTCTCAACCCGGCCCATGGACGGTCTGGGAATCAGTGTGCTTTTACATGAGTAGAATGTGTGCTTTTAATTAAAATGCATCTCTGGGTTATTTGTGGGGCATAGGAATTCATTCTCCCCCCCCCCAAAAAAAAAAAATCCGGCCCACCACCTGGTCTGAGGGACAGTGGACCGGCCCATGGCTGAAAAAGGTTGCTGAGCCCTGCTTTAGATGGTTTTCCCAATGGATCAGGAACTGCTTTGAACTCTAAATCCCCACCCATTTGTCTGCATTCCCTATTTCAGTAGCAGTCAAAGTGGTGACCTGCAGGTATTGTTGAATGACAGCTCCCAACATCCTTTGCCATTGGCCATGCTCACTGGGACTGAAGGCAGCTTGAACCCAACAACAGCAGGAGAGAACCATGTTAGCTATGCAAGCCTAGTGGGCTGCAGCAACCCTACATATCGGCCAAGGTGACAGAATATTATCCCCAAAGTTTATCTTGTACTACAGTACTGTGTTTTTGGAAAGTATGTATAGATTTTGTATGTTGCTTCGGCACAGAATTATATTTTAAAATGGGTAAAGACCATATGCTTCTGTAACATCAGTGGCAGAAGAACTATTGTTCCACAGGTGGTAGTGATTGGACAAAAATCATGGAGGGAAGGGCTATTGTGGTGACCAGCCATGATGGCTATGCCTTCACAGTTACAAGCAGTAAGACTTCTAAATACCAGTTGTTGGAAACTTCAGGGGTGCGGAGTGGTCTCGAGCTCAAATCCTGCTTGTGAGTTTACCACAGGTATCTGACTAGCCACTGTAAGAACAGGATTCTGGAGAAGATGGGCTATTTTGTCCTTATGTGCTCCTAAAGTGACTCTTCCCCACCCATCCCACCCACAACCCTTGATGACTTCCCTTCCTTCAGTTCATCCAAACCCTGAGGCTTCTACTGGCCTCTTGCTGTTTGTTTAGTCTAGCTTTACAGCTTACACACACACATATGCTTGCATATGCATCTGGTATATGAACACGTGCAAAATGCTCTGCTCCACATCATGCCTAAATTCCTGGTGGATCAGTTTGCTAGCGTCAAAGGCTGCATTCCAGAGAAATTAGGCATTCTTAAATGCCATTGATTTCAGTCAGACTTACTATGCAAGCCTATACACGGTCTACTCAGAAGTAAGTGCCACTGATGGGACTTCCTTCCTGATTACGTGTGTTGCTTTGTAGCTTTAATTCAGCATTTTGGCTAACCTCGTTTTCTCTGGATTGCAGCCGCCAGCCTCTTGCATGACATAATATTGTGTATCTGTGCTATGATATGCGGCGGCTTCATCTGTAACGGAAGTGCGAATATAATGGATTTCAAAAACTTTCTCTCACCAGAACTAAAGTTGCAAAATGATGCTATTAAAATTTAAAATTGACCTAATTAAGAATACCAGGGAACAAATGTATGTAGTTAATACAGCAAATTAAATGGGCTGGATTTTCTTTTTCACAGAATCAAGGCATAAAAATATTACCCTGCAATTAAAACATTTAATATGGAAGATTCTCTCCTTCAGACAGTTTGAGGCCAATTCTTTCCAGTCTGCAGCTATTACATAGAAGAATTACATAACTTGCTCTCTTTTTCCCCCCTCCTGCAAATTGCCTAAGCTGTACCAGTGCTTCATTAATAATATCAAGTAGGGAGAAGAAGAAGAAGAAAGTATTCCCACTGGCAAAATTAGGTTTACCTTCCCTCCACCAATTCCACCAATGAATGTGACCAAGTCAGATAGAAGCTGTGGCTTTTGCTTCTTCTTCTTCCTCTTTCAGAACAGTGTCTTCAGCACAACCCCGTGTGGGTTGAAAGTGGGGTTTGGGGGGGCCCTGAACCCATATATTCACAATGTGGCTAAAAGAACTTCTAGACAAAGTTTGTTGATATCAAAACCCAAGAATGAACACAACAGGATTTTTGGTTCCATCGAATATAATTGTTTATCCTCCTCTATTGAAAGAGTTATTAAACAACACTGGCATATTATCTCACACATTCCAGGTTGTGAAAATTTGCCAACTTTAGGCAAGAGACGGACCAGATCATTCAGGGACGTTCTTGCCCGCACGGATTCATTAGAATATCATAATGAGGACCCACATATATCGATGAAAGGGCATTATAGATATGGCCATTGCACATGTTGCAGATTTGCATTGCCCGTAAAATCATTCATAAATACAATGAATGGTAAAAAGATTGTCCTGCAACAGTACACAAATTGCTCCACTAAAAATTGTGTATATTGTATCCGCTGCGCTTGTGGGCTATTATATGTAGGCAGTACTACCCGTGCACTTAGGACCAGAATCTCTGAGCATAGGTCCAAAATATGTAATGTATGCTTAGACGCCCCTCTAGTCCAACATTTCCAGCAAGCATCCCATGCAGAGAATGATCTGAGTTTCTTCATTCTGTGGACTCTTAAAAAACAACCTTTTAGAACTGTAGATGTACAAAGAGTTTTTGTTACAAAAGGAGTATAGATTAACATTTCAACTAGGAACCTTGTATCCGAAGGGTTTGAATGCCGAGTTTGATTTGGGATGTTATGTATGAGTTTAATAAGTATGTGCGCTATTGTTTAGTGGTAACAGAAAAGTGATGCTGCACCTTCAACCATGTAACCATGTGATGACTGATTCTTCACACCTGCATTGTATTTTACTGCTTGATATGAGATTGAACACTAGCTGTCCCTGTGAATATCTTCTCTATGATGAGTAAATTGTATTGTATGATTGGGTAAGATATAGTATGATATAGTTGTTTTATAATTAATTTCTTTGGTTTACCGTATATTGTGTTATTTGTACCACACAGCTCTTTGGACTGATGAAGCATGTAGCGAAACCTGTAATATACTGTATCCGGAAACAGGTCTTCTTCCGCCCACCTACGTTATTCCCATCAGGGTGGTGGCTTTGATTCGCCTTTTTCGTGATTCATCCATGTACACGGCTTGGTGTTTCCAACTTGAGACCCATTGAAGAACATTCCAACTAGTTCGGCCTCAACAACGGCTTTTGAACTTTTCTCCATTCTCCTATGTGCTGCCCTCACCGTTGTGGCAGCAGGGGGGTCATCATTCCATGTTTTGACCTGCACTACTTGTTGTACGATTCATTTATCCAATTTGTTTAGATATAGCTGTATTTTTATCCATTCCTTGTTTTCAGTATTTGCACTTGCCACCTTAGTATGTTTGTGATTTGAATGATTACTAGCCCATTTCTATTCTATCTATTATTCTAGTAAATTTGGTTTTATATTTATAGCCAGTTTGTGGTGTTGTTGTTTTGTTTTGCCAAGTAATGCAGTCATTCATACAGATGGAAGCATCTCTCAATTTCGGTCCTCTCGGTTTACCATTTTTCCAATCTTAAATTTCGTTCTCCACATTTTGCAGCAATATTATTATTATTATTATTATTATTATTAGCCTCAGGAAATTCTTCATAATTTTATTACATAATCCTTCCAACAAAAAAAAACATTTTTGTATGCAGCTTTAACTGGCGCAAACATTCTTGTGAGCTATATAATGCATGTTTTTATGTTATTTCCACTAATATCTTCATTTGTATTCACACTTTCCTCTAATATATGCATTCTTGTAAGCATTCTTTACTGCGTTGCAAAATTTGGATATGTGTGATTTTCGAAGGAGAGCTATATTTCAGTTTTGCAAATTGTTCTGGAAAGTGCTCAGATTTGACTTTAAATGCAAACTGAACCAAATTTCCTCCCCCATCTCCAGTCATTGGTGGCAGAGGGCTCTGCGGTGAGGAAGGGGGCAGCCCAATAGAACCAGGCATCCAGTTGTCTGGGTCTTTCGCCCTTGGTCTCTTGTTCCTTCTTTTATAGTAGTCGGTGGTTGTTTGTCCCTTGCACAAAACAAGTATCCTGTTCACTAGAACCAATCATCTCTTGTGAGGGAAGGAAATTTAGCCATCTCGGCTCTTTCTCTCTGCCCCTAGCACACAACTGACACTGTGAAGCCCTAGCTCCTGTGTTTCACCCCAGTGAAATGGGCATAAAGATCCTCTTTCCACATGGAATCCTTTCTGTGGGATTATAATATACTGTATCTGTAGCATTGGAAGCTGTGAAACACCCATTGGATGCATTCAGATGTTGGGGGAGAAAACTTAAAATGACATTTTTGTATTACTACATGAATATTCAGTCACCAAAAAAAAAAAAAATAGCCATCCAACTGTGCAGATATCAAGACATTAAAATGCAGATGAAATCCCATACACTGGAAGAACCACCTCGTATTTAACATTTATTACTCATTCATAACCATCTGAAAACTTCTGACAAAAGACATTTTTAATGTTAACATTCCACTTATCCCTTTGGCATTTCAGTATTACACTCCCTCCCATAGTCTGCCACTTGTGACTCTGAAGATGTGTTCAAGTTTAAAGTTTACTGAAAGAGTGAAAATAAATTCATTCATTGGGGATGGCCATCTGGAAGCTGAGTGGGGAACTTGTAGTCCTGCATGAGGCCCCAAAAATACACTAAATGATGTGTCATGTCAACGTGATCTTTGAAAAGTTACTAAAGGTGGATACAGTGCATGATCTGCTGGAAGATACTTTGTTTTGTATTATATTTAAAGTATTGCAGATATTTATATTGAGCAGTTTGATGCGACTGGATGCATAAAAACTGGCTCTTTTTGGCATGAAGTGTTGCCCAGGTCCATTAGATATTATTCAAAACTTTATTTGCAGAACTTTCTTCATAACAGAATAAACACATCAACAATACATCCAAATAATTCTATATAATATCTTGGGCTGTCCCATACAGGTTCAGCATCTTCGAAAATATGGAACGCTCCAAACAGCAAAGGTTTTTCTCCCCCCCCCCCTTTACAATCTCCATTAGCCTGGAGCTGTTTACCAGGACAGCTTCATTTACATCCTTACTGTCACAGAGCCTGAGAACAAAGACTAAAGGCAGCTCCCTTTCAAAATGGACATTTGCAACCAGACACCTTTGTCACCTTTTCTAAGGTTAAACACTCATGTGTTAGCTAGCAGAAAACAACAATAGTTAATTATCAACTAGTCAAGGAGTTCAGAGACCATTTCTTGGCTTCAATCTAGCCCCATAGAAAATCCTTTGGTGATACACATTACAGCATTCTTCATTTCAGTGTAAATGAAACAATCATACTGAACAGAAAGTACCACCACTGATCCTTGTATATGATTAAAGGATTGGGCTGGTGATTCTGTTGCTGCCATCATAACTACCCGTACCACTCAGATTCACATGTATGTGCTCATCACTTGTTACTCAATGACATCATTCAGGCTGGTTCTACACATGCAGCGGAATGGAATGGAATGAGGCTGTAGCACTTCAGACTGCAATAGTAGCAGTGGCACACCTTGGGGTCTCAAATTTCAGCAGTGCCCTGTGCAATGCCAAAATTCAGTGTCCCCCTCTCATTTACATCATAGTTGAGGCACCCCCTGCAGTGTCTCTGAGGTTCCACGCCCACTGTGACCAAACGGGTCGCAATACCCTTAAACACACCTGTGCAGAGAGCCAATGGGAGACTGATAGGATGTCCACTGTACCTGGTCTGGTGCTCTCTCTAAGCCTCTGAGCAGGCTAATGTCTAGAGCTTCAATTAGTATCTAAAAACATGGGTATTTGTTGCAATTTGAAAGCAAAATCTGATCTATTTTAACATTATGTTAAGACATGGCAATATGATCCAAACTTTTTAATACAGCAAGTTTAGTCCATCTATGTCATACTCAGAGTATACCCATTCAAAGCAATGGACTGGAAGTTCATTGATTCCAGTGGGTGTCTTTTGAGTGTGACTGACTTTGGCTACCACCCACAGACTGGGATGCTAATGTAGCCTCATCCAAAATGTGCCTGGGACAGCTGCCCTTGCTCCTCTCTTACACCAGTTGCACTGATGCTTATATGAGCAGAGATCTACACAGATCAGGCTTCAAAACTCAGGTAGTTCCAGATTTTCAACAGAAGACTAAATGGAGAAGAATTGTTAAAGTGATTATCCTCTAATAATGCTTGCAAATTGAACTTACTTTCTCCTTGAATCCTGACTTGCCGTAATGAGTTATTATCCAACACAAATTCTTTTGCTTGATTACTTGGCATTTTTTCCATCACCTTAACAAGAAGATTAATTGTAATTTTCTTTTTAAAAAAATTCCATTGACCAGAGTAATACAAGCATGATCTACCAGTAATTTTAGAAGGCATCACTCCAATATCCCCATCCTTTTCCTAGTGATCACACTTTGGACTGAAGCATGGTTTGATTTATGAGCACAGCTTTCTCAAAGAATGGGTTATTGCTTCTCTATCAGTCATATCGAAAACAGAGATGTTGGAGGGTGGAAAATGAAACTCCCTGCTTTTTCCATACAATCTATTTCATATCTTTCTGAAAGTTTATCTCATTTTTATTTGCTATTGCCCATGCTTAAGGAAGGACACTTCATCACTGTTGGAGAAAGCATACGTTTGGGTTGCTCTCTAAATTTCACACTTGTCCATAGGTATCACCCCACTCCTGGAGATATGTGTAAAAATTGCATCGAGAGTCACGCAGCCAGGATGTTGAATTGGCAGGTAACCACATGGGTGTAGAGAACTGGAGATTTCGGCTCATAATCATGTTACCATTTGCAGCATAGATTGTATCAACGCAAATTTCCTTGAGGACTGATCCTTTTGGGAGACAGAAGTTTTAAGCAAACAAACAAACCAATAAATGCAGAATATAGGCCTTTGAGGGTGGGTAAGGAAAACAAAGCTAAGAAATAGAATATCCCAGTGTCGTTGCTTAGCTGCTTAGCTGAAGCATACCTGGTTCCTTGCTCTCTGCTCCTGGGCCTGCCATCCTAGGAGGAATGGAGGAAGAATAATGCAGTTAAGCAATGGACCACCCAACTGCTGGTAGGAAGGGACATGAAAGGGGATGAAAGGGAATGAGAAGAGTTACAATGACCCAATTGAAATTGGTGTTGGGGGATATGCTATCCCAGAGCAATTCTCTATATCAAATTGGTGAAATCAGCTCTACTAGAATTATATGTTATTACTTTATGTAACCCACCTTGGAGATTTCCCAAGATTGAAAATATGGGATGAAAACCAACCAAATAAATAAATAGGTGGCTGGGTGTCCTTTCCTCAGTGCCTTTTATGAATGAATGAATTATTGTGGGTGGTGACATGTGTGATGATATGTGAATTGGTTTCAGAGACAGGCTTTTTGAACACCACTGTGGATATGGAGTATAGCTCAGGTTCTGTTATTTCAGACTCCCATAACCAAGTGCTTTCCATATATCATTGGACTACAAGTCCTTTTAGCCTCAGCCAGCATGGTCAATGATCAGGGATAATAGGAGTTGTAGTCCATCAAGATCTATAGAGCACAAGCTTGGGGAAGACTGTATTATTTATTTTGTCCTCCATAGAGACAACTCCCCCCCTCCCCCCCTCTCACACACACACCTTATACTCTTTGCTCACAAATAAGAATGATCAGAATGATAGTCCAACTATCCAATATGATAAGATCTATGATAATAGATCAAGGCGCCATAATTAAAGTTGGGAGGAAATTACTTGTGTTAAGTTGGCAAGTAAATGTGTTCTTTGTAATCATGCTGTGTCACCTTAGGAAAACATACATATTGTGGCAGTTGATATCAATATTATGGCTCCCATGTGGAGGTCAACAAAAAGCTTACACATGTCAATATTCCTCACAGTGGATATAATAAGCAAGTCTTTTGCCCCATTTAACCCATGAGTGTGCTCCCACCTGGGTTAAGACTGTTGAAAATATTATCGCTATATGAACCACCATCATGGCTATGTGCACTTTGTAAGCCTTCATACAGAAACTGCAATACTCTGTTAAAAGTTATTATTATTATTATTATTATTATTATTATTATTATTATTATTATTATATTTGTATACCACCCTTCATCCAAAAAACCTCTGGGCAATTCCCAGCATAAAATTACAATATAAAAAAAATGCAAAATACATAATAAGAATGAGGACAAAAAAAACCAATAATCCCCCTTCCCCCAACACATTTAAAGGGGCATCAGATGTCAATCAGCCAAAGGCTGGGTTGCTGAGCAGAAGATGCTGAGCACAAGATGCTCCGAGTATTTTCATGGCAGTTCTGTTGTCAGGGATAAGTCTGGTTTATAGCATTCCAAAGACACACAAAATGTGAAGATACCTGTCCCCTAGAAAGAAAGCACATTGATGCATACAAATGCTTTTGTTGTTCTAAATAAACCAAATGGAGCTTTTATACAATTTTGTGAACTAAGAAAGAAAGAGACTGATGTATTAGCAGAAATGCAAAAGTGATATTATTATTATTAGTAGTATTAGTATTAGTATTAGTATTATTATTTGGTGTGGGAAGGCTACTATATTCTTTAACATTGCAGCTTTCAAGGCTATTGTAATGAAAAGGACAACATTTGCTAAATCAAATATATTGCTTATATCCAACATTAGTTATGCACAGAGAAGACCCATTGAAATGAATGGACATGACTAGCAGAGGTCCATTAATTTCCCTATATTTACTTTTATTCAAACTTCATGGAGTACAGCCCTAATATGATGCGTGTGGGTATATTATAGTAGAACACTTGGAAAATATATTTAAGGCAATGTTTAAAGTCTTTACAGTGTTCCAAATTTTAATTTATTTTGAGTTAATGAATTATTTCCTTTCATAGGCTGTTGGAAAATGTTCAGAGATATATATTTTTAATGTAATGTGCCCAGTTAAATCTTGAAGCAATTTGGAGACACGTAGGTTTGTAGCTCAGGGTGGTCAACAAACCTAAGTGAAGGCAGACGAGGTCAGAGAATCTGCCCCGTGGGAATCCTAGGGTGGCATTAATAAAGCATTTAACCCCCTCCCCTCCTCCTTCCCATCCATTGCCTGTATATGTCTGATTGTTGGATAATTACTTTTCTGCAACAACATTTAACAAATGCCCTTATTCGAAGGCCAGACCCATTTTCTCTACAGCTGGAAAGAGCAGACGAGGGAGGGGGATGGGAGCATATGCGTGTGTGTGCGTGTGTGTGTTTAAGAGTTTGCGCAGCTATATTCAGGGAAGTGAACAGTGGATCTGGGTCACTTTGGTTAGTCAGGTTAGCTGAAACACAAAGGCCCACTTCATCTCAGACAGGACTGTGTGTTACAGTGGCATGCTTATCAGAAATATTTTTTCAGGCTATCAATTATTATATTTGAACATTGCATCCTGGCTCTAGGGAGCCCTTAGCAAGCTGTAGCAAAAATCAATCCAGTTTTACAACTTTTACCTTGGCAGTTCTCCAGCTCTTTATCTATTTCACCCAGTAATTCAAAGATGCCATATCTCTTTCCCTGGCACAGATATATTCAGAGGCATGGCATGTCCTTGATATTAAGAACAGCGCTTACCTGGTTGGCTTGGGGAGGGTTCATTTGTGTTGTTGTTTAGAGTAATTTGGTTGGGTGCTGCTGCTGCTGCTGCTGCTGCTATTCTGTCACCTGACTGTCATCTTATACCAGAGATGTCTAACTGTACAGCGTCAGAGACATACCCTCCAACATTCCTCGGATTCTGGGGCAGGGACGCAGACACACAATGGCTGAATAAATCAAGCCAGAGTCAAGCGACCCCAAGGACCACTCTTTAGTGCTGGCGACCCCTTGCAGCCATGGCAGCAGCCTTGGAGATAGACCCCAGCCCCTTCACTTCCCCATTCGGCGCTTTCTTTATGGGAGACCAACTGACTGAGGAGCGGGGAACCAGTGAAAAACTTTCTTAGGCGCATTCAAGTGACCCAGGTCTTGTTTTTGTTAAAACAGGAAGTGGCGCCATATTGAGTGGGGGGGAGAGAGAGTGAGAGCGAGAGGCATACATGTAAGAAATGTGTTAGAGAAATGCAGGGGTGCCAACTTGAATAAAATATTGGGGGGGGCATGTAAGCCCTGTCCCAAATAACCGATCACACACACACACACACACCATTTGAATGGCAATGCCCATCAACTTGGGGTGGGGGCTCAAATATTTTATTGGGGGGGGGGGGAGGGACCTTGGCCCCTAGGATTTGGCTCCTATGGAGGGATGCATGGATCTGAACTTCCGGTAACACATTGAAATGCTGTACTAAAGGGAAAGCCCGTTGAGAATTTGGGACTATGCATGAAAGAGTGAGACGCCTGGATGGTTAAAGGATTTTTGTGATGATCCTGATACTTTGGGGCCTATCAGAAGATATGGAGATATATATACAAAATGGGAATGACTTTTTAATCATAGTTTCCTGCCTTTCCTGTAAGGCAGGGGTGGGGAACATCAGCCCCAGGAGCCAAATGCTAGGCCAGGCATCCCCAAAATCGGCCCTCCAGATGTTTTGGGCCATCATCCCTAGCTAACAGGACCAGTGGTCAGGGATGGTGGGAATTGTAGTCCCAAAACATCTGGAGGGCCGACTTTGGGGATGCTTGCTCTAGGCTTATCTAGTGGCTAGGCCTCTCCTGAGGCCACACCCCTTGCTGAGGCCACACCCCTCCTGAGCCATGCCCCTCACCAGTGCTGCTTTGCACCCTCCTTGGGTGTTTTGGACTGGCTGGAATGTGTCCTTGAACTCCAATAATGCTTGTGTGGGTGGAGGACAGAGAGGGCTGCGTGTGTGTGAAAGAACCAGCTTACTGTACAAATGTAAAAATCTCAGGTAATGCTCAGTCCGCTTGCCACCACCCAGAAGGAAATACATCCCTCAGGCTGAAAAGGTGGCCACACTTTTTTTGTAAGGTGAGACTGGTGGGCTGGTGGGAGTTGGAGGGCAACAGGTTCCCCATTCCTGCTATAAGGACTGACTGGCAGCAGTTCTCTGGGGTTTCAGATGGGATCTCTCCCAGACCTACCAGGAGATGCTGGAGGTTGAGCCTTCTGCAGGCATGTGTTCCACCACTGAGCTATGGCCCAAGACAGGCAGGGATTTCAAAGCAAGGCAGCATCGTTCCGCAGAAAGGTGACTCTCTTCCCAGATGGTCTGGAAATACGGCTTGCAAACACTAGGCTTGGATATTGCGACTTTAGGCTGCGGAAATACCAGATGCTGGGCTTCATCTGAGCTCTGATGGAATCCACATAACTGGGGGAAATCTCTCTTAGAGCTGCACTTTGAAGGCTTTTAAAATGTTTGCTTTAGAAGCCTCCCAAGCCTCTATCCCTTTGGTGACTGTACATGCAGGAGTTCACACAGATGAGTCACAACCAGATAGGGCCAGTTTTCATGTTTCTCTTCTCTGCTCGCAGTTCAAACCGTATTTTGATCTAGTTTATGCTAATCCTATTTTGTTAAATTCCCTCACAGCATTTAGCTCGAGGGCTGATGGACTTCTTTGTAATTATATCATGCACCCTCATGCTGAGTGTATGTTTGAAGAGACAAAGCACTCAAAAGGCAGATGGTTGGAGTCTTTCTGCAGGTTCTCTGGCATTCCTGTGACTGAGGAACATCTACTACCTGGTTACTTGGAAGGCGGAGGGCTAAAAGCCCCCTGCAGGCATCTAGATAAATGCACAAGGGTGCAAACTGTGTGTAGGCACTGAGCCATGTGTGCTGGCCCCACTTCCACCTGCATTATCAGGGGATTCCTGATCTGAAGAGGCCCTCGGGGGGCCACATTCAGCTGAGCAGCTAGAATGGGGGGTGAGGAACCTTGTGGTGCACTTAATCTGTAAACCAAATTCAGACGGCAGATATGTGCTGAGATGTTCTGTGTCTCCACCCTACAACTTTGGAAGTCTGTTTCCTCAGTGAGCTTGCCAGAGGCTTTGAAAGGCGTATCATAAGATTTATTGTTATTCCGGTTTGTTTTTGTTGGCTGGGTTAAGGTTTATGCCTTTGAAGGTAGGGGGGAAAGAGGGGAAGCGATGTTAGCTTATTTTGCTTGGTCCTCCCCACCCCCCTTGTTTAAGGGATTATTTTGTATATGTGGCTAACCCAATCCAAAGTCTGGCAATTCGTAAGAAATGTGAATATGAATAAATAAGGGCACTCTTTGAATCAGTGCACAAATTTGAGTCAGATAGCAGAATGAACAGAAGCACTCTGCAAATGCAGCAAGGATGCCTTATCATATCTTGAAGTAAGTGAAGCAATACACATTGCCATCTAAAGAAACTTCAACACTAGGAGCAGGGCTTTAAGGCCATTAAATGCAGAGTCTACAATTCCATACCCTTCAACATTTCTCCAAAATGTTTTTTTTTAATAACAACAACAACAACCCGCCCATCTGACTGGGTTGTCCTTGCCACTCTGGTTGGCTTCCAACATAAAAACATAATAAAACATTAAACATGTAAAAACCTCCCTATACAGGGTTGCTTTCAGATGTCTTCTCAAGGTTGTATAGTTACTTATCTCCTTGGCTCAGGGGTCGCATAACTCCATACCCTCCAACATTTCTCCAGTGAAAATAGGGACATCCTAAAGAAAAGTGGGACATTCCGGGATCAAATCAGAAGCTGGGGTGGCTTCTGTAAATTCGGGAATGTCCCTGGAAAATAGGGACACTTGGTGAGTCTGAAATTCCCTATCTGCACCATTTCTTATCATTACCACACTACAAAGGACTGTTGCGAGCAGCTTCAGCAATCACAGCAAGGAAACAAGGAAAATGCCTTATTCTGAGTCGGATTACTGGTCCACGTGGCTCACTATTGTCTACACTGATAGGCAGTGGCTCTCATCAGATCTCTCTCAGCCCTACCTGGAGATGTAGGGAGTTGAACCTGGGATCCCACAGCACTGTGGCGTGTGGCTTTTAAAACCTGGAACCTTTTAATCGCCTCCAGTGACAAAGCTTTGCAGAAACTCTTAGCACCAGAAGCAAGCATTATTTTGCAGGCCACCAATAGGTCAACCTTCTTCTGAAAATAGCAGAAATTAAAATCTAAATACAAAGAGGCTGACCATAGCCCCCGATCTTCAACCACTTAAAGACAGCAACGGAATCATCCATGTTTGCTGAAGGAATATGGTTTCATAAAGTTGTACAATTTTATGGAGAGTTTAGAGAACTCTGTTTTGAGATTCGTGGTGAGGGGGAAACCAAAAACAACAGAGCATTCATGCAGAGGCAACTGGCAGGCTTACTACATGAGTATTAGGTGTCTTCGGTTTTCTTGATTTCAGTCATTACAAATTCAAATAATAAACATTTGACCAAAAGGAATCGTCCTGTAATCATGCCATTTTACACACACACACACACACACACACACACTTATGAAAATCCCCCCCAGTGGTTCAATTCCCCCCTCCCCGTTATCTTGAAATCTGCAATTTATATTCAGAGCTGGTATGGAAGTATCCAAACTATGGGTTGTTTTTTTTACATGTTAGTATTTTGACCCCACCCCACCCCGGTGTCTTTGTGCATATATGATCTTTAGTACTGACAAATTCATTGTTAATCTTGTTCAGTGTCCAATGCAACTATCACATTGCACATTTAAATGCAGCAACTTAAATATATTTTTGTTCTTCCCTGGACCTTGTATAAATGAGAAGAGACGAAAACCTTTGAGCCTAGCAACTTTTCATCCGGATTCTTTTAAAGGCACTTTCCATTATTCCACATTCTGCCCTCTTGATTTCCCTTTGCCGCCCATTTAATTCTCTCCCCTTCTATTCCCAGAGTGACCACCACTGGCGAATTGTTCCTCTCACTCTACAGCACGCCATTGATGGCTGTGAGCAAATTCCACTAAATGTGTGTGCCTGTGTGTGCATTGAAAATATATCGTTTGCATTCTCAGAGCATGATAGAAGGGCTTTGCCATTCTTGAACTGCTGCACACAGAAGGGGAAAAAGGAGTTGAGTTAAACTTGAAAGGGCCACAGCCTCAGAAGTGGATTCTCCTGGCTCTATGATGTTTTCTTCTAAGGGTGTTTCCACACTAGACGTTTGCTGTGGAATTATCATGCTTTATTCATTCACTTTTTACAGGGCATCTACATGACATTGTCATCAAATCTTTGTCCTCCTGTGTTTTCCCTGCTGCTCCTTCTGTCCTTCTTCTTCTTCTTCTTCTTTTAGACCACAAAAGAAAAGAAAACTCCAGCGTTATTTGAAAGAACAGTAGCTGAGTCTCTGCAGGTTTACATCACCTTCTTTTTCATATTAAAAATATTTAAAGTATATTTATACGCTGTCTCGTAAAAATAAAATTTCTAGATGTTGAAAACTACTCTTAGCACCATTCTTCCATCTTTATTCAGAACTTGGTGTATGCAATGGACTTTTGGGTGGGCAAGACTATTGCTGTGTATCCACAGTTAATCACACCTTCATTGTGTGGCTGTGTACACACTCCCGTTTACTCTGCATCCAGTGTGCTCTTATCATTGGTTTGGGAAGTGGTGTAAACAGTGCATATCTATGCTATTATTTCTTATGCAAAGCTGCATTTTGATGCCCCTCCCACCAAACCAATCCATAATGAGAAAAAGGACATCCTAGCTGTGTTTTGTTCTGGTAATGTGTTCTTAGCCTTACTTTTCCAGTTTTATTAGCATGTCTCTTGTTTTTGTTCATTTTCTCCTTTTTCATTTCACTTTTAATTTGTATATTACTATACACAAGGTGGTTTAGAAGCTGAAGAAACAAAAAAATATATACCAAAAAAAAGACCACACACCTTATAACAATCCGCTTCAGTACAAAACAGTTGTAATGAAAACATAACTTCAAAATAAACAGCTTATATCAAATAAAGTAATATTCAATAATCCATTGGAATATAATAGTACACAATAAAATTAAGTATCACAAATAATAACTAAACAGAATTTCACTCTCAACAATCACAATAAATAATTACTAAATTAATCAATAAAAATAATGGCAAGTCATAATGCATAAAGTAATTCTTTTGACAAGGTATGTGCCACAGTGTTGATTATTTTAAAATGGCCAAAGACCCAGCAGACTGGGAATTTATCCTTGCCCTGGACGCGGGGCCAAGCACTGCTGTTGTTCATTTGGTCCTGCGCCCAGGGGAACGCCCTCTAATTCCTGCTGCCATTGGCCAGTTTGGCGGCAGGAGGACGATCTGGCCTGCAATAGGCCAGTTCACAAAGGCCCGCCCACAAAGCCGCCCGTCCGAGAAGGGGCAAACAGACTTATTTTAATATTATATATTTATCTGCACAATAGAACTTAATTGAAAAAGCATTTTCATGCAAAATATAAAAATGGTTTTTCAGTGACTTGCCAGTCATTAGCACCCCATTCTTCAAAGCTCTTTTTCCCCCCCAAAAAATTCCAAGATACGGTAAGCAACGGATAAGGAAAAAAAAATCTTGTTCTTTTCATTCCCATGGATGGTCTTGGTGAAATCAACTTCATGAAAGCATGGGTTGTATCTATTTCCATAAACAGACCATTGAAATTACTGGACAAGGCACACTTTGGTTCATTCATTTCCATAGGTGTACTCCGGGTAAAACTTTTCCAGTCTCGGCATGGCTTTGCTGGAAAAAATACAGCATTGGGCACTCTTGTTGCTGCTGAATGCAGAACTACATAGGGTTGGGCATGGCAAAAAAAAGAAACCAAAGCAAAGTGCCAATAATATTGTACTAAGGCTCTTGGCGGGGCATGTTTGCATTACATGCCATCTCAGGTCATGGCCTGCAGTGAAAAGCTGCCAACTGGTGAGAGGATAGAGACTCCATATTGAATTGTTTCATCATCCAGCAGGATGGTTCACTGTTGAGTTGTGCTAACAGATGAGTGAATGTCATGCACTGGGTGGTGTAACTTAACTCTTTGCCGATGCTCAAATACGTTGCACCCAACAGGGACTTGCGCACTGTTGTCCTTTGCTACCTTTTGAAACAAATACGACTTCATGCATTCGCACATCTGCATGCAGGATCAAAATCCTGTTATGCAAATTTGGAGGGAAAGGGAGAAAGGGAACTCGGTGACAGCCATCATGTCAATGGCCCATTTGTTAATGCGCCTGGAAAAAAGGAAAGAGAGAAAAGAAGATATAGGACTGGTCAAGATAAAGCACTTATTTTATCAAGGCAGTGGTGAGCGTCCTTTTAATGGGACTCCCTAGGAGGCCAAGAGACTAAGCAGCCAAGATGCCTTTTTGTCTAGTTAGTGCCACCGCTGCAGCAATCACAGAAGGGGCTGACATGTGTCTCGTGATTTTACCCCCCTCTGGCAGCTATCTCTCTTCTTCATCCTCCCTCACTTAATTGTGTCTTCCTAAAAGGATTGACAGTGTGACCTTGTTCAGCAAAAGTATAAGACATCGTTTCAATTGCCTTTCTTTCTTTCTTTCTTTCTTTCTTTCTTTCTTTCTTTCTTTCTTTCTCAAACAACTTAGACGACAAATTCCAGCAGCAAAGGGCGAGAGGAAAATGAAAATATTTCAGAGAGGGAAAAGATGGAAAATTAAACAGAAAATGCATAAGAATTTACGCTTATATTCATGCTTGCTACCTTGGGGAATTGTATTCATCCAGCTCTGCATTCAATTACTGTGCTGTTTCCATCCCTAGTGGCTGTAATATTGCCCTTCAATGAGATTAATTTTTTTTTTTTGCATCAGTATTTAGGATTAGGGTAAACTACAAACAAACAAGAAATGGCCAAAATAATGAGCAACCTCAACGTTGTTTATATTATTCCGAATGACTATGGCTGTGTACACATTGCCGTTTGCTCTTCATCTAGTGCATTCCCACCGCTAGTTTCTGAAGTTGCATACACAACCCATATCAATCTTGTAGTTTCCTGAGAAATGCTGCTCTTTGGTGTGTTTTCCCTCAAACCTGCTTCAACCCGACTAGAAAATTTAAGCCACAGTCACTTCACAGTCAAGCTAAGGTGTGTGCATTTGAGACAGCCATTGCACATGTGCAGACGACAGCTTCGTGAACAGGCGTTTGGGAGGGCGTTGCAGAGAAACCGCACAGGTAATGCACATCAAATGATGATATCCCTTTCACAACACAGTGCAAATGTGACTCGAAACACAGTGGGGGGGGTGTGGAAACAACCTTGCTGTGTTTTCAGTGTACGTAGCCTGTTTAAAGAGAGTTGTGGTTGTTAGCGCAAAGTTGCTTAAAGCGAAAAAAGATTCCTTGTCAACAATGGGGTAGAAAGGATGAGATTCCGAAGGAGCTCACAACAGCCAGTCATCTGCTTTCTGGATATTGTGTGTTCGAGCAAAGGCAATGCCATTCCTTGTGCATCAAGCGTGCATTTCATATAATTCTCCATGGGATGCTGGGGTAGATCCTTCAATGGAATTAATTTCTCTACAGTCTATCTGTGCGAAAACGTACCGTCTTCAATGATGGGCCAATATTTGCCCCCCCCTCCCAGCCTGCTGTTTCTCATGATCTGAGACTTACCATCCTCTGTAACATTTCATGAGCTGCTGGGATGCACCTCTTCAACCATTGGAGCACATTGCTCAATATTGTCTGTGCTGGTTAGCAACAGGTCTCCAGGGTTTCAGGTAGCCCAACTTGGAGATGGTGGGAATTGAACCTGAGACCCTTTGGATGCAAATCAGCTTCACTTCCCCGCATGGGACCACACAGACAGTTCAGCTCAGAACCTCCAAATTTAGAACTCCTTTTGGCATTTACAACCCCATTTGCCAATCATCGTAATTCCCACCCCTCCCCTGAAATGACGTATTCCCCACATATATTTGCAGTACTGTGGCAAAGAAAATCACCTTCCAAGACAGGCTGTTTGTTCCTGTGCTTGGCCGCTGTAGAGGACCGAGTAGGCAGTTTGTGCATGCAGCCCTCGTTTTGTTGGATGCTGTAGCATCCAGGCCCTCGAAAGATGCTCCTTAGCCCATGAGACAAGGGGCTTCCTTGTCTCTCTCCCCTGCCAGCAACCTTGAAATGAGATTCAACCCGCTCCGTTGCTTATTTCCTAGCCAGTCGCAATCAAGGGACAGAACAAAACCAGCAGTGGCTGGAGGTGGCAACGCAGAAGCTGAGCTGCTATATGTCACATGCCAATCTGTGTGCACCTGCTAATGAGGCTGACATGTTTGGACGAAGCAACCCAATTTGCATTTGCCGTGAAAGTGAGACATTAGCTGCATGAATACTAAGAGGGACAGATGTGTCCTAGCAAGATTGCCACCTCCATCGGCCTGCTGCGCTATCAACACCAGGGAGGCCGCCAGCCAGCCTGAGGAATGCTACCACCTAGCCAGGGAAGTGTCTAATGACAGTTCCAGGCAAAGCACAAGGAGATGTAGATGCCTTTGAGGGCAGCTATGCCATCCTAGTTCATGGGCAACAGCAGCAGGATACAGACAAACAAACGCTTGACCTGCTTGTTTAAAATGATGGGTTTCCTCAGCAAGGAATGTCAAGGACACCCAACAGCACTGGCTAGAGTGCATGCTCATTGGTATTATGTTGTTGCTGTTGTTTATGTTTCTTATTATTATTATTAATGATTTTCAATTTTATACATTTCAATAATTTTACAATTCTGAACTAGATGAACCAGTGCTCTGCCTTGGTATAAGGGAGCATCCTACAGGTACATCCTTAGCTCAGGGTAGAAACCTATATAAATGCCCCTACAGGAGTCAAGTCACACTGAGCTCCGGGTAGACATAGATAGGAGTGCTGCACTGCATCTTCCTTCTCCAAGCGTAGTACGCCTGACTTCTTGTAGGTCTCTAGTAAGTTAGAATTCTTTTGGAAAATGTTAGTGGATAAAGAAGAGACTGTAAGAGTAACTTGTTCAGTTTTTCAAAGGGCTTTTGAAAAAGTCACACACAGGAGACTATTAAGAGACCTTGTAACCAAGGGGTGAGGTAAGCCTTCAAACACTGGCAAAAGGAATGGGAAGCAAAAGCTATGAATAAATGGCCAATTCACCATAAGGAAAGAAAAAGATTATTAATGGAACACCCCAAGGATCGAAAGACTCCTGGTGTTCAATATGCTGTGTCAACAACCTGTCAAAACTGTTTTATTAAAAAATTCTGTTTGGGTCTTATACAAAAACTAGCAGATGCCCCCTCAAACTTTCTATTTTTCTCCCACCTACAAGGAGATTGGCGCCATTTGAAAGCTAGATGTGTATTGGAGTGTGTGTGTGTGTGTGCGTTCGCATGCACACATACACATGCACTTTCTGTCAAGGGCACATGGTTTAGGACACTAATGTTCCTTCTAAGAAGTCAAGTTTCATGAAGGGAGTTCCCCAATTCACATGGCATACCAGTGGACATAAATGTTCACCATTTGAAGACAGACATCACAGGAATCAGTTTCATATGGCCAATTCATGTGTGCTCATTCTTAATTACTGTTACGAGGAGGCTCTCACTTAAGGGCCTTTTCAGAGAAGCTCAAGCACTCAAAGAATCCTAAGAACTATAGTTCCCCCCTCACACACAGAGCTACACACAGAGCTACATCACCTTTATTACAGCTCCCATGATTCTTTGAGGGGTGGAAACATGTTTCAAACATATGGTGTACATGCAGGCATTAAGTGAATGCATTCATCATAAGCCACCGGAACAATTGTGACTTCCACAACCCACTATGTAACATCAGGGTGGGTGTCTCCCACTCCACATCATGCTTTACCTTTCAGGGCTCAATTGCAGCAGTGAGGACAAGAGCGGGAGATGGCCCTGCTCAAAAGCATTGAATGAAAACAGCACTTAAGATCTAAGCTCAAAAGCATTGAATGAAAAGTTTGCGCTGTCTACTTGCTAGCCACGGGCATGTTCTCCTTCAAAGTGCATGGAGAAAGCAGCAGATAGGAAGCATTACAATGTTGTCTGACTGACACCACTTATGCAGGGTATTTGTCAAGAACCTGGAAGGCCACAGTCCATGGCTTATGGGCTGTATTCAGCCTGCTGGGTCACCAGTTGCGTAGCATTGCTTTAGCCACATGGTCCAACTCCTCTGTAGCTCTGAGCGTCATTGATTGCCCTACAAGTTCATGGAGCTGGGTGTTGCACTTTAAACATTTATATGTGAGTTTCAGAGTCTGTTGATGTAAGATGATAAGGCTGCAATATTGTAAGAAAAATATTATCACAGTGGCTTACCACTACTAAAATCTGCCTCGGGATGTGTGGGCGTAGAGTGTGTCAGGGGTTGGATTAGGGCACTCTATCAAGTTTTCATTCGCCCTGCAGTCCTACAAGTCTATTAACATAAATGCAACTTGACACCAACTCACCGCAGAAATAAATCTGCAAATGAAACTCTCTTATGGGTTGTACGTTGTGCCTGCTGTGATGGTTATTAGATGGGTTTCTTCTTCTTCTCAGTGACCCTGAATAGTTGTAGCTTCTTGCAGCAGACTCAGCCAGAGCTGATTGGAAGATATGTTCATGGATTTTATTTTATTTTATTTTTAAAAAAACAAGAACATTCAGAGACGAAGGCATTAAATTGTTAGAAAAATGCTTTTGGAGGGAGGAGGAACAGCTTTCTAGACTTGTATAGAATTGCTAGCTAATAGGGAGATTTCTTTGATAACGTATGTACAGTGCAGTGCAGCTGGGTGTAAATCAAACTCAAAAGAGGCTCACTTTGTCTCTCCGTATTTATCAGCATTTTACTTTGGTTAGCAGATGTTTCTTTGGTACTGTAACATCCTTTATAATTTGCACATGTATTAATTATTTGGCTGGCAGAAAAGTCAACGTACTGTGCTTTACCTACTGCGTACTTAACATCTATAGATATGTAATGTATGTCATATGGAGGAACATTAACGTCCGCAAAGCGATGCTTTGAATTGCATAAAATGTGCAGATTTTGAATTTGGGCTGCTAGGTAGCTCCTGAGTTTATCCCCCAATTTATGCCAGAGAATGTGTTCGAGATGTGTAGCAAAAGTGCACAGCCGAAATGGGCATCCTTTAGGGCTGCCAAATTTCAAAAATGAAAATCTGTACAAAAGTTTTTGAGCTTTTTGGGGGCAAACTTTTTTATTTTATTCGGGGTGGGGCGGAATGTTTTGAGCTATTTTTAAGGAAATTCGACAAATCTACACTTCCGACATGGATTGCCCGGGATTTTCCTGGACATTTAAGCGATTTTCGCCCAGACGCTGTTTACGAGCCATATCCCTCCTATGGACGTATGGCAGACCTGCATCCTTCTAATGCAAGTTGGTCCTCTTGCCAGTGGACATGTAAAGAAGTAAGATCCATAGCTAAATGGTAGCAAGCAGAAGGTCACCGGTTTGCCTCTCTCTTTTTGAACTTTCATATTTTGACATTGCACCCAGGCCTTAATGACTCTGCGACCAAAACATACACGCCCCCCACGCCCCTTGCCTCCTTCTGAACACAGCTTCCAACATTCAGGCGGGGGAAGTTCTGAGCGCTAAATGAAAGCAATCCTAACAAATGTTCTTTCCATTTGTCATGGGAGAATAACATGCGAGATAGATTACTATTTTCTGGCACTTTAATTTTGAATACATTTGCAATCCCATTACTGGAAAAGTTAATGACAAAATTAATCTAGTTACTAACATGTCTATGCCTATCATCCACTCTTAATTCCCATAGAACATGTTTGATGCCAGCTTATGTTGACATATTAATTGGGAAGTCCTCACGAGCTGATTTTCTCCGATGAGAAGTAAACCACAGAATCCCTACACAAACCCCCGCAAACCTTCCTTGCACACAAGACAAGCAAATGAACAAATAAAGAAGGGATACCAGTTTTACAGGACTGCTAACAGGCTTAGGGACATGGTTAGGCAAACTAAGACCCGGGGGCTGGATCTGGCCCAATCGCCTTCTAAAGCCGGCCTGCGGGCGGTCTGGGAATCTGTGTTTTTACATGAGTAGAATGTGTCCTTTTATTTAAAATGCCTCTCTGAGTTATTTGTGGGGCATAGAAATTCATTCAATAGATAGATAGATAGATAGATAGATAGATAGATAGATAGATAGTCCAGCCCCCCACAAGGTCTGAGGGACAGTGGACTTGTAATAAGGTCTGTCTGTGTTCTGGGCAGAGCTTTCGTATGATGACCAGGAATGAAAGGACCATGACACTAGTTTCATAATGCCAAGGGGACTTTATAGGTGTTTTAACTAAACAGCACATGCCACATCCTGTAGCTACTTACTTGGCAGTAGGGCCTGTTAAACTCAAAAGGACTTACTTCAGAAAACTACGGCTTGAATCCTATGCACATTTATTTGGAAATAAACCCCCACCGAGCACTTCCTTCTGCATAAACATGTTCAGGCTGAAAGGTGACAATTGCATGTATACATACTTGAAGCCAACAAAACTGGGCTAACTTCCAAGCAAACATTCATAGTATCGGGTTACAGAACCTGCTGACATATTTACACCTATTGCATTTACGATTACTTTGGTCCTGTAACTTGTTTGTGGACTGAGGTTGTCCACCATCAGTTTCTAAAAGATTTTTCAGTATCTAATTCCTTTCTGTCTCAAAATACACACCAGCTTCCAAGCATGGAAACTGTTGGGTTATTATTTTGGTTAAATAAAACGTAGGTGTTTCCATGTATTCGTTCATTTATTTACTGTATTTGTCGTGTCTCGTTCACCTTAATTCAATTATGAGAACATTGGGGAAATGTAACACATACCTAAACTCTTAAGGTCAATTAATCTATTTGGATTGTAACAAATATAATTTTTATTAGCTCAGCCTATTTGGATGGTAACGAGCCTAACCTTTCAGTAGACATTACAGACTCTGAGTTATAGTCTATTTTATGTAAAACCAGCATTTAGTTCAATAAAGGGAAAGTTCTTTTCTCTGTCATTTTGCTAGAGAATTGCTGTATTAATGAGCATGCAATATGCACTATGACCATTATCTAAGAGTGAAGTTCATACTTCTCCGGCCATGAAGGGGGAAAGCCCAGGTAATTGTACACCCAAATCCAGGTCAGTGTGTGACTTTTTTCAAAGTGTGGAAGTTTAGAGTTGTTAATATATTGCATGTAATGGCAGGGTGGGTGGGTCAATAAATAAATAAACAAACATAATCAAAACTCTGTTACAAATCCACTACTCAATCAAGAGAACAAAGTATATGTCGTAATTACATTTGTCCAAATTGAAGACCAGGTGAAGAAACAAAAGACATAGAAACTATGGTCAATTTGAATGCTGTTAGCAGGCATCTTGGAGATATTAGCAAACATCTTGTTCAATGAGCATGCGGGTGAATGGCTGTTTTGTAATTATAAACTCAAAAATAATGGTATCATAAAAGGGGGGGGCTGGAGTCAGTCTTTATGTCATCAGTTATGTTGGCCCCAAGGGTCTACTTCCAAGTCTCAAATGTGACCCAAATATTTTTGCAAGGAACAAAACCGTCACAAATCTGAATTTTGGGAGGAGATCTCAGACCATTTCTGAGCTTGGGCAAGCTTGCCCTTCTCTAGTTACCTGTATTATAAACTCACTAGGTGGCCGTGTCAGAGCCTATGCTCCATGCCACCATCTCCAATGTGAAAATAATAATATTACCTTACAGGGTTGCTGTAGGAATTACAAGATAATGTATGTGAAGCCCCAAGTACTAAGGGTGATGGCGATGGCGAATGCACTCACAGCCCACACATGCTAGTCAGAATAGATTGCAAGGAGACCAAGCAAGAAGATCAGCACATGGACACCCTCAGGAGAACCATCATATGGACAGCATCCGTGTGCCATCTCAGCTCCCTCCTTTTCCCCCTTGACATGCAGGTCATGCTAATTGGTAGGTACCAACTATCAACATGCCACTTCCTGTCCTGTGTTGATAAATGGGAAGATTGGCAAATCTGTGCATTGGGTAGGTTCCCCCACACAGAAGAGCCAAAAAAGAAAGAAAAAATAATAAAAAGACCCTTCAGAGGGCCATTGAGATGTTTATGGTGCTAGAGTGGTCATTTGTCACACACTTTCACTCTTAATCCAGGCAGGCAGGCTTCACAGACCCGCCAAAAGACTGCATCTGTGTCTGCTCTTTGCGGCACTGATTATTGTTGGCTAGCTAGCAGCGTCCTTGACATTTCTTCTTCTCTATCTTTTTCACAGTCTTGCTCTTCCTGCTCTTCTTTAATGACTCCCTTATTTATCTGCCATACATTGAACGTGTGCACAAGTAGGCAAACTACTGCTCCTACTGAAACCAAATTTCCAGCATAAATGCAGAAGCAGTGCAACCGTTTACAACAAAGTTTGGCTTATATGCATTTTTGCACCAGTTAGAGATGTTTTATAGAACAATATTGCCACAATGCCACAATTTTTTCCTTGCTCCCTCTTTAGGGGTACAGACCCCTGTATCCCTGGGGGGGGGATCCTCTCTTGAGAGACACTTGAGGGCTTCAGGGAATTTCCCTTGCACAAATGTTCTTGAGCTCACAACTAGAGAAACAGTACACTTTCACCATAGACTTCTTAAGCTTATTAATAAATATTTTATAATCGAAACAAAATAGAAAATTCTTTCCAGTAGCACCTTAGAGACCAACTGAGTTTGTTCTTGGTATGAGCTTTCGTGTGCATGCACACTTCTTCAGATACATCTGAAGAAGTGTGGTATCTGAAGAAGTGTGCATGCACACGAAAGCTCATACCAAGAACAAACTCAGTTGGTCTCTAAGGTGCTACTGGAAATATTTTATAATTATCACACCAATTTATCATGCTTTTGCATTTTAGGCATAATGCATTTGCATTTTTGAAATAATATTAAATCTGAAGGTATGCTCACATCCTGCTAAAAAGCTGCCAATGGTCCCAAACACTCTTGACATTTGACAATATATTTCCAGTCCTTTGAATGTTGAATAAAGTTGACTGAGCTCCCTTCTACCGTTATTTCTGTGTTATGCTCCTTTTGGGAACTTCCCTTTTTGCTGGACCTTGAAACGCTTGGCAGAAGCCATGAGACAACTTAATTACCAACCTGGCTTTATTAGTGCTTTGTGACTCCTTGACTGTCATCATCGAAGAACAATGTCCTGACCACCTTTTAACCATCTGAGATAAAATGTGGTTTGTGGAGCAGTTGCTTGAACATAAAGTCAATTAGCATTGTAATGAGGCATAGGGCTAATTTAGTTGTTACTTCTTAAGTCTGTTTCTTAAGACAGGAGTCAATGGGTTGCATCCAATTCAGCACACGTGGAAGGCTGTCTGTGCAAGGGGAATTCTGTCCCTTCCTCTTCCCACTGCAAGCACAGGCTACGGTTGCCCTATTTTCACTTCAGTTCCCCATCCCACATCCCAGACTGAGAAAGGACTTCTAAGGGCTGCAGTGAGCAGGAAAGAAGTGGGCCAATACCATTGTGAAAGTACCCTTGTTCCCTTCCTGGACTGGATGCAACCCAGTTAGATGAATCCCAGTTCCATGTCACTTTGAATTGTCCTGTACAGGGGACATTTAAAATTCCTCGTATTCCCAAATCTGGGTCTCAGGTCACATATTCCCTAGAGGTCAGTGCTGAAGCAATGGATGGGTGACAGCAAGTCCTCTCTCCCACCATGCCAATTATGTCCTATGTGGGCCACTATCTCCACATGAATTCCCAGTTGTGGGAGTCTCTGTTGCACCCCTTAAAAAGTGGGTTGTGGATAAATCATCTGAACTGGGCCTATATAACAAACCATTCAAAAAAAGGCCGCAGTTCACTCTGTAGGTTATCAGGTTATCTAGTCAGAAAAATCCTAGATCAAACTGGGCCAAGATTGGTCTGGAGCAGGTTGAGGCAGCCCTGGGTCATCCCAGGTCAGGTTGGACTCACCTTGAGTGATGTCCAGGGATGTCAAAAAGGAGAAGTCAGGTGATGAGAAGAGAGGGTAGAATGAGATGATGCAGGTGAGAATTTCTGCCTACATGTCTCCGTCCTGCCCTCTGCCTCCCTACCACTGGCAACATGTTTAGAACCATAAGTAATTATTAGGACTGTGCAGGGCTCCCAATTCAGTTTGGTGCCCAAATCAGGCTTGGATCAAATTGATCATGGATCCATCTGGGCCAGATCAGACCCAATTAAGATTGACTAACTGGGCCCTAAACTGAATCAGCAGAGCTTTGCACAGCCTTCGTTATCAGCTTGTCAGTGTGAGGTCTCATGCCACTTCTTCATCAAGCTGTGTGTGGCACCATCTCTTGATGAATGTATGAATGAAGGCTCCTAACTGCTAGACACTAAGGCCAACATGTTCCCACAAAGGGCTGGTGCCTACAGGATCCTCCCCCCCCCCTCACCTGTGAAGTTAGGCTTGAATGAAGCATTCCATTGAAGCCAATATAATAGGGTGCAGACCACCACAGTTTTTCTGGTTTGCAAATCTGCCCCTGCGCCCACAAAGGTGGGTGACTCCTGCACACCAGACTGAGGCTGATAGTAGATCTCCAAGTGTCAGTAGCGAGCCAGTAGTAAATCACACAGGGTAAGTGATGTTAACTCTTTATTAGAAGCAAAGCCTGCTCAGGAGTGCCGTGCCTAATGAACACAGCAAATCTTCTTCAGTAGGCCTTACCCCTATGAGGCAGTTGTGGAGAGTGAAGGACCATGCCTCCAAATAGCTGCCTGTCTCCTCCTCTCCCAGGTCCTTCCACAGCAATCTGAGACTATGCTGGTATAGCTGCTGCTTCTACTCCTTCCTCTGCAAACCTCTTCTGGTTCTGGGAGACCAGGGGTGAGAGGAGCAAGAGTGGGAGACACCTGAGCTTCTTCCCCAGCCTTACTCATCTGTGCCTCTTGGCCTCCCTCCTCTCCTGCTTTTGCTTCTGTTTCTAATTCTGGACTTCTCTCTGGCACAGACTCTCCCCACTCGCTAAACCCTGTTACCTCTTCAGCTTCCGACACCTCCTCCTCCCAGTCTTCTCCCTGTTCTCCCTCTGACCACTCATTGTTGGCCCACCACCAATCCCCAGGTTCTGCACTTTCTTCTCTTGCTCCCCCAACTGGTTCCTCCCACCATTCCTCTGTGCCCAACCTGTCCATGATACCAAGGCTTCAGTTAAATGCCTTTTCTGGTCCAGCTTCCTGGAATGCCAAGAACTGAGCCTGGACTGTTATGCCTGACTCTGTCACTGAGCTATGTGCACATATATAAGATGAAAAGTATGGTAATTCAGATGATAAAAGCATTTTTATTTTTTTTAAAAAAAACAGTTAAGGAAAAGGAGAATCCTGCTTCCCCTCCCTTCCCTTCCCTTGAATCTAGGTTAGTTGGATATGCATGCACAATTCCCATCAATTTCAGATGGGCAACTCCTGATTTATACCAGTTAAACTGACAGCTGAACTGAGTCCCAGTTTCTGGCACTGTTACGAGTAATACACTCTAATTACAAAAAAAAGTTTATTTTCCATTCCAACCTCTGAAAGAATACCTCCTCAGTACTTATTATATATACAGTAACTGCTTCGTTAGGCAGTGCAACTCTAGGTTAAAAGTGCTCAGCTGTATGATTTGTCTGTTTCATTTTTTTGTCTTTGTTGTTGAGAATTCTTCATTCCCTTTCCCTTTGAAATGCAGAGCAGCACCCTTTCACTCAACCACCATTTTTGAAAGCAAAATGTAAATCACGGGAATGTATTTTCTTTGCTAACAAACACTTTCTCTTGGGAATTTTTATCACCTTTAGATATTACTATAGATTTTGGTATTTACCCCCCTCTCCTCCTTTAAAAGATAAAAATTAAATCAGACTATTCAGAAATTTCCCAGAGGAAAATCACCGTCAAGTATAAAACACCGCCATGGAAATTTCTATAAATCTTATAATTTTTTTCACCCAGCTGCTGAGGAAAAAACGGGGCGGGGGCGGGGGACACTACTGATCTTTATGACACTGCCCAATAATGGAACAGACTAGGATGAATGCTCTCTTATTTGAAGCTAAATCTAAGCAGTGCACACTCACATGACCCCCTTGACCGAGAAATATATTCCTCGATGTCTTATTCTCAAGCGTCAGGCATAAACAGTGTCTTTCCATCTCAAGTTTTTCCAGTCGTGTACTAAAGATTATGAGGTCTTCTCTCTCTCTCTCTCTCTCTCTTACCTTTTCCCTGTTTTTTTGCAGAGCTTTGATCAGCAGATTTGATATATGGATTGAGATCAATTTTTTTTTCTTATGGCAAATCTATACGTTATTCTACTTCTTCATTTGGTACTGTTTGCTGAGTGGCTGTTACTTGGGAGCAAAGGTCACTGTCTTGCTGTTGGAGCAGCCTGAGTAATATTTTACTCCTCATAAGGGTAGTGAGAGATATTAAATCACACTTGACGTACCTGAAGCTGAGCAACTTCATCCATATTTTATCTGCTGTAAATTTAATACCACAGCACTTTTTAGGGTGATGTATTTATTAACTGGCTGGGGATGAGCAGTACAGAAATTCAGTTTGTTCAGGAAAATAAAATGAAGACACTCTGACAAGTTTATGAAGTAAGCACAATAGCTATTTATTACTTTTTAAATACATCGAGGGCCTAAATGTTTTTAGCAGGGTTTGCCCAATAAGTAAATAAAACTCCCCAAATATCTCCCCTTTTGAATTTTAATAAAGTTTTCATCTTTATTTTTAAAACACCGGCTTAGCTTCCATCAGCATAAACTCTGCTTTTTATGGAAATAAATATATCTAAAGGGTATAGATAAAACACACAGTGGGATTGTGGGAAGTGAAACAAATCATTTGTTGTCCCTGTTGCATATTAAAGTAAAAAAGGGGGGGGACATCACACTCTCCTTTTTTTGTCTAAATTTCATTTATTTATTTTTTAAAATTCCCGTCCACAAAATACATTGAATCATCAGGATGAGGCTCCTAATACAAAGGCAGCTATACAATTACTGAATCTCTTTTTCTTGAGTAGCATTTTACTCAGTACATTCCTCTGAAGTTGTAACGTATGCCGTCCCAAATTACATCTAGACCATATACTTGAAGCACATTTAAATCACATGGCTTCCCCCAAATAATTCTGGGAACTGTAGTTTACCCACCACAGGGCTACAATTCCGAGCACCCTTAACACATGACAGTTCGCAGGATTCTATGGGGGGGAGCCATGTGATTTTAAATTGTGTGGGTGAGACTGTTCTAATGAGGCCTAACGGTCATTCTGGAACAACCATGGAAGGTCACGCTAGAAGATAACCAATGGCACAAGATAACCAATGGTCTCACTCAAGACAAGAGAGAAGAACCAACAACCTAATGTAGAGCCACACTGGCAGCATAGAGTTTAACACTGTGCATGAGATTGTGCAAAGTAACTATCATTGCAGCGCCATGTGAGGTCTTATCTCTAGGGCATCTTGAGGTAGGATTGGGAGACCCCTGTCTGAAACCCTCAAAAACTGCTGCCTGGCAGAGTAGAAGTCCCCTAGAACCCACGTTATCCATGACTGGGGCAGGTCCACATCTAAAGAGATGGGCCTGCTATCATCAAGTCTATTTTTACTCCAAAGCACCTCATAAAACTTTTTTTCCCCCTAGATGACAAGTGGTGCAGCAAAGAGCAAGCAAGGTCAAAGCAGACCACCAAACCCATCAGTTAATCGCTGACTCCAAACCCACCATAACAGGATGAAAACAAAAGCCAACCTTACCATTGTCAATCACTGGAAAAAAACACCAAAAACACTCTGCATGACCTAGATCAAATTGGTTGGGGAAGGGGGCAGAGCGAGGTGTAGACCTGGGTGTCGCTGGAATATTGGAGGCACCCAGCTTCAGTCTCTACACAATCTTGCCTAGATACTTCATGCACATATCGAAAATAGGAAAATGTAAGGTGAAAGCATGCAAGGTTTCATAGAGTTCCCCAGTGAGCAGGTGAGAAAATCTATTACTGTGAACTTCCTTTGAAAAATTGAGAGAACCCTTCGAGAGCACTTCCACAAATGTCCACCAGGCCCTGCCACTGGGTTAACAACACCTCATGATCAACAATACTAAAGACTAATGAAAAGACTTATGAGATCCACCAGAAGAACACTAGAAGAAGGCAGGGCACTGGTACCCTTGCCCAGATCTCCTTACTGAGCTCCACCACCATCTTCAAGAATGACTGATCTCTGGAAAGGTGAAATGATCCGAGTGTCTCCGAGCTAATTTGTTGATGAAACATAGATTTAGGAAGGCTACATATCGAATCTTCCCATTTGTGTTTTCTAGGAGCGAAATACAGTAGTGTTTTCATTCGCTTGTCGTTGCCCAGAATGCTTTTAAAATCTGTTTCATAGGATAGAGCTCAGACAAAAGAAAAAAAAACACAACTACCGCGTTTAAAAGGGTATGGTTTTTTAAAAAGACAGAAAGAAAGAATGCTTTGGTAATGTATATATGTTTGTTCCCTGCAGCTCCTTACAGGACACTCCTATAAATAAAAGCTCAGTGAACAATCCCTGTAAAAGCAATTCAAACACCATTATTTTCACACTGACTGTTCTCTCTCCCCCCCCCCCCCCAATGATAGTTCTGAAAAGAGGCAAAACAGAAGAACTAAGCAAGGATGAGATATGCTACATTTCTTTTCTGTCACTCTTCTGATTATATTAGTTGTTTCCTCGGGACATAGAAGAACACTAGACAATTATATTTCCCCCCCCCCTTGTTGTTTTGCCCACTATATCATTAGGAGATTCAAACTTACAGGTACCTAGGGATCCAACTTGGGGTGGGGGCTTGCGGGTGGGGTGGAGGAAGTGAAAGAAGGATCAAAACGCCACCCAGCTTCTGTACGATCTGAAGAATCACATTGCATAATAGATGTGTTGTGTAAACAAGATGAGAAAAGCAATGGAAATGCACCACAAGAAAGCTTTCGTTTGCCTTGGAAGGCTTCTCGGGCTCCTGTTTCTCAAGGGTTCATGAAGAGCCTGGTTCAACCTGCACTGTTTTGTGGGGACAAATGTACCATTTCCCTGCCTCCTGTGAGACTCAGATCAGCATTGACAGGTTCACTTCCTCTCCTTGTCGCTACTCATTACAGTATCCTGATTCCTGGCCTGTTTGCCCTACTCCAAACTCCTCAGAAGTCTACTGTTTCTCTTTCATTCTTAGCCTGTCTACGACATCATATTATCCTGCCCCTTAAATCTAGTCTTCCACCACCCCCTCATTGATAACCACTCCAATCTCCACATTTTTATTTTTATATATAAGAAGAAAACTGGCTGCACAGATCCTGTTCTGTGGGAGGTAAGGCACAAGAACATTGGGCTAAACAAGCATCTTCAGAAGTAAGCCCCGCTGAATTCACTAGTGATGTTTATGGTAATAGTAGTAGTACAACACAGGGCATCTTATGGAGTCCAATATACTGGTCTCTGTCACTAAGGAGATTACAAGAGATCAATTGCAATGCAGTCTCATGCTTGGTTTTGGGATGGAAACATCTTTCATAGTCTATGTGGTTGACTAACTCCAGAAAATGGACCGAGAGACTACAGTCCTGTTGACCTGGACTTTTCAATGGCTTTCTAGCCCATCAACCCTAGTATCCTAGAGATTTGGTTTTAGGAGGTGCAGTTTTCCAATGGCTCCTGACTTTCTGGGAGGACAGGATGATGATAATGATTCTGGAGTCCAACAGGTCTCACTATTACAGCCCATTCAGAACACTCTGAAAAACAAACTGTTCTTCTCAGCTATCTCTTGAGGTATTCTTGTTGGTCCACTGTTGGTTTTAGCTATATTTTGTTACAGAATTTTAATCTTCCTGTGCTGAATGTAGTTTTCTTATTAACTGCTGGCTTTATTTATTAGCTGGGTCTGTGTTGTGGTGTATGTTTTTATCTCGTAACCTGCCTTGAGAAGGTTTTTGCCATTACTGATGGCCTATCAATGTATAAATAAACAGGCAACTGGGGGAGAGAGGGGAATGGCGAGATAACAGCAGGAAGTGCAAAAGCCGCCACATACATATCCTTGAAACTGAATGTTCATTGGGAACAATGAGCCTATGGTGAGCCAAAGAGCCTGTGGAGCCTGTGGAGAAAGAAGGCGTTTGAGGAACAAGAGAGAAGGGTAAGTACTGATGGAGGAATTTCCATGGAAGGAAGAGTTCTGAGAGAAAGCAACTGAGGATAGTACAAAGGAAATGGTTTTATACCACTGGCCCTTGTAACACAACTTGGTCTACACATACTGGCAGCAACTTTCCAGGTTTTGAGATGGGAGTCTTTTCCAATCAGATGTGGAGGTGCCAGGTGTTGAACCTGGGGTCTTCTGCTTACAGGTTCTGCTTACAGGGATTGAAACAGGGATTGGACTTCTACAAGCCCCTTACATGATCTATCTCAGCCTGGTTTGGGAGAAGTCCACAAATAACTTTACTCTGTCTGATACATAATTAGAAAAATGAGCTCCCTGGAAACAACACTAAGAGCTGTTTAACATAACTCAGATTTCCAAACCAAAATCCCTTCTCTCCTTTGCCTCATCATGCATTCCTTTCAGTTCCATTCCTGGCTATTGCCTTGTTATTGGTTTGTTATTTCTGCTTCGTGAAAATGAATACCCCCCCCCTTTATTTGGACCAACAACTAAAATTTCATGTTCTCATTCACAGGCATCTGTGCATTGGTTTATTTTAAGGAAACACTGAAATGACAGTATTTCATCCTGTTTTGGGGGGTACAAAATTAGGCTTTGAAGGCAGTGAAGAAGCTTAGAATTTCAGCTTTTAGTTAGAAGTAATCTCTAATAAGTAATACATTAAGCTGAGCAATGGGGAGAAATGAAAATACCTCAGAAGTCAACCTACAGCTGCTGAACAACACTTGGTGGCATCCTGCTCTGTAACCGACCCAACTGTCAGAGGCAAAGCGTTATGGAGATGTTGCCTAATGAATGACAGTCTTGTCTATGCCCAAGTTCAGATGGTATAGATCCATATTTTGCATGGAACCGAACAAAAACGTTGATTCCTGACTGGCAGCGGCAGTTGGTTTCACTAGTCAGGAATGTTGCAAATCAGATATTTACATCAGTAAACTTGTGTCTCACGGTTCAACCAATTCACTGTCTTGTGCCTTCATTATAGAAGTTTGGCGGCAATATTATCTAATTTGTTAATTATTATTACATACAATTTTTCACACACGCAAAACCCTAGATGTAACGTGGCCTAGATGTGGATAATAATTTGGGGGGAAAATTAAAGCACATGCATAAAAGAAGCAGGAAACAAAATATGCTGCAGAGAAAATAATTTCGGTGTTGTATATGTAAATAAATCTAGCTATGGCCCAATGACACTGCCTGATGAACACTTTTGATAAGGAAAGTAAACCACAAAGCAGAGCCAGGCAGCTGAAATTACAATGTTTTGATATCCATACAAAGTATGATATTTTCCAGGCTTTGCTCCTAGTCTCTGGCATGCTCAGTGACTGGACTTACTCAGGGAAGCAGGAAGATCCCTGCTTTTGTACTGCCCATACTAAATCTAATGCAACGACTAGTATTCCACCAGTAAGAGAACTGGGAAGCAGAACACACGCCATCAGTATCTGTTGTGACAGGCCAGCTCTGTCAGGCCTGCTCTCCATCAGCTCTTGACTGGGGACAGCTATTCCACCAGACTGCTCATTCCATCCTCTTTGCCAAAAGCCCAACTCCACTCCACTTCGTACCCCTAAACTGTGCCAAGCTGGTCATTCTAAGAACAATTCAATGGTTTCAGAATTGGTACCTGAGCTTTATGGGGGGTATCCTCTTCCCTTCCTGCCTCCTTTCCCTTGTATGTTGTATTTTTTTAAAAAAAAAATATATTGTAAACCACTCTGGGAGACTTTTTGGCTTGAGAGTGGATTACTACTAATGCTCTAAATAAATAAATACAGTGGTGCCTCGCTAGACGAAAATAATTCGTTCTGCGAGTGTCTTCGTCTAGCGATTTTTCCGTCTAGCGTAGCACCAAGGCAGAAAGCAGTTTTCGCGATGAAATTTTTTTTCCCCGTCTTGTGAGGCAGCCCCATTGACTTTTTCGTCTTGCGGGGCAGCCTTCCGCTAGCGAATGCCTTTCGTCTAGCGAGTTTTTCGTCTAGCGAGGCATTCATCTAGCGGGGCACCGCTGTAAATAAATAAGGAAATGCAAAGCTTTTTTTTCAGCTGGAACTCAGTTCCGGCACCTCTCAGGTGTCATTATAAGAGAACAAGGGAGGCGTTCATGATGAGTTCCAGCACCTCTTCTTCTAGAAATATAGCACTGCGAATCCCACACTCAGCCGCCAAACCACTGAAGAAATCAAGGGAGAATGGGTTGACTCTCACTTGTTCTCTAACTTGCTAGCCACCAATGGCAAGCATGTTTAGAAGCAGGAGGAGTGAAAGCATGGGGCCTCACAAGTCCATGGGGCATTCCTGTTCTTCTCCCTATGGAAAGTTCAGCATCACCATCCTCCACTATAGCCAGCCAGTCTTGATCTTTCAGTGGATAAGGCCCAGATATCTTGTCACCTTTAAAAGCATCTCATTTTTGTATTTACCTTTTTCAAAGCATCTTATATTTTCCTTCTTGCATTTCTTTTTTTGCCTGTTTGCTTGCAGTTGGTTTGCAGGCTTTGAGAGGGTAGTGTTTGTTTTGTTTTGCTTTTGTCCTTCATGTATCTTTCAAGACTGGGAGCAGGATACATTAGTGCTTCACTTTCCAAGTCCTGAGATCTATCTATCAAAATCTGACTGGAGTGGGTGGTGAAATACAGTAGGAGGTGGCTAGCAGCACAGTTGTACTATTAAATTACAGTCTGTCCAAGGAGAGTAATCTCTTGTTTCAGCAGCAAGTACTAGTACCAAAGACTGTAAACCTCGAGCTCCCTGAAATGGGCTGTCATATCAAGCACCATAAATTACATCAGTCAAATATTCCATCAGTCACTCATGCCAGAATCTTATGCTGGGATGAATAGCATGCTTTGGGCATAGAGGGGGGGGGACCACAATAGCCAAGCAGTTGATTTCTTTTTAGTTCACCTTCTCTGTCAGCTCACAAGGCAGCATAGCAGGAAGTTTAGTTAATCATAAAATGAAGTTTAACATCTGCATCTCCGCAAGTTTCTGAATCCATTGGTTTCCGACCCTACTCCAAGTGAGCACCCACTATCCCGATGAACCAGCTTCTGTTCCCCCCCCCCCTTTTCAGTTTTGGCATTCATTGCTAGTTCTGGGTCAACAGATTCAGTTCAGACCCTCTTTTTTGTATTTTGGGTAGAGAATTTTTTTGGTCTTCAGTGGTTAGGAGGGTGTTTTACATATAGGGGAGTGTGCCGTGATAGATATGTGGAAGCATATGGCTCAATTAGTTCTGGGGCTCTTCCAGGTAACTCGTTTATTGAGCATTCATCCACAGATCTTAAATGGCGGTTTGGTTATATTCAGTTTTGATCCGAATTGAGAAAAATGAACTACCTAGCTGTGTTTTAAGCCAGAAATGTGCCCACAGCCATGCACTCATGAATGGACATTTTGGGATGGGGAGGCATGAAAGGTTTGTGAACGAGGGTGAGATGACAAAATATATCTGTGCCCCCCCAAAAAAAACTAAATATAAGCAATGCTTAACATTGTCTTATTAAAATATTTGAATATTGTTATCCAAAATTTGAATTCCCCCCCCCCATTCATGGGAAAGGCTTTAATTTTGTACAAATAAAATATTCCCCAGCCTTCCTTTCTTCTTCTGGATTCCCTCCCTCCATTACTACCTTTGGTCACACTATTAGGAAGTCAGTAATTAAACATTATTAGTAAACAATGTGATATAAACAGGATACTAATCGGCCTTTATTGTTTTTTTGTTTTTTTGTTTTTTTAAAAGGTTGCAGGAGAACAATGCTACCCTTAGTAACTGCCGCCCCTGTTTCACAATTCAGGCAGTGCCAAAAAGGCCAGAAAACCAGAGAACAAAAATGGCAAGGCTGAGGGAACATTGCTAACTGATTGACAATGCAAACCTGTACAAGTTTATTCAGGTGTAAGACTGCCGTATAAGTGCATATAGACACCTAGGAGTAAGTTTCATTTAACTTAATTATTTCAGAACACACATGCATAGGATTGCACTTTAAAGTAAGCACATTTGTTTATTCAAATTTCTAGTCTACTCTTTGTTCCTTAAAGCAATCCCAGAATGGTCCATAATCAAAACACACTGAAACCCAATTCATAATAAGAACCATCAAATAATTGAATACAAACAATAGCGACCACTCTTCCTAACAGCAGAATTAGTGGCCAACAGGTCTCCCAAGGGCATATCTCAAGTACCTCAACCCTATGCAAAGTCAAGCATATATTTACATGAGGGTCTCTCTCTAAGGGCTCGTTCACGAAGGAGCGCAATATGTGTTGGAACCTGCCTGCGCTCCGATAGAAAGGGAATCTATAGGATGTTTCGCAAATACCTTTCTCCACAACTTTCTCCCTTAAAATTTGCATTTTGATGATCAAATGACATCAGGCGAAGCAAGCAAATGTGAGCCAATGCTGCTACCTGCTAAGGTGTGGGGGGTAGTTTGCTGCAGTTCTTCCTGGGTGGGGTACAGGAGCAAAACTCTTGTGGGGGCTTTTCTTTGCCCCCATTGTGCCATTTCATTACCTTTTCTTCTGGGTGCAATGCTGTCAACTTTTGTTTTTTTGTTCTAAACCTGAAATTTGCATGCAGCCAGCGTTTATGGGAGAAACCAGCACACATTTCTATCGTGGAACTCTGCATGTTATGAAACATCTCTGCATTTCACACAGGTTTTGCCAGTTCTGCAGAGTCTTTGGAGAATGGTGGTTTTTTGTTTTTGTTTTTTTAGCACTTTGAGCATGTACAGTGGTACCTCGGGTTACGTACTTAATTCGTTCTGGAGGTCTGTTCTTAACCTGAAATCGTTCTTAACCTGAGGTACCACTTTAGCTAATGTTGCCTCCCGCTGCCGCCATGCTGCCGCTGCACGATTTCTGTCCTTATCCTGAAGCAAAATTCTTAACCTGAGGTACTATTTCTGGGTTAGCAGAGTCTGTAACCTGAAACGTCTGTAACCTGAAGCATCTGTAACCCGAGGTACCACTGTACATGGGCAGCAGTGGCACTGTGTGCTTCCAATGGTCTTCTGTACATCTAACAAACCCCTGCACTGTAGTCCAGGGTAAAGTATTAGTATTATTTTTTAAACTGATCTAATTTGCAAACATTCGTTATTTTAGAAACAACAGGCAAGCAGATACCTGCACACATGCTCACTCAGAGCAGAAACTATGGGAGAGGCCCGAACAGACGAGGAGGCAGCAATAAGCAAGCACAGCCCAAACAAAATGGCTGCCAAATGGATGCACAGGAGTGAATTAGGTGTCCAACTACAACTGCAAATGTGCATGTATGTGGACTAATGAGGTCAAATTGGAAGGGAGAAAATGTGGATTCTAAGCAAGATCCAGCTCAAGTGTGGACAATCCTTCAGTGCAAAAGAGAAGGCTGATGGTCACCCAAGTGTGTTTGCGTTCATTGGCCAGAACATTGGACTCTGGGAAATTCTCCTTTTTATCTCTAGGGCTACATACTTTAAGACTGTAATCTTCAACACCGCTGCTGGGAAATACTGAAGCCGGTGGCCGTTACTCCTGAGTAGATGTACTTAGGATTGCATAGGGAGGCCCTGGTTCATTTTCTTCATTGCTTCCATTAAGAACTTGTGAAAAGTGTAACATCCATTCCTTTTGTTTCATATTAGTGGAACACAACGCTTGACAGTAAGTTAAAATCCTAAATAAAATATGAAAGCTGCCAAAACATTACCGAAGTCTCCGAGACACGAGATATGAAAGTTGCTCCAATGATGCAAATGTTGCTAATAGACGTTATGAAAATTGCATAAAGGTATACAGGAATCACTAATGTGACATGAAAGAACAAACATCTTCAAATTGCTTCGAGGCTGATCATCCAGTGTTACTTTTACTGTTCTACTTTCTCTTCCTGATTTTGCAGCTTATTATGACATCCGCTTCAGACTCATCTGCGATAAAAGCATTTCTCTTATTTACTTTTGTGGAGTATCAAAACTCTTTCTTTATGCTGGTACTTCATGAACAATGACGTCGTGTGCAGATCTACGAAAACCAGGGTGGAAGCTCTTGTGTTATTGTGTTATTGTGTCTATAGCTCTATATTGGAGAGGCTGAACCTATGGGCCTCCAGATTTTGCCAGACTCCAATTCCCATTGGCTCCCAGCCAGCTTGGCCAAAATCCAAGAATAATGGGAATAGTCCAGCAACATCTGGAAGGCCACGGTTTCATTGTTCCGTCCATATGTGTTGAGGACAGAGTGGGACAGTGCAGTGGAGTAACAAATGTTAGCCCAAGCTCCAGCATCCCTATTTACATTGGCTACAGCCTTGGACAGGAGGTACGGAAGTAGGATATTTGCAAGTTCAGCTGCCTGTCTAAGAATGCTCCCCACGATGAGGAGCCCTGATGGTGCAATGCTCCCAAACATGGGGGTGCAGGCTTCTAAGGAGTTGAGTCAGCTGGACAAACACATGTGGGACATTGCAGCCCTGAGCCCCCTCCGTACACCTGCTTAATCCAAGGTGTTTCTTGAATGCCCAAGTATGGATCTCCTTTATGCTGCTGTCTGAGCATTGTTCATGTGATGGGAACATGGATTGAAGGCATTGATAATGGGGCTACCTTTGAAGGTGACTCAGATAATCCAGAATGTAGCAGCTAGACTGGTGACTGGGAGCGGCCACCAGGACCATTTAACACTGGTCTTGGAAGACTTACATTGGCTCCCAGCACATTTCTGAGCACAATTCAAAGTGCTGGCACCAACCTTTAAAGCCCTAAATGACCTTGGCCCTGTATACCTGAAGGAGCCTCTCCACCCCCATCATTCAGCCCGGACACTGAGGTCCAGTGCCGAGGGCCTTCTGGCTGTTCCCTCGCTGTGAGAAGCCAAGTTACAGGGAACCAGGCAGAGGACTTTCTCAGTAGTGGCGCCCGCCCTGTGAAACACCCCCCACACACACACACACACATCAGATGTCAAGGAGATAAATAACTATATGACTTTTAGAAGGCATCTGAAGGCAGCCCTGTATAGGGAAGTTTTTGATGTTTAAAGTTTTATTATGTTTTTGTATATACTGGAAGCTGCCCAGAGTGGCTGGGACACCCCAGTCAGATGAGCAGAATATTATTATTATTACAGTCCTACCTCCGTTTATGTAACCCTCTGGTTACGTAAACTTCTGGATGCGCGCATGGCAAACCCAGAAGTATTTTATCGGGTTTTGCCGTGCACACATGCGCAGAAACAGTAGACCATCTGCGCATGCGCAGAAGTGGTCCTCAGGTTGTGGAAACCTGGGGATCTGACCAGACCTCTGGAACAGATCCCTTCTGCAACTGGAGGTATCGCTGTATTATTATTATTATTATTATTATTATTATTATTATTATTATTATTAAATAAACATTTTGTTCAGTGAAAGTTTTGTGCTCACATTATAAACTCAATTGAATCCAAATACACACCAAACCCCTTGTAGGCATATGCTCACCTTTTCTTGAGGTAGATCAACTGAACTGTCTTGCAAAAGCATTGTCTCATTGTTGTTTAGTCCTTTAGTCGTGTCCGACTTTTTGTGACCCCATGGACCAGAGTACTCCAGGCACTCCTGTCTTCCACTGCCTCCCGCAGTTTGGTCAAACTCATGTTAGTAGCTTCGAGAACAATGTCCAACCATCTCGTCCTCTGTCGTCCCCTTCTCCTTGTGCCCTCAATCTTTCCCAACATCAGGGTCTTTTCCAGGGAGTCTTCTCATATAATGTGAAGTGTTGCCGTGAACATTGTCACCTAGGAGAAGGAGGGAGGAGGAGGGAGGATGCCAACATGGTTGAGGCTCAATGGTGCATAAATGGCATAGGAGGCAAGGCTAGATGAAAGTAAACCAGAGCTGATGACCCGCTGAGCTGTGGTCAATGGCAGACAGAGCCGAGCCAACTAATTCTAGGTTCTTTCTGCTGATTTCTACAAGGTAAATACTGAGACCAAGGAAGAGGAAGCTAACAGGCACTTCCTGTTCCAGGTGGGGGCTGGCAGAGAGCAGACTGAGTTTGATGGTGCATTTGTCCTAATGAGCCAGCCTCCACTGTGTTAGATTCTGGGCTTAATGGTCTTACCAGGGGGCAGGGAGCTTCTTAGAACATGTATCACTTCACTTATGTCAAAACTTAGTAAGCCAGTCCTGCTGCATTTTGGGTGCCCCCTGCTCAACCTCCTGAATGTGGTCCTGAAAATCTGCCCCCAACTCTGATAGGGCCCCTGAAACCACCCTTCTGCTCCTGTTGATTGGTGACTTGATACAGGAGTTGCACTCTCAGGATTCTTCCCAACCACTTGCCATCATGAGAAATATTCTGCTGCTAATACATATTAGGCGTAGCAAGAACATTTAAAGCAATCTGGAAAGAGGGAGGCATTGTATCAGTTGGTGTTCTAGGTTTAAGCATTACAGTATTATTATAATATTCGTTTAAATAGGTCATTAATATTAATCCACCACAATTTAACCACACATGAAGAGGAATTAATTGCATATTAGGGGGGACTTGCTCAGAAGGAGAAGCCATGTTTGCCATGTTGCTCCTTCCCTCCCTCCCCCTCGCTCAAATCAGGTTTGGTGATTCCTCTGTTTATCGGTCGGTTAAGATAATACATTTTGTACATTTAATAACAGCCCTGGATTTGCTCCTAAAAGATGAAGTTACTCTAACACTTTGAATAATAATAAAAATAAAAAAAGAATCTTTTGAAGCTAATAATCAAAAGATTAGAGAAAGGATATCTTTTAATTAATTTCAAACCCTGGACTGAGTATTAAATAGAAACATGAAAGAAAGATTTCCAATTGGAAAGGCTGGTAACTGGAGAGCATTCCTCCTCTCTGGAGGATTACCATTTAATTTTAAACATTGATTTGAAATAAATGATGGCACAGTCCCCAAGGAAATGCGTTATTTCAGTTGTAAACATAAGACTGATGTATAATAAATGAAATATATAACATTCTCCTTGTGGAGCTTTTTAAAAAAAAAAAAAAAAAAACTTTATTGTGTAATCGCACTATGGGAATTATTCATAAGTGTTAACGTTATCCTAAGACGAAAGGATGGATTTCTGTAATCAGCTTTCTTAAAAACAAAAAACAAAAAAAAATTATGGCTGCAACTATATACTTAACATCACGCTATTAGTATTTGCAGCTGAAGGCATTAATCATTAATTGGTTGATTAAACAATTGATGCATGACAATGTTAATATTTAATAAGATAACAACCGGGAAAGTCCTCTCTATTCTGTGTTCATGGCATGGTTGTAAACAATCCTTGTATTCTTCTGAACTGGAAAAAAAATGGTTTTGTGATCCACAACTCTGCACACACTACATGGCGAAGGAGAAAAAGATAAGCATGTGCACTTTGAAAAGGAAAGCAATAGCATGTCACGACTTCTTTGTGCATTTACAACAATAGATAGATACCGGATGTGTCGGCTAAGGATGCTTGAGGAATTCGATATTTGTCATTTCCTGTACTATGGGTGGAATTCAATGCCACACTATTACAAAGGTTGCAGCTTGGTCGATGGAACAACCCTCCACCTTCTTTCTCCTGACCTCCCCAGAGCCCCACGGTGCAATCAGAGGGCAGGGCTTCCACTCATGGGGCATGTGAGGTGAATCTCACCTGAAATGACCCAATCACATGGTGCATATGAACTAATATGCAGATCGAAATTTAGCTACCCATAGTATTTAATAATGGCAGTAGTAGTAGTTCCCTGGCAGTCAGTGCAGCAGTTTCAGGCCCAGTGAAACTTGCTCCCATCAGACTGCCCCACTCACCCCAACCTAACAAGATTTGGACCATATTCAAGGGCAGCCATGTGTAGAGTAGATTGTAGTAGTTTAGACAGGAGGACACAATAGCATGTGCAACTGAGGCCACAGTATCCCACTACAATCTCCAGCAGTTAGGTCAGCGGTTCGAATCCCCACGACGGGGTGAGCTCCCATTGCTCGGTCCCTGCTCCTGCCAACCTAACATTTTGAAAGCATGTCAAAGTGCAAGTAGATAAATAGGTACCACTGTGGCGGGAAGGTAAACGACGTTTCCGTGCGCTGCTCTGGTTCACCAGAAGTGGCTTAGTCATGCTGGCCATGACTGTGGACAAATGCCAGCTCCCTCAGCCAGTAAAGCGAGATGAGTGCCACAACCCCAGAGTCGTCCGTGACTGGACTTAAGGGTCAGGGGTCCCTTTACCTTTACCTTTTAAACTGGGATTTGGAACGGTGTTGGGGTTGGTGTATATTCAACTTTTAGTTCCAGGGTTCTATTTGTGCTCATTTTAAATTCTTTTAGCATATTAGTAGAGTAATACTAATTTTGTTCCGGTTCCTTTTCTGCTAATTTAGGTGCTCTAAACTGACTCTCTTTTAATTTTCTGCTGTGCTGCTGCTTCTCTTTAATGTTCAATTGTTGACTCTTTTATACTGTCTGAATGCCAATAGCCACCTTAAGCACTACTTTGGTAAGTGAAAAGGCAGTACTGTATATATATAAATAAAATAAATAATATATCCATACCCTCCAACATTTATCTGATGAAAATAGGGACATCCCATTCTATAATGATAATTCTACAATTTATACCTCACACATCTTACTGGGTTGCTGCAGCCACTCTGGGCATCTTCCAACATGTATAAAAACATAATAAAACGTTAAACATTTTCAAAAAAACTCCCTATACAGGATTGCCTTCAGACGGCATGGATAACTCCATACTCTCCAACATTTCTCCAATGAAAATAGGAACATCCTAAGGAAAAGTGGGGCATTCTGGAATCGAATCAGAAACCTGGACAACTTCTCCAAATCAGGGATGTCCATGGAAAATAGGGACACTTTGAGGGCCTGATTTTTCTACTTTTGCTTAAATTGAAGTGTCTCCCCAAGCCTTTCTCGAATGACACTGAGAGGGTGAAAATGAGGCCAGAGGAACATTTTGCACGTGACAGGTGGTTGAGTGGCTGAGACAGTTTGGGGTCCTTCAGAGCCGAGCTGTTTTCCAATCCTCCCTTAGCCCATCCCTGAACTGTCCCCTATTTGGGGCCTTCTGATGTTGGAGCTTCACCATCAAATGGGCCAGGGCATTAGTGGTTTCCATGGCAGCAAGGAGTGGGACCCAGCATCAGAGGGGATGATCTGATATACCCTGTGACCCCTGAGGCACCCTCCCAGGCAGAGTTTCCTAAACTTGGGTCCCCAACTGTTTTGGACCACAATTCCCATCATTCCTGACTGCTGATCCTGCTAGCTGGGGATGATGGGAGTTGTAGTCCAAAAACAGCTGGGGACCCAAGTTTGGAAAACCCTGATCCCAGGGAACACAAGGTTGCAGACTTAGTGGTGGGCAAATTGGGAGGGCCATAAAACCCTCCCTGGGCATTTATACCAAATCAATTTGCTTTGGAATCTTGACTTACAATTTATCTTACGTTTATATGACTAGACCCTAGGCCTGCCCATCAAGGGGTCCTCTCATTAAGGCGTGCTTTCTCACTTCTTCCCATAAGGAAAGAACCCTCACTCTGGCTTTAACTCCTACAAATTTATAAATCAGGATCACCATGACCTTACAATTTTATTGTATCATTATTGATCATTTTAATAGCACTTTCCAAGGTGTGATATATTTTGCAGTGAATATCTCATTTATCCCCACAACATTCTTCTGTGCAGTAAGGTAAGGTGAAAGAATTGAGATGACCCTTCAGCACCAAATGGAATTGACCATTATCAGTGTGTGTGTGTGTGTGTGTGTGTGTGTGTGTGTGTCCCTGCACACTGTGCCAAGAAGTTTGTGTTTCATAATAATCATGGGCATTTGATCAACCTTCTGATTCTTCCCAGCTATTTAATATTAGAGAACTCAGCGCAGTGAGAAATATATATCTCCTGTCTGCTCCTCTGAGATCCTTGGACATCCCTTGATTTCTCATAAGGATGGCTCCTAATGTTTTGATGTAGATTTTGCCAGTCAGAAAGGAGTGCAAGGTTTGGGCTTAAAAGAAAAAGGGAGTGGTTTGCTTAAATAACTGAAATTCATTGATTTTAATGGGTTGTACTCAGACATGGTTAACTAACAAAGAGAAGAACTGGGATGTGCAAATTAGCCCCATAAGATTCACCATTTTGTAAAAGTCTGTAAAAAGTTGGCAATTTTTCTTTTTTTAAAGTTTTCTTCACAAAGCAGAGCAAAAAGTGATGGGGCAGGGAGAGCTACAGTCTTTCAATCTCTGTGGTTTGACCCTTCAAATTCCACACATAATTAAAAAAAAAACAAGGCGTTTTACTTGGAGCAGGAGGTGGAGGTGGCAAGGATATTTTAATAGCAATCTCTGCTTTTTGAAAAATCAAAAATCAGAAGGTGGGTAAACAGAATACTGAGAGCACTAATATATCTAGTGATATATATTTCAAGCCTTTATTGCTAGCCGATTGTTTAAACCCTAGGGGTTTAAAAATTCCAAAATAAAAATATCACAGGATAAATGCAACATGTCCACCACGTATAGTTTAGCTTCAAGCTGTTGTTTGGTTTCAAACTGTGACCTGATAGACAAATTATGCTAATTAAATGAAACTGAAGTATGCAATTAGCTCTGGCCCCTTTGACACATGATCACTTTCCATCCTTGCCCTCAGTGGTGAAAAAAGTTCCCTTCCCCTTGTGTTCTTCTTTACAACTATCTGATACAAACAGATTATAGATTATGTCGCTGAGAGGAAATTACATATTGAATATTAGCCATCCCTGTTGTATCCCTTGCGTATACACACCCCAACAAATATTCAGTTTATTCCCTTACTGTGTGTGCATTTTTTCTTCTATGTAACACTGCCTGCAATTCAAATTTCTTCTTTAAAATTTTTAAAATAGTAGCTTTCAAATAAGACACGTCATAAAATTACAATTGGCTTTGCTGCATAGCTCAGGACTGAAACAGAATTTTGCTTTCCGGTGTAAATGCACTTACAGTACAATCCTGTAAGTCCCAGGTAAGTGTGTGAATTAACGCAGGATATACACCTGGGAGTGGGAGTAAGGCCCAACAAGACTTATTTTTGAGTAAACATGTATAGAACACAGTGCTCCTTTTTATTTATTTCCTTAATGGCTGGATCTATCAAATCCTAGTTCTGCTATATCCATGCCGGAGTGAGTGGAAGTTGCCAAGAAGTAATAATTATTACTACATGGGTCCTGCTTTTCACCTTAGAGAACAGAACTAAGGTGGTCACACAAATGCATTTTAGGTTTGATGTTAATTGTTTAGTTAATTAGAGCATTGAGGGATATTTTTTTAATCGAGAATGCACTATACAAGAGTGAGTAAGATGTAATTGATGCTGTATAGAAACAGAAACAGCAAAGGGGAAAAAAGGTTGAAGTGAGAAAGAGAGATTTGTGCCAGTACATATTGGCAACAACTAAATGGAAATTATAGACTCAAAGCCCATGATCAAATAGATATGGAGGCCATACACTGTAGTGTACAGTGTAGTTAGAAACAGTCGATACAGCTGCAAAATCTATAGATCTTCAATCTGTTTTTAATCATGGATACACTGGGGTTTTGTTACAAAGATAACTACCCCCCCCCCAAAAAAAGGAACATTCATAGGATATATTGCTAGGGTTCGGTGTTTCAAGACTGAATTAGGACATGATAAATATTGCTTCAGTTTAGGACACACACACACCCTCAAAAAAATGTATGGATCACAGTTTTGAATTCCATTTATTCACCATTGCAGTCAATGTGTCTCAAGCTTCCCCATAGAAAGGCATCCTTGCAGCAGACCTGTGTAGAAGCTCCAGAGTACTGAAGAGCTCAAGGACGGCTCCCTTTAGCTTTGCTCATCCTCTTCCGTTGGGAAGGACTTGTAAAAGTTAATGGGGCCTACATCAAGATACAAAACATCAGCTGAGACGAGTAGCTTCTCAGAGCTGTTTTTGGAGCTGTCCATGGTCTAGAGACTCCTGCCTCTCCAGAAGGCTCTGGCTTAGCACTCAATAAGACTGGAGACTGAGTGTACCACTGCAAGCTGCAGCTGAATGCTCTTCAAATAATAATAAAAAGGAATCCCTGCAAACAGAAAAGTAGCATGTCAGGGAATCTTCTCTGTGAAATGCTAGGTTCCTCTGTGTGTGGATTATAAGTATCCTTGCACAGTGGGACGTTTCATTATGAGAGGCCCCACATGCGCTCAGAGTCTCACTGGTTTCAAGGCTCCTGTTGTTTCCAGTGTTTTTCCCATTGAGTATGTTGCAGTTCAAAGATAAAACATGTATCACCATTAGCCATAAATTGTATTATACAGGTAATTCCATGTAATATAGCCTACTGTCCCTTGGCATATGCCTAGAATGCACTTCTGCCTTAAGAACATTTTTTGGCAAAACTTGTACAGCTTGTTGCATGAATAAAGTTGGTGCTAGTAATGGGATCTATATTTAAGCTATAATAACAAAATGTTACTTAGACCAGTGTCTAGGCAGAGACCTGTTATTGCCTTCACAACAATCCACTGAGGTAAATAGCAGTTATTCCCATTTTACAGATATGAAGTGAGACTTATGGTGCAATCCTGCACATGTCTGCTCATTGAGTTCAATGGGACCTACGTTTGATAAATAGGTATGGGTCTGCAACCACACTTACCTAGGGATGAATTCAGTAGGACTTACTTCTGAGTAGAGATGGTTAGAATTGCAATATTTCCAAGTGCCTACCCAAAGGGAATATGGTGGAGTTATGATCGCATTTCTGTCAAATAAAACAATTGCTATTTTTTTCATCAATGAAGAAGATCTAAGGAACAAAGCCAAGTAATTATTATTATTATTATTTTAAAAAAGTCTAGTGATTAGATAATTGCTGTTAACAGAATCTCACAAAATAAATAAATAATCAAACTTTGATGCCTGTAAAATAACTAACCAGTGGAAAGCAGGATTTAGGCCTTAAATGCAGGACCAGCCCTCCTACTGGTTAAAGTGAGCAACTGCTTCAGGCAGCAGATTTTAGGGGCCAGCAAGCAGCAATTCCCTGCCTGTTCTTCTTAAGCCCCAGAAGAAGAAGAAGAAGAAGAAGAAGAAGAAGAAGAAGAAGAAGAAGAAGAAGAAGAAGAAATATATTTATATTCTGCTTATTGCCAAAGTAGGCTTCTAAGCTGTTTACAAACATAAACCCCCAATAACACCAGCATTAAAATATTGCAAGGATGTTTGAGAAGTACAGCACATCACACCGATGGAAGGAAATGAATTTCAATGAAAATGCCGTCAGACGTTTAATAAAATATTACTCTCAGAGGAGTTTTAACAGGAAGAAAGTAGGTCAGCCTGAAGATCTGATCCAGCTCCACCTTTTGCCCTCAAAATCTGGTCTAATACAAACAAACAAACACATACATACACACACACACACACACACACACACACACACAAAATTACCGGTAGCTCCAACAGGCCAGGCAAAAACAAATTTGGGAATCCTAAATATCTGAAGAAGTGTGCATGCACATGAAAGCTTATACCCAGAACAAACTTAGTTGGTCTCTAAGGTGCTACTAGACAATTTTTAAATATATTTTTTTAAAATCAACTGCGTCAGACCAACACGGCTACCTACCTGATTTGGGAATCCTGAAACAGAGGTTTGACACTGCTTCCAGGACCTCAGCCTTCCAGGGCTACAGTGATCATCCCTCCATCCTTCCAGAAATATCTGGAGTGGTAGCCATGCTAGCCTGTTAACAGCAAACACTGAGCCTTTGCACCAAGACTAACAGATGTACTGGGGCATAAGCATTTGTGGGCAAAATCCCACTTCATCAGAGACTGCAGTCAGTCTGTAGTAGCCTTCGCAGTACCACAAGATGCTTTCTCCCATTGCCAGAAATATCTGTAGAGAATTTTTCCCTGAGCCTCATGGCTAAAAAAAACCTAAAAGTCCCTTTACTGGGACTGTGGTTACAACCTTGTTTGTTTGTTTGTTTGTGGTGCAGGGTGACCAGTGCACCCTGAGGCCTTTTTTAATGCAGTACTCCCAATTCAAAACACACAGAGAGAGACATTTCCAGTGTATTTCACATCCCGTTAAAATGCATACAAGTTGACAGGAAGTTTGAGGTTTTCTTCCTCTTGAAATAGTGTTGTGTCTATCCTTTGAATAGCTTCAGTCTTGTGACTGGAAGTAAATCTATTGTTCCTAACAAATACCCAGGAGAGGGCAGTAATGATTCAACCATCTGCATTCCCAAAGGTGAAGCCACCCCACCCTCACCCCCCAGGATGCAAATTCCTCCAGGAGATCCATTGGGTGCAATTTGTACCTGCCTTTGGCCTCTGGAGGAATCAAGCCAAAATGTCTTTCTCATTTGCTTGTTAATTATTAGAAGGAAGAATTCCTTCTCAAGGCAGCTGGATTTACAGCTCAGCATCTCCTAGCTCAGACCATCACAGTACAGTTGTAATGATGCAATATTGCCAGAGTGAGAACATGAGAGCTCAGCTTGTACCCCTGAAATTAGCCACAAATACTCTCCGAATGCAATTTACCCATACTTACAAACCCCAAACAGTAAAATATATGAGTGGAGCTGCTTTATCTAATAGCTTTTAATTATGCTCTTAATTTGAAAATCTTAATCTATGTTTGCAAAGGAAGTTATTGCATTATTAGTAGAATAACAGGATCAGTGCAAAAAAAAAAATTATTAGCTCCCCCCCCCCAGTCAATCTAAGATATTGTTAGATTTCTATTATGTAAAGCGCACAATTATGGAAGGGGGGTGATTGTGCATTATGTTGTAAAGTGCTCTGCCAAACTATCCAGATTGGCAAGTTTCCTTTGAATTCCTTTATTCTTTCAGCAAAATCTCTATGGTGTGATTTAGCGATCCCGTCCCCGCAATATATTTCATAGATTTGGCCAGCCATATTTATGGCTGGAGCGGAAGTGATTTTGTGACTTCTGTTATGACAGGCAAAGGAAATACTATTTTTAAAAAACTGGGAAAGTCCAAATGACTTGAGTGGTGGATTGAACAAATTCTTTATTTAACACCCCCTTAAAACAAAACAGAACAGGTCGTGTGTGTGTGTGTGTGCGTGTGTGTTTTAAGCTCTTCCCAGTTGTGTAGTTCCATGCAGGAATCTGCCAAAACAACACAGTTTGGTGCTCATTGTATCCTAATTAATACTATAATGAGCTTCCTCAGATAGCCAAATCCTTAATCAGCCCTATCAAAACTATGTCTGCTCAAAGAAAGACTCGTGTTAATTCTGCTTAATTCCTGACAGTGGTTAAGCACCATTAATACTCCATAATTTCATTGTGTGTTATTGTAATCATATCAGCATATATCTTTGCAGCTACAGAAGCCTCTGTAGGTCTGTTGGTGAATTATCAGTCACGTGACGCCCTCACTAAGAGACTATCTTCCATCACAGCCAGACCTCCTCTGCCCTCCCACAGTCAGTAGCCTAAGCAGGTATTAATAAAGGTCTCCTTTTAAAATTGCACTGCTCTAAATGGTCTTTAAGGGACCCAGCAGTAATCTCAAGATCCCTATATTTTAGCAGGAAGGCAGGACAGAGGAATTAATAAGAGCCCTTTTTCACCCCCTCCGTAAACTGCTCCCTGCTCTAAGGCTATATCCTGATGTCAGGGCGCTAAGAGAATTTTAAATGCACAGATGAATTGTTTGTGTTGCAAAAGCGAAACAGGGGGCAAAGGCTAAGAGACTTGAGAAAATTGAAAGACTGCCAGGGAACGCCGGGATGCAAATAGCAACAAAACAGGGATAAATGCTCCTGCTCACATATGCAGGAGTTCTGCAGGAGGAAAGGAGGGGGGGGGGAGAAAAGGTTATTAATTTTCACCAGGCTGTATCTTACAGCTGGTAGCTCAGCATCACTTTTTGGTGTAATGAAAATGGTCTGAGCAGAAGATAAATGGTTCATAAAGTGGACCATTTAGATGCAATCGAGGCTCAATCTGGCCAGTGACTAATCACGTCCCCCCAGTAAAGCTGAATTCCTCTAACAGACTTTCCCCCCACTCCCCTCCCCTCCCCTCCCTCTCCCCGCTGTACCAGTGAATTGTAGTCGGGTCTAAGTTCAAGGCAGGCAGAGAATTATCTTGATTTATTAGAGCGCTGCCTGGCTGTGCCACTCGCTCTGCGGTGGCTTTGTGGGTTTCTGCCCTGTTGCTGTTAGAGTGTAATTTTTACTGTTCCCCTGTGACTAGTACACAGCATCATTTTCAGCAGTGAGAAAAATGGGTTGCTTTTGCACCTGTAATTTTTCTTCTTTTGCCGCTGAAGGTATATAATATATCTCTAAAGTGCGTAATAAGTTTCTGAAAAACGTGTTTTTAAAAGAAATTGATTCCAATGGTTTATAAGCCTCTGCAAGGCCACGTAAGGAAATGCGCCAGATTGCAAGGGTATGCTTCGTTGGGAAAGGCTGCTATTTCTTCCCCACCCCCACCCCCACCATCACCACCCAGCCTTCCATTTATTCAAGCTCCCAGCCCAGAGGAGTGATTTCAGGCATCGCCTGGGCTGTAGCCACTTCTCATCATGAAACCTGATCAAAGGGAGGAAAAATGTGATTTATACTGGGGCTGACTGTGATGGGTTTTGCTCTGAATTATATTTAATTGTGAAGAAGGAAAAGGTCCCAGCATAAAAGCAATCGGTTGCGTTTCTTCATTGCTCCTTTCCTTTGCATGATGCCATTTGTAGGCCAATGAGCAGCAAATGAGTGACAAACAGATCCCTTATCTCTTTTGTCCTGCACAAGGGGGGGGGGCTTTATAATGCCTAGAGCAGGCATAGGCAACCTTCGGCTCTCCAGATGTTTTGGACTACAATTCTCACCATCCCTGACCACTGGTCTTGTTAGCTAGGGATCATGGGAGTTGTAGGCCAAAACATCTGGAGAGCTGAAGGTTGCCTATGCCTGGCCTAGAGGGAAGATTATTCCTTTTCACAAAGGCTCATGGCTTCTGCTGAGGTCTACAAATGTCATTTTGGCTGGGGCTGATCTTAGCATCTTCCAAAAAGGGGGGGGAGCTGGAATCAAACCCCAGCTAACTGAACATTCTCAGTATCAATGTACAGTTGTACCTTGGTTCTCAAACACCTTGGTACTCCAACAAATTGGAACCCAAATATTGCAAACCCGGAAGTAAGTGTTCCAGTTTGCGAACTTTTTTCGGAAGCCGGACGTGCTCTGTTTTGAGTGTTACACTTCCGAATTGAGTGCCACACTTCCGTTCTGAGTGTTATGCTGAGGTTATGCTGTTTTTGGTATTTGTTTTGCGTTTTTGTTTCTGCGGCTCTTTTTCGTTTTGTTTTTGTGACTATGTTGAACCCAGTTCAGCTACTGATTGGTTGGGTTGGTTGGTTGGTTGGTTGGTTGTGTAACTGCAGTACATAGTTTATTGCTTTCATTTTATGGATCAATGATCTCGTTAGGTAGTAAAATTCATGTTAAATTGCTGTTTTAGGGGTTGCTTTTAAAAGTCTGGAACGGATTGATCCATTTTGCATTACTTTTTATGGGAAAGCCATCTTGGTTTTGGAAAGGGGACTTCTGGAACGGGTTAAGTTTGAGAACCAAGGTACCACTGTATGTAGAGATATTGATTTGGTAAGGGCCATAGCTGTGCAGGAGGCCCCAGCTTGGAATGGCCACTTACCCTGCTCCATGCAGGCAGCAGTTGCAGCCCCTTGCGGGCCAACCACTATTCTCAGCAGCCAGAACTTACATTCATGGCTGGCTGTTGAAAACCATCTGGTTGACTGCATTGCAGGGTGGTATTGCCTACCAAAGTCCCTATTTTAAACTGCCCAATTGTGGGCATCTGCGTGGGCAGAGCCTCACTAGTAGATGCTTCCACCCTGGCAGTACCGTAGCTATGGGGAGGGGGGTTAGCTGGGTTTTTTGTTTGTTTTTTTTGCCCGGGGTGAAGCCTCTGAAGCCTCTAGAGAGGCACCATTGAGGCTCCCAGCCTGTGTGCGTGTGTTTGCATGTGCAAATGCCTGTGGGTGGGTGCAAAAATGGGTCTTTGACCCAGGTGAAATGAAGCCTAGTTTTGCCCCTGCACACTGGTCCACCCTTAAGAGCCATCTGTGCCTGGCACCTTCAGTGCAGTCAGCAGAAGAGCTGAGTGCCCGGTATTTCCATGTCTGAAAACTCTCTAACTTACACCAGAATGAAATCTTTCATCAGCTATCTGTCTGTCTGTCTGTCTGTCTGTCTGTCTGTCTGTCTAGCTGTTTATCGTGTTTTTAATATGCTGTTCAGAGCCTCCCAGAGTGGCTGGGGCAACCCAGTCAGATAGAAAAGAAATAAAATAAAATAACCCCTTAGATCAGGGGTAGGCAACCTAAGGCCCGTGGGCCGGATGCGGCCCAATCACCTTCTCAATCCGGCCGGTGGATGGTCTGTTAATCAGCGTGTTTTTACATGAGTAGAATGTGTCCTTTTATTTAAAATGCATCTCTGGGTTATTTGTGGGGCATAGGAATTCATTCATTTTTTTCCCCAAAATATAGTCTGACCCACCACATGGTCTGAGGGACAGTGGATTGGCCCACGGCTGAAAAAGGTTGCTGACCCCTGCTTTAGATGAAATATTTCATCAATCTTTCCATCCATCCATCTATCTTTCTATCTATGCAATGATATTTTTTCTAGAAAAAGAGGTGCCGGAATTCACCATGAACACCTCACTTGTTCTCTTATAATGCCAACCAGAGAGGTGCTGAAACTGAGTTATGGTGAGTTCCAGCTGGGGGGGGGAGCCCTGTATTTATCTGTTTTTGGATAAATCCTTTTGAGGTTATCATCATTCACATGTGATGTGAATGTACATTCAACTAATTCTGTAGATATTCTGTTTGATCAATTGATCAATAGACAGACAGACAGACAGACAGACAGAGAGTCATATGTTGAATCAGTGTATTCCCATCACAACTCGTTTGTCTTAGGAAGAAGGGCCTACGAAACAGTAAAAAGAAAGCAGATTATACACCCATACCCACATATGCAATACCTTGTGACACAGTTGTAATATCATTGTGGCACACAAAAGTTCACCTCCATCCTTTGTAATTTCTTCCAGTTTTTTCTGTTGCGCGCTCTCTCTCTCTCTATCTCTCTCTCTCTTTAATTCCTAAAGTGTAAGTAGGAAGCTGTGCATATCTGATGTAAGTGTGGGATTAATTATATCAAGCCTGACCTCTCTGTTTTGCTCTTATCCCATTTATCATCCAGTAAGAGGATCCTTTGCTTATTTCATTTAAAGAACTCTTCGCTTTGAACAATGCTGGAATCCATAAGGCAGAGTGTAAGCAAAAATAAAATCTCCTCTTGTCTTTGGGTCATGACCATATACATTGCATGTGAACTGGCTCTTTTACCCCAATGAATAAAACAACTCCACATGTTCCAGAGCAGAGCGGCTCATTCTAACAGTAAGGCAAAAATGAACTGCCTTGTGAAGGCAATTCTCCATTAGACCGTGGCAGAATTCATCCTTGATCCATTACAAGCTCTGCTTGTTCCTCTGGGGAATCTAGCAGTATTGTGGGTCGCAATTCAGAATGGTGGGATGGCATCTAAAGGTTTTACAAACAATTAAATGAATTAATTAGAGTTTTTTTCTGTGGAGAACATCTTCCAATAATTTCCTATAACTCCTTGCAACACTAACTTTTCACCTTTGCCTTCTGTGCTATTGAGGCCTTTGTATTGTTCTACTATGTCACAGGAGACATCATAAGGACAGAAAAGGCTTTCTCTGGAACAAATCAATAGTGCCTCTGAAGATATCCAAGGGGATATCATACTCCTTCTGAAACACAGTCCCTACAGTTCATGAAGCCAATTCGACACTGATTTTCAGAGCTATTCATAAGTGTATTTAGTAGTAGGAACCCTTCTGCCAGGAAAAACAGCTGACTTCTCCAAGTGCCCAATTTGGGAGGAAATATTCTACAGTTGCACAAGTCACTGGCCGAAAGCAGCTGATCTGTTAACAGTGCTTTGCACTTGAGGCAAAATAAAACATGTAACATCAACATATCAATATTGTGATTATTATTTTTTATAGGAACTATAACCAGACTCAGTGATTTTACTTGGTATGCTAAGATGAATTATGTCATGATTAACTAAACTAAACTAAACTAAACTAAACTAAACCCTACACCAAATGAATATTACACGACCCATTTGCAATAGCCTAAATGTCCACAATCAGGAATAAACCTGGAGAAAGCTGCTCAAAGAACAGACCCAAAATTAAAAATCCCAAAAAGAGAGACATGATTGCATCTTGCCAAGTCTTAAAGTGTATAAAATTTACTGAATTCATCAGTGCAAGATAATGATAATGACCACAAGCTTAAATTTCGGGGAGTGAGGAATGGGATTAGACAAATATACAGTGGTGCCTCGCAAGACGAAATTAATTCGTTCTGCGAGTGCTGTCGTATAGCGAAAATTTCATCTTGCGAAGCACCAACGGGAGAAGAGCGGTTTGATGAAGAAGAAAAAATCGCAGAAATTTTTCGTCTTGCAAGGCAAGCCCATAGGAAAATTCGTCTTGCGAGACAGCCTTTCGCTAGCGAATGCCTTTCGTCTAGCGAGTTTGTCGTCTAGCAAGGCATTCGTCTAGCGAGGTACCACTGTATGGAAAAGTAGGTGGCCATTAGTAATATAATAAACTGAAATTAGTTCCATGTTCACCAACCATTTTCCCACAAGCCACTTTAAAATTGTTGAGGATCTTGGCAGACCACTTAATGGCTTTTCTGCCAATTGTGGGAATGATTACGTGCTGTCAGCCACCTGAGTGAAGATTCAGGCCACTGGTGATCTGCAGACCACCGTTTGGGAAACCTTGGATTAGTCAAACAGAGCATTCCATCACTAGAGGCAATAGACCTCTAACTGGTGGATGCTGGAGATCAACTAGGCAAGGTTATTGCATCATGCCCTCCCATGACATACAATATAAAAACAAAAATGAGTCTCAGGGTGGTTTACAAATAAGTTTCTGATTAGTTACATTAGAAAACATGAACAATGATACAATAATATTAAGAGGAATAAAGCCATTCAGCCACCTAAAAAAGTACCATCATGGCTTGATCTAGCAAGGCCATTCAGTATGTTCACTATATAACTCTCTTAACTACAAAATAATGAAGAATTCAAAATCAAACCTCCTTGACAGGAACCTTTGTCATAAATTTAGCAGGTGGTCTTAGGCATGCCACCACCTCTGTCATTCCCATTTTCCCATCTGTAAATTGATGGTCATGACACTGGCTTACCTTACAGGGTTGATTTGTAGGTTTCTGCCAAGCTGGCATATGTGTGAACAGGTTTGAACCTGTGGCCCTCCAGATGTCATTGGACTTTCGCCCACCGTTGTCTCTGTGATAATTGCCTAGGCTAGCTGGGGCTGATAGAGGTTGAAGCCAGCAACATCTGGAGGACCTTTGGAAAGTACAGAGACCTGGAGGAGGAAGTTGGAAGGGTTCTCTTTCAACTCCATATCCTTTTCACACATGCTATTTTTCACCATTTTTGTGTCCCAGGGGGGCTGACCCGACGGAAGGGGGAGAGAAGAGATTTGAAGTGGTGGCACCCACAGCATTCATTCAAGAATCCAAATATGTTCACAGACCTACCCAGAGCCCCCAAAAATTGAACCTGGTGCCTACACTCTGCATGCAAAAGGGTGTGCTCTACCATATCTTTTTTCATTTACAGATACAGGCCAGTATCTATTTCCACTTTTTGGCACGTTCAGTGGACAAATTATTTTCCTTAAAAATAATTAATTGCCTTATATAACACCTAGATTTCATTTCTGCTTCATACTTTCCTGCACAAATAAACGTGCACTTTTTTTACTGCTGGGAAGGCAGGTTTTGAAAGATGGCAGAATGTCAGCCCCTGGATGGTTGGTTTCATTTAACAGGGCTTCCCATGAATTTATGAACTGTTCCGTAAAATCTTCTGCCAGCATCGAATGGCAGTCTTTAGGCAGAAACCCAATGTGTGTTTAGCTATATAATAAACACAGTATTTACATGGTCTGTAGACTCCGTCAGGGGGAGAAAATGGCCACTTTCTGCGTTTACATTCATTTTGTTCCTCACACTAAATAAAATGTTGTACGTAGTTTGTGGGGTGGGAAAGTCCCCGCATTGAGAAAGTTGTGTGCATTCATTTCAAAATGTATTTTAACACAACCTCTGGTGGCTATCTGGCTTTTGCTTGCCGCTTGGGTGACACAGTGTGGTTTTAGATATTGTTCCATGGCTTTTAAAGGTGTCTGTGCTTTGTCGTTCTCTGTGTGTGGTGTTCCCCCCTCACCCACCCACGAGAATATTGGCGCACCTAAAGAAATTCTCCTCCAAACACAATCAGCTACTTCATTTCTTAAGCAATAAACAGCAAGCAGGGGTGGTGCTGAATAAGCATTGCTTATATGGGATTTCTCTCCGAAAAAGCCCACTCGTTAGTCCCTATAACACTTCAGTTGATATTTCTGCAGTGCAAACACGATAGTGGGGAAATTAAGTTGCCCCAGCAAATTCAGTTTCAGAGAAATTTGTTATGAATAAAATGCTGTGGCTGGTCTTAGAACATTGAATTTCTCCACCAAATAATATCTTAGAAATACCACTTCAGAAGAAATCAGCTCTAAATAATTGATAAATTGGGTTTGTTTAGAAACCTTTTGACCCTTGTAATAGAAAGTAAAAACACATTTCAGTTATTAAAGTCACATATATTCCCTCTGGTAGGGGGAAGCTTTTAATTTTAAGCCGGGCTCTGTTGGGGCCATTTGATAAAGCTGGGGGGGGGGAACCTTTTCAACTGCTGCTGGAGGATTTGGGTCAACTTCCCTTGGGAAAATGGCAAAAGATAAATTTGTAGCTTTTCATTTTTAACACATAAGAAAACTTCAGAGATTTTAAACATCAAGACAGATTGGAACTGAAAGACAGACTTTTTTCTCTAGTTCTCTTCCCTCATCCCCCTTTTCATCTCCTTCCCTTCCCCCCCCCCCCCTATAAAATAACTTTGCATTCTCTTGTTTCTGTGCTATTTTCTGAAATGCAGGGCTCTGGTGGTTTGGCCTTTTTTTAACTTGTGGTACTTGAGGCCTTATAAACATTATTTTTTTAAGAGCAGAAACTGTACTAATGGTGACTTTATCACCAAACAGTGTTTTTCAAACCTGATCACACCAAAGGGCTTCTCTACCCCATTCCCGCCAATGTGCTCCCCAAGTCTACTCTGCAGGGAATGGTTTAGGGATCCTCCAAGGTAGATTTTTTGGGGGGAGCAGAGGACGGAGGGAGGAGAGGAACCAGAATTCCAGTTCCACAAGTGGGCAGACATCGCTGGAATGTCACCCTCAGTATTTTACTCTAGCTGAAAGCTGAAATATCTCCCCAGGTCACCTATTTTTAGATTCAATCTGTGTGTGTGTGTGTGTGTGTGTGTGTGTTAAAAAAAAAACCTTCTTATTTGTTTTTCAGATTAAGAAGCAGGACTCAACATTAACTCTATAATTTCTAGACCATCCATCACTAAAAAAGCTCTCTGGGTGGTTTACAAAATTATAATCACATAAAATACACCAAAAATGAATATCAAAACACATATTAAAGGAGTATCAATGCAGCCAGCATGAACGCAACTATCAAAACCCAGCATAATATTAGTATAAAACCAGCACAGCAAAAGTATAAAATCAGTATGAGCATAGGCACTAAAACAAATTATTTTTAAAAAACTAGGAAAAATAAATAAGGTCCTCAGCTGACACTGTAGAAGAAGTCTCTTGATAAAGCATTCCACAAATGGTGAATCACCACTGAGAAGTTCCTTTCCCTGGTGACTACCTGCCTTACCTCAGTTGGTTGGGGGACCTGGAATAGGGCCTCTGATGAAGAACTTCCAATGCTGTATATGGGAAGTGATGTTCCTTCTGGTAACCTAGCCCCCAAGCCATTAAGGACTTTAAAGGTTAATGCTAGCACTTGGATTTGGACCTGAAATGGACCAGAAGCTAATGCAAAAGAATATATAGCATTCAGCATGAAGCTCATTCTGTAATGCTCTCTTGATGCAGGTGTTGTGGGTAGCATTCACAATGCCATATGCAGAAACTTAGCAAGAAATGACAAGAGGAATAAAATGTGCAATAATAAAATGTACAGCTCCTGCAAGCAATAACATGCAAAAGATTTGCCCCAGTATATTGATCGTCCAAGATTAACATAGATCTGTCAGAATTAGCAGAATCGTCCAAGATTAACATAGATCTGTCAGAATTAGCAAAGGGTATCTCTTGCTAAAGAACACTTAAACAATGAAGTGTTCCACAACACCTTAATGCAATAAATTAATGACATGTAAATTGCACTTTGCACTTTGTTCGGATGTCACAGAAGTTAATAACAGCTAATTTTCCTACAATGCATGGCTTAATTCAGAAATTCTCTTTGTTAATTCTTGGTTATGGTGAAGTTACAAGAGGTGAACAGACAGTCAGAAATTTTCTGTTGAATGTAATGATGCACAAGGTTTGATTAGCAAAAATAGTTAAACATGGGCAATTGACTCATTGTTCATCCATCCATCCATCCATCCAGCTGCCTCGCACACTACATTGGTAGGCTTGATGGTACCACCCCAGCTTCACACTTAACCACCATACCTAGGAGTCCTTAAGGTAAACATATGTACCAGACCCATGCCTGCAAGGTAATGCCACCCACCCTGATGATAGCTCCTTGTAAACAGATGGACTTCTTTTGGTTCAGCACTTGTACATTGAGTATGCATGGATTTCACTCACTGTATAGTTGTACCTTGGAAGTCGAACGGAATCTGTTCTGGAAGTCTGTTCGACTTCCAAAATGTTCAAAAGCCAAAGCGAAGCTCCTGCAGCCAATCAGAAGCTGCAGAAGCCCCGTTGGACATTCGGCTTCCAAAAGAACGTTCGAAAACCGGAACAGTCACTTCCAGGTTTCGATCGTTCGGGAGCCAAAATGTTTGATAACTAAGCTAACTAAGACCCAAAAAAGAAAATAACAGAATACCACTAGTAATCACATACAACTCCCAAATTAAAACAGTACAACGCATCATCAGAGATCTACAACCTCTCCTAGACAATGACAGTTCTCTTTCTCAAGCTCTGGGAGGAAGACCCTTCATCGCCTACAGACAGCCACCCAATCTCAAACAGCTCCTCACCCACAATAATACAACAACAGGACTCAACATGGACACTGGTACCAGAGCCTGCAATAAACCCAGATGCCAACTTTGCTGCCACATAAACCCGGACAGCACCATTACTGGTCCCAACAACATCAAACATACAATCTCAGGACTATTTAATTGCTCATCTTCCAACATTGTGTATGCAATCAAATGCCAACAGTGCCCTTCAGTTCTCTATATTGGACAAACAGGCCAAACCCTACGCCAAAGGATAAATGGACATAAATCTGATATCAGGAATCACAAGACAGAGAAACCAGTAGGAGAACACTTCAATCTCCCAGGACATTCTATAAAAGATCTCAAAGTAGCTGTCTTAATGCAAAGAAATTTCAGAAATAGACTGGAAAGAGAAGTGGCTGAATTGCAACTAATCACCAAACTTAAAACCATGGAGAAACCTGGTCTGAACAAAGACATTGGATTCTTATCTCATTATACATAACAAAGCTATCTTTAGCCATCTCACCCCTTGCCTTTCCCTGCAAGACTAATTGCAGCCGTTAAGAGTCGTCAACAGGTTTTCCACACCTATCAGCTGATCACCCATTCCCACCACCCTTCTGAGTAATACCCCTCCCCACTCCCTCACTATATTTAAGGATCTGGTGACTTCTGTTTCAGTGTATCTGAAGAAGTGTGCATGCACACGAAAGCTCATACCAAGAACAAACTCAGTTGGTCTCTAAGGTGCTACTGGAAAGAATTTTCTATTTTGTTTCGACTATGTCAGACCAACACGGCTACCCACCTGTAACTGATAACTAAGCTGTTCGACTTCCAAGGTACGACTGTACAGCTATTTGTTTATAATTTAAGATATTAATAACCCACCTCTCATCCTAATACCTCAAAGCAGAGAACAACATTTTGTTTAAAACCACAATCCATAAAACAAACATGAGAGCACTTAAAAAAGCAATCCAGCTACTTTTAGAGAACTTGAAATGCATTGCAGATTGACTCAATCAGGGAATGCCATGAGAGTGTGGATATTACCACCACGAGAATGAAAAGGATACTGGACATCTCCCTGTTTCAGAAGGCAAAATCCCAGGGCCTAGAGTCTGCTGTAGCAGATCCCACCGATTAATAATTTGGTGGGTCCACTCCCACTAACTGCCCCCTATTAAATATAGTGCACCCACCTGACTGTGCACCAATTATACGAATTTATACAATTTACCTCAGGCTATTGCGTGGGGAACTTATGTGAGGGAAAACTTGGTGTTTAGAGTCTCAGGCAGGAGTTGATTAAACAAACAAGAAAAAAATTATTGAACAAATAGAAGGTTATGAAACAACGTTGGTTAGGAAATGCAGTCTTTCAGGTAGAAGTTGACTTATTTACTTTAACTAACTATAAGTTGTCTCAGGCTTAAACACTGTTACAGTCGCACCTTCTCTTAACCTCTCTTGACTCAAAATCAGTTGTTATACTTCAGTTTCTGTTACAGTGGTACCTCGGGTTACAAACGCTTCGGGTTACAAACACTTCGGGTTACAAACTCCGCTAACCCGGAAGTAATATCTCAGGTTGAGAACTTTGCCCCAGGATAAGAATGGAAATTGCACGGCGGCGGGAGGCCCCATTAGTGAAAGCGCACCTCAGGTTAAGAGCGGTTTCGGGTTAAGAACAGACCTCTGGAACCAATTAAGTTCATAACCCGAGGTACTACTGTACTTAGTTATGATGATTTAAAATAATTTTACATACAGCTTACTTCACTGATTAATACCGTGGTTCATGAGCAAGGGAAACTCAGTTACCCATTCTCTAAGCAATCCCACACCTGGGGTATTTCAAATGGACAGACCCAGAGGATCACCTTACCTCTTGTTACTAGGCTGGGAGTCTTCTGTACCTAGCCCTCCTGGCTAGAATGAGACCCGGGTAGCCTGAATTCCCACAGGTTCTGTCTCTTCCAGTTCAGTCACAACCCTCCCAGAACCCTCCTGTCTGTATACCTTTCCCAGAACCTCAACACAGTTTCCCTATCCAAGCAGTGAGGCTCTGTCCTCTTGCTTAGGATAGTCTGCTCGGTGTGGATGTTTAATTTAACTCAGAACCAGTTCTCTCTCAGTTAAATCCTATCTCTCTTATCTTAAATCAAGCCCTATCTCTCAACCTGAACTTTAGCCTTATCTCAGAACCAAACCCATTCATCTCAAATCAAATCCTATCTAACTCTCTCCCTAACTGCTCCTTTTATTCTCCCTCCCAAAGTGCTAGTTACATGTGGGTAGCCGTGTTGGTCTGCCATAGTCAAAACAAAATAGAAAATTCTTTTCAGTAGCACCTTAGAGACCAACTGTGTTTGTTCTTGGTATGAGCTTTCATGTGTGTATCTGAAGAAGTGTGCATGCACACGAAATTTCATACCAAGAACAAACACAGTTGGTCTCTAAGGTGCTACTGAAAAGAATTTTCTTTTTTCTCCCAAAGTGCTGTTCCTCTCTCTTTGGTGACTGGCTGACTTTGTAGCCAATCAGCGAGAGACTCCAGCACTCTGGAGGGGGGACTGCATCACCAGTCTCTGGTCTGGCTCTGCTGTCCGTCACACCTGCTAATGGGGAACTAGGTCAGTTGTAGCCAAGGAAGCTTAGATAACGTACGTTCTGTAGGAGTTGGTCATCACACTGTTTCAGAACTACAAGGGTGCATTCAAGTGGAAATGGCTTTGGCTGGTGGTTTTGTTTTGTTTTGTTTTTCGGTATTGAGCATGGAGGCAGCACTACCCTTTTTGTACCGGCTTTCTCCCCATTTCTAGGCCCACTCAACATACATCTGCAGCAATGCAGGAACTAGTTTCCTGTGGGGGCTTTCCTCTGTAGGAATAATATGCATTTATGGATATCAGCCAATTTATTCATGTTTCCCCATGTGGTCATCACCTGGCAAGCAATGATGGCAGCAGCCTGTTGGGAAAACACATCCAACCTTAGCCCTGTCCCTGTGGTTCTGATATTGGCACAGAAAATCAGGTCAACACCCAAGATCACTGCAGAAAGAGGCTCCTGGTGCAGTGGGTTAGCATGTCAGACTGAGACTAGGGAGACCCCATTTCAAATCTCCCCTCAGCCATAAACTCACTGTGTGGTTTTGGGCCAGTCTCTTCATCTGACCTACCTTGCAGGATTGTCATGAGACTAAAATGGAATAAAGTATGCTACGTAATAATACAAGCGTAATAAGTAAGTGCGTAAATGGTTTAGCACTGTAATACCATGGCAATGGAAGGAAGGAAGATAGGAACCTTTGAGAGTAGGTTACGTATGGTCCAAAGATTATGTCTAAGAAATCAAGCCATGTGCATGACTCAAAACAAAATGACAACCAGTCGACCAGTGATCATAAAGGACCCCATAGTGTCTGCAACTCCACCTCTGCTCCCATTCCTTCTTTGCAACCCTGCTTGCCTGAGCCATCTAGGCGACACCTGAATAGAGATCTTTTTGTGTTTCCTGATTGCCTTTCTCCCCATCTGGTCTCCACTCTCCTGCTGTCTTCCTCTCACTGTCAAGCACCGTCCTCTGAATTGAGGGGTCACATCTGTGTTTTGCTAAGTATTCACTTTTAATTTGCAATGCGTAGCAACCGAGATCGAGTTTTGACTGGCAGGATCTTGCAAGAACCTGGCTTGTTTCTTCTTTTCTTTCTTTTGTGTATTGGGGTTAAAAGGTAATGGGAGAGGGTTTTTTAATTTGTAATTTAAAAAAAAAAAAGTTGGATTCTGGAGTCCATGTGATATTTGCTGCGCTTCCCGCTTCATATGGCTGGGTCATAAGGTTGTCATACCTAACATATTGTTGAATTATTCTCAAAGTATGGATGTTCAAGCTCAGCATTGACCCCTGAGTGTCTGTCTGTGAGTGATTTAATGGGCAGCCAAAAGAGAGAGACAATGTTTTCCCCCAATAAGAAACATCCCTCTAAAACTTTGCTAGTCCTATAGAAAGCCTTTTGATGTTTTGGTTGAGAAGGAAAACCAACTTCACCTTTTGTATAACTTTTGGTGGCAACTCCAGTTCAGTCTGTCTTCTCCCTGCCTGTGCTGTAGCATAGACTAGGGTTAGTCAGCAAGATGGTCTCCAGATGTTGGGCAGAGATGGGCAGGGGAGGATGGTCCATTAGTGCAAGTGGGACACTACCCCTCTGAGATTAGTCTGTCTTCAGGCAGCCTCCATCTGCCAGGCTCCTTACCTGATTACAGCCAGTCCAGGGAGTGGCGCTGTCACACTCCTAATCCTCAATCTCAATGATGGCCCTCAGCAGGAAGGAGGTTGGGGACAAAAGTAGAATTAGTCAGCTCTGTCTGTCATTGGCTCTAGCTCCACCTACTGTGGGGAGGGCACAAGTTCCCATCTCCAGTGGTGGCTGGTGCCCATTGGGTCTCCCTGACTTCTGCCCTACCAGCCCCAATGTGTCAAAGGCACTTCCCAGCCAAGGAATACACACAGCAGATAGTAAAGAATTTATTGTCAAAGATAACACAATCACTTCTACAGCTCTGGATATCAATGCACACCAATCTAACAGCTAGGCAGCTATTCCCAGGTCTGTACTCTATGGAGCAGTTGAAGCCACAGGGGACCACTCTCCCTCCATCAGCTTAAGAACCTTCCTCCGACTGACTGCATGCATGCAGCCAGACACTGCACCTGCATGGAAACTTCCTCTGCTCTTCCCTTTTCCATTCCCTCCTGATTCTGGGAGACAGTGGTGCAGGAGAGAGTGAGAAAATCCCCGACACTTCCCTTGCTTGACCTGCCTCTTCCTCCTCTTCCTCCGACCCATCCTGTGTTCCACTCTCCAGCTCTGAAACTTCCCCTGCTTCTGATTCTTGCCTCCTGGCTGGTACAGGTCCTCACAAGCCACTGCTCAACTCTCCTGAGTTTCCTGAGTTTTCTCTAGCCACCCATGCACACTCATCAGTGCCCTGACATAATGGGCACCAGCTGCCACTTGAGATGGGGAACCTCTAGCTCTCCATGTTGATGTGACAACTCCCATAAATCCAGACCATTGGCGATGATGGCTGGGGCTGATGGGATTGGGAGCCCAATAATACCAGGAAGACACCATGTTAGCTAACTGGCAGGGACAACTGTGCATGGGGTTTGATAGCGGGCAGAGGAATCCCGCTGACAAGCTGCTAAGTGTTTAAATTCTGGTATCCTGCTGGATATTTCCTTGTTGGAAGACTTACCCCAAACGATGAAAGGGTGAAAATGTGGCAGGTTAGAATGGCTGGTGTGTAAAAGGCACCTTTTCTAAGTCCTCAGGTCCAGTTCAGATCATTAGCAGGTACAAACCCAGTTCCCATGAAAGAGCAGCATTATGCACAGTCAACTTTGATCGCATATTTCAAAAAGTGAAAATCCAGACACCAAAGGTGGGGTTTTTTGGGGGGGGGGTGGCCAAAGTTTGGCTATGTCTGGGAAATTCCAGATGAATGGCAGCCCTACCTAATCTAATGTTTGTGATTTGGGTGCTCTAAATGAGGGTCCAATATATGCATAAACCTGCAATCATCTCTTCCTCCCATCCCATCCCTTGCAATTCTTGAGAGAAAACAACCCACTCAGCACTATCTCCATGCATATTATGAGACTCCATGAATAAGGCCTACTTCAAAATTTATAATACAGCAACTCCACATCTTGTGTTATCCCAGCACAACATTTTTAAAAAACACAACATTTTCGAAACACGCTAAAACGGGCCTATTTTCTTCATGGGGAAGGGAAAAGCTACTGCAGGGGCACAATCTGGAACACACACAAGACTAAAGCTATTTTCACAGTAGACAGTTTTTGCACAATTGGTTCCGTTGTATACAGCTAATATTACAGCGAATGAAAATATGGGCACGGGCTTCTCTTAACACAACTTCCTGTCCCAATTTGTGTACTATGCCTGGCTGGGTTTTGCATGGAAAAACTCACGAAGTCGGTTTCAGCTAACCTGTGAGTTTCTCCGTATGTCATTTAATTATAATAGATTTAAAAGTTATATGAGCAACTGTATTGTAGTCAAGGTGTTGAGGTGTGGAGAAGAGAGAGTTGCAGTTCTGGGAGGAGGCTGTCCTTGCAGGTGAGGTACGGCCAGCTGCTCTGGCTCGTTCTGCTTGGATAAGATCACTCAAATGGAGGAAATGACGGTTCTTAAGGATACAAGCTAGTCAAGCTGGCAAAGTCACTCTTAGTAAATGATTATATGCACAACTGTGATTGTCAGGAAATTGTCAAATAAAAGAAAGAGTGTTCTCAGCACCAGCCTCTCACCCATTACCGCCACCATGACCAAATATCCCTGCAAGAACTTCTGAGGGAAAGATCAAACCTATACATTCTAAATCAGCCCTGAGTGCTCACTGGAAGGACAGATCCTGAAGCTGAGGCCCCAATACTTTGGCCACCTCATGAGAAGAGAAGACTCCCTGGAAAAGACCCTGATGTTGGGAAAGATGGAGGGCACAAGGAGAAGAGGACGACAGAGGACGAGATGGTTGGACAGTGTTCTCGAAGCTACCAACATGAGTCTGACCAAACTGCGGGAAGCAGTGGAAGACAGGAGTGCCTGGTGTGCTCTGGTCCATGGGGTCACAAAGAGTCAGACGCGACTAAACAACAAATAGCTGAAGTGAGGTTGGAGAAAGAAGAGCTGCATCAATCATAGACACTTATCCCACTTAGGGACAAGCAGTTTTTACAGGGAGAGTCAGGTTGTGCTGTTGTACAATTTGTTGGCCATGTGACAAAGTCATATATGAGTTCTGAAATCATAGGAAGGTAACTTAAGTCTTGTTAAATGGTTTCCAGTCTCTTGTTTTATAGCCTTGCTCAGCATCAGCCCACTCCACACAAAAGCAGGTCCGTTGTGTTGAAACACCCTGGGAGCTGGTAGTCAAGTCCTCCCTTGAAAAACCCACTAAAGGAGAATACTAGGAGGTTTGTTCATGGTTTCACAGTCTATATTGAACTTAAGATGCTTCATTGATCCAGGGATGTGGAACCTCTAGCCCTCTAGCTGACATTATTATTATTATTATTATTATTATTATTATTATTATTATTAATTATTTCAATTTGTATACCACCCATTATCAAAATATGCCAAGGTGGTGTACAACATTAAAAGAACGTTAGGTACAGGTAAAAGGTAAAGGGACCCCTGACCATCAGGTCCAGTCGTGTCCGACTCTGGGGCTGCGGCACTCATCTCGCTCTATAGGCCGAGGGAGCCAGCGTTTGTCCTCAGACAGCTTCCGGGTCATGTGGCCAGCATGACAAAGCCACTTCTGGCGAACCAGAGCAGTGCACGGAAACGCCGTTTACCTTCCCGCTGGTGCGGTCCCTATTTATCTACTATGACGTGCTTTCGAACTGCTAGGTGGGCAGGAGCTGGGACCGAGCAACGGGAGCTCACCCCGTGGCAGGGATTCAAACCGCCGACCTTCTGACCAGCAAGCCCTAGACTCTGTGGTTTAACCCACAGCGCCACCTGGGTCCCCAAAAGCACGTTACAGAACACCAAAGATAAAAACATAATAAAAGCATATTCATCATCATAACAGTCCTCTCCCCAACACTTTCACAAGCCATAGATTGTTTAAAGACATTTAAAGACATGTAGTGATGGTGCCAGGCGAGCCACTCTGGGGAGAGCATTCCACAATCAGGGAGCTGCCACAGAAAAGGCCTGTTCTCTTGTTGCCACCCTCCGAAATTTTCTGGGATTCATGAGCTAGAGAAGGGCCTCAGATGACAAGCGCAGGGTCCGGGTTGGTTTGTAAAGGGAGAGGCAATCCGTAAGGGATTGAGGTCCTGAGTTGTGTAAGGCTTCCATCAGCCTCAGGCAGTATGGCCAACGGTTGGGGCTGATGGGAGTTGGAGTCCAATAACATCTGGAAGCCTGCTGGTTCCCTATCCCAATTACCCTCTCTGTCTTTAGTTTTTAAAATGGCAGCCATGGGGAGGAATCAAGATTATTATTCTGTTTATTGAGCATTCGTCCTAATTTGTTTGTGGGAGGACTAGAAGATGCTGGCTATTCAATGGGCCTTCTTTCTTGTTCGTTTTGTGAGGAGATTGAACAATGTTGTGTTCAAGCAAGCAGCATCTCACATTCCATTTCCCCACCACTCCCCTTACTTCAAAATGTCTGATCTTTAGGAGAAACAGATTTGTTGTGCAGTAACTCTAAATCAGCTTTCATGGGGCAATCTGGATTTGCAGACATGTGTTTGAACCCCACCCGAACGCAGTTGACAGTCCAGAAGTACCCTAAATCTCTCAATGAAAGTCATAGCTGTCCATCCCCAGAACTATTCCAGCATTCCCACAAATGAATAGAACTATGCCACAGCCCCTTGGAACTAGAGGGGCAGATCCCCAAATGCAGTAGGAAAACTGGGAAGGAGGCTGTATGTGGGTACAGAGATTACCATTCCTCCCCCTTTCTGGATCAGGGGTGATCACCAAATTACAGTATGAATTTGTCTCATATTCAAAACTATGGCTTAATAATTTCTCGATTTCTCATTCCCCTCTTCCCCCTGTATTAACAACAGAATAAACATCAGTTTGGGCTATATCCTCCCACCCCACCCTCCGCTCTCAATATGGGACATGAACATTGTTCAGCTTTGCCTCTTTAGAAGATACATTGAGGGGGTCAGATAAACTTGCCCAGCTTCTGCAGGCATGTTAAAAATGTAGAAAAAAGGGGGATGAAAACCTTGTCTCCAGGCACAAAGTGTTCTGTCTAGTGTATACCCGTGTGTGTGGAAATGTGAAAACAAACAACTTGGAAACACACAGCTCAGTTTACACTTCAGTTGGCAATGTGATTTTAATCTTTCTCCTTTCTCCCCCTTTTCATTTTCCTGCAGTGACTCTAGTCTGTTCATTTTCTCAACCCCCTGTTACTCATTCCAGGTTAAGATACTTAGAGTGTGGTGTAGATTACTATAATTAACAGGTTAAACACATGACAACATTACTTTCCCCCCCTTAATGTTCCTCCGGATCCTTTATATTGTTAGCTTTAAACGCAGAATAATAACTTCAACCAAGGCAGAAATTACCTCTGTGGGATTTTTAATTGTGACTGAGTTTCTCTTTTCTGCAATAATGCCGAAGAAATGAAAGTTGGTAAATAAGGCGATCTAGCTGAGCTTCTGTATTTGCAAACTGTTAATTTTAAAGCTTCACTTGTCACAAGCACCAAACAAATGCACAAACCAACAATATTCAAACCAGCCTTTTACATAATGGGCCAAGGTAACAATGTGGGGAGGTGACTGTGCACCCTCTTTTCATGCCATGTAGTCTCACCCTGAGCATGTAGGCTTAAACAATTTGTTGTGGGTTGGGAAGAGTTCCTATGTCTCTACAAGCCTTTGATAATTATTTTAGCCTTTAAAAAAAAACAAAAACCTAGCCTTCAGCATAAGTGCTGTCAAGCGGCTAACAAATCCAAAGGTTCTCCCCATCACTGCCTCTTTTATCCTTACAACAACCCTGTAAGCTAGGCTGGGCGAAAGTGACTGGCCCACGGTGACTGGCCCTGTGAGTTTGATGGTTGAATAGGGATGGATGAGAAATTGAGTTCAGTTTGCATTTAAATGCACACTTACCAAATCCACACTTTCTGGGGGGGGGGAGGAATGCAAACTGACACACAGCCAGCCTTCAAAGTTTGAATTTCTCTGAATTGTGCAAGGCACTTCTCCAGCCAACTCATGTGCCCTGAAAAGCATATACAGTGGTGCCTCGCAAGACGAAATTAATTCGTTCCGCGAGTCGTTTCATATTGTGAAAAATTCGTCTTGCGAAGCACGACCATAGGAATGCATAGGAATCCATAGGAATTTAATTCCCATAGGAATGCATTGAAATTTTCGTCTTGCGAAGCATGACCATAGAAAAATTTGTCTTGCGAGTCACCCTTTCGTTAGCAAATGCCTTTCGTCTAGCGAGTTTTTCGTTGTGCGAGGCATTCGTCTTGCGAGGTACCACTGTACTAGCATAAAGCGTGCTAGCAAAGTAAGTAAAAAAAATAACTTGGCAAAAATGCATGGCATTAGGGGAAATTGCTTTGCCAAAATGTGTCTATTAGGCAAGATCACATACAAAAACGTGTATATTAGGAGGCACTTTGCACCAAAATGCTGATAAATTTTCATGAGGACTTGTTATTTAAACAAAAAACAAAAAAACCCACATATGTGGAAATGTGGGGAACTCAATTTAAGAGTGGGAAAATGAGAACCCAGATTGGCAGTCATCCATGAGGATTTAAACTCTCCTGTCCTGGTTTAATATACTCTCTTCACCATTTAAGACCAGTGTCCGAAGAAGCAAGAATGATCTCTTGGCCAGGCAAAATGAAGTAAATTCTGATTTCAAAAGTAAATGCATGTAGGTTAATCAACTGTATTGAAACGTCCCTTTCACAAACATTTGCCTTATGCCCAGATATTTACAGCAAATGGGCATAACAGCCCAGCCTCTGTTTTCTGTGCCAATATGCTTCTCATGTGATTTGTCCATTGGCTTAAAAAGGAAAAGAGAGAGAGAAATCATATACCAGGGTCCGCACAGCATAGTTAACACGCAATTAACAGACTGTCAAAGGATCAACTAACAACTGCTGATAAGCTTCATTTAACTAATTTGAGACGTGGAAGTTTGATTTTTTTTTTCCAGGAAGGTAGCTTGTTTCCTTATTTCCTTTCAAGTGAGCCAACTCCTGTGACCTGTATTTAAAAGGGCTCTTTGTAATTAAGGCAGCAAGTCTCCATGTGAACTGTTCTCACAGTGGGAGGAAAAAAAGGATGGGGGGGATGTAGGGAGAGGGGGAGGCTGCCTGACATTGCTTAACTAAGCAGTCGGCGTCCAGCCAATCCATTCTGCTCCCGGCAGGTTAGCATACTCAGAGCCTTTGGCAATCTCGTCCTCCATTGGCTTCTTGTCCATTTTATGGACCAGCGAGTCTATTAAGATCATGGTCAGTGGCCCTATCAGAGGGCAGAGCTCTCTTTTTCAGTGACTGCCCACAGACAACCAGAAACTGATCAGCCGTGTTATATCAATAACATTCTCACACCAGGTTGTGTAAATTGATCTTTTACAATTTCTCTCGGTGACAGTCTCTGTAACCAACAAGATAAATCATTCCTCCCATGGCTTTTTTTATTGATTGCCGGGGCCTGTGTAAAAATTACACTGCTCAAGCTGCGAACTGAACATCCTCATAAAGAGGAAGGCTTTCTATTTAAAATCAAAATATGTTTGGGGCCCACATCAGCTATCATGTTCGCTATCCTCAAGCTGCTACGGTCTCAGCATTTCACCGACTCGGGACATTTGGGAAATAACTCCCATAAACGTTCACAATGAAAAAGTATATATTTTTTTTAAATGCCAAGTGGTATGGGGAAATCCAGCTTAGAGAGCCTTTACGGAAGGTATATTCAGTCATAATAAGAAACCCTCTGTTAAAAAACAGTGATGCATAAGAAACATAGCAGAGAGAGAGAAAAGAAAAAGCCAACCAACTAGAACATTTCCTGCAAACAGGAACACCAATAGTTTTTGGATACCATTCACCCATGCAATTTGTTTTAATGAAAACGATTACTGGAAAGCTCCCACACCTATTTCCCAGAAAGATAGAGACCCTTCCACCCGCACAATAAACACTCTGTGAGGTGAGTGGGGCTGAGAGACTTCAGAGAAGTGTGACTAGCCCAAGGTCACCCAGCAGCTGCATGTGGAGGAGCGGAGACGCGAACCCAGTTCCCCAGATTACGAGTCTATCACTCTTAACCACTACACCACACTGGCTATTTGATGCTATTTGATACAAAGCAAATTATTTCATTATTTCATTATTTATTGAATTTCCATACCGCCCTTCCAAATCGCTCTAACATTGCTCAGCCAAATGCTCTACCATTGAGCTGAGGCCCTGTCCCTGATAAAAGGCCCTCTTTGAGCAGCAAGAGATTATTCCTATAATTGGTGGAGGCTTATGTGGAGTCCTGCGACCAATTTTTGCTATGCAGTCATTGTTGTGATCCTGTGCAACAGGCATTGGGGAGTCATTTGTCCTGCAGGTGTTATTGGACTCTACGCCGTGAAACCCCGTATAGATGAGGAATTGGACCGGCTCGTGGAGCAAGGAGTGCTGGAGCCTGTGCCTAATGCCACCTGGGAAACCCCGATCGTCACACCCGTCAAGCCTAATGGTTCGGTCCGCATCTGCGCAGACTACAAATGTACCATAAACAAGGCCCTCATGGCCCACGCATACCCAGTGCCAGTGGTCAGCCATGTCCTCGCCACCCTGGCTGGGTCAAATTTTTTTGGCAAGCTGGACTTGGCCCAAGCCTATCAACAGCTGCCAGTAGATGAAGCCACAGCAGAGGCACAGACAATTGTGACACACAGGGGAGCGTTCAGGGTAAAGCGGCTGCAATTCGGTGTCAGCGTGGCACCAGGCATATTCCAGAATCTAATGAACTCGCTGCTTAAAGGGATTCCTGGTGTCACCCCCTTCTTCGATGATGTGTTGATTGCCGGGCCCACAGCAGAGGAGTTTGAGGACCGCCTTCGCACTGTTCTGCACCGTTTCCAGATGGCGGGTCTCAAGGTGAAGCGGGAAAAGTGTCTACTAGGAGTGCCTCAGGTGGACTTTCTGGGATTTATGGTGGATGCAGAAGGGGTCCACCCGACTGGGGACAAGGTACGAGCCATTTGTGATGCCCCAGCGCCCAAGGGCAAGACTGAACTTCAGGCCTTCTTGGGGCTATTGAACTTTTACCATGCCTTCCTTCCCCATAAGGCAGCAGTAGCAGAGCCCCTACACAGACTCCTGGACAAGCGGGCCCCTTGGGTGTGGGGCCAGCGCCAGGAGGCCGCATTCCAGGCAGTCAAGGACTTGCTCGTCTCAAACTCGGTCTTGGCACACTTCGACGAGAGGCTGCCGGTGGTGCTAGCATGCGACGCCTCACCCTACGGCATCGGCGCTGTCCATGGAACCAACTCCCAGATGGAAGAGAGGTGCCAGTGGCATACTTTTCCCAGACACTCACCGCATCTGAGCGGAACTACTCGCAAATCGACAAGGAAGGTCTGGCAATCGTGAAGGGAGTAAAAAAATTCCATGATTTCTTGTACGGGTGGCCCTTTACCGTGGTGACTGATCACAAGCCGCTGCTTGGTTTGTTTGCCCCCGAAAAGCAGACCCCCCAAGTGCTGTCTCCTCGCGTCCTCAGGTGGTCAATTTTCCTTGCCGGCTACCAGTATGCACTGATTCACCGCCCTGGGAAAGCGATGGGCCACGCAGACACCCTCAGCAGGCTACCACTACCAGAAACAGGCCCCGACCCAGCACCCGCACAAGAGGTTATGAGCCTGGAGCTGCTTCCCGACCGCCCTATTCAGGCACAAGAAGTTGCACACCATTCCAAGAAAGATAGGGTCATCTCCCGGGTCCTGGACTGGGTGTGGAGGGGATGGCCCAGCAGCAGCCCCGGGCCAGAATTCACTGGCTACACAACCCGTAAACATGAACTGTCGGCCCACAAGGGGTGCCTGTTATGGGGAAGCAGGGTCGTCGTTCCTGAGCCCCTTCGAAAAAGGGTCCTTGCAGCCCTACACGAGACACACCCAGGGGTAGTGAGAATGAAGGCCCTCGCCAGGAGTTATGTATGGTGGCCAGGGATTGACGGAGAGATAGAAACCTGGGTCAAACACTGCCAGGCCTGCCAAGAATCCCGCCCAGATCCCCCAAGGTCCCCAGTGCAGTCATGGGAGTCCGCCCGAGCACCATGGTCACGCCTGCACATGGACTTCGCGGGCCCCTTCCAGGGGAAAACATTCTTCATAGTGGTGGACTCCTACACCAAATGGCTGGAAGTCGCACTGGTCCCATCCACTTCTACGTCCGCAGCCATCCGGGTACTACGCAGGCTGTTTGCAACCCATGGACTCCCTGACACTCTCGTCTCAGACAATGGAACTGCATTTACGTCAGAAGAATTCCAGACCTTCACAGCGCAGAATGCCATCCGCCACATCCGCTCAGCACCATTCCATCCTGCCACCAATGGCCAAGCAGAGCGCATGGTGCGGACCACCAAGGACACCCTACGCCGCATGACGCAAGGGGACTGGGAGTACCGCCTTGCCACATTCCTTCTAGCACAGCACAGCACCCCCAGCTCAACGACTGCCCGGAGCCCCGCTGAACTACTAATGGGCTGGCGCCTTGCAATCAGACTGGACCGCCTCCACCCCGACAGAGCTCAGGATGAGGTAGTGGTGGGTGAAGGCAGGAACCCCCAGACCTTTGTGGCCCAGGATCCAGTGTACGCAAAGAATTTTGGGGCAGGCCCGGCATGGGTACCCGCCACAGTCACCAGGGTGACAGGCCCCGTGTCATACGAGGTGCTAACAGGGGGGGGGCAATGCTGGCGCCGCCACTGCGACCAGCTACGGCGACGATTCCCAGGAGAAAACCACGAGGAGGACAGGTCAGAGGAGTTCCAAGGGAACAGTGGGGCATTGAGACCCGTAGAGCAGGAGGGGCCGGCAGGGGAGGCAGAATCAGTAAATACTGAGAGGACCCGCGAGGCCGAAAGGGCACTGGAACCAGAGCCACGACAGAATGAGCTGGTTGTGCCAGACCAAACAGCCCCATCACAACCAGCAGCCTTGGAACACGAGCCAGAACCAGAACCCCTGACCAGGGAACAGCCCGGGCCGCAACGCACACGTAGGCGGCCAGCGTACCTTGAGGACTATGGATGCAACCTCCCAGGCAGGACTGGAACTTAGAGGGGAGGGGTGTTATGTACTGAGTTGAATAGGATCCAAACTGCAGCAGTCTGATTGGTCCTAGAACAATAGGATTGAGATTGCAGCAGTCTGACTGGTCCCAGAACAATAGGATTGAGATTGCAGCAGTCTGATTGGTCCCAGAACAATAGGATTGAAATTGCAGCAGTCTGATTGGTCTGCAGGAGCCACCCAATCCAGCTCCAGGTGGAAGTGAATCCACACTCTGATTGGCATACAGGAGTATCCCGGAATTAGCCAATCACGTGGGGCCCATTGTGTAAATAGTGTATATAAAGCAAACGTTTTGGGGGAACTACATTCCTCACTACTATGAGCTGAATAAAGAGCATGAAAGTCACACTGGACTCCGAGTATATTTCAGACTCCAAACTCACAACAATTGCTGCCAGCATGGCCAATGGCAAGGAATGGTGGGAGATGTGGTCCAACAGCATTGAGAGGGCCACAAGTTCCCTGCTATATGATATGACAATTCGCTTTCTGATTTGGCACTGCTAAAGGAAAGCCCATAAGAACCCAAGCTCTTTAAGTCACATAGTACGTTCTTCTTTATTTGGCATGCCTCCCATGAATTATATAATGTGGAAAGAGCTGAGGAATATAATCAATGCAGGGCAGGGGGTGTTGCTGTTTCCCCCCTTTGATTACGAATGCAAAAAATATCTGGAGCTAATTTGGGGCATCGTGCTCTCCGTCTCCCCTCACGCGGCATTGTTACCGCTCTTGAGCCACTCGTTGGATTGTGATTGTGGGAAAGGGCCATTTTCCTTTCAGCCAGCCCTTTCCAACCCCTAATGAGTTAACAATTGAAATACAGAAAGTCGCTTCAGAGGTCAGCCGGGTATATTCGACACAATGGTTTCAGCATTCGAAACCATGACAGCACTATAAATTGACAAACTAAAGCAGAGCGCTTGGTGGTCTGCTGTGGAGAAAAGAACATCAGCCAAGCTGTAAGAGGCAAGCCATGAAACCATACAGAGAAATGAGGGATTTCTCTCTCTCTCTTTCCCCCCCCCCTTTCCTTCCAGAGTACCTTGTTAGAGTTTAATGTATCAGGGGTCAGATGGGTGGAACAATAACAAGGTCTGAGGCTAAATACCAGTGGGAATGCTTAACCTAGGACCTTCAGGTCAACCATGAGTGAATGAGCTAGAACACAGAAACTAGGATGGCCCGGACAAAAGAAAGGACCCCAGAGCAAAGGATTTGAAGGGAGGAGCCTGCCAGCTACCAATTAGACCATAAGAAAGCCCCTTTCTGGGGCACCTGGTATACAGGACTATAACATCTCTCTCTCTCTCTTTGCAAAAGGAAGGTCTTTCTGCTGCGCAGCCCTTGCTTGTTCATTTTTCTGGTTTGGGGAAAATGTTTGATGTTGTTTAGCACCGATCTGAAATGGGCACATGAATAGGAATGTATTTTAATAACAGCGAAGCTATTTGTTGAGATGCATTTCCCTACATGTTTATTTTCATTGCACCTGCACTTTGAGGAATCATCTAACCTATCTCAATGGGATGAAAAGGAAAAGAAAGCATTAAAATCGGAAAGGTGGGGGGCTGAGCTTTCTTATGCAAGCGCATGAAGAGAAATCAATGTCTGTAGGGACTTTTTCAATTATTAATCTGATAGATACCATTAATTTCAAGGAGTTCTTGGAAGCGCATAAATAAGACACTTGCCAAATACCTGGCTTAAATCTGCTGCTCTTGCTCCATAAAGGAGGAGCAAGCGCTGGCAGTCCAGGTAAAACTAAGCAGTGAGTCCCAGTGGGAGGGTTACAGTGCAATTCCATCAGATGTAAGCCCCACTGAGTTACTCCCAGGTAAGTGGGTTTCAGAAGAAGCCTCAATGACATGCTTGGAGTATAGTTTACTGTGGGAGTACAGCTTACAACAATAATGGTAACAATAATTCTAATTATAATAGCAGTTATAACAACTTTGTAACACTTCTTGTAGTAAAACATGTTGCCATTCTTATCTCAGTCTACTTTTGCATGTGATTTTCTCAGCTGTGAAGAATGGGTGTAGATGCTTGTCTAGAACATAACTGCATATTTCAAAATGTTTGTAAATCCCTTTGGGATAGAAGAATAGGCTGTATTCCATTGTGAAATGCCCCTCCTTTCTAATAATTTTGCACACACACACACACACAAAAATCCCCCTTAAGGCAGACTAACAGCACAATCTCAACCATGTCCACTCAAGACAATAGTCCAATTGAATTCAATGGGTCTTACATCCAGATAAGTGGATTTAGGATGGCAGCCAGTGTTATATGTTTGGAGAGTGCTCTGTATTTTGTGCCAACAATCTGGTTTGGTATGCAGAAGAGTTCTTAGAAGTTCAACTTCACCAGCAGCCATTGGTTCAAATATAGGATTGTGATTATGACCCAGGAGCTGGCTACCAGAATTCCTGCCAGAGTTCTTCTTTTGTTGACTATGGAGCCGCTTCTCCTTGAATTGGGGGTTCTGAGTGAAGCACTGCAATTTGATTCTTGCTGAGGATGCTAGTGCTGTCTTTCATTGCTCTGATATGCTAACATGGTCCAGCCATTTTATTTTGCTCTGACAGTTTGAACCTGGATAAAAACCTGAGAAGTTCAATAGCATTGTGGATTTGCCAACCAAAAGCCCCTCCTTTCTCCAAAACAGTTCAGCATATATGTCTTATGTCCCCATTTATACCGGTACTCTTTGCATGCTTACTTCACATGGATGGGCCATGCCACCATCAAGTGAAGCTCAAATACTTTGGTCTAGGCCACTTTCAACCAACTGGCTCAATCAGATTAAATTCTAAACCATTAGATTAAATTCTAAACCATTAGATTCAACAGGGATTTGAATCTGGCTGTTCATTGTATCATGGAATTGTGGAATCATGGAATCATAGAGTTGGATAGGCTCCCCAAGGGGTCATCTAGTCCAACCCCCTGCAATGCAGGAATCTCAGCTAAAGCATCCATGACAATAGCCATCCAAGCTTTGCTTAAAAACCTCCAAGGAAGGAGAGTCCCCAACCACCCAAAGGAGTCCATTCCACTGTCAAACAGCTCTTACTGTCAGAACGTTCTTCCTGATGTTAAGTCTGAATCTTCTTGTAACTTGAAGCCATTGGTTCGTGTCCTACCCTCCAGAACAGGAGAAAAAAAACCTACTCCATCCTGTGGCCGCCCTTCAAATATTTGAAGATAGCTATCATATCTCCTCTCAATCTCCTCTTTTCCAGGATAACCATCATCATGGTTGCCCTTCTCTGCACACGTTCCAGCTTGTCAACATCCTTCTTAAATTGTAGTGCTCAGAACTAGACACAATATTGCAGATGTGGTCTGACCAAGGCAGTGTTGATAAGAGTACTTTATAGCCTATCTTCTGTATCAAACCGAGTTAATCTGTATCAATGCATCTGGAACATGATCTAGCACTAAACTAAGAAGACTTAATCCCATGGATTTTAGCTGTTATTTTGTTGGCGCTCAAATTCTGAGGATGTGGCTTGGAACTTTAAAATGCCGTTGCTATCCAGGTTTGACCAAATATAAGGTCTTTTCCATGTTGATTATTCTGTGATTATATTACTTTATGCAAATACCTACTGTACACTTTTCAGCTATCCAAGATGAGTCCATCACTTCGTGAAAGTTTATAAAAGAACATGTAGACTCCAAGCATGAAAGCAACTGAATTTGAGAACTAGCATGTTTCATTGGCTTCAATAAAACTTACATTGCAATCCTAGATGTGTCTTCTCAGAAGCAAACCTTACAGGGTTCAGTGGGACTTACTCCGTGGTAATGGAGACTTACTCCATAGTAATGGTGTACAGGACTATTCTGCTGTACAGACATGAGTAAGCTTTCGAGGGGTTTTTTTTTTTACATGAGGATACAAATCATTAGCTGAGTGTAATAACTGTTAATTAATGGGTTGTCATTCAGGCTATGAAATTTAATTTGCTAGACTAATCAACAAAAGTTGGACTTGACCAGTATTTGCGAGAGGCAAATTTTAATAAGTGGCACTGTATGGGCAGAATTTAACCAGTCATCCCTACTTGTTTCTCTGAATGATATTTTTGTTTGCTTGATTGTTTTTTAAACTGCAAGACAATGGCTGATTTTAATTACTCCTTGATAATTTCAATGGATTAATATATAACTGCTATGGTATTTTGGAGGGGTGTGCATCAATTTTGTACCCCCCAAAAAAGGTGACCTTCCCCAACACCTTCCCCTTGTCCCTCCTAGTCACAATGACCACCTCCCATCTTCCATGTATATTCCTCTGAATACCAGGTGGGCAGAGCGCTGCTGCGCTCCTGTCCTGCTTGCATGCTTCCCACAGACACTATGAGAACATAATGCTGGGCTGGATAGGCTACTGACTTGATACAGCAGGCTTTTCTTCTATTCTATTGGTAATTGCCTGCAACACTGCTGCTGGGAAGCTAGCCCTGCAATTGCATCCCCCTGGGTGAGCTGCTTGTGCTGCTCTCCTAACCCAATACCTCCTAGCCTATGACCCTCCAGGTCCATTACCCTCAGCCATCCAGAGGTCTCCCACTCCCTCAAACAACTCTGCCCTTCTTCCATTGTTGCCATTTATGCCTGGAACTGCCTCCCAGAATGCTTGCATGATACCACATCCTTCCCTCCCTTCCTGCCAATCTACCCTCAAAAACCACATTTTCCATTGAAGCTTTTGGCCCAACTCCTTATTTCCCATATCCTATTATAACTAGTCCTATATATGATTCCTCTATATGGACCCAGCAGCCATTTCCCTTCTCACCATCCTTCTCTGTTGTCTTGTGCCATCAGATCCCCAGGATAGGGGCATGTCAAATTGTACTTTGTAAAACACTACACCCTGCTGACTGGGTGCTGGATGCTGGAAGTGCTGGGCAAACTGGTCGAAACAAAATAGAAAATTCTTTCCAGTAGCACCTTAGAGACCAACTGCGTTTGTTCTTGGTATGAGCTTTTGTGTGCATGCACACTTCTTCAGATACACTGAAACAGAAGTCACCAGATCCTTAAATATAGTGAGGGAGTGAGGAGGGTGGTGGGAATGGGTGATCAGCTGATAGGTGTGGAAAACCTCTTAAGAGTCATCAACAGGTTTTCCACACCTATCAGCTGATCACCCATTCCCAAACAAACTCAGTTGGTCTCTAAGGTGCTACTGGAAAGAATTTTCTATTTTGTTTCGACTATGGCAGACCAACACGGCTACCCACCTGTAACTGGGCAAACTGGTGTTCAGCTGCCTAGCAGGAAGCCTAGTGGACTGGCTGGGGTTTCGTCAGGGCCTTTGGCATTTTTCTTGCACTCCCCAGAGTCTCAGTTGTCCACATATTGTCATCCTGAAGGTGACAGCTGCTGCCAGCAGGAGGAGGAGGAAGAAGAGAACCTGAAAAGGAAGCAGGGTCACTGTGGTCCAGAGATGGCCAAGGTGACTTTCCAGGTCTCTGCAACTCTGTAAGCCCTCAGGGATTCCCACAGCCCTTTGTGAGGGGGAAGAGCTGGAGGGAGGTGACGTGCTCCAGGGCCTCCCTCAGGAACTCTCCTTCTATTTACCAGGGAAAGATTATGGCTCTCCTTTCAGGCTAAACACATAAACTCGGCCCCAATGTGAAGTGTGTTTAGACTGAATTGCGAGGCCAGTTAATGCCTCAATGTTCATTGTCAGCGACCACAGAACTGAGAAGTGAAGGAGGGCAGGATCCCTGTCTGTGGCAGGGTGCGAGAGCAAATGAATGAACTTAAATAAATTTAAAAACCAGGCATAATAATAACGGCAGCAATTTTCAAGATATACCGGTACTTCAAAGCTTCAATCCAGTACCGAGCTAGACACACACAAAGCACAATCAGTTGTGTGGGCTGTATTTGTGTGTTATGGGGGAGGGAGATTCTCAGTTACATTAGTTTTAGAATCTTAAATGAACTCTTCCACGTATCTTCATAGTTAATTTCAGATCCATCATCTGATAAACAAGGTAGAATAACACCATACCAAAGGCATTTATAATGTGCTGTGTGTTATGCAGTTTAATATTAAGATTTTACTAGACAGTTACACAGTACGCAGTTTTAAGCAGACTGATTCATCACGCTCATTATCACCTATTTAAACTCAAGTAAACCAACCCTCCCAGAATAACCAAGCTTTAAAATGTTAATGCAAATGGTATGCCTATTTTAATTGCATGAGACATCTCATTAAGTAATTTAATGCTAGCGAGATCTCTTGCCCATAAACAGAAAACATATTTCGCTAGCTTGTATATACAATATAATGTGAGATGGAAATATAATTTCCTCAATGAGGTTTATCTTTCTCCATGTCTTTCAGACTTTCTGGTAAGAAAGTCTTTGCAGACATGGAACAGCTGTGCATCTGTAAAATATCTGAGCAATTATTTTTTTCATATATATATATATATATATATATATATATAATTGTATGTATATCTAATCACAAGGGTTTGTATGTATGTAGTAGATGTTTTTGCTCCTTCCAGTTGTGCCAAAGAGATCACCAAGAAACAGGCAAGGACTACCTAGATCATGACCATGATGGAATTATTTCTTCATTGAGATGGAGGGGGAAACATCTATGACATTTTCATTAGCCTAGAAGGCAGAAACATCTGGTTCCTTGGTTCAGCTCATCAGCAGGAGAGCCTGTAGCTGATTAGACCGTCTCTCAATAGTAGGCGTTACTACAGTCAATGGGAATTACTAAACATGGTTTCAGGGGACTGGCGTTAATTTGGCTTGCCAAAATAATATGCAATTTTTTAAGGAGTGTGTGTTAATTAGTTGTATAATTTGATGTGATGTGATTGGGTTCGCACAAAGAAAAACAGAGCAGAGTTTTCTATTAGTATATGCTGTGGAAGAATTAAAAGGTGCCACTTAAATTGCGCACAGTTTGAATTTTCAGCACTGAAAGGCCCTAGTTCATGATCTAATTACAATAGGATTCCATTTCTCAAAAGCTAAAAGCCTTTTATTCATATTTTTTTTCTTTAGAAAAGATGTATTAGTTTGATTACCGTGCTATTAATTCCCATCCTGTTATCATCCTGTCACAAATTAAGTCAATTTGGGTATCTTGGGTTTTGCTCCATTTTGTGTATTATCACATTTCCGAGTTAAGTGAAAATTTGAAGCTAGTAAAATTTAAAAGGCACACTTCGCGAAGATTCCAGCGACCTTACAGTGTCTACCCTTTACTCATTTCTTATCAGCTTTTTCGGCACTGACTGCGTGCCAAGCATTTTGTGGCGAGATTGATGTTCAAGTCAAACATTTAAGTATGGAGACAGATTATTACATAGCATAGTTTGGAAACATATCATGTGCAGTTAAGAGAAAGTTAAACATGCCTGAACCCCGCTGAAATGAATGGGTGTGAAATCCTTACCTCTGCAGATTTCAATGGACCTTAACTTTCTCTGGATTGTGCTCAGTAGAAAGGTAAGCTAAAGGTAAAGGGACCCCTGACAATTTAATCCAGTCGCGAACGACTCTGGGGTTGCGGCGCTCATCTCGCTTTACAGGCCGAGGGAGCCAACATTTGTCCGCTTCCGCAGACAGTTTTTCCTGGTCATGTGGCCAGCATGACTAAGCCACTTCCGGCAAAACCAGAGCAGCGCACAGAAATGCCGTTTACCTTCCCGCCAGAGCGGTACCTATTTATCTACTTGCACTGCATGCTTTTGAACTGCTAGGTTGGCACGAACTGGGACCGAACAACGGGAGCTCACCCCGTTGCGGGGATTTGAACCACTGACCTTTCAATCAGCAAGCCCAAGCAGCACAGTAGTTTAACCCACAGCGCCACCCATGTCCCTGCAATTCAGAAGCATGCTGCTTTGACAGTAGATCTGCAGATCAAGGGAAGCTCTTTTTTAAAAGTTCTATAGAAGTTCTTCTAAGCCGAATGCCTCAAAACAGAGTCAGGCAGCTGGTCTTCTGCTGAATCCAGATACTGGGTTTTTTTCCTTTATTTGTTTTTAAATGGTCACATATGGGAGTGACCATATGACCACATAAGAGTCAAAGGCAGAAAGAAGTCCAAATGAACTTTGTCCATCAGGATGTGGGAACGTAATGACATTTGTCCAATATCTATGAAATTTGGCATAGAGGATCCATCTGATAAGAGGTATAAGCCAGAATTCATATAAATTTGATGTAAGATGGCTGAATTCTATCACTTCAGCTCTCTGCTGCCAAGGAGTGTGGTGGAGTCTCCTTCTTTGTAGGTCTTTAAGCGGAGGCTTGACAGCCATCTGTCAGGAATGCTTGGATGGTGTTTCCTGCTTGGCAGGGGGTTGGACTGGATGGCCCTTGTGGTCTCTTCCAACTCTATGATTCTATGATTCTTGCATATGGAAATATCTTCAGTAGTATGATGAAGTTCTGTTGTATATTTTTAAAGTTATAGGGTTCGCAAGTCTCTTTTTAAATAAGAAGTGTTTTCCTGGCAGCTAATACAACACATGCCATGTAGCCGTTCTCTGTCTGATGGGCAGAGAAATTGTTACTGAACTCAGTGGGACTTGCATCCATATATTTGTTCACGGGATTAAAGAGGGGGAATTTTGTTCAGTTAACATTTAAAGGTGAACCTACCTAATTTGCACTTCCTGAAATAATGCACAAACCAAAACAGAGTTGCCCTTCAAAATTTGCACTTCTCGGTATTTTGTAGTGCAATTCTTCAACCCAGTGATGCTTACAAATATGAATATAGCAGTGTAAAAGGGTGCATAAAAGTGTATTTGTTAGTGAAAAAAGCAAAAAAATGCATTATATTAAGGGAAATTGCATATAAAAATGCATTTATTAGGAGGAATTCACACTAAAATTCTGGTGAATACCCACCAATTGCACAAATATTAGTAAGCGATCAGTAATGATTAATAACCAAAATGGTCTTCTTGATCCAGAGTAAGTATCTTCAAGAATACACAAACACTGATTTGAAAGTTTAATTTGAAACAAGGGGGAGTGTGTTTGCCTTTAGGTAAAACATTTGAGGGGGGAAATTGAAGGAAGGAAACCAAACATTATCATAGTCTTCCCTTTGGAAGTTATGAACTTCAATAAATTCTTAAAAGAGATGTCACTGTCCTGGAATGCTTTAAATAGTTCTGAAGCTGGACAGGAAATTTTCTCTGTGGGATGCTGATTTCAAAAGGTTGTATGATATAAACCATTATTTGATGGTATGCTTATATAATCTGTCACATTTAGTTGCCGTATGCATTAGTCAGTTGCAGATTATAAAAAAGAGTGGGAACATAATTTTTACCTTTATTAAAATAAGTCAAAGAATGATTTCTTCCAACACTTTTTCCAGAATATGGTGCTAAAGTGAATAAAATCTGTACAGGGATGTGGGTATGTGTGTATTTTACGCCACCTAAGAGCTCCTGGTTATCAAGTAATCCAGCTATAATCTTTTGAAAATATGCCACTAATCGTGACATGCTAAAACATTCTTCTCCCTGTTTCTGACCTGTGAACCTTCTCACAGAAGAGGCTAGATTTTAAACCTTCATCACATGAAAGTCTCCAAAGTGGTTTTCTTCAAACATTCCTTGATGTTTAGACCTTGAAGAGTGCTACAAACCATGATTGACTTGACGCCACCAGATTCAGTAGCTTTGGAGTCTGCAAGGAATGTAAACTTTGTAAATACAATTTTTCGTTTTTGGAGCGCGTGCAAGAAATATACAGTTGGGAGACAGCGATGAGCAGAACAATTAGTCAATGTCCAAAGGCCCATATGCAAAAAGCCAGGGGGAGGGGAGTCGTGTGCTTAACCTGTATTTCTGCATAGCCTTATAGCTGCGTGTTTCATTGTGCAGGCTAATGTCGCCTTGACATATATTTTGCATAGAATGAAATTGTTATAGTAATGGCCCTTAATTAAACAGTTAAGTAATACAATTAAAAGGATTTCCCACCCCTGCTCATAAAGACTTGAAGAGTAATGAGGCAATAAGCTTCCGTGTATGGCAACATTTTACTGGGAGACCTACTCATACACAATAGCTAGGCATTTCCCCATCTTGCTCTGTGTTTGTGTGTGTGTTTGTGCCACAATCCGACACAGCAACTACAGAGTCTATTCCTTACAAAATGGACTTGGCCAGACCATAGGAAAATTCAGCCGATGAGATGGAGGAAATCTAAGCTAGTGAGAATATTTAAATAGCTAGTTTGAGGGTATGAAAGCCGATATTTGCAAATGGAAGCTGTACAATTTTTATTTTTTATTTTTTTACTGCCACTGTGAACATTTGCGGAGATCTCTCATTTCGTCCCATTGGCCAAAAAGTAGATCCTTTAAGCCTACGGATAACAAACAGACACCATGCTGACTATAAAGCTGATTTTCGGCAATGATACCACAATCAGAGCAACAGTAGTCATGGCATTGCCGCAGGGAAGGGATTCCACAGCAGAGCTTGACTTCAGTAACTGAATATGTGGCATAATTCCAACGCTAGGCGAAGTAATTATATCACATACTCATTAAGCCTTGATCTAGCTGCTGCTTTAAAAAGAGGAATCCACGGAAAGATTGAAATTTGGATGGCGTCCAAAAAATTATTTGTAACAAAACTCCAGGGCTGTTCAGATTTAATATGTATGTTCCTAAGAGCAATACCCAGTGCTCGCCCTACTCAGGGTAGACCCACTGAAATTAAGGCTTAAGTGCAATAATTTCTCACTAGCTCTATCTGAGCTAATTGGATGTCACCTTTTACATGTTAAGAATCCAGTAGATCCCTAATTATGGCTCGGCACTCTCTGAAATTGCTTGCGTCGCTGGTGAGCTCTTTCTTCTTGCTATTAATATTTTGCTCTCGTTGTTTTGAGAAGTCCCAGTAGCTAGAGCAGTACCTGTGTAGGTTCATGCACAAGATTAGCAGGAAGGTGGAAGCAGGGGCACTGAATCCAATCCAGCACTTGACATGATCACAGATCTTCAGAACTGGGCTAAGTGCACATAGCAGGATGAAGAATAACTGCAGGCTCAGAATTGTTTGCATGCCCATTTCTTCTTGTGTCAAACTGTTCCTGTGGTGTACGTCTGTAACTGGATTAGGGAGGTTATATTTATCAGTAACAATTTAAATATACAAAGACGTGAAAAGATTGTAAAAGTAAAATTAAATTGTGATTTCCCTGCAGTGGTACACGTTTCTGGTGAGTGTTTATGTGCTATGGGATAGCACGGTGTGACTGTAACAAGGACTGCCTCTGGAGCACCTTTGCATTCCATGTGATATTCATTGGTTGATGTCCCATTGCATGATCTCTCTGCCACCCAATAAGAGTGAATTCTTGATCATGGGTGTCATATTACCTCCCCCAAACTCTGTGCAAACAAATCAGGTTGAATACTCAATAGACATGGTTGTCTGGGAGCAACAGAACATAAATGTCCACCTTCCCTTATATATTTTAGAGTATTACTGTAAAAATAAAATCTCTGTGGGTCGGTCCAATGAAACCTTTGTGTTTGAGATTGCTAATAAAGTCACCACCTCTTTGACATTAAGGTCTATCTTATTTCTTGCATTCTATCTCTAGAAAAAAAAAAAACTCGAGCCATATCATCTGGATAACACAGCTCCTCGTGACTTCTTGGAAGTGTTGATGTTTGTTAATTCACATCGAGGCATCTCCTGGGAAGTGTGCCAACCACCGGGAAGCATGTACCATACAGAACAATTGTTTCTGGCTCCATTTCTGCCCTGACACCATTCCCTCAAAGCCTATGGCAAGCCAAGCACTCATTCTTTCCTGCAGAAGGTCACTTAAGAGCTCAGAAGAAAAGGAAGCCATTTTGGCTCTGCTCTTTGTTGGGGGGGGTGACATGTTTCTTTTCATCATTCCCTTTCCCCCACCCCTCTGTCCTCCTGCTCTGCAATGGATGGGAGCATGGGGACCTTTGTTATCAACACCTCTGCACACCTCCCACTGGTCTCTTCACACTGCCGTTATTTCTTTGATGGAAGGAGACCACATATGTATGTGTATAAATGAAGAGAAGAGCTGATTTGCACGGCTCATCCCAGAGACATTGTTTTATGCATGCTGCAGAGTCCCAGAAATTATCTGTGCTGCCCTCTGATCTTGCAAATCCCTTCAGCTTGACACAAATCTGACAGTAGGAGGAACAGCAGGAGAAGATCGATGCAGTAGGAGAAATGGGTGCCCACCAAACCATTTGGCAGCATACTCATATAAGCAGCTGAAAGGAGATGCTCCTGCACCAGAGTTTGAAACCAGGACCAGTTGCTTTATATCCTGTTCTCAACAGGTCTATGGGTCTTGGCACTCGCCCTTCCATGGCACTAGTTATAAGCTAGGCTTATGAGGTTTAATGCATACAAAAGAGCCCACTGCAGTGTTCTACATGATTTATTCCTTTAAACACACACACACACACACCCCTGCAGTTCTTTTCTTTTGCTCCTGCTCCCATCTTCTCTTTTTAGCTAACCCCAAAATTTCTTTCCCTATCCAGAGAGAGAGAGAGAGAGAGAGAGAGAGAGAGAGAGAGAGCACCATGAGCAGGACTGAGGGCTAAGTTGGAAGTGCTATCAATTTCTTGAAGGCAATTAACATATAGCGCCTTTTGTTCTGTAAATAACACCACCACTCTTGCAGGGAGCAATTGCCACCACCAGTCCAAGCTTTACTCAGATGGTGGCCCAACCACGACTGGGGGAGGGGGGTGTGCACTGCACACATACCCTTTCTTTGGTCCATCCCTCACATCACATGTATCAAAAATGGCATCAAAGTTGTAGCCTATTTGTTGTGTTGGATGATGAACACTGGATTTATATGTTTGTTGATTGGTTGGCTGGTTGCATTTGTATCCCACTCTACTTCCCAAAGGAGCCCAGTGCAGAAAACATCAAAATGTCAAAACACTATAATTTAAAACAAAATCAACAAAAACTTTAAAGCTTTTAAAAACAATTAAAAACCATCTAATACATTTAGACCATGTAAAACCTTTGCAAGGCAATTACATACCCTCATATTTACCAATTCCAATGTTGCCATGGCCAGTATCTCTCAACCATCAAGTGCCTGGGTAAACATGAATGTCTTTAAATTTCTCCTGAAAGTTAACAATGAGGGAGGAAGTTGCACCTCACCAGGGAGGGCATTCCAGAAATTTTCACTGCTGAGAAGGCCTTGCCACAGGTCAAGGCTGAAGGATGACAGCCAAAGATAGCACCACCAACAGGGTCCAAGATGGTTGATATTGGGGGAGTCACTCCTTTAGGTACTTAATGTAGGTCCCAAGTCACTTAGGGTTTCTACCCAAGTACTAACACCTTAAATTGGGCTTGGTAAGTCACCAGCAGGGACGCGGGGGGAGCTATGGTCTAAACCACTGAGCCTTGGGCTTGCCGATCAAAAGGTTGGCGGTTCGAATCCCCACGACGGGGTGAGCTCCTGTTGCTCGGTCCCAGCTCCTGCCAACCTAGCAGTTCGAAAGCATGCAGTGCAAGTAGATAAATAGGTACCGCTCTGGCGGGAAGGTAAACGGCGTTTCCGTGCGCTGCTCTGCTGTTGGTGTTCCATTGCACCAGCATGGCTTAGTCATGCTGGCCACGTGACCCGGAAAAACTGTCTGTGGACAAACGCCGGCTCCCTCGGCCGGTAAAGCAAGATGAGCGCCGCAACCCCAGAGTCGTTCGCAACTGGACTTAACTGTCAGGGGTCCCTTTACCTTTACCTTTAAGTCACCAGCAGCCAGTGCAGAGCTTTCAGGACTAGTGACACATCGTCCCATCACACTGTCCCAGTTACCAACCTAGCAGCTGCATTCTGCCCTAGCTGCAGTCTCTGGACCATCTTCAAGCACAGCACTGCATCCAGTGTATTACAATAGTTAAAGCAGGAGGTCACCAGAGCACGGACATATGATGCCAAGCTATCCTGGTCCACTCCCGTAGCTGGCAAACCAACCATCAGGAGCTGCCATCTGGGTATGTGGAGCACAGTGTCATTAGTATGCTGGTGTCATATAGCTGTATCTTTCCATTCAGAATCTTATAAAAGTAGCAGAGCAACAAAAAACAAATGAATGCTACCATTAAAAGACCTGGGGGAACAAAAGGGTCTTCACCTGAAGCCTAAACAACAACAACATGGGCATCAGGAGATACACGGAGACTCAAGATCCCAGAACCTGAGCAGGAGAAAGTATCTCTGGTCCCTATATCCATGCTTCTTTTTTATTGCCAAGCATGATAATTCATGCACCTTTGCTTTCAGGCTTCTAGAATTTGCACATAAACTGTACACCGTGGCCCCTCTTTATAAACAAGTTTTTTGTGAATGATCTGTCCTGTGACCTTTTAGTCTTTTTTTTAAAAAAAAAATTCACTCCCATTCCATGCATTCATTGTCACATTCTCCCCTGTCCTCCATTTGGAGTTCACAGAACATTTAGAATGTCATTCCCGAGGGGTCATTTCTCCTGAGGAAGATGCCTCCCAAACCAGCACCTGTCAGCTTCCTGCCAGAAGTTAATTTAAAAACAGCTGTGCAACCTTTTTGATTTTAAGCACCAGCAGTCTGGTTCCATTACAGTTTGAGTGGTGCCCATCTCCTTTGTACAGATTCCCACCCCCCACCCCCTTGACCCAAAATGTTCCTGGAACCTAGCAAATCTAAATGGTGCCTCCTGGAACCATTAGCTCATTCACGCATTGAGACCCCAAGGCACCACCTGTCTATCTGGTCCTATGTGCCGTATAGATAGTATGTCTGAAAAATCTACTTTGCAAACCTGGATTTCTTAACCGTCCAATATTAAGCTCTCTCTCCAATGAGCAACCAACACAATGCAAACCAACTGCATCCCAAACAGAGAGCAGGCTAGAAGGTAAGCAGGAGATGTCACAACACAACATTATTAAATAAGTGATATTGATTTCCAAGGAATAAGTTCAATTACAGCAGTACAAGTACAGGGCTGGTCACCTCGTTCCAAGGAAATGACAATGATAAACCCTAAAAGCAGTAGGCTTGCTTGGAAGACACATTCTCTTGCGTCAAAAGATGACTTCTCTCTTAATTCCAGATGGATGGGAGCCAACAGCTTTGTGTATACTCAGAGACACACACTCTACTGTTGCGATTTCACAGGTCCCAGTGGCATTTAAAAGACTTGGGCCTTCCTTGAAGCGATGTGCTGCACTCAATTATCCACAGAGTTTCTGTGGCTGAGAACCTGTGGTGGTTCTCGGTGTGATCTTCTCTGTCCATGAACAATGTGCTCCTGAACTCCTCCATGTAAGAATAATGGGCTGAGCAACTTTAAAAATCCATAAATGACATGTTTCAGGTGCTGGTGTCACAAAGCCATTTTAGAAAGAGGAGACAGGCTGGATCATTAAATGGTGGTGGTGTCTGTGTGTGTGACATGTAGATCACTAATCAAAGGTGTTAAGAACTGAGACTGTTTTGTAAACACTGGCCAGAGTGAATAAAAGTAAAACGTGGAAGAAGCAGTGATTTGCAAATACAACATACGATACGATACGATACGATAATCTTTATTGTCATTGTCCCATACAGAACAACGAAATTGAAAAATCTACATCAGACATGCAAAAACCAACAAGCCTACTATCCTGAAAATGCCTATCGACTCATTTCCCATCCCGCCTATGCATAAGTAATCTCCTAAACTTTAATACCCTACCTGGTTAGCCCCCTAAAAACTCTGATGCCCCACAACTAAATACAGATACTCCTTTAGAGACTGCCTTACACTGCTTTTAAAACCAAAATCACTTTTGGATAGAAACTGTTTCTCAGGCGGTTAGTCCTGGTCTTTATAACCCTGTACCTTCTTCCAGAAGGCAGAAGCTGAAAGAGATCATTTCTGGGGTGTGATCCATCCTCCACTATCTCTGCAGCTTTCTTATAGCACCTGGAGGCATAGATTTGATCCAAGGTGGGAAGAGTGCACCCAATTATTCTCTCCATGCACCTGAAACTTAATGCAATAATTTGCTGAAGCCACTGGATAAAGTAGGACTCTAGAAGTGGGGCTTGTGCTCCAAGAGCTTTCAGCTTTTAAATGTTTTAAGAAGGAAACCTGGCCATGACCAGATCACATTGTAGATCAGTTCCGAGAACCCCTTCCACCTATAAAGTTCAATCATGGTCATGTTCACTCAGGAGTAAGCCCAGCCTGAGTTAAAGGGGATTTCTAGGATGCAGAGGATCGAAGGCCTCAGGAGGTGCCGGTACACTTGGATGTCCGTTTCAGAACCGCATCATTGGTGAGTTAAATCCTTCTGACAACGCGCACATTAGTGCTTGCACCATGATAAACTTGACAAGGAATGTCGATTAATAGAACATCCCACGTAACTCCCCATTGGAGGGGGGCAGCCCTCTGGAATTTTGAGCATAATGGGCCTGTGTTTATTCCTCAAGCAACTGCATAATGTGACTGATTTACAGGAGTTTAACTGAAGTGTTAATCTGACAGTGACGGAGAGCGTCTCACTGGCAGAATCACTTACACTATCATATTAGTTGCCTCCTCTATTAAAGCCGTGTGGTCGATAATTGGAATGCTTTTATGTCTAGTGGTTCTGACAAGGCTCTCTTCAGGCCACAGATGGGCGGTCTGGCTTGCTACACAGCTGAACAGTGGCAAATAATTTAAACTGAGGAAGCATTGTTCTCCTTGTGCCGCAGGAGCAAGGGCAGTTCAAGGAAAAGTGAGCCTCCGCTCAGGCTACCTGCTGGCGTGTAGTAAAATAAGATGGACATGATACTGGGTCAGGAGTACAATTAAATCTATTTTGCACCAACGTGTTGGTGGACAGATGAGTTTCCACTTGGCAGAGCTTTATGATCTTTAAGGTAGACTGAACTAATAGATTGGTGTGGAGCACACTGAAGTTACTAAGGATGAGAAAGCAGGCAGCAGTACATTTGAACTACAGGTTTCTCATATGCTCCGCGTCATGCTGAGTTTTTATAGCTCCTGGCTTTCAAAAAGCTTGTTTCAAAGAGGTTTGCGCTAGACTGGGCATGCAGTTTTGCTCTGCAGATATTGTCGCTACCGATTTAGCGGAATGCAATTAGGAAGCCTAAATTAAGTGGTAATGGAGAACCAGCTCTTGAAACTGGGGTTTCCACGGCAACCGCTGCTTACAATACAGCCTTCAGTTAGTTTTCCCACTTTATCTGCAAAATGCACAATTGAGCTTTAAAACAGCTTTGTGCTGAAAAGCACCCTGTAAACAACTGTTTGCGAGGAGAGTTTTACACTGTCTTTTAAACACAACAAACTATCAAAGAACAGAAATCCTTGTTCTTGGCGAATAAATAAATAATTCGCACCACGGAAAGTACTCAAAGCAACCCCCTAAACCCCCACCCCACCCCAAAAGAAAGAAAGAAAATATATCGGTTTCCTCTAGCTGAGCACAACCAGTTTCCCCCTTTTTAGTATTCCCCCCCCTTAAAAATAGCATTGTAATTCCCTTTAATTTTAAGTGGCAGGGTTGTGTATCAAGCTGTTTATCCATAAGAGTCCTTTGACCTTTCCATGCAAATGTTGCCTTTCCGCTGCTCGCAGTTGTGTGCAGTTGTGTGAAGCTTCTCCTATGAGTATCATTTGGTGATGTGAGGGGAAAGGCGTCAGAAAAAATGTGTTCCTTTTGGGTTCTTTTGGGATTCCTCCTCTCCTGTTCCCTTGCCACTAATTTCCTCCTCACTGTGGATCACGTTATTTCCTCTATATCCTGCAGAAAACGTTCAGGGTGTTACGGTTAAAATGTTGCCGGCTGTTCTCAGTTCGGATATGTCAGGCCCCTATTGCATCAGTAGTAGTACCTGACTCCAAGACATTCTCTGTATTATAATACTTTCAATGGGAGGCTGGGAGTTTGACCTTCACAGTTTGAGTTTACCTTCAGCAATGGTGGTCAAAACCATAGGAAACCTCATCCATTCAAAACAGTCTTGCACAGGGCTGACCTAGTGTTACACTGAGAGGAGCAGGTTTATTGAAATGGTTTAAAAAAAAAAGATTCAAAGCAAAGTTGTCCTCAGTAGGAATTTCTACTCTAATAGCTAGCTAATAAAGTGCAGGTGAAATTCAGAAAGAATGGGAAGTGATCATTTATTTTATGTATGTTATTTGCTTACTTATATTTGTTTAAATGCCATCGTACAACAAAGCAACATCCTTGGCAAAATATCAACTCAAGACGGCATGCAATCTCTTAAGGTAAATTGATGTAACAAAACCAAGTACAATCAAACAAGAAGCCAATTTTAAAAGAAACAAGCAGAAACAGGACTAAAAGAAACAGAGAGAAGAAAATTAACTTTGAAACGGCCACCAAAATGATATCGTTTTTCATACCCACTTAAAAATAGGCAGGGAGGGGCCCAATGAACGTTTCTGGGGTGTGTATTAATAATCTGGAGACCGCATTGAAAAATTGATACAGTGGAAAATCACCTCCAAGACCTAAACGATAAATATAATGGTTGTGCCAACAATGGCTTCTTGGTGTATTTGTGAAATGTTTTAGCAGAAACACACCATGGTGGGGATGGACTAGATGACCCTGGGGGTCCCTTCCAGCTCTAAAATTCTATGATTCCGTGACTTGCAGCAAAGAAAATGAATGCATAAATTCATTTGTGATGTATATTTGTTCGTCATTTATTCTTCAGCTACCCAGATTACCAGTTTGCTTTAAAGATGGCTTTTCCAAGATGACTTTGTGTGAGCGAGAGACACATCGATTATTCCGCTTAAAAACAACCGTCTAGGAGATGAGAGAAGGAGTTTGTGGAGTTGCTCTCTTGGTTCTTGCACAAAACCTGCTGCTCTGGCCCCATACCAAACGTAGAAGAAACGCAGAATGCCAGAGTGTTTGGGACTTTTCGCAGGGCATCTTGTTTCAACACTGCTTGCCTGTATTTTATCGGAGCACTAAAGGACACATTGAAATTATTTTCTCCTGGCACCGGCAATGCGCCGTGATGTGCGTGCGTTCAATTGCACTTGACAAATCTTCGGGGCAAGGGAAACGCTCTGGTGTAAGGGAATATCTCCGCCTCTTCCCAAAAAAAATAAAAATGGCATTTTTCAGACCAAACATGTGTACAATTGATTTGCTTTCTCCAGAGATCGCGTTTGAATTCGGGCCAGTGATAAGTCGGGAAGCAGAGCCGCACCAGAGGCCAAGCAGGGTCAGCGGTACTTCCGATGGCATTTCCTGTGCTGCAGGGGTCTCTGCCTAACTGTACAAATAGCTCCACATGGCATTCAGAGAGTGTGCCAGGGAATGTTATGATCGCATGCCAAGTGTCGTTGTCAGGTTCCCCTCCACTGCTGTGTGAGCGTATCTGAGGGCTTGCAAGTGCGGGGCTGCAGCTAACGTACAGATTGAGTAAATACCATAACCCAAACAGGGTGGCTGGTTGGCGGTGGGTTCTTGTTGTTTTGCTTTTTCACTGCCTCATTTGCATTCAGTAAGCCAGGCTGTTGTTGTTTTTATTAGCACCACTACTGAGCAGTTCACTACTGCGAGGATTTCATGGGTGAACTCGATACGTTTTGGATTAATTTCTATTCTCCCCACCCCACTCCTGGACACCATCACCACCTCTAAAGCAGAGCTCGCATCTTCATACCTTCTGACATTTCAATGCATTCTCTGAAAAGATCTGACCGGCACATTGCCTTCTCCTGACATCCTGGACAAATTGTCAGAGTGGTGGCAAAACCCTAGGAAGGGGTGGCTGGACTGTAATATACAGTACATGTGGTGGGTCACAATTTGATCAGGCCAGGCAAAGTTGTGTACAATGGTTCCCTACTCCTCAAAATATAGTTGTGAGTGCTTCCATGTGGCACCTGAGTGCAGTCAAATTGTATAGATCAAGCATAGGCAAACTCGGCCCTCCAGATGTTTTGGGACTACAACTGCCATCATCCCTAGCTAACAGGACCAGTGGTCAGGGATGATGGGAATTGTAGTCTCAAAAACATCTGGAGGGCCGAGTTTGCCTATGCCTGGTATTGATGCATGGCGGCCCAACTTTTCATACCAAGGGGGCCACAAGAGCACTTCCACATGGGTGGGCTGCACACTGCCTTATTGTCCGGGGGGGGCAAGCAAGCCCAAAATTGGATGGTCCCCCACAGCCCTTGTGCTGCCTTCCCAAAGCCAGCTAAGCAAGTTCACTGTGATCTTATAAGCATTTACCTCAGAGTAAGTACCACTGAACACAGTAGAGCTTACTTCTACGTACATATGTAAATTACTGCAATGTCACTCAGTTTGTGTGACTGGGAATTGATTTAAAATACTGCTGCCAGCTCCGTTCCTGTTATTTCCTCAACGTCTCTTGCTGAGGCTGAAGGCCTTGCTGACTGGGGCTGATGGGACTTGTCCCATACCCTCCAAGTGTCCTGATTTTCCAGGGACAGTCCCAGAATTACAGAAGCCATCTTGGATTTTATTTGATCCCAGAACATCCCGGTTTTCCTTTTTCCTCCCCATCTCGGAGAACAATTAAAAGTGGTGCGTGCAAAAACAAAGTCCTGTTTATATTGAAAATAAAATAATTGCACCAAATGAAGGAAACGGTGAAGCTTGGATACCAAGCCCTTCCTATACTTGTGAAGGAAAATGTCACCAATCCACTTTAAATTCTTTAATTGCAATGCTTCCACAGCCAGCCGTTTTTTAGGAAACACATGGAGCATTTATTCCTTTATGGTAAATGGAACCGTACGCTGCCTACTCAGAAGTAAGTCCCACCATATTCAATGGAGCTGACTCCCAGGTAACTGGGTAAAGACTGGGCAGCCTTATATTGAAATCCTAAACATTTTCACTCAGAACCAAGTCCCACTGACTTTAACAGGATTTACTCCTGATCATTTTCACAGTTTCTGTTGTTGTTGTTGTTGTTGTTGTTGTTGTTGTTATATCCCGTCTTTTTCCCTGACAGGGACTCAAGGCAGTTTACAGCTAAAATCTTAATTCCTTCTATTTATCTGCTGGAGGTATTTTTACACAATCCCTTCCCTTGCACATTTTTTTTCTTTATGACAATCTTATGAGGTACTGTAGGTTCAGCAGAGAAGTTACAATTGGCTCAAGGGGACTGATGTAGATGGCGTCTATGTGTGTGGTGAGATCAAATGCTGGAGAAGCTTCTTGATGTCCATATTTTCATCTGAGAAATGTTTGAGGCCATGCCTGTAGTCCTAAACATCTGGGGGGCACCAGGTTGCCAATGGCTGCTCTCTCTATATTCAATTTTCAAAGCTACCCAGCAATGTCTTTAAAGTTAAGTAGGTAAATTAGTCTTTCTAATGAGTGTTATTCATTCCATTTTCATTTTGTGTAGTGTGAGCAAGAGTCTAATGTGGGATTATTTAACATAAATAAATACTATTGGAAAGGTTAATACGAATTTAAGTACCGTCTGGCATTAACTTCACAAAAACGAAGGGATGTATGATGTGTTTTTCAGAGAGAGAGAGAGAGAGAGAGAGAGAGAGAGAGAGAGCAGCTCTAGGTTTCCATTACATTCAGAAATGTATTTCTGTTCCTCCTTTTCTTTTCCAGGTGTGGCAAACAATCTTTAAAACAAGAACAATAAATGTGTGTTATTTTTTAAAGTAATGTGTTATTACTGCAATTAACTGTTCCCCTTTTATCAGGTTCTATGCATCAGATTACATCTAATTGCCTCCAAACAATTTACTAGTGGTTTCTTATAGAAAGTAAACAAATATAGTTTAACAGGCATTTTTAGCCTAGTTTTTCCCTTGCTGTGTTTTCTCTTTCCCTCAGTACCCCCCCCCCCCCCGCTTTTACGAAAGGTAAGAATCATTAGGAATTCCTCTTAAAATCCAGCAATCTATGCATACTACTGAGGATCAATGTTTTGTAAGCTGGCTGGTGTTCTGCAATAAATTCTAGCTTTTATAGACTTTTCCTGGGCCTGGTAGCTGCTAATGCCATAGAAATTGATTATTTGTGGCCTAAAATATCTAATTGCTTTTTTCTCCACAGACTTGGATTTCGTCTGCTTGATGCTTGACAATTAATGATGGGGACAAAGCTCTTGAGGGGCAGATCTTGGGCCTCCAGAGGCAACATACCTGATCTGAATGAACAGATTCGAAATTTATTTCAAAATTCAGAAACCCATTGAGCCCCCATTTGTCTGCCTTGTTGTAAGGAGATTGGCTGCCGTGGCGCAGCGATCCCTCCGGCGCCCCCGGCATACCGCCTCTTTCGCTTTCCCTGAGCCTCTTTGGAACACATCCTGAGCTCTGACTCTCGCGGCCACCTACTCGCTCGCCAGCGCAAGACACGCGTCCGCGGAGCCTCATTAACTCTTGGCGCTCCCACGAAGGCGGGGGGGAGAGATGCGGGAGGGGGGAAGAGCCAAGGAGGCACTTCCGGCGCTTCCTCCCGGCGGCGGGGTGGGCTCGGCGGATGGTCCAGAGAGCTGCGTCGAGTGTAGACGAGGCGTCAGGTTTCGCTTCGGACGCTGCTGCTCCTGCTCAGCCATGGTGAAAATCAGCTTCCAGCAGCCGGCGGCAGGCTCGCACGGGCACCCCTGGGGGCCCAGCGCCCTGGCTCACCGTGCCACCCAGCCCCTATGACGAGACGGCCCTGCTTGTTGTTTAAATGTGCAGGGCACAGGCACCCATCCATTCTCTGCTCTGGCACTTCAGTGCTACAGTGGGAGCACAAGAAACTTCCAGAGAGCATCTCAAGGAAGAGTTAATAGCTGAAATAAGAACAAGCACCAAAATATGTTGTGTTTTTATAGGTGAATGTGAACAACCAATTTAGCAAGTGAAAATGCCAGGAAAATGCATGTTGCTTAAATATGTGTTAATGCAGATCAAGGTTGGTCTTACACAGTATTCTGTGGTTGGTGTTCCTTCATCCCTAGTTACCAGTTAGTGACAGATTAGTTCTCTTGATCCATGCATGTGCCACTGCTGTATTTTCTAACCATCGCTACCTCTGGTTGATTCTGTTCTGAAAAGTTTGGTCATAGTATGGTGGTGGGTTTTGTTTTTTTTTACATAGGTTCTCACCAAAACAGCAGGTAAATATTTCACAGTTGAAAAGTGACATTTGATCTTGTGAAATCTAGAAAGCAGTGGTGGGGTGGGTGGGAAGAGGTAGAAGAAAAGACAAGAAGGTAAGGAGTCTCTAGCAGGAAACCTGAAGGAATACCTTCTCTGTTCAACATCACCAGCCACAGTTAATTAATGCAGATAGCTTCAACAAACCACATGGAGAATATGGGGAAGATCTGCTTTACCTCACATGAGAATATGTGGCCTCCCCCAAAAAATCACATAACGTTTGAAACCATGTAGTAGAAAACCATGTACCGTTCAAAATTGTAGGTGGCCAAAGTGGCCATTTGTTTTGACTTTATATCACCCACTCTTCAGGAGTAATGTCCATATTATGGTACACACATGAGACATGTCCATTTCCTTGAGTTTTTCAGTTGCCAAGGAAGAGAAGGTGTCTGTGGCTTTGATAGATACGCAGAATAAGTAATAAGAACATTACCTGAAGCAGGAATGGTGTGGTGTGAAAGAATCCACAGGTTCTCGCTTTAAAATAATTCTCATCAACACAAAGGACCAAGTTGTTTGTTTGTTTGCTTGTTATTAAATTTATATCTTGCCCTTCCTCCCAAAGGAGACCTGGGTGGTAAACCAACAAGTGTGTGTGTGTGTGTGTGTGTGTGTGTGTGTGTGTGTGTCTTTAGTAGGTACAAAAATACAATGAAGACGGTGCCTGTCTAATATTCAAGGGGAAGAGATTCAAAAGGGTTGCTGCCACAACACTAAAGGAAAAATTCCTACATTGTGTGATAAGATGGCATTTGTAGGAGACCCACCTGTGGAGTGCAATGATTGATTGGGGATATAAGGGGTAAGATGATATTTCAGGTAGCTGTATAGGCCTTTCTACACCCAAACCATCACCTTGAGCTTAGCCTAGTAGCGAAATGGCAGTGGTTTGAGCAGGGGCCCCATGTGGATTGTAAGGGTTGGATGACAATGGATGTGCATAACCTCTGAGAAATGTATGTAGAAGTGGGATCGAGCAACCAAAGATCCAACAAGAAGCATGGGCACGTGGCTAAAAGTCTATTGCAGTAAAAAACCCATCGTGAAATTTGGCCAATGGATAGTGCAGAATGTGAGAAAACAGCAGGTTGGCAGCAGAAAGAGGCCAACTTGGAACAATGAGGGCATGTGGTTGGAAGGAAGACAAGAGCAAGACTGATCAGGGAGGAGGGAGGGCAGGTGAAGCGCTATCTCTGATGGTTATAATGTGTTGGCAATGCCTGAGCTATTGTGGGTTGGCAGTAGAAAAAGGTTGCCCTCCCAAACCTTTCAAGTATTGTGGGTGTCATATGCTGACGAAGGAACTCCCTGCTGGATTACCCTTTCTGTTGCCGCTAGCTGGTACCTTACACATTGCCTACCAACCTGTGTATCAAATGAGTGTAACCTTATAAATTACCTCGAATTATTGTGTGTATTTATATTTGTTAATAGATTAATGGGTTCATTCACAATCTAATTGTTTCTTGTATGATTTGTGTTTATTTTACTGTCACGTTCATGTGAAGTGCCTATATTATGTTGGTATCACTAATTTTGGATGAATCCCCCCCCCAAAAAAAGACAACACTACTCAATTATGAAAATAGCTTCCTGATCCCATTAAGCACAGATAAAAAAAGATTAAGTGGCATTTTTGCTTTTTTATTTTATTTGTGACAATACACATTAGGCACACCTATGATGAACTAATTACTTTAGTTAGATTTTCACCCTATACAGAACAAGCTGGTTACTCATGAATAAGAGAAGGAATGCATTAATCAGAAATATGTGATGAATGTAAGATGCTTTTTATTGCCCAGATCCCCACATGTGCAGGAGGTTTAGTCATAGCAGTCCAATAGTTCAGAGCTCCATAAACACCCATGCAAAGTGCAGCACATACAGATCCCCCAGTTCTTGCAGATGTCACTCTCAGTATCAGCAAATTTGACCTATCCACCTGGCCTGCCTCATTGTGCAATTTTGCAAAATGTGCGTGGGTTGAAATTCTCCCATTCAAGCCATGTATCTGATCTTCCGTCCGCTTGAACCAAAACTGTGCAAGAGGAACCGTCGCCCTAGTCGAGCAGGGATGTTTACAGTGCAGGACTTTGGGGTAGGAGTCCAGGGTGCCCATTAAACAGAACAAGCAATGGGCTAGCTTGCCACATATTGAAACAAGGAAAGGAATGCACTTAAAGAGCCCCACCACAACCGCTACGTCCAGACCCTCAGATTGTTTAACTCAGCCTTTGCCAACTTTGTGTCCTCCACATGCTTTGCAGTCCAACTCCCGTCCATGTTGGCGGGGGCTGATTGAAGCTGTAGTCCAAAACATCTAGAGCCGTGGCACACACCCACAGAGTGTTGTGATATTAGTACAAGCCGAGCTGCGAACGCTGCAGCAGCGAGGTCAACTTGACAATTGTGTCTGTTTTTATCCTGTGGGAAAGCTACCAGTCCTACCAGTTTTCTCACACATGTGATGTTTTCACTGTACTGTTGTATTTTACTTTCAGTTCTGGCTCGAGAGATGCTGGACGTATTTGGTCAGCTCTGACTATCTGAGCTGGCACACAGAGACATACTCTGCACTTTATCTACAATAAAGTAGTTTATAGCCTAAATGGCTTGTGTGTGTTGTTCTTCAAGCTGGGGAACAATCACATATTACTAATGTGCCCCTGGACTCGAGTAGCCAGGAGGGCACGCAAGCTTCGTTCCTGCCTGGGGGTCAGTCTAACAACTTGCCCCCCCCCCGGGACGTTTCATAACACAGAGGGGCAATTTGATTTTTAAGGGGGGCAATTCAAGAATGAGTTATTAACAGTGAATGGCCTTTTCAGCTTCCTCCACGTGAATAGGAGTTCACTTTTTGAATAATAAGGATTACTGGTATATGTCACAGGGGGGCATCAGGATTTTAGAGGTGCTTAGGTGGGGCATGACCAAAAAAAGGTTGGGAAACACTGATCTAGAGCAACTAGGCAGGCAAAAGCTGACTTCACTGTTCCACTGCAACGGAAACAGAATCTCAGCCGAACAAAACCTTCCTGTCTCAAATCCCTCACCCTTGACCTTGGTTTTGAACAGGTGTGGGAAATCTGTGGCCCTGCAGATGCCGTCAGACTACATCTCTCATCAGCCCCAGCAAGCATGGCCAATGGCCAGGGATTATGGGGTTTGTAGTTCCACAACATAGGTGTCCCCCCACCCGGGGGTTGAAGACTGCAGGACTTGGGAAGCTGTCTTTCTGCAGCAAGTGTGGTTGGGGGAGGCTATTTGACTGCATGTTCATGTGCCTGCGCTTGAAATATGCATCCATCTGTACACATGTGGGCATCCACAGATGTGTCCATTTTGCTTTAAGAGTGAGCTACGCCCATGCACTCATGCAGATAAAATTACTGAAGCTGAACCACCAAATAAGGGGGGGGGGGGACGCAGCCTCTTTGACAAGAAATGCAAGATCAGAAATGCTCACAAGTGGGCAACGGCTGCTAAATAATTAATCAATAGCAGCCGTGTGGCAGTTTGAAATGTAAATGTGATGGATGAAGGTGTGATGCTTGTCATCAGGCAGGAAAATGATGTGACCAGAATGGAATGGAGGGCTTCCTGCTCTACCTGCTGACTGGCAAAAGCCTGGACACAGAGATAAAACGAAGCCATCGCATCACATCCCCGGCAACCCCTAATACCTGTCTTTGACCCACGGCTTGCTTTCATGTCTCTGCCCCAGAAGAGATGCTTTTTTTTGAGGGAGGGAATGATGAAGGGAGATCTTGGGGTGGAGAAAGAAAGAGAACATCATCTGAAGAAACGTTACCTGACAAGGCTGCAGGCTACATACTTGAGAATCCCCCCAGTTTCTTTATGTCCTCCTTTCTTCCCCCCCCCCCCTCTTCTTTGGTCTTTCTATCGCTATCTCTCTTAAAAATGAAGCATCTTACATTATTTCTTTTTCCTTCTGTCCAAATCCTCTAGAGCCGCTCTTGCAAATGGTTCTGTGACTCGGGAAGTGACAACAGCGACTTGCAAAGGAACCAATGGGGGATGATGACATTCCGGCAGGTGAGAGAGAGAGAGAAAGTAGACATCTTTTACTTATCAAACTCAGCTATTGGCAATCCTCTTTTCATTCATTGGTCTAGAAAGAGAGCTCAACTAACTAGGCATTGATCGGGGTGCTGTGCTGCGGATACGTGAGCCTTCACATTCAGATCTTCCAAAATATACCTGTGTGGAAGAAAGCTCTGTTGAAATCAATGGAACTGTTGGGGCCATGGCTATTCGAATCACGACTGACATCATACATTTAAAACACATTCAACGCACATTTCAAGCACATGACTCTACCACCACCCTGCTAAGAATCCTGGGAACTGTCAATTTCCCCTCATCATTCTCCCCCCCCCATATTGTTTTTATTTATTTTCATGGTACAGATGACAAATTTTGGGAAAGCAATTGTTACAACAGTAAACAGCAAGAAACTTGTCCTCATAAAATTACATCCTTTTATCATGCAGTGTGTTAAATTTTCATTTGATTACTCTAAGGCTGTGGTAGCCAAACTTGGCCCTCCAGCTGTTTTTGAACTACAACTCCCATTATCCCTAGGTAACAGGACTGGTGACCAGGGATGATGGGAATTGTAGTCCAAAAACAACTGGAGGGCCAAGTTTGGCCACCACTGCTCTAAAAGATCACGCCTCATTTTCTCATGAGTGCTGGGTGGATTCCTGCCACAGTCTGAACAATTTTATGTATTAGCACTTAGTTCCCAGGATTCTTTTTGGGAAGTCACATGATTTAAATCTGTTCTGAGAGGCTGTGTTCTCCAGCCAGAATCTCTGGCCCATCACAGCAGAGGAAGCAGAGGGAATAATTGTGGGTGGGACAGTGGCATTCCATGCTGGACTTCCAATGACACATCAGTTTAGACTAGCCAGATTTTAGTTCCATTTATTTCAATGTGACCAGGATATGCCTGGTTTTCACTGGAAGCCCCCTTAGACCAGTGGCAAAGCAGGGGTTGCCAGCACCCAGGGCCACGTGGAGGGGGTGGGTGGGAAGGAGGGGAAACAAATGGAATACACATGGGCATTCAACTGCCTAACGGCGTCCGCTTCACCCAGAAGATCGCAGCCACAGAGTTAAGAAAAGATGAGTTGTCCCATTATCTGGAGATGTTGCTTCCTTGTTCTCGTGGAGAAGCCATTTTCAATGGAGCCCAGCAACAGAAGCACAGAGCTGTATTGAGGCAACACTGGGTGATGAAATTTTGCACCCTAACAATTTTGCACCCGGGGTAACCAACCCTGTGCATTGCTGAGGCCTGGGAACGATCAGCCACTATGAATAATTACTTTCACCCATTGCCGATGTCATATGTCACATTTTATTCGGGTGTGTGCATCAATACTCTGACAAAATCCTCTCTAAATCCCAAGCGTGATCTGTTCCAAAATGAATGGGACTATCTGGCAATACATAAATTCTTTAAAAGGTACAAAGGCATACACGCATGCAACTTTCCATTTCATATAATGTCAAAGAAAGACCCCTTTGCCCTTTCCCTGCAACCCCTACAATTTGGAAATAAAAAAAACCCGAGCTGATTATGGGGTTATATATATATATTTACCATTAAAAGTATAATCACTTTTGTGTTTTGACATTTAATTCCCCTCACCAAAAGACACGATAGGAATAAAAAGTCAAAACCTTTCATGTGTTTGATGTTCAGGTTCCGCCCATGTATTTCAATGGGAACAAAATTCAGACAGCAACACAGTAGAGAAAATTTAAAATGAAGCTGTTTTTTGCTGCATACCTGGAGATCCTTTTAGAATTGACATAATTTAACCTAAACTGAGCATAACAAAGAGAGCATCAGTGTGCTCCAGTGGTTACAGCACTGGGCTTCGACCTGAGGTCCAGATTTCACAGTATAAACCTGTGAATGTCTACTCAGAGGTCATGAACCCATTGAGTCCACCTTCTCTCTGAGCAATGCACCAAGGATTGCTATCTTCATTCCCTGATCAACCGTGAATTTTTGGGGTAACCTTGGTTAAGAGACTCAGGCTTTACTGCAGTCCCCCAAAGAATGGGACTGATAGGGATGGCTCCGAACATGAACTATAAATCAGCTTGCACATTGAAACGAAGCATAGAAATTTGTTGAAATAATGGATTTGACCAATGTATCGGAATTTAGAGTTTGCCAGCAACACTGATCAGCTTCCAAATATTATTCAAGAAGTTGAGGGCAAGGCTTTGTCCATATACTTGAACCTGTTCACAAAGCTCAGGAGAGGGGTTTTTGCGTGTTATATGAAGGCAAGGCCAGTTTAGATATGCACACGTTCAATGCAGAGCTGTGGCCACTCGTGGCTCTCTGATAAATACATGTCTTTATTGATAGTACAAGTTTGTGTAGCTTCGGGGAGGCAGTGGCTATTGACGGAGAGAGATTAATGCTTTATTGATCACCAAACACAGGCTACTCACTGGGATGCCTTGCTGCACACTTATCACACCAATCTCAAAAGAATTCCCCTGGCTGCCAATAACCTATTGAGTGAGGTTCACAGTTTTGGTCTGCAGCTACAAATCCTGAACAACTTGGGACCTCTGGCCACACTCTCATCCCTATTGCTCTATTGAGATGGTGATGCTTTCATGATGGTGGTAGTGTCACCATCAACAGAGAAACCAGAGATAGCCTTCACCATTGTGGTGCTCCTGGTTTGGAATCTTCTTCCCCCTGATTCGAGGCAGGCACCATCAATGATGACGTTTTGGCATGTCCTAAAAATGAGGCCATTGATGAAACTCAGTTACATGATGTGCTTTTTATGGTTATATTGGATTCTTATTTTTTTTGTACACCACCTTGAACTTCTCTTTTGACATCTACCTCACTTGCATAGCATTCACATGCTTATAACCAGGCTTCGTCATTTATTAAAAACTGCATTTATAAAAAATATAATTAAAAAATCTCCAAGCAATTTACAATTAGAAAAATGCAATGATGACCGCAATAATCATGCAGATAATGTTCAGTAAAGTCACCTTAAAAATATGTCTGTGGTTTGCTTTTGCTTTCTTTGTTCATTTGTTCCAAATTTGTTTGTAATAATTGCACTTCATGAACTGCATCTTTATTGCGACTCAATAAAAATAATGCTTGGGAAATGTTAGCAAGTCTGTGCTCCTGATTTCTAAATGTTGCAAAGTGCAGACTGCATTGCCAAACCAGCACTTCCACACGGTCCCACGTTGCCAAATGTATGCAAGAGCCCCTCCCCACAATAAAATGCTGGCCACAGGTCTGGATGTTACTGGTTATGGTGTACTTCCGTTTCAACTCCTGTTTTCCGTGGGGTATGATAGCACAACATTTGTGCCAACCCAAAGCCAGTTCCACTGGCGTAGGAAGGGCGGGGTGTAGGGGGCGGGGCGCCACGGGCAGCGGGATCACGATAGGGTTCCATCTCGGCACGCCCTGCCCCCAGAACGAGCGCCACACCCCTGCGGGCGGAGCTCCACGCCCCCAGAATGCATGCCACACCCTGCGGGCGATGCATCCCACCCCCAGAACGCATGCCAGCCCCGCCCCCACCTGCTTCCCATCCCCGGTGCCAGAGCATGAAGCTCTGCCACTGGCCAGTTCCAGGTGTTTTAGTCCCTGGAAAGACAGGGCATCTCCTCACATAGGACAGTCCATAGTTCCTGGTACCTTCCTGATGATGAGGAGGCCTGATGAAGGTTTAGGGCACAGCAGGATGGTGGTAGTGGTGGCAAATGTCTCTCCCCAGATCTTAGGGAGAGGCAGACAGTATGCTTCTGAATACCAGTTTCTGGAAACCATAGGAGGTGAGGCTGTTCTTGCATTCAAATCCTGCTTGTGGTCTTTCCTTACACATCTTTTGCCAATGTGAGAACTGGATGCTGGACCAGATTGGCCACTGGCCTGTTCCAGCAGAATGCTTCTTATGTTCTCGTGTTGCTGGTGGTGGTGGTGATGGGCAGGTGGCAGACTGTTGTGCTTTTGCTGAAAGCCCTGAATCTTTTCCAAAGCAGATACCTGCAAGCCAAAAAGTGGGCAGCATCATTCATTGCAATGTTGTCAAAGTGTCTTGTTTCTTCTGCAGCAGTTTTGACCAAGCCCCGGTTATCCGGACGACAACTTCAGAACTTTCAGAGCTAAGCTCTTTATACTACTAAAAAGTCAAGTTTAGCTTTGCAGTTTCATTCATTTGTTTGTTTATTGCATCTTTCACCAAAAAAATAATAATAATAATTCTGAAGGTTGACGTTTTGTTCTGCCGTGAGATTTTAATGCATGTTGCCATGGAACAATTTAGATTGTCAAAAACAACAACATAAAAAGGATTTCCGGATTTCTCAAGAAGCTCAAAGGTTTCAGATCTTTCTCTCTTTCTTTGAAAAAAAAATGTTTGTGCTTTATTTTGACGTGGCATAAGAAAAGTTTGGCACGTATTCTCGTACTCGCTATTGTGACAGCTGTATTTAATGAGTGCAAAAAGATCAGAAAAACATCCTATACGCTGGGTTGCCAGTGCCAGCTGATGACAAGATAGAAGCATCCATGTAATGAAAGAGGCAGCAGAATCGCTCATGTAGCTATAGGATGAGAACGAAATGTGACCCTCCTCTTATGAGTGGGCCCTTTGAAAGTATCACATGGGTCGGTGAGTGTGCGGATTCTGTTCCTTTGCCTTGTCTGAATGCTTGCTCTTCAACCCTAAACACTTAGCTACATGTCTTAAGAGTGGACAACTATTACAGATGACTTCCGACAGCCCCTAAGATAAAAGAAAGAAAGGGAAGAAATCCCACACACAAAGAGATGCAAGTGTCAGGGTAGCAATTCTGTGCGATGCTAAGGATGCTGTGTTTCATTGCTTGAGATAATGCCATCTCAATGTGACATACATGCTTCTGGGCACCACAGAAAGCGGGTTCTCCTTCATGGAGAGCATGTGTTGCGGTGGGGGTCAGCAGGCCACCCCTCCGTTGCTGGGGCGGGTTAGTATGGATGGCCTCTACTGTGATTGGGCTCTGGGTGTCGTTGGGGAGATTCATATGTTGCAATTTGTTGATGGACAGCCCAGAGCCTATATATTACCCTGCACGCAGCGTGGGAGCTCTCCTGGCTTCGTGCATCGGATCACCCACCCTCCCTTCCTGTTTTTAGGCCTCTGCGTATGACCTTGCTATGCCTGTCACAGGGTCGTCTGCTTTTGGGGCAGGGGTCTGGTAGGAATTTTTCCATTTCCATCTGGTATTCGCCTACTGCGTAGCAATTAGTCACAACTTGTAAGGTTGGAGGTTAGGCATTGGTTATAAATTGGTTGGTGGAGGGGCAGGGTTGGCTGTGGCTGCCCCTTCAATGCTGCTGCTGCACGGGGAATTCCGTTAAAGGAATCCAGGGGCTCGCCATGCTTTGTCCGTATCCCCCGGTCGGGGGCCAGGGCCACGCAAGAGCCCCTGGGAGCATTAGGGGAGAACAGGCACACATTCTCTCCCCCAAAGTGTTTTCCCCTTTACTGACTCCACAGGCAGGTGGATGTCAGTTCTGTCCCCAGCGGGACAGATTGTCTTAACCAATGCCTAAGCAACCAATCACATATTTTGTATTTTAATAAAGTTGTGGTCAAAATAATGCCAAAAACCTTAAACTTATATCTTGTGTGATGTGTGTTTCATTTGAGGGGTGGTTTGGGGACCTCGATACGCAAGTAAATTAAGCTGGAACAGAGAAGGTCGCTGTTATGTACTGAGTTGAATAGGATCCAAACTGCAGCAGTCTGATTGGTCCTAGAACAATAGGATTGAGATTGCAGCAGTCTGACTGGTCCCAGAACAATAGGATTGAGATTGCAGCAGTCTGATTGGTCCCAGAACAATAGGATTGAGATTGCAGCAGTCGGATTGGTCTGCAGGAGCCACCCAATCCAGCTCCAGGTGGAAGTGAATCCGCACTCTGATTGGCAGACAAGAGTATCCCGGAATTAGCCAATCACGTGGGGCCCATTGTGTAAATAGTGTATATAAAGCAAACGTTTTGGGGGAACTCCATTCCTCACTACTATGAGCTGAATAAAGAGCATGAAAATCACACTGGACTCCGAGTATCTTTCACTGGCGACGAAGGTGGGATCCCGCTGAGCTGACTGCCACACACAGCACCGCAGCAACGCCACCTGCCGCACAGCTGCCTCGCACCGTGTATCCAGGCTTCAGCTCCGGGTCCCAAGGAACTCAAGATGGCAACGGACAGCAGTTTCTCGCCGTTCAACCCAGCATCAGGAGACTGGGAAGGATACGCCACCCGTTTCACCTTTCTTCTAGAAGCCAAAGGGGTCACCAACGATGCCAAGAAGAGGGCGATATTCTTCAGCGTCTGTGGAGAGGAGACATTCGAAATCGCCCGGGCTCTCCTCGCGCCTGATGATGTCGCTACCGTTCCTTACAAAACAATAGTGGAACGGCTGAAGGGGCACTTCTCGCCACAGCCCTCGGTGGTGGCTCGTCGAAATGCCTTCTATGCAAAGCGGCAAGCCCCTGGGGAAACCATAACGGGGTTTGTGACCTCCCTCCGCCAAGCTGCTCGGTTCTGCAACTTCTCAGAGTTGGAGAACATGCTGCGTGACCGCCTCGTCGGTGGCCTGAGGGACGAGAAGCTGCAACGACGCCTCTATGCCAAGAAGGACCTAACGTTCCAGGTCGCTCTGGAGGAGGCCCTGGCAACAGAAGCCGCCGAGAGGTCGATGCAAGAGGCACAGCCGAGCGTGCCGTCCCAACCAAGGGTCCACCACGAGGACCTCATCGACGATCCAGGATCAGACAGGGAGGAGGTGCACAGAGTACAGCAGCGCACTCAAGCCGTGCACACACCACAGCTGCCTCGACCAGAAGGAGGGAACTGTGCAAGCTGCGGGGAGAATCACGAGAGGAGGACCTGCCGTTTCCGCAATGCCGAGTGCAGGCAGTGCAGAAAATCAGGCCACATCGCCCGGGTGTGTCGGGCTCGGCCCATCCAACGCCAGGCATCAGATGACCGCCCCAAGAGCCCCAGGTCCTGGGCCCCAACGCACCAAGGCAACTCGACGGAGACCACGGACTACCAGGTATACCAGTTGCCCCACCCCAACATAGAGAAAATTTATGTAGAGGTACAGATAGAGGGGGCCCCGTGCCGCATGGAGCTGGACACAGGTTCAACCCTATCCATAATCTCGGCACGGACTTTAAGGAAACTGTGCCCTAGTGGGGGTCCCAAACTTAGGCCGGCCCCATTCACCCTCCGGGACTTCCAGAAACGTAAGGTCCCCACAATGGGGGTGGGGACCTTCAGGGTGCAATATCGAGGGCGGACGCGGCAACTGGACTTGCTCGTGGTCAAGGGCTCCTACGTTAGCTTACTGGGATTGGCATGGTTTGGACCACTGGGGCTAGCCGTCACCGGGGTGAACCGCACTAGCTTACAAGTGGATGTGGACGCCATATGCAAGGAGTTTCCGGCAGTTTTCGATGGGAAATTGGGACAGTATACGGGGCCCCCCATTGCCCTACAGCTGGACCCCGCAGTACGACCTGTCAGGCTCAAGGCCCGCCGGGTCCCGTTCGCCCTGAAACCCCGTATAGACAAGGAATTGGACCGGCTCGTGGAGCAAGGAGTGCTGGAGCCTGTGCCTAATGTCACCTGGGAAACCCCGATCGTCACACCCGTCAAGCCTAATGGTTCGGTCCGCATCTGCGCAGACTACAAATGTACCATAAACAAGGCCCTCATGGCCCACGCATACCCAGTGCCAGTGGTCAGCCATGTCCTCGCCACCCTGGCTGGGTCAAAATTTTTTGGCAAGCTGGACTTGGCCCAAGCCTATCAACAGCTGCCAGTAGATGAAGCCACAGCAGAGGCACAGACGATTGTGACGCACAGGGGAGCGTTCAAGGTAAAGCGGCTGCAATTCGGTGTCAGCGTGGCACCAGGCATATTCCAGAATCTAATGGACTCGCTGCTTAAAGGGATTCCTGGCGTCACCCCCTTCTTTGATGATGTGTTGATTGCCGGGCCCACGGCAGAGGAGTTTGAGGACCGCCTTCGCACCGTTCTGCACCGTTTCCAGACAGCGGGTCTCAAGGTGAAGCGGGAAAAGTGTCTACTAGGAGTGCCTCAGGTGGACTTTCTGGGATTTATGGTGGATGCAGAAGGGGTCCATCCGACTGGGGACAAGGTACGGGCCATTTGTGATGCCCCAGCGCCCAAGGGCAAGACTGAACTTCAGGCCTTCTTGGGGCTATTGAACTTTTACCATGCCTTCCTTCCCCATAAGGCAGCAGTAGCAGAGCCCCTACACAGACTCCTGGACAAGTGGGCCCCTTGGGTGTGGGGCCAGCGCCAGGAGGCCGCATTCCAGGCAGTCAAGGACTTGCTCATCTCAAACTCGGTCTTGGCACACTTCGACGAGAGGCTGCCGGTGGTGCTAGCATGCGACGCCTCACCCTATGGCATCGGCGCTGTCCTTGGACACCAACTCCCAGATGGAAGAGAGGTGCCAGTGGCATACTTTTCCCAGACACTCACCGCAGCTGAGCAGAACTACTCGCAAATCGACAAGGAAGGTCTGGCAATCGTGAAGGGAGTAAAAAAATTCCATGATTTCTTGTACGGGCGGCCCTTTACCGTGGTGACTGATCACAAGCCGTTGCTTGGTTTGTTTGCTCCCGAAAAGCAGACCCCCCAAGTGCTGTCTCCTCGCATCCTCAGGTGGTCAATTTTCCTTGCCGGCTACCAGTATGCACTGATTCACCGCCCTGGGAAAGCGATGGGCCACGCAGACGCCCTCAGCAGGCTACCACTACCAGAAACAGGCCCCGACCCAGCACCCGCACAAGAGGTTATGAGCCTGGAGCTGCTTCCCAACCGCCCTATTCAGGCACAAGAAGTTGCACACCATTCCAAGAAAGATAGGGTCATCTCCCGGGTCCTGGACTGGGTGTGGAGGGGATGGCCCAGCAGCAGCCCTGGGCCAGAATTCGCTGGCTACACAACCCGTAAACATGAACTGTCGGCCCACAAGGGGTGCCTGTTATGGGGAAGCAGGGTCGTCGTTCCTGAGCCCCTTCGCAAAAGGGTCCTTGCAGCCCTACACGAGACACACCCCGGGGTAGTGAGAATGAAGGCCCTCGCCAGGAGTTATGTATGGTGGCCAGGGATTGACGGAGAGATAGAGACCTGGGTCAAACACTGCCAGGCCTGCCAAGAATCCCGCCCAGATCCCCCAAGGTCCCCAGTGCAGTCCTGGGAGTCCGCCCAAGCACCATGGTCACGCCTGCACATGGACTTCGCGGGCCCCTTCCAGGGGAAAACATTCTTCATAGTGGTGGACTCCTACACCAAATGGCTGGAAGTCGCACTGGTACCATCCACTTCTACGTCCGCAGCCATCCGGGTACTATGCAGGCTGTTTGCAACCCATGGACTCCCTGACACTCTCGTCTCAGACAACGGAACCGCATTTACGTCAGAAGAATTCCAGACCTTCACAGCGCAGAATGCCATCCGCCACATCCGCTCAGCACCATTCCACCCTGCCACCAATGGCCAAGCAGAGCGCATGGTGCGGACCACCAAGGACACCCTACGCCGCATGACGCAAGGGGACTGGGAGTACCGCCTTGCCACATTCCTTCTAGCACAGCACAGCACCCCCAGCTCAACAACTGGCCGGAGCCCCGCTGAACTACTAATGGGCCGGCGCCTTGCAATCAGACTGGACCGCCTCCACCCCGACAGAGCTCAGGATGAGGTAGGGGTGGGTGAAGGCAGGAACCCCCGGACCTTTGTGGCCCAGGATCCAGTGTACGCAAAGAATTTTGGGGCAGGCCCGGCATGGGTACCCGCCACAGTCACCAGGGTGACGGGCCCCGTGTCATACAAGGTGCTAACAGAGGGGGGGCAATGCTGGCGCCGCCACTGCGACCAGCTACGGCGACGATTCCCAGGAGAAAACCAGGAGGAGGACAGGTCAGAGGAGTCCCAAGGGAACAGTGGGGCATTGAGACCCGTAGAGCAGGAGGGGCTGGCAGGGGAGGCAGAATCAGTAAATACTGAGAGGACCCGCGAGGCCGAAAGGGCACCGGAACCAGAGCCACGACAGAGCGAGCTGGTTGCGCCAGACCAAACAACCCCATCACAACCAGCAGCCTTGGAACACGAGCCAGAACCAGAACCCCTGACCAGGGAACAGCCCAGGCCGCAACGCACATGTAGGCGGCCAGCGTACCTTGAAGTCTATGGATGCAACCTCCCAGGCAGGACTGGAACTTAGAGGGGAGGGGTGTTATGTACTGAGTTGAATAGGATCCAAACTGCAGCAGTCTGATTGGTCCTAGAACAATAGGATTGAGATTGCAGCAGTCTGACTGGTCCCAGAACAATAGGATTGAGATTGCAGCAGTCTGATTGGTCCCAGAACAATAGGATTGAGATTGCAGCAGTCGGATTGGTCTGCAGGAGCCACCCAATCCAGCTCCAGGTGGAAGTGAATCCGCACTCTGATTGGCAGACAAGAGTATCCCGGAATTAGCCAATCACGTGGGGCCCATTGTGTAAATAGTGTATATAAAGCAAACGTTTTGGGGGAACTCCATTCCTCACTACTATGAGCTGAATAAAGAGCATGAAAATCACACTGGACTCCGAGTATCTTTCAGTCGCCAAGATTATCAAGGGTCTGGAAACCAAGCATTATGGGGAACAATGAAGGAGCTGGGTATGTTTAGCATGGTAAGAGGAGATATGGTGGCCATCTTCAAATATCTACAGGGCTGTCTGTCACATGGAGGATGGAGCAAGCTCGTTTTCTCTTGCTCCGGACGGAAGGACCTGAACCACTGGATTCAAGTTACAAGAAAAGAGATTCTGACTCAACATCAGGAATAATGTTCTGACACGGTTGACAGTGCAACAGACTCTCACAAGAGGTGGTGGACTCTCCTTCCTTGGAAGCAGAGGTTGGATGGCCAGCTGTCATGGATGCTTTAGCTGAAATTCCTGCATTGCAGGGGGTTGGACTAGATGACCCTCGGGATCCCTTCCAACTCTATCATTCTATGGTGCTCTTCCATCATCGTCACCACCCTTTATATCCTCAAAGAAACCCCGTGAAATGGAGCAAGTGTTTATTTCCCATCTTAACCTAAGAGCAGCTGGCCAGCTGTGGGACAAAACAGCAGCAATAGTCCCCCAGCAGTGGCACCTCTGCAACTTGCCAGGAGAGGGAAATGCAATGTAGTAGAAAGTAGGGGCTGTGCAGGTGGACCAGCAGAGGCAGTACAGGGTTCCTGCCAGGGCACCCACACAGCCCCAAACTCACAACTGTCTTGCTTCTCCCCTTCGTAGTAAGCAGCAGTGACGCCGCCACCAGGAAGCTATTGCTGTTGCTTCAACCCGGCTGGTTGAGCTGCTCCTGACATGCCCACAGTCTGAGAACTGGGTGTAACTGTGCACAGCTTTACCCCCAGCAGTCTGATGAAAAGCCAGAGCAGCTCCTTGCATATTTGGCTTTGTTATTACACTATGAAATTAAGGTCACGAATGCTAGGAGCAACACTGAGGATGGAGATGAAAAGAAACCGACCAACAGCAGTGACCTTTCTTCTCTATTGAACAAGCACTACTTATTTAACTTCATTCATTCTTTCTATCCTAACCCAAGGTGGCATACCTGTGGCTTCCAAGCAGCCACTCACCCAGGCACTGACCAAACTGAGTCCTGCGTAGCTTTAGCAAGTTGGAGGTTTCATGTGCCTTCAGACCATTCCTTGGGACCTCTCAGTGGTTTGCAACTCTCCACATATTTCTATGGTTTTAAGGAGCAGGCTTCGGTTCCAAATAATTTGCAAGCTGAAGAGGTCAGAGGGTTTGTTTTGCTTTTGTTTGGGGGTGGGGGTGGGGATTGTGGCCAGCTACGTAGATCTGTGTTCATCCAGGCTACAAGCAACAGAAACTGTTATCTAAGTAGATATAGGCAGCGTCATCCTCCTTTTCTTAAATCAAAGTCTGTGTCTCCTGATTCTCTCTGGTGACTTCTGGCTTATCATTCCTTTGTACAGAAGATCTAAGTATATCATTCTCTCTCATGTCTCCATATGGTACAGTTTCCCAGAAATTCTTCCTACGGTCTTGAGATGACAGGAAGGATGGATTGTCAAACTGGACCAATACAGCCATTTACTCTTGGGGGGGGGAGAGAAACCCTGTGGGTGTCTCCAAGCTTTACTGTAAGTCATATTTGCTTAATTTATGCCTCTACTGACAAATAATTAGGTCAGCAATTAATTTTAAAATGCAAATGTGCTACAGGCTTCCATGTTTCGAGAAATACGTACCCTTTGTCTTCCATTCATACTTACTTAATGGATTTAGTCTTAATGGATTTAGTTTAATAAAGAAAGGAAATTGTGTTTTCTAATGCTTTATTTACTTGATTGAGTTGGACTTTTTAAAAATCAAATATTGACATCAAATGTTTGTTCAGGATCAGGTAGACTAGAATCTAATGGAGGAAAGGAACCAAACATTGTAGTGTCATTTTTAAAAAGTCGATTTTTGCTATATAGTCTCCTTTGTTCTCTTATAATGGCAATGGCACCCACCTGAGAAGTACCGGAGGTGAGTCCCTGTGAGTTCCAGGCTGGGGGGGGAACCTGGCTGTGAGTTATATGATAGGCTCCTCTGCAATACTTCACCATACCACAAACAAGAATCAGTTCTGGGAAACCTCAAGCCTACCACAAGAATTGTGGGGAGGGAAGAGACATGCTTATATGCCACTTAGCATCTGTGTTCAGCTCTATCTGAACTTTCCTGTCTTGTTGCAATTGGCTCCATCGATTTCTATTTCACTTCATAATTTTTTGCTTTTTTAGAATGCATTGAATATGGACTGGCCGCCACCACCACCACCACCCCACTCCCCAACACGTTAACTTTTTGGGTTTAGGTCTTGCCACATTGTGGCCATATACCATGGTACCATAGCATTAGCTTAGTGTTTGTTTGGCTCTAGCGCAATTGATGCTGGTGGAGTTAAGGATTTGCTACTTGATCTAATGGCAATAGCTTTCCAATAGACATGCACGGAATCATTGATTAGTTTGTCCTCTCCTTGTTTGCATTGGGACGCTGTTCAATTTACACCAATTAAAGAATGCTTGGTTTGTGTATTGAAGAATAATTAAGGGACGGAATTCCCTATAGGCTGCTAAAAATGACATCTGACTGGAGTGGTGATTACAGCATGAAGGCAACATTAGTATTTAAATAGTTTGACTGCTATATAAAATCATTACAGCAGCTCACCATGAAAAAGAGCATTAGTTAATTTTGCCTATAACTGAATTATTTGTGTGTATTTGCCTAGCCCATTTAAACAAATTTGACAAGGCTAATCTTAAAACAATTCCACAGTGATCGGTGTCAGATCCAGCTCAGAGCAACATTTGTAATAATAAGGAACATTTTTGCATACATACTCACATAAAGACACACAGATTTGCCCAAACTAGAAATATTCATGGAAGACACAGCATGCTCAGATATGTGTTTAGCACAAACCCGGCATCATTCCTGAAGACAAAGTAACTATGTATTAAGCAATGGTATAATAGGCATGCAAAATCTCCATGTGGAAGAACTGGGTTCAAATCCTACTCGTATATAGCTTTGGAAGAATCTGTGGTGATGAAATGGGAAAGGAAGGAGGTCTTCCACACAAGGCATCATGAAGCCATGGAATTCACTACTGTAGAGATGACCACCTTTTCCAGGGATTCTTCTCTTCTCATGAGGTGGCCAAAGTACTGGAGCCTCAACTTCAGGATCTGTCCTTCCAGTGAGCACTCAGGGCTGATTTCTTTGAGTATGGTTAAGTTTGATCTTTTTGCAGTCCATGGGACTCTCAAGAGTCTCCTCCAGCACCATAATTCAAAAGCATCAATTCTTCAGCGATCAGTCTTCTTTATGGTCCAGCTCTCACTTTTATACATTACTACTGGGAAAACCATAGCTTTAACTATACGGACCTTTGTCGGCAAGGTGATGTCTCTGCTTTTTGAGATGCTGTCTAGGTTTGTCATTGCTTTCCTCCCAAGAAGCAGGCGTCTTTTAATTTCGTGACTGCTGTCACCATCTGCAGTGATCATGGAGCCAATGAAAATAGGGAAGTCCTATTCCATAATAATAACAATAATTTTATTATTTATACCTTGCCCATCTGACTGGGTTGCCCCAGCCACTCTGGGCGGCTTCCAACATCTATAAAAAACATAATAAAACATTAAACATTAAAAACTTCCCCATATGGGGCTGCCTTCAGAAGTCTTCTAAAGGTTGTATAGTTACTTATCTCCTTGACTAGGAGGTTGCATAATTCCAACATTTCTCCGATGAAAATAGGAACGTTCTAAGGAAAAGCGTGACATTCCAGGAACAAATAAGAAACCAGGGCGGTTTCTGTAAATCCAGGACTGTCCCTGGAAAACAGGGGCACTTGTAGCTTACTGGTATTTAGTACTTCTGAGAATCTATCTGTCCCCCTATTTCTTCATTGCATTTCTTCTTCTTTTTTGCCTCTCTGTACATCTAAATAACTACAAACAGCTCCCATATGTTTTGAATTGTGAGGAAGGGTGTCAGGCAGTCTTTAAAAAAATAAAAAACACCCTACTAATTATGTTTTTTCTGAAATGTTATCCAATACTTTTGAAATGTGTGATTACCCCAGGCTGAATGCAGCCTGTCAGCCGCGCAGAGTGGCCCTCCATTGGCTCGATCAGCCTCCTGTTTGTTCTTCCCAGCAGAAACAGATGGATTGCTGAGCCTGTGACAGGCCCCAGTGCATGAGTGGTGGACTAAATTTAGCTTTGTGGGCCACAAATTGTGCAGATCGGGTTTAAACACGCAAGAAATTGAGGGTTTCCCATTTGCAGTCGTTGCCCGAGACTACTACTCCCAGCGGCCCACATTACAAAGCATCCCAAGGAGCAAACAGCAGGAGATTAGTATGTTGGCAGCCAAACAGTCTGGCAGCCTGATCTTATAAATTGGCTTTAGCTGTTGTAGCACAAACAGTAGTTCATCTTGCGCCACAGTTCTTGGCTCCAGCGCTGATGAACGGCCATTTGGATGCTTCTTTATCCCCAACCCATCCTCCATCCCTATCCTGTGCTAAAAGGACCTTAATGATTGTAGCAACTCCTGTCATATTCTAGGGCCTGGGCTGCAACATCACACCTGTGCAAAGTGTTCAGGTAGTTTTGTACATTGGTATTAGGTTCTCTACATGCGACTTAGGCAGCTTTTGTGTGGAGTGTAAGGAAGTAAATGTACATTAGCGGGAGGTGGAATTATTATTATTATTATTATTATTATTATTATTATTATTATTAAGCAATTGATTGGTTGATTAAAATTATGGCAATTTGGATTTGGAGAAGCACAATTCCAACATGTGGCTTTATATATCATCATTTATTTTTAAAATTGTGGGGGTGTGACTGCCTGTCTGTCATAGATAGATAGATATAGATAGATGAGGAGATGAGGGGGGAGAGGGAGAGAGTCATGTGGGTGGAGTACAATTATTATTATTATTATTATTATTATTATTATTATTATTATTATTATTATATCTAATGTGCCTAATATATTGACAAAATTTGGTTGAACTGCTTCACAAAATTCAGAAACGTGCGAATTTTAAAGGATAGGCACATATCTGTTTGCATACTGCCTTGGAAAGTATAAATTAGAATTAATATGCAAACTGGACCAAATTTCTCTGCGTCTAATACACACACACACACACACAGAGAGAGAGAGAGAGAGAGAGAGAGAGAGAGAGAGGATTTAGAATTATATTTTTGTAATGTATTACATTCCTATTTAAATATAGTATGTTTATTCTACTATAGTTAGATACTTCAGTGCATTTAATTAGATCATCTACCACTTCAAGGCCTTACAGGGAGGGCACTATCCTTCCCAGAAGCATTCCTAGGAACCCATTGAAGGATTATTTATATTCCACGTGCTCTCTAATTGATCAAAAGCTTCACTGTTATGAAACAGAATAGGCTTCTGTGTAGGCCTCTAGAGGGCATTAAACCGAAATCTGAGGTGTTCCCACATGCCCTGTGCTATACACAAACCACCGTGCATAGCCTATCATTTTTGCCTTCAATGGGTTTTTTTGTTTTGTTTTGTTTTTTTAAATCCTCACATTCATTTCATTTCCCAGTGTTAACTCCCTCCCCCAACACACACACACACACACACACACACACACACACACACACACTAATTGCACTATCTTTCTCAGAGAAATAAGCCACCCATTTTTGCCCAGGTTACGCAGCATACAATTGTCAAATTGTGTCTTGACCTCCTCACATTGCAGCCGAGCTTTTTCTTAAGCAGAAACAAAAACAAAACACCCCAGTGTGTTGGGTCACAAAAGCCACCCGATTTGAAGCAAACACCGATACAGGGAGAATGTTCATCTTTCAGCCCGCGAATTTCACTCTGGGCGATACATGCAGAAAAGGGGGTAAACAGCCCTATGGAATAGTCACCGAAGATTAATGGCAGGAGAAGGGGAAATGATATAGAGCAGGCAGAACAAAATATGAACCACCCACACAAATAAAGCTGGACAAGGCTTCATTTTTAAAAGTCAGCCCAAACAGCAGGATGGCTTTGAAAAAAAATCCGGGCCATTTCAGTGTAATTTTGCATATGAGGGCTTTCAGGAGACGTGAATTGAAGCCAAACAGTAACTCTATTTTCTGCACTTCTTTTCAGGGGCCCAACTGGTAAAGTAGGATTTAGCACTTAATTCCTGTACTTTTATGTGGAAAATGAGGAATTTACACCTTAAAGGGAAATTGCTTTTCAATCTCTCCTACTTTTCCTTTTTATTTTTGGTTTCTAATGTGTGTTTGTGTGTGTCTGCACACACACACACACACACACACACACACACATCTATGGCAACATTCTTCACCTTCCCTTCCCAGCACATAATAAATAGCACAACCCCTCTCAAGTCTCGGGGTAAAGGCAGGCCAGGAAGGAAGCAGAAGAGGCCAGGGAAGCCTTCTTACCACTTTTTCTCAAAGGAAGGAAAGGCTGTAAAGTGTTCCTTAAGTTGTTTGTCCTTCTCGGTGCCAGCTTTGGTGTGCACTGTGCCATTCTCGGAATGAAAATTTGAGCAGACAGCAGGGGAAACGTAAAATGTGGGATTATGATTAGCAGTGAATGTTTGGCACCCACTGAAAAGCCAATATACATATGCAGCTACTGAGTAATGGTGGGCATTTTATTTTAGGCACAGAAGTGAGTCGATGTGTGCGGCAGAGCTGCTACACTGGCTTCCCGGAAGATGGGTCCAGTGGCGTAACGTGGGTTGCCAGAACGCGGGGCCATGCGGAGGGGTGAGGAGGCGGGGAAACAGACAGAGTATGCATGTGCATTCAACTGCTTTACAGCGTCTGCGTCACCCAGGAGATTGCAGCAGCAGAGATAAGAAAAGAAGAGTCATTTGATCGTCTGGAGAGTTCACTCCCTGTTTTGTATGGAGAAGCCATTTTCAATGGAGTCCAGCAGCGGAAGCATGCAGCTGTATTGAGGCAACACCAGGTGTTGAGATTTTACGCACCCTAACAATTTTGCCCCCAAGGGCAACTGCCCCTGTGGGGCATCCCTCCCCCATGCTCAGTGGCATAGGAATTGGGGTGTTGGGGGTGAAGGCTGCCTCATGTGTCATCACTGAGGGGGGTGATAAAACAGCAAAAATATGTGTGTGTGTGTGTGTTGTTTTGTTTTTAAATGGAGCTCACAACACTTTTTGGGGGGGGGAACTCCCGCACCCACCGCAACCCCCTTTCAACGCCACTGGTAGCTAGGTGAGGCAAAGGGCACAGGGCACCACACCGCGGGGCCTGCAGCGTGCCTGAGCCATGTGTCTCTCCTGAGGGGGAGGGGGAGGGGCGGCCGGACTGCCTGCAAGCTCCGCGCTGCTTTTTGAGCAGCTAGGGGCTTGCGTCTGCACACCATCTCAGCCACCCTACAGCTGAGAGGGAGGCTGCGGAGAGGCTCCACATAGCGTGCCCTGCCTTGGCTTGCTCCGCTCCCATGGGCAGCTTGCCCTGCCCCCAGCTGCAGGATGTGCATGCCACACCGGGCACCCGAGCGGCTAGCTATGCCGCTGCCCATGCTTCGCCATTGGATGGGTCTCTGATCTGTTGCAGGGTTGCCTCCGCCTCCACAGCTATGCATGGACAGGCCGCCTCTTCCTCCCAGGAGAAAGAGGAAGCCCACCCATGCGAAGGCGGCAGAGGCAGCCCCATGAACGGAGGCTGACAGAGGCTACCTCTGACTCACGAAGACACACACACACACACACACCCCAGTCCAAAGATATCCTCTTTGGGCTCTGGGGTGGGTCTTTTCAGGGAGGTGTGTTCCAGCACCTTTGGGACTAGAAAAAAGAGGACTGACTAATGCTCTCCTGTGCAGTATCAATATTTGCACTTGATTCACGAAAGGTTGATTTTCTGGGGTGACAATACAATGGCACCACAGGAACTGGGTGGACTTTTAAGCGGCTGTCCCTATGTGATCTCTCTGGATTTAGTTAGGGGTCTATTTGTGCAAGCAGGATGTAAAACCATCAGGTCAGGGCACTCATGGAAGGCCTTGAACATGACACGCTTGCTGTGCAGAAACTCCTTTACACTGAATCAGATGTGCATTTTCTTGAAAGTGCGAGGGAAGCTTGTGCAGTTTTATATCTACCTATGTTTTACTAGTTTTACAAGCTTCTGGTGCACCTTCATCCTATCATTACAGAGTCATAAATTAGAGCTCTTAAGTTAACAACTACCTTTGCATTGTTACAAACAAAGACCCAGGGATGGGCCACTTTACAGTGTGTTACCGCTTGCGGTGAGAAAGCGTTGGAGACCTAAGTCATCTCTGTACCGTACCAGCAGCAAATATACAAACAGATCATATTGGATGTGGGCAGGCTCCTGAAGCGAGCAGCCGCACCCTGCCTACTAATCCTGCAGAAGATTGCGCACTCACATAGCCAGTGCTTTCAGTTCAGCCACCTCCAGCTAAACACCTACCTCTCTGTATTTATAGCTCCATACTAGAAATATGTACTGATTCCAGCACACTGAGACAGGATAGAAAGAATCAGTTATATCTTATCCATTAGTGAAATTGACTTATTTCTCAAGAAGTTACTCAAGGAACTAGGTACATAGGTTCATTGAAAAGTTAGCTGTATTTAGAAATGCTTGGAAGATTTATTTTCAAAGCAAATTAGAGCCCTATGTCCTTCTAACCATGTTTTACATATTGATCCTACTCAACTCACGTTGAGCAAAAGATTCCTGCACTGCAGGGGGGTTGGACTAGATCAGGGTTTCCCAAACTTGGGTCTCCAGCTGTTGTTGGACTACATTTCCCATCATCCCTAACTAGCAGGGCCGGTGTTCAGGGATGATGCGAATTGTAGTCCAAAAACAGCTGGAGGCCCAAGTTTGGAAAACACTGGACTAAATGCTCCTTGTGGTCCCTTACAACTCTGATTCTATGGTTCTTTGAATATTTCTATATGGTTAAAGAGTTTTCTCATTTGTCATTTATACCTTTTGCTTCCAATTCCATTTATTATCTTGTTTAAAATTTACATTTTGTTAGTTGTGTTTTATCTTGGAAACATGCATTTGATGTTATTTATTTTTATCTGATTTTTTTTAATTTAGACTAAAAATTATAGCCTAACAAATTCTCAAAGAAGTTCAAGGAGGTTTAAAAATCCACAACTCAAAAACAATAAAGACATCATCATAAAATCTCCATTAACATATTAACATATTTTATTCATGGTATCAGTTCTGTTAATTTATAGTTTCCCTGTATAGTTTTGTGTCATTGGTTTGGGTTTTTTCTGCCTTCCATCTTTGATTTTTTTTAATGTAATACCATTTAAGATGATAAATAAAAAATATTCTAAAATAAATGCCCAGCCCTCCATCTCGCTTGAATTCAAAATGGCAGCAAAGTCTCAGCTAAGATATCCAGTCATTACACACCATTAAGCTCTTTTGCCTACTGTCAGTTGCTGGGTTATTCAAAACCAATGTGATAAACCCATTCACAATAATCAATTAGAGCTACTAGCTTAAAATTTATTTGCATTGTTCCAGTAAACAAAGATTTGCTATGAATTCTGAATCATAACGTCCCTTCTGGGTACCCTCTGCTAATCCTGTGTCAATTTCTCTACCCGTGTAAACATGTGTACAATGGAAAACCTAATCAATTCCTTAGTGGGAAGAATTAACAAAATTTAAAGGGAACTCTAGGAAAGAGAGTAAAGGTACCTTCAACAGACTTCTCTCAGCAACATTTCCTAAATCACAATTTGAACACTTCCTTATCTTAGTAAATGAAATCCTTCCAGATTCTTATTTTTCTTCTGGTTGCAAACACACCACCTTCTAGAGGAAAATGTTATCACTCTATGAGCTAAATGTCATTTAAGTAATTATTTCTTACTCCTGAAATCTTTTCCCTCACAGAAAAAACAGAACTCCTCCAGTGACTTCCTTGCTTCACATAGGGATTCACTCAGGAACCCTCCTAGGAGTTTCACTGACCAAATATCTTCCCACAGCTATCCCTCAGCAGTCAGAACAAACCAAAGGTGGAAAAGTCTGAGGGCTGCTAGGTTGTAAAATGTATCTGAGAATGATTCTCTGGCATCATGTGCTGGGTTATTACAACCACCCTGAATGTATGTTGGTGCATTGAGATTCATTCCTTGGTAGTTTTGGATTTAATCAAAGACTGGTCAGCAATACGTTTAGCAGCATTCATGACCTGATTTATTACTGGGCATGAAGGGGCAGAGATAAATGGCAAAGCTACTATGTCTTTTCCACCTGCCAGACATTTTTCATCTTATCGGTGGTATCGTTCTATATACTAACATCTAAGAATATTCCCAGAGCCCATCATATGAAGCTAAAACTCTGGATCTCCTGAAATTGAACTCAGCGCCAATGATTTCGTATCCCAAACACACTCCAGAATGCTGTTCAAGGCAGTTTTGTGGCTTTTGGAGTTGGGATTTGGTGTAAGAGCTGTTATTAAACTAGGATGAAAAGCTTTGGATTTTTTTTTTATGTTTCTTTGGAAAGGAACCATTTTTCAAAAGGGGGAGAGTCAGCCCTCTATTTTGGCTTATGCCTTGATGAATTTATTAGTCTTTCAGTTTGTTGTTTTACTGTTTCAGTTTCTCGTCTTCCCTTCTCCATAAGGTCCCAGGGTGGGTTACAACAGTTTAAAAAGACAACATTAAAATATATATATAAAAAACAGATTAGTGCATAGGTTGACCATGAAGCTTGCTCCCATAAGAGGCAGTGGTCAGCAGCAGCACTTTTTGTTGACATCCATCTCTGTCAGGAAACCATGGAGGGAGTGCACCTTTGAGGATGAAGTCAAACTATTGGAAAGTTGAAGCGCTTGCTCTGGAGACCAATGTGGGAGAGACATGTTTGGTTGCAGCTGGGGCAGACAAAGGCGTTTGGTTGTGCCGCTGTTGATGCACCAATGGCATTTCTTCTCTCTGAGCTCGTCCCAGAAGTCATTCCTCCTCTGGTCGCTGTTATGAATTCATGACCTGTCTGTCTCCAAGCACTGTGGTTGTCTGCAAAGAATTCCCACATGGCGGGGGTTGATGTTGCCAGCCTTCATTACAGAAAGCCAGCAGTCTCCTGACAGTGAAACCAGGACCACAGGGGCAACCTTCAAACCTAGCACACACAAATTGTAGATGCTCACCCTAAAGCTACGGCTGATTAATACCTTTATAAGGGCCAAACAACAATGTCACAGAACTGTGAGCAAGCTTTCCGGTTCTCCTGAGTTCTTGTTCAGACTGGATGTTTTAAAAAAGAAAGAAAGAAAGAAAAGAAAAGAAAACGGGTTGGGAAGGGGAGGAGGGAGTATATTTAGTTAATGTTCAAAGTCTGCAGTTTGTAGCCATCTTAAGAGTTCCGCAGGGCGCAATCCTTTCCCCGATGCTTTTTAATATCTTTATGTGCCCTCTCGCCCAGATTGTCCGGAGTTTTGGGCTGGGTTGTCATCCATATGCTGATGACACCCAGCTTTATCTACTGATGGAAGGCCGCCCTGACTCGGTCCCGGACACACTGACCAGGTGCTTGGAGGCTGTGGCTGTATGGATGCGTGGGAGCCAGTTGAAGTTAAATCCTTCGAAGACAGAGGTCCTCTGGCTGGGTCGAGACAACATGGGGTCGGGGGGCCAACTCCCATCTCTTGCGGGGGTGCAATTAGTGCCAGCACCTTCTGTCAGGAGTTTGGGTGTAACCTTTGACGCCTCACTTTCTATGGAGGCGCAGGTTACAGCCACAGCAAAGGTGGCATTTTTCCATCTCCGCCTCATTAGGCAGTTGGCACCCTACCTCTCTCACCCTGATCTGGCCACAGTGATCCATGCGACGGTCACCTCCAGACTTGATTATTGTAACTCGCTCTACGCGGGGCTGCCCCTGAAGCTGACCCAGAAACTCCAGCGGGTGCAGAATGCCGCGGCAAGGCTCCTCACGGGGTCTTTGCCGCGGGACCACATTCATCCAGTGCTTTACCAGCTGCACTGGCTCCCGGTGGAGTACAGGGTCAAGTTTAAGGTGCTGGTTTTGACCTTTAAAGCCCTATGTGGCTTAGGACCCTCATACCTAAGGGACTGCCTCTCCTGGTATGTCCCGGGTAGGACCTTAAGGTCCTCAAATAATAATTTGTTGGAGGTCCTGAGCCACAAGAATGCTAGGTTGGCTTCAACTAGGGCCAGGGCCTTCTCAGTACTGGCCCCGACTTGGTGGAACAGTCTGGCACAAGAGACCAGGGCCCTGCGGGATTTGGCATCTTTCCGCAGGGCCTGCAAGACAGAGCTGCTCCACCTAGCCTTTGGGTTGTTTTCAGTTTAACCCTGATGTTTCGTTCTTTTGGTGTGATTGGTGGGCTACTTAAAAATGAGGCTGCAGTTTAGATTTAATTTTAAATTGTATTTTAATCTGTATTTTAATGAATATTTTTTATGTTTTTGTTGTGATTTTATTGGTGTTAGCCGCCCTGAGCCCGGTTTGGTGGGGAAGGGCGGGGCATAAAATTATTATTATTATTATTATTATTATTATTATTATTATTATTATTATTATTATTATTATTACATTAGAAGAATTGTGAAGATTTAATTAGGTTAGTCTCTGCTAGACACCAAGTACATTTCAGGTTGCACCCAGGGTTGCCAAGAAACAATGAAGGAATAATGGGTGTTGTTTAGGGAAGCAGCAAGGGTGTTTCTTTGGCACAGTAGCCTGTAGTGCTGCCTAAAATCTGCTAGGGGCTATAAGTTTGCACAACTCCTCTTACACACCATCTTAATAAAATGCGGACTCTGGGACTTGCTTGCTTTCCTCACCCTGACCACATTTTGTTCTAACATCCAGCTGGGAAAAGTTTCCTGAGCACCTCAAACGTTGTGTATAACTTTGTGACCTTACTTTTAAACTTTCCTTTTCCTTTCCTCTTCACTGCTTCCTGAGAAGTGGGGAAGTGAAGAGAAAAATAGTTGCTTTTTCTGCATTTCTTTAATTAGCTGGTCCTGCTGGTCCTCAATCAGTGCAGCCTTTCTTATGGCAAGCAGCTGGTGTGTTGTTCCCCCTCCCCCTACCACTGTTTTGCTGTTAGCGACAAAGGGACTTGTGCAACCATTTTTTAAAAAATAAAAAAAATAATGCTCTCTCTTGTAGATGATATCTCCTGGGTTTGTGATAAGCAACGGCTTTGAGTCAACAAGCTGAACTACAATTCTCAAATAGCAACTCACTCTACTGTTTTATTTCCCCCTCCCCATGAGAAATATTAAGAGTTTAGAAAACAACTCTGAGAGTTCTAAAGCAGCCATGTAAGGTTTATGCTATTATCGCTTGAGTTGTTTTTTTGCCGGTAGCCATCTTTTAAAGCTTCCTGGGGTGTTTTTCATCCCCTTTCTTTTTCTTGCGCAAGGAGGCTGCATCAGGTCTTTCCTTTCCCTCAGCCGAAGCAGCTGCTACTCTTAAGCAAATGCTGCATGCTCTTGTCAGTAGCTCTGCTTTTTCCACACTTTCGTTCCTTCAGAACTCACCATGTGGTGATTTATGGCACTTGAGTTTCTCAAGTTACTGTATAACTTCCTCCTCAGAGACTTGGTTCTGTATAAAGGCCATGCTCCCGTTTCCTGTGCCAAGTGCCCTTGGCACAGGAATTCCTGCGCCATTCTCATTGGTGAAGATGAGGTAAGATTTTCACTTAACCTCTAAGTTATATCAACATCCTCCCCATTTGACCTGCTCCAAAGGTTTGGGATACTCTCTGGGGCAAATGGAATCCTAATTGGGCAAATTGCACCATCAACTGCATATAGGACCAGGGCAGTCAATCGATTCAGCAGCCATCCACACACAGAAGTAAATTTTTTCCCATGCACAGAGTGGAATGCCGTTTGTACCACCCACGAGGCTGGTTGCTTTTGGGGTACATCCAATACCTAAATGGAAGAAAATCCAATCAAGGGGTCCATGTGTGGAAAGGCAGGCTGTGTACCTGTCGCTGCTTTTTGTGGTGCTCTGTGCCTCTCACCCCACCACTCTCTCTCTCTCTCTCTCTCTCTCTCTCTCTCTCACACACACACACACACACACACACACACACACACTCACACACACACACAAACACATTTCTGCCTCCACTTGTTCAATAAAGTGCAATATATTCTAAGCATTCTCTTCTTCCTTTCAGGCTCTTGATAATCTGTTTGGAAGAGGAAAGGAGATTGTGCCTGAGTGCTACTGTGCTTATCATCTGTACAATTTTTATATCCTGCCCTGGGTTCTTGTGGGAGTAAGGTTGGGATATTTTAAAAATGCATCAAAAATAAATAAAATAGCAGCAAGCTGGTGTTTGACACACATGTATAGTAAGTGTGATCAAAGCACTGGTGCAGTTAGGGGATTTAAAATGTTGGATTTAATGGTCACACCAGGGCCCATGTCTTTAGACTGTAATGCGCATTACTTCATTGGTAAAAAATCAGGGGTAGGCAACCTAAGGCCCGGGGGCCGGATGTGGCCCAATCACCTTCTCACTCCGGCCCACAGACAGTCCGGGAATCAGCATGTTTTTATATTAGTAGCATGTGTCCTTTTATTTAAAATGCATCTCTGGGTTATTTGTGGGGCCTGCCTGGTGTTTTTACATGAGTAGAATGTGTGCTTTTATTTAAAATGCATCTCTGAATTATTTGTGGGGCATAGGAATTCATTCATTTTTTTCCCTTCAAAATATAGTCCCATCCCCCACATGGCCCGAGGGATGGTGGACCGGACCACAGCTGGAAAAGGTTTCTGACCCCTGGTAAAAATCATCTCTGCTGCCAGTGGGCAGCCCAACTTCCCTCAATGCCTGCAGAAATGGCACTGCAGATTCAAAGAGTGGGATTTTGTTTGGATTCATTCATTCATTCATTCATTCATTCATTCATTTAGTGTTTATATATAATGACAAGACTATCAAGTATAGTATGTGCATTATATAAGATGAACACCCTTTCCACAAAAAGAGAACATTTTCTCTCTCATTTTAATGTACATAGTCGTACCTTATTGAGTCAAGCGTGTTTTCGATGGTGTGTACCAGTTCAGACTACAGATCAGGGATTACACTTTTGAAGTTTTCATATAGATATATAGCATCAGCTCTGCATATATCCAAAATAATGAGGTGAGTCAGGATGATTCAGTATAATCTTTAACATTACTGGGTTGGATCAAATTGGAACAACACAGCACGGATCCAAAACAGATTGGGCTTCTTCCAAACACTACAGATATGGATACAAGCCAAATCTTGCTGCAGCTGCACAAGAAAGGTACAGTAGATAGACAGACGGACAACTGCCATCTCACACACATAGAGCTATCTTGTCAGGAAAAGGACTTAGCTGGGTGGATCCTTTTCCCTGACACCTCTGCTTTTTGTTGGAGGAATGCTTCTTTCTGGGGGGAATCCAAGCAATCCATCCTCCTTTCCTGCCTCTCCTGATAGTCTGAAGTGGTCCAGTCTTTTAAGAGACATTGCACTACATGATTCTGCTGTTTTGATTCTGCTGAGGTTTTTATTCTTCAATTTTATCCAAGTGATTTTCCATTCCGCTTCAGCTGTTTGCCTTTCAGTTTGCTTCTTCCCTAGGGATGCATATTGCAGCCTTAGCCCCAGTTCACATGTGCATGTCAACCACTCATTGCATGCAGCATCAAGTGATTATTGCATGTGCGGGTGCCAATTAGTCATCACAGACTGGACTTTCATGTTGCATGGTGCCAACTCAAGCAGAATGACTGAGAATATTGAATGATCAAGTGATGACTCAATGTGATGCTCATGTTTAAGAAGAACACTTACATATTGTCTCCTGGTTACATTGCATCACCAAAGAATGGATGCTGCATTTCTCTCTGTCTGACTGCAAGAAGAAGAGAAGAAGAGTTTGGATTTGATATCCCGCTTTTCACTACCCGAAGGGAGTCTCAAAGCGGCTAACATTCTCCTTTCCCTTCCTCCCCCACAACAAACACTCTGTGAGGTGAGTGGGGCTGAGAGACTTCAAAGAAGTGTGACTACTAGCCCAAGGTCACCCAGCAGCTGCATGTGGAGGAGCGGAGACACGAACCCGGTTCCCCAGATTACGAGTCTACCGCTCTTAACCACTGCACCACACTGGCTCTCAAGCCCTGTTTCTAAATTGTGCAGAGAGAGAGAGATTTAAAACTGTGGTGCTGGTGAATTAGGACTTGATTTGAGCAACCCAGGTTCAAATAACCCCCAGCCATGGACCTCATTGGGCAACCCTGAGTCAAGCAAGAGCTCTCAGGTTCACCTACCTCCCAAGCTTGTTGTGAAGATAATGTCACTCTGAGATCCTTGGAGGAAGAGGGAATTTCAAATGTAATAAATAAAGTTAAGCACTAATTTACCAAGGGAACATCAGTCTGCTTTCAAATGTAAAATTTGGACTGAAAGCAGCTGCCACAAATTAAATCGCTCTGAAATTAAACCTATTCAATAGCCCTAGTTTGTTTACAGTTGACAGTATTTGAATAATTTCTGCTCATATAAAAATGCACATATGTTCAAAATACAATATCCTGGTATAGGGAACATTTTAAGGAACATGTGACTAACTTTAATGACAACAACACAAAATAATAAAAAAACAACACAAATACACATAGGACTTTGGTTTTTTTCCACATGTTATTAATGGCTTTATTGTTAACAATACAATCTACTTTTCTTATTCTTTGCACTATAAGGTCTTTAAACACGTGGAGCAAAAATGCCCACCCACTAAAACCATTATTTTATTGCAAAACTATTTTTGTGTTCTTTATTTGCATAAGATATTGACTGCCATTTGTACAGACAGGCATAACAATCCACGTAGAATAAGGTATCTCAGGCACAACTTCAATATAATGAACAAAAAGGGTATCTGAATTGTACACTAGTACAGTGTCTGCCATTATGGTGAGGGGGGGCTGTATATTGCAGAGACCCCTGAGGCCAAACACATCTCTGCGTACTCCCCAGTGAAGACTTCTTACCACCAACAAAAAGAAACCTGGCTCCCAGCATTCTGTCTGATGTGCTCTGCGTGTGACAAAGAGATATAATGCAGGGAACTAGCTTTATTTCAGTGCAAACGATGGTAGTCCACAGACTGTCATTTTGGGGAATGCAGATATAGCTAGATGTAGTTATTTGGCGCAAACCTTATTGGAATAACTTGCCAAAAGGAAGTAAATAAAGTGTGTCTGTCTGTCTGTGTGTGTGTGTGTGTGTGTGTGTGTGTGAGAGAGAGAGAGAGAGAGAGAGAGAGAGAGAGAGAGAGAGAGAGAGAAATATTACCTCATTTTGTGTCATTATTTTTCCAAGACTAATTCCAAGTATATTAAACTCATGAAAACAATGTTCCACCCAGTTGACCAATTTAAAGAAGGTCCTGCTGGTACAAAGAAGAGTTAGAGAATATCATTAAACATGACCAGATGAGGCAGCAGGTAGCTGTAGCTTCCCTTAATGAAAATTTAAAGAGAGTACATGAAAATGATATTCCTCCAATCCAAGAGAATACTAAGTTAAGGACATTCAATTACCACCAAGATCCAATTTAGCACTGAAGAAGTATTGTTTGTTGATCAGGATTTATTGCCTGAAGTGAACTGTTAGGCTGCTGACTAGCAATATAATTACTTTTTGCAGCACACCATGGCAGCACTGTTTATATTTATTTAATAGACAAGACAATATGTTCAGTGTGGGGGTTTTTCAGATTGTGCCATAAAGCATCAAAAGCTGAGGATTTTCATAAAATGAATGCGAATATCTTCTTATGCTTACGTCTCACCATTGTGCAAAAAAAAACAAAAAACCCAGAAAATCAACAGAAGCTGATGGGATGGGAATTTAGCAGCAGTCTAAGTTCTCCTTGTTTAAGGAGAAAAAGTGGCCCGAAAGGAATAGCCGGGGCATACAAGAATGGTGCTTTTTTGTTTTCCTAAAATGGCTTTCTCTGGCCTGGATACATCAGCATGTTATTCACTAATGTATTTTTGGTCATTTAAACCACATCCAAAAAGTGGGATTTTTTCAGAAATTGATTTTAAAGGATCCTATATTTAGGATGCTAAGGAGGATGCAAGCAGGTGGGTGCGAAAGAAAGGCATTACATCATATACTGCTGCAGAAGGGGGGAAATGGCAACAATGTGTGTTTTTCTTTTGTGTTTTTATGTTCCAAACCACCCTGAGATCTTTGGATGAAGGATAGTGTGCAAATTATTTTTAAAAAAAATAAATAAAAGTAGCATTTATTTTTTAGGGGGCGCTGTCCACATGAAGTCATAGGTTCTGAATCAGTAGCAGGACAACCTTTGCTTGAAGTAGCTCCAGGGCTCCACCTCCAGCACTTTCACTTTGAGCAGCAGGATAACAATCAAAGTTTATAAAACTGGACTAAGTGAGCTGTTCCAGCGTAAGGCAAGTTCATACGCTTAGCATTCCAAAGCACTTACGCAAAAGGCACCTGTAACAGAAGGCTGCTCCTGTTGGGGTGCTCCTCTTCAGTGTTCCAGCCAGCCATACCATCTTTCAGGATCGTGGAATCATAGAAGTGTAGAGTTGGAAGGGAATACGAGGGCCATCAAGTCCAACCGCCCTGCAATGCAGGAATATTTTGCCCAATGTGGGGCTCAAACCCATGAAATTAAGAATCTTGTGCTCTGCCAACTGACCTATGCTCAGGTCCATTTCTCCCCTACCTGCTGGTTTTTTCCTCCCCTTCCTGCCCTGCCCAGCCCCTCCATCTGCCTTATAGATAGAGCATTCTGTAGCCACTGAGCATGCCCAATCTTCATTGGGCTGCTTTAAGTAGAGGGTGCTGCTCCCTTATTTATGCTCTCTAAATATTTCTTCTGCTGCTGCAAATCTTGGTGTTCCCCCAATCATTCTGAAACTTCCCTGTTGGTTCCCAGTGACTCTATTTTGGAGACACAGCCATCATAACTCAGCATCTGAATTTGCTGTAAATACACGATACTTATCCTACACACACACACACACACACACACACAGAGAGAGAGAGAGAGAGAGAGAGAGAGAGAGATGTTTGCTCTGATGCACCTTTTGCTTTTTTCTGGGGGGTAGGAGTATGCATACCCCTAAACATGTTGTGAATCTTTGTACTTTTGTCCATTTACTGTATTTATTTGTCCTGGTTTAAACTATAAAATTATGATTCTTGAGTCCAAATGAGAGCACCTCTAAACTCTTTTTTTTAAGAAAAAAAAGCACTGGGTTCACCTATGGCATTCTCCCCTGTGTGTGCTTCTCCATTCACTTCAATGAAGCAGTGGACTCCCATCTGTTCATCCCTTTGTGTGGGACACTCCTCTTGCATTTAAATAATGAGAAATCTCTTATGTGCAAGGGAGATCCATGTGTATGCATCACAGTCTCCATAACTGATTGATTAGAGGAGGAAGAAAAAGAAGAGTTTGGATTTGATATCCTGCTTTATCACTACCCGAAGGAGTCTCAAAACAGCTAACATTCTCCTTTCCCTTCCTCCCCCACAACAAACAATCTGTAAGGTGAGTGGGGCTGAGAGACTTCAGAGAAGTGTGACTAGCCCAAGGTCACCCAGCAGCTGCATGTGGAGGAGCGGAGACACAAACCCGGTTCCTCAGATTACAAGTCTACTGCTCTTAACCACTACACCACACTGGCTCCCAAATAGTTTCCAAATAGGAGACTATTTGGAAACAGCTTTAAGATCAGTTCAGCATCTTTCCCAGGCACAAGCAAACTCGGCCCTCCAGATGTTTTGGGACTACAACTCCCATCATCCCTAGCTAACAGGACCAGTGGTCAGGGATGATGGGAGCTGTAGTCCCAAAACATCTGGAGGGCCAAGTTTGCCTATGCTTGATTTTTCCTATTAAATGTTTCCAATGCCTAAGATTCAGACTCTGAACAAAGCAGTTAAAAGATCCTTGGATGGTCTACATGCTGGGGCCTCTTGTTTCATTAAAGAGTGGCATGTGTTGACCTTTAAGCCTGATTGCTCTGGTTAGAACAACTTTCTGCATGAAATGGCTAAGGAATGCTTCTAGTCTGGGCTGTAGTACTGGTTAATGAACAGAATAAAGTTTGTTTCTTCTACTGCTATGAAAATAGGGAGCTGCCTTATATTGAATCAGACCATTGGTCGATCTCAGCACAGTATTACCTACACTGATTGGTAACGGGTCTCCAGATTTTCAAAAACTTCCCCAGTCGTACCTGGAGATGCCAGAGATTGAACCAGGGATCTTCTGCATTTAGATGAATTTGACATCTGGCTAGGACTCCTCTTTCATATGTTTATTGTGGTGTTGTTGTTGTTGTTTTGTTGTTTTGTTGTTTAATACAATATATTAATATAATGAATCAATATATAATATATACCAGTTAATATTTAGAATTTCTCAGTGGTATAAACAAAAATGTTTGTAAGAACAATTATAAGAACAATTATTCCTAGAAGAGAATAAGAACAATTAAAATTCATCATACAAACCTACTGAAATACCTACTTAAATAAGAAAGTCTTTGTCAGGCAACTGAAATTCAGCATTACATTTGTCTCTGTTGCATTATAGCTAAAGAATAAAAACTATTCCCCAGGCTAGCCTTTATAATAAAAAAAAAACAAAAGCTATGGTGGCTACATGGCTAACTGCAATCCTATGCATATTTGCTCAGAGGTAAGCCCCATTGAGTTCAGTGACACCTACTCCCAGGATTTCTGCCTAAAACATGTTAAACAGGTCAGTAAAACCAATATTGTATCAATGGGTTGATACTGTGTTCCTTGTATCAAGTCAGATTTTCAACAATTTCCTTGTACAACAGAATACATAGTGGCAACATATATTATCCATTAAAAAATTGTCCTTTTCATTTGTATACCTAAGCAGTTTATTCTTTAACAGCTTTTTTATGTCAAAGGAATCACTAGCTAATGATATTTCAGACTTTTTATTAAAAAAATAAAAAAAATCCACTTACTCACAAGCCTGTCCCTGAGGGAATTGTAGTGTGTTATCAGAAATTTTTACCAAAGATCATTAACACATATTACAAACCAATTGAAACTGTGTATTTTCTTTGCAGATTACCGTACTTTTAACTTTAGAGCTGTTAAAAAAGGAGACATTGAGTGATTTAATTTACTTAACCTGTCTACAAATTGCTGCGATGAGCAATATTCTGATTGCATTATACCACCAAAAAGCACAGATAACTGTTGCTAATAGAGATGGGGGGGGGGAGTTCCCGATCATCCTGGATCATCCCAGAGCAGTGAAGATCTTAGCAGAGATTAATGTTTACCTCGTTATTTAGAAAATTGCATTGAAAAAGAAGGGGCCTTTACTTGGTTGCTATATCTTAGAGAGAATAATACCACTTTGTCTTTCTTCTAACGGAGAGTTAAATTCAACAACAGTAATCAGATTAGTATTTCCTTTGAGAATATAGATGTATTTCTTTCTTTCCCAACCACAATATGTTTACTAGGATAAAGAGCTGGTACTTGGCATGAGAAACTATTCTTTTTATATATTAAGTATCCATAGAACGTTCATTGTGATAGATCACACTTTCTGTCTTTGAGGAACCAATTCTACATAGGCTTGTGTGATAAGGAACCACGGTATGATTCTTATTCTACATGGCAGAGAATTCTGTGGTGTATTAGAAGGCATTAGTTTTCAGTCAGTAATGCCCTGGTGGCTCAGGAACACCATCACCATGATGTCTATGTCAGTGTTTTTCAACCACTGTTCCGCGGCACACTAGTGTGCCGCGAGATGTTGCCTGGTGTGCCGTGGGAAAAATTGAAAAATTACTTTATATATCGTCAATATAGGCACAGAGTTAATTTTTTTAACATTTTCTAATGGTGGTGTGCCTCGTGATTTTTTTCATGAAACAAGTGTGCCTTTGCCCAAAAAAGGTTGAAAAACACTGGTCTATGTAACTGTTTAGGATTCCTTTTCTGAGGGGAAAGAGAAGAATGAAACTGTTCAAAGTCTGGTTGATAACAACCTACAGCAGTAGGTTGTATCAGTATCAACCAATGGACACAATGTTGGTTTTAGTGATCTAGTCACAATTTTTCAACATATTGTATATCAAAGGTTTGTTGTTTTTAATTTGGCAGCAAGGCAACAAGGAAAAGAGGAGGAAAGGCAGCCCAAAATGTGTTAAAATTAAGTCTTCTTCTTTGGCGATCAATCGTAACCGAGTAAGATTGTCTTCCATAAACATGGTTTCAACAATGAGTCTGTAAGTGACTTTGGAGGCCAGTTCTGCATCCACACGTCCTTCCACAGTGGAGACATTGGTTTCCAGGTGGGAATTGATCACGGTGTGGATTTGCCAAGTGTGTCTTCCTCTTAGCATGTTTCTCCCTTGCGTCCTGAGTTTGAGTGTCTTCAAAGCCCATGACACCTTTGGTAAAGGCTGTTCTCCAATTGGAGCGATTGCAGGCAAGTGTTTCCCAATTGTTGGTGTTTATACTACATTTTTTAAAAAATTTGCCTTGAGTCAGTCTTTAAACCTCTTTTGTTGACCACCAGCATTACGCTTTCCATTTTTAAGTTCAGAATACAGTGGTTGTTTTGGAAGACGATAATGAGGCATCCGCACAACATGACCAGTCCCACAAAGTTGATGTTGAAGAATCATTGCTTCAATATTGGCGATCTTTGCTTCTTCCAGTACACTTGTATTAGTTTGCCTGTCTTCCCAAGTGATGTGTATAATTTTTCAGAGACACCATTGATGGATTTATTTGAGGAGTTGGAGATGGCGTTTATAAGTGGTCCATGTTTCACAAGCATACAGTAAGGTTGGTAGTACGATAACTTTGTAAACAAGCATTTTGGTTTCCCTGTGAATGTCCCGGTCCTCAAACACTCTGCACTTCAATCAGGAGAAAGCCGCACCCTACAATAAGCTATGTTATACTCGGTCAGATTATTTGCCCATCTGACTGGCAGCAGCCTTCCAGAGCCTCAGACACATCATCTACTACTTCATCCATCTAATTAAAGATGTCTCGGCAAGTGAAGGATGACAACTGGACACTAAATAAGAAATGATGCAGCTGGGCACAGAAATGGAAGCAAGAAGAATTACTGATGATTGAAGATTGGCAGATGAAGTTAATGGACTATGCAGAATTGGATAAGATGACAGGAAGAATTCGAAACCAGCAGGACCAGGAATTCCTGAAGGATTGGGCTAAATGTGAGAAATATTTGAAAGACAATTGTAAACAACAAATTACGCTAGTAGGTTTACAGGAAGTTTTGCAAGGTTAATTTTAGGAAATATTACGGAGATAATTTTGGAAGGTAATAATCAATTATTGTGATAAAAAAGTAATAGTGAAGTTGGAAATACAAGAAGAAATTAGGAAATTTGAAAATCTTGAGAAGTGGTTGATGGAAGTAAAAATATGTATAAGAGATAAATATTATTGGATGTTTAAAAGAATGTATGTCAAACTTAATAAAAATTATTTATAAAAAAGAAAAGAAATAATGCAGCTGCAGGAGGAAATGATTGACATATGTTTGCAACCTGATTTTAAGAAATTGTATTAAATTAAAGTAATTCAGTTTGATTTGTAATAATTTGGAAAAATCATAAAAATAATTATAAAAAGGTGTCTGGAATTGACCATGAGATCTTCTGCAAATCAACTTAGTGTTAAAAGGCTGAAGACAAGGCTAAAGACAGACATTTATGAGAAACTTCCCCCACCCCCATTTCTAGTCTTATTAAGGAAATCCAGAACAGCCCCTGAAGATCCACAAGGTTCCTAGAATACAGTATGCAGATACCAATTTTGATCAATAAACCCTGCCATTTTAAAATTCTGTCAATGAATTGATGGGATGCTCATCCAATGTGCAGAAGACGCCAAACTGGGAGGGGTAGCTAATGCTGCAGAAGACAAAGTCGGGATTCAAAATGACCTTAGCAGAGTGGAGAACTGGGGAAACTAACAAAATGAATTTCAGCAGGGACATATCTAAGGACCTGCACTTAGGCAGGATTAACTGGCTGCACCAATATAAGATGAGAACACAGGCCTTGCCACTGGGACATGTGAAAAGGATCTAGGGGTCTTAGCAGACCACAAGCTTAACATGAGTCAAAGTTATTCTAGGCTGCATCAACCAAAGTATAATGCCCTGATCAAGGGAAGTAATAGTCCTGCTCTATTCTGTCTTGGTCAGATCATACCTGGAGAACCATGTCCAGTTCCAAGTGCCACAATTTTTAAAAAAAAATATTGATAAGTGGAAACACATGCAGAGGAGGGTAACCAAGGAAAACAAGCCTTGTGGGCAATGTTTGAAGGATTTGGGTATGTTTAGCCTGGAGAAAAGGAAGCTGAGAAGAGATATGATAGCCATCTTCAGATATCTAAAGGGTTGTCACATGGAAGGTGGAGCAAGCTTGTTTTGTCCTGCTTCAGAAGGTAGGACCTGAACCAATGGCTTCAAATTACAAGGAAGGAGATTCCAGCTAAACATCAGCAAGAACTTTCTGGTGGTAAGAGCTGTTCAACAGTGGATTGGACTCCCTTGGAAGATGGTTTTTAAGCAGAGGTTGGATGGTCATCTGTCATGGATGCTTTAGTTGAGACTCCTGAATTGAAGGAGGTTGAATTAGATGACCCTCAGGTTGGCTTCCAATGCTACAGTTCTTTGATTCTAAAGTCACTCTCAAGACAGTTACATAAAATAATGATCTGCAATGGAGCCACAACAATATACAACCAACTGAAGTTCTGACTCCATGTTTTATTTTCACATGAAAAAAATCACTGCCCAAGTCAAGTGTTTATGACATCACAATCCCATCTTCCAGTGTGTGTTGAGATATGATTAATACTCTTTCATAAACCAAGCATATGTAAGGGGAACAGTAGCGGAAATAATCCTGAAATATAATATGGCTACACAGTTAGTGTGATGCAATTTAGGATGATAATTTATTATTTTGGTAAGCAGCAACATTGCACATGGGCCTTCTGATTCAGTTCCACTGAGCCAAGTTCAACTAATTAGATTCCATGAACAGCGTAGTGTATTACAAAGCCAATAACTGACAGCTGTCAAGGTTCTCACTTTCAAGGTTTATTTTGCAACCTTATTATGCACCACTTGAGCCCGTCATAATTAAGAATGGGGGAAATGCATATATTGATGCATATATCATGTTTGCTGGCATTGCTTGTATTCTGCACTCTTAATACATTAAGCATCCATGGACTCTTAATTCTACCTGTGCAGGGGGGGGGGGTTGTACTGCACTCTTTTCTTGAATGACAGCACGTTTACACAGGAGTTTTGCTGGGATTTAAATGATTTGATTCAGTGCATCTGAATCATGACATGGCAACTGTACTCACTAGATCACAAGTTAGAGAATCGTGGGTTCCCAGAAATCCCAGAAATCTTTGCTGTGTAAAATCATTGAACTTTAAAAAAACCCCAACACCAACACAAAGCTCTGCTCCCAACCCTGCCCTTCTGATTTAGTGCAACAACACTAATCCAGCAATGATGTTTCCATCAGATAGGCTATCAATGTTAATTTAATGAGTATCTAATGTGCATTATTCACAGCTGTGAATTAGTACAGCTTTGGCTTTCATGCTTAAAAGCCGTAAGTGAATCATAGCAACATAGGAAGTTACCTTCTACTGAATCAGGCCATTGTTCCACCGCTGGAGATGACAGGGATTGAATCTGAGACCTTCTGCATTCCAAGAAGATTCTCTACCACTGAGCTACGATGCATTGTTTCAAAGTACAAACAACTAAATATTCAGCTTGGAATTTCTCTATTGTATCGCTGTGAGTAGGCAGAAGAAAATCTGTGGCATCTCCTCCTTCACTCACCATTCCTGCTAAGTTTGTCCACCTCTGTGAACTTGAAAGATTGTTTCTTACCTGGTCCATAGAGTCTTTTCTATTGATTCTACTTAATTTTAATTTGATTTATTAGACTTTATGTCACTTTATACATTCAAAAGTCTCAGAGAGTCTTACTGACCTGAGACCCCCAGGTATAGGGCAGTATATAAATTCAATAAATAATAATAACACAATATTCAGCTTTTCAGCTGGGGAGTTGTTTTGTTTCAGTTTCACAGGTGAACACAGAAGTGTCACACTTTTGTGACAGTCTAAAAATAAGAGACTTACTTGGTAGCCCAATTCATCTAGCATACTAAGGCTGCACTTAACCATGCAAACATTTGATTTTGTTGATATTTATGGGGTGCACGTTTTTAGTATTATATGGATTTGTTGTTGTTTATTTATTGGTTTTAAACTTACAAAATGTATAAGTTTATAATTTTTCTTTTAAAATATTTCTTTTATACATTTTATATTTATGCAACTTGCCTTGGGGCTTTTTGAAAAAGGTGACCAAATTTTTAAAATAACAATAATGTAATCCCCGTTGAACACAAGAGTACCTACACATAGGAATATACTGTAGAAACATGAATTAAGCTTATCCCTGTGTTATGTAACGGAGCTGTTCCAGGTGATTAATGGGTTCTTGCCCTGAAGATTAAAGCATCTTCATACACACAATGAGTGGTATTTAAATACACTTTACGCAGAATGTACCCATTGAAACTAATGAGCCTAACTTAGTCGTGTTCAGTGAGTCTACTCTGAGTAAAACTTAATTGATTATTCCCCAATATGTTTGCCAGACATGTTGTGAGCACAGTTACTCATATGCCTTCTACAAGACTTTCCATACAATTTTCCAAAACACATTTGGGATATTACTACCCCCCAAAAAAGTACTTTATTAAATTGCATAGAAAGAATTTGGGCTGGAAGACTGAAATGCTGGCAGATTGAAATGACAAATATGAAGAAGAAAGACAAGAGTTAGGTAGGAGTTCAGAACTCTTGGCTAAAATTCAGGATTGGCCAATTATTTCTTCTTAATGCTACATTCCAAAAATACTCAGGCCATAGCCAAAAATGATGCAACTTTGTGACAAGGAGGAGACGACTCATCACACAAGTGTGCCTATGAAAGGCCTTCTGGCTTCCGGCATCTAGTTTCATGCAAACATTTCTTGGATGTACTTAAGACAGATAGTTGGAATCAGTTCTAGGTTTCCCAGAAGGCACAGCTCTTTTGAAAAACGAAGCATTCATATTATAGTGCAATTTAAGAATAAATTGCCCAGTTCCAGTTAGACTGAAAGTATATTCTCTATTAAGATTTTAATAATGCTTAAATGGAAATCATTGTCAATGGGACAAATCATAATTTTAATTACACCACAGGTAGCCTTACTTATTCCCGTTCTTCTATTTCTGCAAGTCCGCGAAGGTCATTGACACCAGGAACCTAAACATGTAACAATGAAGTAAGTTTTTATTACCTTGGACCACTAGTGCTTAATTATAATCCTGTTCTAGACTGGTCACACAGAGACATTTGTTTTCAGGTACATGGGTTTACAATTGCAGTCAAAGTCTTGGTATTACTTCTAGGTATGCCATAAGGTGTTATTTGCAACATTGCTGAACACAATGGCCAAGCTAGACATAACATCAAGATTTATTCCCCTTCTTTGCTTATTTGTTTTCCTTAAAAGGAGTCTCGGGGTGGCTGCAGACTAGAATGGAAGAGTTACCAGAGAATAGAAGATGACTGTTTGACTCCTTTCCATCCTGCCATTTTTACCCTCAAAATTGCACACATACAGTTATTTTTCCGCATGTGGGGAAAAGACATATTCAAAGTCACAAGAGAATACATAACCTATTTTCACATGCATCCATAGGAACAGTAATAACTGCTCTCTCTCTCCCACTGAAGCAAAATGTATCTTTAACAGTGACTCACAAATACATTTTGTAAGCTATTAGAAATTTTAGTATATATGCCCTGTATTTCATTTTGCCACTAGTATCTGTTGTTATTGATGTAACCCATCCTTTACCCTTTGGGGACAAGATGTGATATAAATCCTGAAAATTAATTAGTTAGTTAGTTAGTTAAGATGTATATCAAGTTTAGCCACACACTGGCAACAATACAGTCTGCTTTTTGTTGCCACTTTCATACTAAAGGTTTCATTTGAACTTGCTGGCTTTTGGCTCAGCATAAATTCTTTGGCCCTGTGCAATAAATCATATACTACTTTCTGGACCTCAGTACTCCGTACAATGTAAACACCAGTATTCTCCCAGACAATGTTAGACTTAAAAACCTTCATCTACTGCACAGAAGCTTATCTGAACTTCAAGGACACCGGTGATGATCTGGTTATCTGTGTCAGTTTCTTATCAAAGGACCAGTACCGTACTTTGGTTTAGCTTTGATGAGTAGAAGTGAATTTCCTTCTAATTTCTTAGTTACGTAACATATTCTGCTCTACAAAGAAAGCTCCCTTAATACATTTAACAGGGTCTTCTACACTTTGCCAAGTATTCATATCCCCCCACATTTTTGGCAAACTCATCTTTCAAAAACAGAACAACTTAAAAAGAAAACATGTCTTAGAGAATGATCAAGATGCTCACGCATAATGAATCCACCATTGAAGATGCGGATGTTGAATAACTTTGGAACACACAGGACTTTTGAAACTTCAAAGACCCCATGATCAGAAAACCTGGAAAGAGTCTGCAAGGAAACCATAGATCATTAACAGCTTTGATTGGAAGATTTGGATATTATAGGCAGAATTTATCAATTTTGTAGGTCAAACATCAAACTAAAATGGCCTTGATTTCAGAGTTGCCATTCCTCTCCATTGTGTCTTGTTTTAACCATTTACAAGTGAGAACATTAATATCTGAAAAGCGAAATCACCATTCAATAAACATCCCGAAGTGTTCAATAAACATCCCGTATCTGAAGAAGTGTGCATGCACACGAAAGCTCATACCAAGAACAAACTCAGTTGGTCTCTAAGGTGCTACTGGAAAGAATTTTCTATTTTATCCCGAAGTGTTGTATGCCATATTTCTATTTGGGAGGCAGTACTTATCTGAGAGCGGCATTCAGATGCAATCAAGGGGGATCTCAGCTTCACTGAGCTCTCACATGACAGCTTGGATCATTTCAGATCCCTTCCAGCAGAGACAAAACAGCATCAAAAGCAGGAAGGCTTTTTCCCACCCTCTTATTTCCAAGGATGAAAACACAACATCATTAGTCAAATTTACTCTGAACTTCTGCCTTCTAATGTTGATTTGCACTCGGGTTGAGTAAACATATATTTTCATCATGGTAAATAATGTAAAAAGCCTGTGAGTAACTTAATTGCTTAACGAATACTGCATTGTATGGTGTAACTACTTTTTTTAAAACTATAGTGCCGAAGTGAAGGGTCTCTCTCTCTCTCTCTCTCTCTCTCTCTCTATATATATATATGTATGAAAGAAAAGAAAAACGCCCATTATATCTTGGCAATAAAGAAATCTGTTCCTTGTGGAAACTTTCGTTATTAGAAAATGTCAATTGAGTCTTCCCTCCCAGTTTTTGAAAAGCAAACAAGAAAAGCCATCAAACAATTCCAAAGACAGACAAACATGAATTATTTTTGTTGGTTGAAGATACTTTCACTCATGCTTATGCATTTTTGGAAAATTCAGTCTATGACAAGTGATGACTCCATAACAGGAATGAAGGGCATATGATAGGCTTGGAAGCCCTGACAGTAAAAAACAGCAGGTGGCCTCAAAAAGTAAGAAACAAATTTTCATCTGCAAGAGGAAGTATTTTTGCATTGCATGTACAAAGAATCTCCAGATCTACCTGTAAAGATGACTCTCTCTTTTTTGGCAGGAGGTGGGTAGTCCTTGCACATGTAAGGACTTGACTTGGGAAAGCCTTGAGGGGAAAGTTTTCTTCTTGAACATATATTCTTGTTACTGGTGAAAAGACTGTGAGAGGCAGGACTGCATGCGATTCAAGTTGTCTCTGTTCTCAGGCAAAAAAAAAAAAAAACCCCTCTAATCGGATAAGAACCTAAACTACTGAGACAAAAAAAAAGTAGAAGAGAGATTGTGGCCCAGTGGCAGAACACGTATGGCGCATGCAGAACATATCATATTCATTTCCTGGCTTCCTTTGATTTAAAAGGTATCTCAGGTAAGAGGGCAGGGGGTGTGGGTAGCTGGAAAGCTAAATTGTGGCATAATTTGTGTCTCCAATTGCCCTGGAACAAAATGTAAGCAGAGTGGATCCTTTGGGTATCTAAACAAAAAGTTTCATGCAACCTCCGCAAGGTGATGATCCAAAGAATATGGGGACCAAAAGGCAAATATGCAGGATTAGATCTTCAGGGAGAAAACTAGGTAAGAGGGCAGGAGAAAACATTTGCCTGGTGCCTTGGGAAATTAGCCTGGGCTACATGGAATAGTGGCCTGACTTGTACTAAGGACAGATGTTCATATGGTACAACAGGTCAGCTACCTATAAAATCTTCACGTACTGATATTAGTTCTCGCAACTACAAATATCAGGATATGTATTATTGGCTCAATAAACCCTTGTAAGATAGGCATGCATAGATTAAACTACCAATCATTATTCCTGTTTATCACAGCATTCATTCACTATGACTGCCCAACATCATTTACAATTCAAATGGCATTTATTACCTACCCACCAGAGCCAGAGCAATGCTTTACAACAGTGTGAAATTCAGCACACACAAAAAAAATCCATATATCAAATTTTAATTTGTTTTAATTTCACTTGGCATATGAGGTGGCACCACTTTAAGCCATAGTCCCCTATTAAATAAACCTGAATGAAATAAGCGTATCCTGACACAGAGAAGGAAATGGATCTATCCTAGCTTTCTCCTTCACATGCTAGTTATCTATTTGCAATGATTGCTTCTCTTAATGCAAGTTCCCTCCTGCACTTGGAGGTGGTACAGTCAATGCAGATTTAATCCCTTGGGTGAAAGTAAATTTTACGTGGGAGAGATCCCTAACTGGAGATCTCTCTTTGTTTAAATGAAATGCAGTCACAGGTGGACTGCCAATTTGATCAAAACAGCAGCAGGGTAAGGGGATACCTAACCTTTTCCCCTGCAATGTTTTCCCAATCAAAATCTCTGTCTTTCTCTCTCCCTCTCTGTCTCTTTTATACACATAGCTGCTACCTTCCCAAGTTCTTTCCTTACAACAGAGAGAGGCATTTTGATCAGGAAAATTGTGCATGAAAGGGGATTAAACATCCCCTCTCTCTCTCTCTCTCTCTCTCTCTCTCTCTCTCTCTGTGTGTGTGTGTGTGTGTGTGTGTCACACACACACTTCTATCAAGTTGCAACCATAAGAAGCGGCATAGTTTTGGAAGGAAGGAAGGAAGGAAGGAATGGCAAGTGTGGGTGTAATAGGTAGTTTCACCATCTATAAGAACTAGGCCATAGCATCCCTCTCTTAAAGAAATAGCATTACTTCCCAGCAGCCTTCAAATACAGATGTTCTTGACTCACTTCACAGCATTTCCACCACAATTCTGCATCCAAAATAAAATATAAAACCCAATAAATCCTACAAAGAGAAACTCTTTGGGCAAATGCTAGACCCTTCACTCTACTTTTCAGAATTTGGAATTTGGTGTTCTCACCTACTAGAATGAGTTGGAATTTAAGGGAAGTAATCTGAGTGGAAAAGGTGTATAAACACAGGGATCCCTGAACTGATGGGTTTGGTTAAGAGCCCTGCTGGGTTAAAAAGCTGCAGCCACAACTTATGGAAGATCTTTCACAGCTTCAGTGTGTATCTTTTAAACTACTAAAGCACTAACAAAAGCACATATATTTATTTGAATTAGATCTACTTGTTCTGCATATTTTCTTTCTTACAATATGCTACACCAAAGGACATAGTCAGTGCCTGCCTTCAGTAGTATGGCAGTGGTACTGCTAGCTATGTCTGTCTTCTATCCAATGTAAAATAAAAATAAAAATTGTGGTCTCTTCCAATAATTGTTGCCCTGGATTTATCTGTGCACTGTCAACAGTGGTATGTATAAATTAAAGGTTCAAGAATCAGGCTAATGGCTAAAGGTTCTGGATAAGATATCTGACTTGGACTAATGGAAGTTGCAGTCCAAAACATATTGAGGGGACCAACTTGGGAAAGGCTGTTCTTGCCATTGGGCTTTGCTTCAGATCTGTGAAAGCCTGAACAGGTTTGACTTGAAATCCACAGAGTAACATCCAGACCTCCACCTGCACATTGCATGCTCTCCTTTTACACACTACACAAATCAGCTTGTTATTACATGGAAGCAAGCCCTATTTACCTCCATGGAACATTCATCTGAGCAAAGTGTTTACAGTGCCAGGTTTCTTTCTCCCTTGCCCACTCTAAACCCAGATTTATGTTTGCATATTTCACTCACACACAATATCACACACACGCACACAGAAGATGCTCTTTGTGTGCCATTCTGCACGTGCGTAAATTGGGTGTGCATCTTTTGTAAGCTTCTAATGCAAGCATCGAACACAAAATGAAAAGCCTTTGGCAACAATTCCCTAGAGAGGAACCACAGAAATAAATTATTAAAAATCCATCCATGTTTAAGCAGCACAGGGAAGTGAGGAAACACACAATGCTTTAGGCTGATTTTTGCTTTCATTATTTTAGCGCCCAGATGATGGCTTTTAAAAAGTATACTAGATCTCATTAGCTATTAAGTCAGATTCATTTGGGTGACCACAAATCCAAATAAGCTATGATGCAATAGGCTTAACAGAGGCATATACGGACAGAAAAAAATACATTTCCTGTCTCAATCTGCTGTTACTAATTAAAATATGATTTCCCATTTATTTATTTCAAGTACTGCATGACTTTAGGGGAATGTGATGAGGTAAGGACCTTTTTTAAAATAAAAACAGGAAGAAAGAAAAAGGAGTCATATATATCAGCTTGTTACATTTATATCCCACCTTTTCATCCAAAATTCCCGAGGCAGCTAACAACAATAAAATCTACAATACATTTTAAAAAAACAGATTGCTTTGTCATCGTGCTCTGCTGCTAAATTTAACTGATCATCTGTATTACAATTCTTGCCCTCCCTTCCTTCCTTCCTTCCTTTGGGGTGTTGATAGTGCTTCAATCTGAGCACGTGAAAGTGAGCACAACGTAACCTTCCTTGCAAACAACAGCAATCACTACCTGCTGGCATTGCAAGAGGGAAGTTTAGCCCTCCCAGACAACTTCCTTCCATACAAGTGAACAGTGTGTTGAACTGTAAGATAATACAGCAACAGCAACTACTCTCCTGACAGGATGCTCCATCCTCCACTCATAGGCAGTGGCATAGCATGGGTTGTCAGCACCCGGGGCTGCATGGAGGGATGGAAGTGAGGGAGGGACATCATTCCATGGAGGGAGAGGTCACATCCTGGTTTGCATGGAGAAGCTGTTTTCAACAGAGCCCAGCAACAGAACCGTGCAGCTGTATTGAGACAGCACCAGGAGTTGAAATTTTGTGCCCCAACAATTTTGCGCCCAGGGCAACCATCTGTGTGGGCTCCATACACACTACACCACTGCTCACAGGGAGCCTATGGAGTTGCTATGTGTCCCACAGCAGAGATCACTACAGTATACAGGTCTTCTTTCAACACATGACTGCTGAGCATAGCAAAATGTGACACACACATAGACATGCCGTCTGTTATTTGCAAATGATAAAGCAACCCTGACTCGATGGGAGCTTCGGGGACTTAACAGTGCTGTTTCATGACCCATCGCCATAGGCTTAAAACTTATGGCGAATGTTCCAACCTACCTATGTGCATGCAACATTTCTTGAGCACTGACTTCATAGTTGGAAGTTACAGTAAAGGCCATTGCACACAGCCCATCTGCTCCGTGTGTGTGCATGTGTGTGCGCACACACGTGCATGTGCACATGTTCTTTAAATGAGTAGAGTGATTCCAGCTCATCCTACCCAGCTGGCTCATGTGGAACTTGGAATTCTGCGTGCCACCCTTAGTGTGCTTTGTGTGTGATGATCAGTAGTCCTCCAAGTTCTGCTTATACAGAGTGAGTTGGAAAGCATTCACACATGAGGAAGAGGAGCTAAGGAAAATTGTCACAGAGCAATATGCCCCGTATCTAACATCACTTTCTTATGAACCGCCGCCGCCACCAAGGGAGATTCTACTGCAAGGGAGACTCGTTGCACCACTGACCACTTGCAGGTGCCACATGCCAAAAGCAGGAGCGGTGGCCCAGAAAGTACACAATATTTCCCCCCCAAGCAGAGATATTTCCCCCCACATGAATTCGGAGCCACAGTATCTGTTTCCTTTGTTATTCCTACTAAGCCATCTGAGCCAGCAGCATTAACATCCAGAACCTGTGAGTAACAGATCTCCAAATGTCATGATTCAGAGCGCTTAACAGCCACATCTGGAAGTGTCCAGAATGTTTCTGTAATACTTCATCTAAATCTGCCATTTAAAGCCACTGCTTTTTCACCCTATCCTCACTGAAGATGGAGAACGGTTTTCTGCCTCCCCTTCCTGACACCTTTTTAAGTATTTCAAAAGATGTCAACATAGACTCCTTTAATCATCATCCTTTCTCAACCCCCCCCCCCGCTAAATATACCTAATTCCTTCAACTTTCTTTTCTATTTCACTACCCGCACAGACCTTTTATCGTGTTTGTGATCCCTTCTCTGAATATTATTCCATTTTTCATCATTGTTTTTTGAACTGTTGTGCAGAGAGATGAATATATTACACGATACCAGGGACTACCAGCCGTGCGTGTGTCTTAAGAACTCTTCCTGAGCCTTGGACTTATGCTTCCCAGGACTAAAATTGACCTTTAATACAAACCTCCCCAGAACCTGTTTGGGATGCTGAAAACATTTCAAGCAATAAGTAGAGGGTCCCTCTGAGCCTCTGCAGACTGCACTTTCCTCACCACTCAGTAAGTGCAGCCATAGTGATTTTATAAACAGTGCTATATCACACACACACACACACACACACACACACACACACTGTAGCTGCTATTAGATAAGTAATATAATATAATATAATATAATATAATATAATATAATATAATATAATATAATATAATATAATATAATATAATATACCCTAAGGATCAAAAACAGTATTTTGAACTGTGCTCAGAATCAACAGCCAGTCTATAATCTTGGCAAGGTATGTTTCAGTCTGCCTGATCCAAGGGTGGGCAGATGTGCATAGCTAGATGCATATGTAGGTAGAAATATGATAAAAAGAACCCGATGGATTAAGAAATTGGCACCATACTTACACATGCACCTCCCCAAAATATTTTTCTGACAGCTGATGTCAAGAGTTTATTCACTCTTGTTCTCATTGTAGTTTTGTGTTTGGCTTGCAAATTGGAAAAGTGTATCTTATTAATTAAACACAAGACTTGGTTCCGCCTATGTTAATAAATAAATAAATGTTGTTGAAAACCAAATGAAAAATCCTGATCTCCCCTGTTTATGATGATCAAATGAGCCTTTCATATTGCATCTTATACTACTTCACCATTTTTAGCATTTTGAAAGCAAGTTACAGATACCACAACATAGTAAGTAATCAAAGACTCACTTCATATTTATTTTACAAAAAAAAAGTCATGCCACTTATCTTGTATTAACAGTTCTCTTAGGTATCATAAGCTTACTTACTACTGAAGAAGATTATGGATGAAATAAAGAAAATATTTTCTCTTTTACCCCTCCCCCTAAAAAAACAAAAACAAAGGACAAACCCTGCACACTCTTTCAACAGAAAACAGGACGTTCTGATCCCTTTTGCACATGCAAAAATGGAATACCAGTAGTTAATTTTGCAAATTTGATAGGAACTGATTACCTGGGATTACTCTAAGTATAGATTTCAGGACCTAAAAAGGGAATTCTTTGGGGTGGGGAGGTTAGGACCGAAAAGAAATGCTGGAGTCTTATTATTCCTTAAAATCAGTTACGCACGCACAACATCATTAACAAGTGTACGAAGTATGCATGCATGTATTTCGACTGATGTGATAGACAATAGTAGTTGTGGCCTGTCATGCCATCCGTCTGCATATTAAACAGTCCCCAAGTACACATTGACACAGCAGACCTTAATAGCTTGGAAGCCGTAACAATCTATTGAGTCAATAATTGGCATGTTAAAGAGCATCTTGTACTCCATCAGTGTTTTAGCTAATTTGCTTATCTATCTATCTCCTCACCTACCTAAATAAATCGTATAGCTAATTTAGAGCTTATACTTCAGCTTTATCCTTTTACACGTTGCACTTTTTGCCTACGTGGAATATTTCTGAATAACAGGAGTATGCTGCATGAGGATTTATATATAAAAAGGGGGGCTGTTCTAACAACTTATATCACACCTACCTTGCTAGTAGTCACATTTGAGCTTTGTCTAGGCATGCATCCAGGGCCATTTCTATTTTGTGGGTGGGATTCAGTCGCATACAAGAAAATTCAGGTTGCGCCATTAAAATGGATTTGGCGTTCTTGCACAACATAGCTTCTTTCCCCCCCCCACCCAAACAAACAAAAAACCTGATGTTTTGCAGAAATTAAATTGATGTGGAAATGCACTGAAAAGTGTGGGGAAATAGTTGCATGGTGTGACATGGTATAATCTCTGTGCAAGCAAATCAGAGTTGGTGCTTAATAAACAGGCAACATCATACAACCTTCCTGCAAACTTTGTGCGAACGAAAACCAATATGAATTCTCAATAAACAGGTTGTATGGAAACACGGGCAAGGAAAAGGTTTTCTTTTATATTTTCCTCACAGCTGGCCATTTGGCCTGATCTAAATCTCTTGAAATCAATAAGACATATCCTGTTCACATACATAGAAAGCAAATGTGCTGCAGTGGCTACATGTATTGATTTAGGGGGTAGCAACCTCACTCATACCCCAGATCAACCATGAAACTTGATCCATAGCCTTTTGCAAGTCCTTTCTCAGCCTAACCTATGGAAATGAGCAGCCTAACCTACCTCACAGGCTTAGTGTAAAGCAGAAATGAGCTCTTGGAGGAAAGGCAGGATGCAATTGGGTAAATGAAGCTAGTGTTGGATCAGTCTTGGAGGACTGTGGCTCACTAATTATTAAATATACGTTCCAATATGAAGGTTAAGCAAATGAATTTTGTTTATCCTTTCTGAATATAACAAAAAAAGAGCTAAGCTATTTCTGCAATATCAAATGTAAGGAAAAATAGCAGTATGATCTAGAAGGAAAGATAAACTAAATAGAGAAACTATATAGCATTAATATTAAAAAGAAAGAGCGTCATTCCCCAACACTGCACCATGTTCAAACTAGCACTTATTGTAATCACAAAACATATATATCCTGCTTGCCAGTTGCAGAAGAACACACACGCACCCTTCTCCTTTGCATTGCTTGTAATAAGAGCAGCAATAATATGTGTACTGCACAAATAGACACTATCATTTTTCACATATACATTTCAAATTGCTTTTTTAGGTGCATAGTCAACCCTATTATGCACATTTTGCCAATAGGAAAATAATAATAATCTCAGATACATTTTGTGACTTGTTTGGAGCTGGGAGAAGTGTTATAAGGATCCTTCATATCTTGCTTGTGTCAATTTATATTTTTGTGTGTGTGCAAAACGTTTATGTACAGTACATTTTCCCCAATTTACGCCACCCTCTGTGGGAAAAGAATTAGATGTAAATCCTTAAGTCTCTCCCCCCCCCAAAAAAAAAAAGTTCACACCTTCCTCCCTCTCTCTTTCTCTCTCTCTCTCTCATTAAAGCTACCCACAAAAACTTTGCCCAAACATGAATCTTACCAATACTCCAACTTTCCTGCTGTGTTTTTGGGCACAGTTGACTCTCAAAGTTTGTAATTTTATCTGTTTTGCAAACTCCCATCTTGAATCCCTTCACTTGACCCTCCACCTTAGCCTCATTTGCTCATCATAAAGGTAAAGGTAAAGGGATCCCTGACCATTAGGTCCACTCGCAGACGACTCTGGGGTTGTAGCGCTCATCTCGCTTTATTGGCCGAGGGAGCCGGTGTACAGCTTCCAGGTCATGTGGCAGCATGACTAATCCGCTTCTGGCGAACCAGAGCAGTGCATGGAAACTCTGTTTACCTTCCCGCTGGAGCGGTTCCTATTTATCTACTTGCACTTTGATGTGCTTTCGAACTGCTAGGTTGGCAAGGGATTCGAACCGCTGACCTTCTGATCGGCAAGCCCTAGACTCTGTGGTTTAGACCACAGCGCCACCCGCATCCCTCATCATAGTGGTTTGTTAACTTAGCAGCAGTGCTGGCAACAGGATTCTCTTGGTACTGAGCTCTGGGCAAGGGTGACCTCAGAAGCCTGGGCAAGTTGGAAGTAGCAAATGTTTTTAACCTGTCTGATGTCCTGCCTGAAATGAGAACATACTTCAGGGCCTCTTGGCCACAACATAGGGCTCTCTTCCTCTTCCTCTTCTTCTTCCTCTCTATCTCTCTCTCCCTTCCTCCCTCCCAGTGGCTTAGTCATGTTAGAGGCAGCTTGCAAACATGGTGACACTCTTGGCCAACTGGGTGCCAGTCAGTGTTGAGCAAGAATCCTGGCCTGGCTACTGCCAGTAATACAATTTTCCTCCAGGCCCAGATATTGAACTCTAGCATGGCATGAGTAAACGACTGCTATTGTGCTGAACAGAAGGTGACCACATTCTCAAGAATGATGATAGTTGTTTCGTGATGGAGTGTAAAACTCGCTCTAACCTAAGGGATGAGTTGACTGAGGATTACTGCATTCATAACCCACCGCCCATACTTGGACATCTGCCATTATTTAATTTATTTAAGTTTATTAATATTTCTGCACATTTGTACAACCTCATCCTACTTGCCCTGTGAAGACAGTGGCTTGCGGTACGTTTAAATGAAACAATAGCCTGTCTGCAGGATGTGAGTGTGCATTTAAATGCAGGAGAAAAGTAGTATGCATGGGAGACAGACTAGGGTGGAGGGCTACAAGGCCGATTTGTCCTTGTTGTGTCAGAAGCTGATGGGGATCCATGCAATCTACTTTTCCATGGAGGAATCCTTGCAATTCTATTTTTCTAGAGGGCTTCATCGTGCCTTTGATATTGCAAACTAAGCACAGGCAATACCTATGAATGCAAAAAAAAGTATTAAAAATTAACACATCGTCTGCTTAATCTACCCTGTGCTTTATGCCCCCAAAATACCAGAGAGAAAGAATTCAGTGCATCCATAATGCAAAAAAAAGCCATACTCCTTTTTCCCATTTCCCCATTGGGCTAAGTCTGGACTTCACTCATCACTGAAGCAATATATGGCAGAAGTTTCCTGTATGAAGGAGGCAGGCAGGCAGAGGGTGTTTCAATTAAGGGCCAAACTAGGCATGGAGCAGAAGACAGATGATTAGGTTCTCCTGTGGTTTGTTTCTTTAAGGGCCATTGTTCAGTGTAAGACCTTTTGGATCTTTAATTCAGCCTCTGGTACTGCCAGCTAGGGCTGGGAAACGCTTATCTCTGAGCCTCCGTAAGTCAGTATAGACAATACTGAGCCACATGGAAGCATGATGGGACTAGGAATAAGGCATCTTACTGTACCTATGTTTTTAAAATGTAATAGAAGTTGTCGGGGGAGGGGGCTGAATCCAATCAGGTCTATAATATGCCTGTGCCATTAAAAAAATTTCATTCAGAAAGCATTCACAAAACAATTATTATCACTTATTTGTGCCATTTTGTCCAATAAGCACCCTCTGTTTCCAAGCTGTTTGCCCCAATGAGAGAAACTTAAATGTGCTAATGTGGTCCAGAAGGCAGATCAAGAATGCAACCAGGTTTTATGTTTTATGGATAGCTACACCTGTTGATAATACATGTGAAGGCAGCTAGATTATGGTACCTGCCACCAGGTTTTCCCCCAAAACCTTTCTTAAATGTTATTGTCTGCCATTAACATCAATAATCCCAGTTGTAGTAATATTATGGCAATTCCCCACCAACCAAATTAAGGGGAAGCTAAGTATAATGAATTTTTTTTTCCCCACTGGTGCTTTTGAGATTGATCGTGTGAGATTTCAAAAGTCAAAGTTCTTCAGACAGCTATTAATATGAAAATTGGCGCTGCATATATTATGGTAAAGATGACAGATTATTTCTGGTTGGTATCTCTAATGCTATAATACCCTGGTCAGTATTTAACCCGGTCAGGGGGATCCTCTGGCTCACAGGCCCAGCTAGACCCAGAAGGGATCCTAATTTGGCCAAAGGTCATTGTTCCCCAGTCACACCCAGCTGCCCTACATGTGACATCATATGACCCCAGGTAGAGTGGGTACAGCCACTGCTCCAAAGGAGAGATCAAGAGCCTTAAATGCTCCTCTTCAAGTGGTTATTTACATCCAGGGCTTTTTCAGGTGGTGCCCAATGCAAGTCTTGCTGGGACTGGCACCACTCAGAATCTCAACTTGCAGCTGATCACTACAAAGTCCCTTTTCCTTTTGAGTCTATCTTGAATTCAAGCAGGTCTGCAAATGGCAAGGTTCCACTGCAATCATGATGCTGCCAAGTGATTGACAGGTACAGGTCCCCCACCCAGCTGTGTAAGTGGCCCATGGGGCTGGGTAAAATCAGCATCCAAACTGCTGCCTCGATCCTGTTCCCCTCATCTAAAGGTAAAGGCAAACAGTTATGTCTGCAGTTATCATGCCCAAGTGTCAAGCACATGCAGTCTCCCATACCTTCTCCTCTGGCATGATGAAGAGAAGATCACGTTTTTGCTTCTTTTTAATAATAATAATAATAATAATAATAATAATAATAATAATAATGGAGTATTATGTTTAATTACAAGCCTTTTGTTTAAACTTAACTATTGTTTAGGGAAACAAGTCAGGACCAGCAACCAAGGTTTGAAGTTAGCTTAAATTTGTACAGCTTTTGGACTTTGTGGCTATGTTTGCACATAGCACTAAACCATGATTTAAGAAACCATGAAGAAGAAGAAGAGTTTGGATTTGATATCCCGCTTTATCACTACCCGAAGGAGTCTCAAAGCGGCTAACATTTTCCTTTCCCTTCCTCCCCCACAACAAACACTCTGTGCGGTGAGTGGGGCTGAGAGTCTTCAGAGAAGTGTGACTAGCCCAAGGTCACCCAGCAGCTGCATGTGGAGGAGCGGAGACGCAAACCCGGTTCACCAGGTTATGAGTCTACTGCTCCTAACCACTACACCACACTGGCTTGTAGAGTTGGGAGAGACCACTTGTGGCCTTTGGGACTTCAGCTGGTTTCTCTTCCACAAACATAAAGCATATGATGTAAGTCTCAGGCTCGTGAACTATCCTCTCCCCTTTCCTTCTCCCACAAAGCTGAGAGAAGGCTTTCGACAGAATTCATTTCACAATCCCAAAAAAAAAAAACCACCACCCTGATTTGTCATTGCCTGTGAACCAGCGATGGTGGTTTAAAACAAACCCTGATTAATTAAACAAGCCAGACAGCCACAAATCTCTGTGTGTTCTGATCTCTGGTTCAGGCATAATGACAAGCCAGCTTTCGTGGAAAATGAAAAGAACTCTTTCCTTCCTGCTCATGTTTAGTGTCACATGAGAAGTGGGGCAACAAGTAACTGTGGTTAGTTGAAAATGGAAACAAAAGCTTCTGATCTCCTCACAGCCACATAAGAGGAGGACAGATGTTCATGTATGCAATACTAAACCTCAGTTCAGTAATACATCCAAAACAGAGCCACTTTTAAATGTGCTAAGAGTGGTTTCAACACACATCATTCCCTTCATTCTGAGATTCCCACCCCCAAGGAAAGACAATGTGTGCTCATACCACTTCTAACATGCTAGGAATGTATGTTCTCCCACTAATCTAGACTAATTTGGCAAATTTCTCAATTTCTCTTTCTGAAAAATGAAAATTCAAAATCACCTTCCCCACGAAACTGTTGAGGATGGAAATGATAAGCAATACTAAGTACTTTACAATTAAAAGGGCTCAATGAATTAATAACTTGGATTCAACAACAGAAAATATCCTATGTTGTAAGAATTAAATGTGAGTTTTGGACCATGTCATAGCTATATGCTCTACAGAAAGCTTAACCAGACCTTTCTCTTTTGTACAAAATATTGTTTATTGGTCTGCATTGTTTTCCATATCATGCTAAAACAGCTTTCATATTTCACCCTTCATTACAGTTTTCCATTGCACGTATTAGATAAGGCAAGGACAATTTTTGCTGCTGTTTATCTGTCAATCTATCTATCTATCCATCCATCCATGATCCAACTGTCCATTCTGTACTAATAATCATGGTCACTGCACATCCAGTCTGCTTCACAGGGTGATGAAAATGAGTTCTCTAGCATTACTGTAAAACGTACGTTTTAAGTGGGTTAATAAGGACCGGGAAACAGTTTCAACCAGCAGGTTATTTGCCTTCAATAAATTGATTCCTTCTTCCTTTACACACCCTGTGCATTGGGCAAGTGTAATTGAAGGCAGACCAGGCTGGCTGACATCTGTTTCGTTACTAGATATACATTTGCCAAGAAGCTGGACAGCAATATCCATTTGGTATTCACAGAAAGTACTTGCAGAACAATAATGACAATAATTGCCTCTGATTCTTGTGTTTACAACATTGCCAAAGAATCATTAGGGCCTTATTTATAGATAATGCTTATTAATCACATGGATTTGAATTCTGGAATGTATTAGATTAATATTCTTTTGTAGCCTAGTTCTGCCCTAATGCTGTGAAAAGCGTTTGCTGAAGGCAATTCACCGGAATAACTTATGGGGGGAAAGTTAAATACAGCTGGTAATCTGCAGGTGACAGATAAAGAGCATAGGTGTGTGTGAGAGAGAGAGTGTGTGTGTGTCTCAGTTAGTACATCAAATGGTTTGTGTGGAATTGTCTTTACATAGGTCTTTCTCTCAGAAGTTTTCAGAAATAGCAACTGGTGCATACCACTATGGCCAAACTGCTTTAAGCCCGTGCCATGGCTTTTTTTTTTTAAGAGGACAATTCAAATTGCTGCTCGTGGCTTTTAAAAGCCCTATGACATTTGGGACCGGGATATTGAAAGGATAGCCTTATGCCACAAGAATTCGTCTACCCACTGAGATTGTCAGTGGAGGTCCTATTCAGAGTGTGTCTCTCACAGACACCAATGGAAGTATGATGGGAAAGGTAGGGGGTGCTCAAATCAAAATCCCGGACTTTGGCCATGTTTTGGTACCCCGTTGCATTTAAAGAAACAGTAGCATAAGGAACTGTCTCAAAGGTTAAGGATGCAGCCCCTCCCCACCCCCAGAAATCTGAGCATTGCTCAAAGGGGTGCAGCTGGCAGTGGTATGAGATGGGGGGGTGGCAGCAGCTAGGTTTTGGAAATCCATCCCCCAGGAGATTCTCCCTCCCACTTTACAGCCTTTCTGGTATTCAATGAAAACTTATGTTTCATCAGTAGGGCTGGTTCTCCATTAGTCATAGGTGGCACAAGCTGGGAGGCAGCATCCCCCTAACTAGCCTGCTGTCCTCAGATACTATCCCATTGCCAGCGTTGAAGTATCTAGCAGTCCAGTTAGCATATATATGTATGTAGAATGGGAGGGTACTGATTTGTCCTTTCCCTCAGGCAGCAAAATGTCTTGAGCCAGCCCTGCTCATGAGGACTTTGATTGGCAGGGAATTTCTCCTCATCATTATTTTGATATTTGGGTTTGTTTGGTATTTGTGTGTGCGCGCGCATTGGTTTTTTTGTTTGTTATGTTAATTTATTTTTGTTACTTTTTGATTGATTATCGTACTGCCTCTGTGTGTGTTTTAATTTACTGTTTGCATGCTGCCTTGAAGGCCTTCGGTGGGGGGGAAAGCTGTCAAACATATTTTTTTATATATATGAACTGTTCTAAAAGCTAAAGACTCCTTCACACAGTTCATTCTTCCTAATCAGAGGGAGAGTTTATATGCAACATCATGAATCAGGTCTGCACTGGCACACAGAATGGACTGCTAACCCATGCATCAGTTAAAGAGGTTATTGCGGTGCACTTCGTACAGAAGTGTGTGCTTCCTTTTTGAACATAGAACTTATCTCTGTGTTGCAAAAATATTATGTATAATGCTGCTCTAACCACATTGGACTGGATTCAACTAACGAATCCAACTAGCAGAACCAGCACACAGACTTCCACTAGTGCATTGGGGCTTACCTCACTCCCCTCCCCCCATTTGCCACATAGACACACCAAATTTGCTCGGGGGGGGGGGTGTCCAGGAGAACCCCCCAGAATAGTTTACCCAGAGAGGAGATGGTGTCTTGTTCCATCTGGCAAGCTGAAATTCTTGTGCTCATGAAACAATTGTCATAGCACTATGGTGAATTCCTCTCCTTATTAATTTCAAAGTCGCATTGTGTCCCATTGAACTTACTCCCTTGTAAAGCGTGCATTACAGCCCTAGAAGCCCAAACCAAAGCCATATTCTATGAAATAAAAGCAGTCCAAGAAGCCTTAGGTCATTTATGCAAGTGAAGCCCCACCGACCACTACTCTGGGACTTCCCTATTTAGATCTATACAACTATTTTATTGTCATGGACTGAACAATTCTATATATCTCTAAGCCATGGGTAGGCAAACTAAGGCCTGGGGGCCGTATCCGGCCCAATCACCTTCTAAATCCGGCTCGCGGATGGCCCGGAAATCAGCGTCTTTTTACATGAGTAGAATGTGTCCTTTTTATTTAAAATGCATCTCTGGGTTATTTGTGGGGCATAGGAATTTGTTCATTTTTTTTTTCAAAATATAGTCGCCCCCCCCCCAAGATCTGAGGGACAGTGGACCAGCCCCCTGCTGAAAAAGTTTGCTGACCCCAGCTCTAACCAATCCCTGTTGAGTTAAAGCATTGTATAGGTTTGTAGTCTTAATTATTCTCTTATAGCCTGGTCCTATACATGTTTACCTGGGAGTAAGCCTCACTGCAAGGGACGCAGGTGGTGCTGTGGGTTAAACCACAGAGCCTAGGGTTTGCTGATCAGAAGGTCAGCGGTTCGAATCCCCACGACGGGGTGAGCTCCCGTTGCTCGGTCCCAGCTCCTGCCAACCTAGCAGTTTGAAAGCACGTCAAAGTGCAAGTAGATAAATAGGTACTGATCCAGCAGGAAGGTAAACGCCGTTTCCATGCGCTGCTCTGGTTCACCAGAAGTGGCTTAGTCATGCTGGTCACATGACCTGGAAGCTGTACCCCGGCTCCCTCGGCCAGTAAAGCAAGATGAGCACCGCAACCCCAGAGTTGTCTGCGAGTGGACCTAATGATCAGGGGTCCCTTTACCTTCTTAAGCCTCACTGCATTCTGTGGAACTTATCCCTGATAATGTTTACTTGGGAGGAGTAAGTGCCATTCAACTCAATAACATTTGCTGATAAGTAAACATGCACACAAACTCATTCTGTAAGAGAAGTAGGAAGATCATGTTATTTGTACATGTTATATTAGGATCTACTTTGATGTTAGATGTGTAAATGTTAGACAGTGAGGTGTGGTGGTTAGAGTGTTAGTCCAGGACCTGGGAGATGAGTTCAAGTGCCGACATGGACATGAAACTCACTGGGCGAACTCCCCAGCTCTCAGCCTAAACTCTCAGACAAAGTTATTGTGATGATAATATAGAGAGTCATGTATGCCAGCTACCATGAGCTACTTGGAGCAAAGGTGAGCTACAAATCCAAGAAAAAATAAATATATTGAAGCAAGCTATTCTTTTAAGGATGACTTATCTTATACATTTATAGGTTAGACAGATATATAAATTATCCTGCATATATTATGGAATGTTTTGTTTTTAAAGAGGTCACTGGCAGAAATGTCAGAAGTTTCCAAACGTAGATGTGGTATCATAGCTCTTAGGCTCTACTTGTTAAAAGTCCCAAACATTAAAAAAAAATATTAAGCATTACAAATTATGCTAGAATAATATCAGTGTCTGTTGGAGTGGACACAGTATCAGAAATGAAAATATATACCTGTATATGGGCTTGAATTTGAATTCAGCCATGGCAACCGAGTGGCATCGGGCAAGTCAAGGCCTCTCAGAGAAATGGACATAGTAAGGCTCTGTTTCACAGGTTTTTTGCATACAAAAAGTGCTTGTTAAATTACTAGTCATAATGAGTAAGGGGAAAGAAATAAGGAGGAATTAAAGCTGCAACATGCAACAACCAATCTGAGTATCAGCTGTGTGAATTTAAATGTTCCTTTGTCACTGGTTCTTAATATGCTGGGGTTGGGGATCTTTAACACCAAAGTTACTGCAGAACCTGCCTTTCTATATATATATTTTTGGTGTGCAGTCAGCGCCTGAAATTTGCATTTAAACAAATGACATAGAGAACAATGTACCATGTCTTTTTCCCCCCTGTGAGACTGTTCTTCAAGTATAATGTAAAGAACTGCTAACTTTAAAATTACATTTCTGTCTGCCTTTTTAACCTACTGTTGTGACAAGTAATAACTGACTTCTTTAACCAAAAGAATTTGGGAAGGGGGGGAATTATTCTAGACCTGATTCATCTTGTTTACAGTGAGTGCTTTATAATGAATGTTTCACCTGGGTAGTCAGTCACTTTCCTTAAAAAAGAATAAAAATGCAAATCTTCCAAAATACAAACATCGAGGAGAGAGAGAGATACGTGGTTCAATGCTTTCCTTTTTAAACTCATGGTGTCTGCAGAGGATATTTGTTATTTAGCCTACCATATGCCCGAAACTACATTAACTTATACTATACACCTGGTTTAAAATATGTTAACATGAACGTAAGTTCAATTAATTGAGTATAACTTGCTCACTGATAGTCTAAATGCCTATGACCAGATTAGCTCAGTTGCCCCGAGGGATAGTTCAGTTGGTAGAGCATGAGACTCTTGATCTCAGGGCTGTGGGTTCGAACCCCACATTGGGCAAAAGATTTCTGCATTGCAGGGAGTTGGGCTAGATAATTCTCAGCATCCCTTCCAACTCTATGATCTTATGATTCAGAATGGGGAGCCAGAAACCCTCCAGATATTATTGGACTCCATCTGGCTGTATCCCTGAACACTGGAGAAGCTGGCTGAGGCTGGTGGGAGCTAGGAGTCCAACAACATTGGAAGGACCATCGCTTCCCAATCCCTGACAAATGACATGGTGACCTGCTATCCAAACTGGAGGTGCCCACTGGACAAGTACAAGGCCCTGGGGCCCCAGTAGCTTTGGATTCTAGTCTCAGTACATAGTTTCATGAATGCATTCAGGCTTCCTAGGAATTCCAGCCTTTTTGCTTAGAACAAAAATGAGTTTGATGAAGACCTAGAGCACACAACTCAGAGTCAACTCTAGAAAACAAGTGTGGAAATATTGTTTCTTGATTACTTTCACACTCTTCTGATGAAGGTGAACAGGTTTGAAATTTTAGCCTTCCTTCAGGTCTTGGTCTGTATTTATATCTAGCTAGCTAAGCAAAACTCCATAATGTCAGTAAATACTAGGTGATTAATTCACATATTGTATGTGACACTGCCTTCACACACACACACACCCCTGCCTTGTTTTTTTACTATTAGCTTCCCACCCCCAAAACACACCAACACAACTGCTGACTAAAATTAACTAAAAAATAAAAAGGACTAAATCTGTAATCCGGCACAGAGTTGGAAGTTCCACCAGCAAGTGTTCTGTATTCATTTCTATGTATGTCACCAACATCATACAAATGAGATTGACCTTGCAATCAAAAAGAAGAAGTGTTCAGTATTTCAGGAGATAAGATGATATTAGCAATGCTCTTTCATTATGTGTAATGTTAGCTTTTTATTCTGAAATTGTTCAGACCACATTGGTATCCCAGACCAAACAAACATTTACTTGAAAATCAGTGGAACTTGCTTCATTTTCTTAGGCTCATCATCAGTTGTTATATTCTTCCATAACTTCCATCAATATGTACTTTCATTATTTAGAAGACAGGAACAAATTCTGAGCTGTGTATTTTTAGCTTTGCCCTGCGAGTACATGTACATTACAACATCCTTGTTTAAGTTCCTGTATAAGGTTTGCCTGCCTTTTCCAGAAATTTTAAACTGCTCTACACCCTATTAAGACTGACATCTTATATCTACTTATTTGGGAGTAAGTTCCATTGAACTGAATGTCTTACTTTTGAGTAAACATAGATAGTATCCATGGGGGAAGGGGGAGCCAAACCTTACATTTGAATCCTTGAAAACAGACTGGTTCTTAAATGCAATATTAGAAACTGATCTCAAAAATAAAATACTTTCATGTGTGCTGATTTTGTGTCATTCAATTTGTTAAAATTGGTGCTAGATGGGTTATAAATGGTTTCTGCTTGCATGTATGAGATGAGCACTGGGATAAACAGCAAACCAATTTGTTTAAGTGAATCCACAATGATCTTGCTACACTTCATTTTTTTATATAGGGATTCTGAAAAATTAAGCAAATTCTCTGTAACTGGACAGCCTGACATAAAGCATAGATCTACCTATTTATCTATCCTAAAATCCCAGGTTGTCAAAATTATTGCAGTAACATTACAACTACAAAATAGAGACCACAGTAAAAGCAAGAGAAAGTTAACCATAGCAAAAAACCAAATGGAATGCATTTTCAAATGAAAACTCTTTCTCTGAATATTGGTAACACTGGGCTCTGAAGGCTTCCCAAAGTAGAGAAATTCAAAGAGCTGGGCCTAAATACAGAACACACTATGGAATTTTGGGACTTCCAGTTGTCCTCTTTCCCAAATCTCAGTGGTCATGAGGAAAAACAGGCCCTAAGATACACAGGTTTGAAACAGTTGTAGGTTAAAACCAATACTTTGAAATGAATGCAGCTGGAAGAATCTGGCATAAAACAGAATGGGCTTCAAATAAATGATTTATTTCCTCATAGTGATATTTTTGTTTCTGACAGTGCAAAGAAGACAAATCCAGCATGTATTTGTATGTGTGATGTGAGACAGTGTTACTTTTCAGAATCAAGTTTTCCCCCATTTAAAAATAATAATAATGCACAATATTCAGTTACTGGGGGGAATCTAAATATGACTGCTAAATTGATGTTTTATCTGTAAAAGGGCAAAATAATTGTGGATTTAATCTAAATGTATAAAGTGATTGCTTAATTTCTGTGTGTGTGTGTGTGTGTGTGTGTGTGTATGTGTTCTAGATGCTAAAATGTTATAATTTGTGCCTTCTTTTATTTAATAGATTTAGCATAAATGGCTGTTTTTGTTGTTCCTCAATAGGATTTTCCCTGAATATGATATCATATATAATTTTACCATTTATAAGAATTTAAATAACTTTTAAAAATCACAAATAAAATTCATATTCAAAACAGATATTATGTTTTACTAACTGATGTAATTATATTTATACACAAACACACATACATATAGATGCTGAGAAACTACAGATATGATACTGAAAAGAGTTTGTTTTCTCTTCCCTCATAGCCCACCACTTTAATTCCAAATCTGGTGAACAGGACGTTTGTGGAAGTTTGTGAGAAATGTTTAAATACAGAGTGTGTTTACATCCTGCATGTAGGTTTAAAAATATAAAGAATATTTTTACTGTATAGAAAATATAATCTTCACTAACAAGTAAGAATATATATATATATATATATATATATATATATATATATATATATATATATATATATATATAGTTTTGTTTCCCAATCTACAAGCTAAAACAAACCTTGTTCAAATGAATGGGATTAAATTAGTTTAAACCCAAATACACTATTTTAACTATGCTGTGGATCAGGCTGTATGTATTGGTGAAGTGCAATATAAACCACTAAAATGCTTTTGTTTGTTTGTTTGTTTGTTTGTTCACCCGAATTCAATCATGTTTTTGCAGAAGCAAATATTTCTTACAGTGTGTCACGTCATGTGACACTATCTTGTTAAATTTGAGTCCTCTGCTTCCTTGCAGCAGGTCTTTGCACCTTTCCATTGTCATTTCTCCTTGCTTCCTAAATAAAACCTTTACATAAAGGAGACGAGTGTGCCCAGGGCCACTCTTGCAAATACTTTCTGTGAGCTTGACACCGTGACACCGAGTTCCTAATGCTTTCACTAAACACACTTACTATGACAAGGAAGCCAAACCTCAAGTGAAATTCTAAGCACACATACGTGGAATTTTTTTTAAAAAAAAATCTGTGGTGTTTAGAAAATATGTTTAGGTATGAGAAGCCAGATCATCAGGCATGATTCTCTTAGACTTCAGCAGGATAAAGATAAGGCCCCAACTGTGACCCTATTGAAACACTGTTGCTGGAGTGCTGAGTGAAACCAAAAGTTTCTCCTCTTGCTCAAAGAAGTATCATGTTGCTTTTAACCGTTAAGTCCAGAGGAAACTAGTCCAACCTAATGAATACATACATAAAGGAGCTAGGCTTAAATCTGCAAGACCAATAAAGGCCAGAAAGTGATGAAAATGAACAATGATCTCATGAGTACACCTAATAAGAACACAAGGCCACTTCTCCATCCTACTGGAATCAATGGCAAAATTCTGATTGCCTTCTGGCTGTCAACGTTCTCAATTTAACCTTTATGCCATTTTGCTAGAAGCTCTTGCTGCAATCACTTTGCTACTATAAGTAGCATTAAACTTAATAATAATAATAATAATAATAATAATAATAATAATAATAATAACTGCAAATCCACTTTTTTTAAACCTCATAACCCAGATCCACATTTTGCTGTGAAATACATTAACAAAAACGTGTTCTCTTCCTTTGTGGTTGTTGCAACATATGATAGCATATTAAGCGATGTATTGTACTGAGGCCACCACTTACTGATGAATTTCAGTTAATTGGTTTATAGCCATAATGTACAAAAATAATGTGCTGCACTATATCTATCTATCTATCTATCTATCTATCTATCTATATATATATATATAACATATAGGGAGAGGGGGAATATTGGGTATTACACATAATAAGGTGTATTTATATAGGTAAGATAACATGCCATCCCTTTCTACATAAGTCTAATTATAAAATGTATTATATAATATTTGTCACATTATGAATATTATAAGAATGGATTAGAGTGTTGTGTTTGTGTTCATCGACTCCTCCAAATTCTTTTCCTCCTAGTTAAGTGTAAAATTAAATTAAGCATCACCATCCAACACAGATTTGGACATGCTTTTGGCTTAAGCACCCCAAATTCTGTGCTGGATTCTTACCAGTTTTTACTGCTTCTAATATTGTGTCATTCTTACTACATTTGACTTTCAAAGGTTTGCGGGTTTTTATTTTTTTTAAAAATCAAGACTGTGATACTAAGCCACTCGACTTGGAAATAAATTTCATTTAAATCAATAGGACCTACTCCCCAGTCAAAGTGGTAAGATCAAGGTGTCTAGATATGATTCCATATATCTTTTTAAAATACAGTATGGCAAAATGTTGAATCAAACTGATGGAATCCAAAGTGAGGTATTTACCAATAAGAAAAAGGTAGCTAAAGTGGATGGGGGGGTGAAGTTCTGATTAATTTTAAATACATTTCAAATATTAATATTTCCCATGATTTATTCACTGACTTCCATGTGTCATTTCAAGTTAGTTGCACTTCATATTTCAAAGGAAAAATATGGGGTTTCTCACCCCCCCCTCGGTACAACTGTTCTGTTAATTCATTTTGTAATATCTGTGTGGTTCAAGCAAAAGAATCTGCACTAAATTACTTATGCCAGAATCATGCTGAATGTATCAGTATATACAAGTTTACAATATTTTCTTATGCATTGTTTTCTCTTTTTTCCTTCCCACCTCTGTTATCTAGCCTAATTGGAAGATCTGCTTATTTATTTATTTTACATGTGTTTGTGTGTAGAATAAAGTTGTGTATACATTTTTTAAGCCTTCTGTAAGTTAACAGCTCCATTTAAATTAGTCATAAATATGAGAATGCTAGCCCCATTCGCACTTATTTTACTAAATGAGCACCTTGTTGAATTCATTATTAAATTTCTACTACCATTCCTTAGTGACTGTGTGATTGCCTCAAAAATATAGCTGAAAAAACTCAGTGAGATGTTTCATATACCCTTGGTTACCGAGATTAGATCTTTTTTTTTCTTGATGCCTGAAGGTAAATTGCTTCAATATAATTTCTAAATAAATTAGTAAGGACTAACGCTAAGATCAGACCCTGCTAGGATATATATACAGCCAAACATAATGCAAATATAGCTAGCCTTAAGTGGAAAATGTGTCTTAAAAGGTTGAAAAGTTGTGTTAACCAGTGAACAAGTGCCAGCAACTTTATGATAATTACTACCTGCCAAATTATTTGCTAATATATACAAGGGAAAAAAGCATATCTAAGCACTGAATAAATTTACAATTAGACTATGGGAAAATTACAAATGCATTTTTTAAAGTATTTTCCCTCAAAGGTGGCATGAAAATAGAATTACAAAGCTGTGATCTGTTTCAATGCAGAACTATATTTAATGTGTAACACGTAAGTCTTTGTCTATTCTTCCCTGGATTTTGGATTTTAAAACAAAATAATAAACATTATATATGCTTATCTGGAAGCAACTCACAAATTATTATCATGATGGAAATAAATCATAGATTTATTGGTAGGTGACAGTAAATGCAATATTTTCATATATGAGCAATAAAATGCTCTCCACATAAGTGACCATATCTACCAAGTCTTCAAACGCCACAACTTTAAAATGCAGATTATATAGATATATAGATATATAAAAACTCTAGTATACCAACACAAAAATCAAATGTCTCCTTTTCCATTTAGTGTTTTTATGTCATTAAAACCTCACACACAAAGCAAATGTACAACAAGACAGAATAAATTGGGGGAAAGGGGGGTTGTTGGTTTTAAAAAAAACACAACTTACTGAGCACACAGGAAATGAAGGATTTTCTTCCACAATGATACCAACCTTCTAGGTAGTTCCTGGGTTAACAGATCAGCCCCTGTCAAGGAGAAACTAGTGAAGTCTCCTTTGATATACATATATAAGAGAGAAAAATATATGCCTGCAGTTGGGGATCGGGAGAGGAGAAGGATGGCTGGGAGGCGGGGGGGGGGAGGGAAGAGTGCAGTCAAACTTGGGTACCAAATTTTAGGGAAGGGCTGTTTTTTTAAAATGATGCGGGGTGGGGGTGGCGGGAGGAGATGGAGAGGGGAATCGTCGGAATAATAGGAGCGCTTCCCACTCGCCTACCTCTCCCGGTCCATCTCCGTCACCATCTTCACACGCGCGCGCACACACACACACACAAACACACACACGCCCCTCTTCCGCCACTTATCCGCAGGCATCCTCTGCTCTAAAGGATAGGCGCCAGGTGCCAGGGAGCGGGGGGGGGGACGGGGACGCTAAGCCAGTTCTTCTTAATGATCCGTCAGCAGCCGGGGTGACTCGCGCGGCGGCGGCGGCGGCGAGCCGAGTCCCGGGGCTGCGCGCCTCGCGCCTCTGCGCTAGGAGAACCGCCCAGCCCAGCCTAGCCGACGGCCGGGGCAGAGGCGGCAGCAGGCAGAAGCGAGCGGCGGTAGGATTCCTCGGCTGAGGCTGGAGAGAAGGGGCTGCAGAGCGGCGGCAGGCAGGCGGGCTAGTCGGTCCAATGGTCCGGCTGGATAGCGAGCGGAGAGAAGGCGGGAAGGGGAACAGCAGTCTCTGCGTGTGTGTGTGTGTGTGTGTGTGTGTGTGTGTGGTGTTCATTCTTTCCCCCCTTCCTTCTTTCGTTCCCCTCACCCTCGCTCAGGTAAAACGGAGACTCCCCTCCCCCACCCTCAGACCCCCGGTCTTTCCGGGGGGGGCACCACCTCGACCCTGAGGAAACCAAACTCGACGGCAGCAGCGGTGGCTGGGGGGGGGGGGAGGGAAAGGAAGGAGGCGTCCGAGGCAGCGCGCGCGCGTGTGGTGGTGGTGGTGGGGTGTGTGGCGGAGAAGGGAAGGTGGCGGAGAATTGAACTCTGGAAAGTAAACCAGCCCAAATGGGAGACTCAGGTTGGCCAATTGGTTGCGTCGTCGCTTTGGGCGGGAGGTGCGGGGTGGTGAGGGGGGGAGAGAGAGCGAGCGCGAGGGAAAGATGCGTTGGCAACATCGCGTGTGGGAATGTGGGGGGGGGGGTGGCGGGAGGAGGGGGCTCCTCGCCTTTCCTGAGGCGGTGGGGGTGGGGGGAGGCTACCTGGCACGCCGCGCGCGCTAATTTTCCCTCACGAGGTGTTTAGCTTGACTGGACTGGCTCTGTCTGTCGGGGGAAAGCTTATCTTCCCGCTTGCTTGCCTGCCTGCCTGCCCGCCTTGCTCTCCCGCCCGCCCGCTCGCTGCTGCCTCTCTTTCCCTCTCGCAGCCCAGAAGCCTCCAGCAAGGGTCAGGCAGAGCCCAGGAAAGCAATTAAAGGCGCATCTGCCGCTCTTGTTTGCCTTTCCGTCGTCCGAGGAGGTCTGGCTACTGCCAGCTCCCTGAGGGATGGACTGCTTGCTTCCCTCCCTGGAGGGACGGGGGTGGAGAGACTGAGAGAGAGAAAGCGGAGATTAAATCCAAAAGATTAAAGTGAAAGTCTGCTTTTGCTTCCCCCTCCCGTCAACACACACACACGAGAGAGAGAGAGAGAGAGAGAGAGAGAGAAGGTTTTTCATTTCTTTATTGTTTAAAGAGTTTCCAGCGAGAAGACTCCACAGCTCTCCACACTCACATCCCGCCTCTCCTCAACCCGCGCTCCTCCTTTCGTGTTCGCAGAGGACTAGTCTCTTGGCGCCCGCCGTCATTCCCCTCCTCCACCTTCTGGCAACTTCGCCGCGAAGAAACGCCAGCGGCGAGACGTTGGTCTGGGGCTGGCTGGCCTAGCTCTCGGCCGCAGGACACCGAAGGCAGAAGGAGAGGAAGAAAAATTTTAAAAAGAGAGGAAGGGGCCCGGCCTTTTCGCCTCCGCCATTGCCCCCTTCCACGGTGGCACCGGTGGGAAACCTCGACTAAATAACAGCTGGGGAGAAGGGAACCCTCACAGAGAAGGCTGAGGGGATGTTATTTCCCGCCGCTTTGGAAGTGGGAGCTCCGAGACATGGAGACTAATTGGCCCCTCACAGCAGCTCTTCTGTAGAGAGGCTCTGTGGAAAGGAAGGCGGCCAGTGGCAGCAGCGCGCGGGTGGGTATCTGTCTGCGCAGGGCAAGCGCGATACCTTTAAAAGATTTGTGGGCCTCGAAGAAAAAATAAATAACAGAAAAGGCAGGCAGGAGGAGCAGATTACTTTAAGCGTTCCGTTTGTCGGCGATCCAATTTTATTAGGATTTACTCTAATTTGCGCCGCGCATCCCTGGGGAAATAATGCCTTGATTAATGTAATCCTGGGCTGGGATCCCTCCACAAATGCCCTTCTCCCAGGAGAAGCCTCCTGTTTGACAAACAAAAAACAGAGCAGCAACTCTTGCAATCTGCACTCACCTTTAGGAGCTGCCTGGGCGGGGATTGCGGGCCGGGGGGGGGATTGGGCGGGAGAGGAAAGAGAGAAATCGCCTCTTCAAACGCTGTGGAAACATTTTTAGAAGGAGGAGGAAGGGGGGGGGTACCGCAATCCTGGCCTCCTGTTTGTGCGCACGCCCGTCAGCGCGCCCAGGCGGCAACCCCAAGAATTGTGCAACCCCAGAACTGCTTTCTTCTTCTTCTTCTTCTTCTTCTTCTTCTTCTTCTTCTTCTTCTTCTTCTTCTTCTTCTTCTTCTTCTTCTTCTTCTTCTTCTTCTTCTTCCATCTCCCCCCCTACCCCCAACCACACGCATCCCCTCGCTTAACTCTATCGATGTCCCTTTTGTCGTTCCCCCCCCCACACACACACAAACCCTTCACATCATTGGTTGGTATGTCGGTGTCCCCAGCACCACCACAAGCACAGCAGGTCCCTCAGCAAAACGATCTCAGCTCTCTTGGTCCAGAAATCAGCTACGGCAAATAATAGTTCTTGCCCTGCTGCCAGAAGCAGCAGTCTGCGGCGGAATAGCCTTCCCGGCAGCTTGCTCCACTGGCAGCAGGGCCGGTGGGTGGAACAAAACCGGAGGCGGGGGGGGGGGGCGTTCAGGTAAGATGAGGAACCCGTTCCAGTTCCTCCTGTTATAACACACAGAAACGCACGCAGGTCCACTGGGGCTCCCTTAACTTTCAAGAACAAGCTCGGCTACTGCCTCCTACACTCGCCAGTCTTGGTCCAGGCCAGTCGCCACAAATCGGCCTGAGGAAAACATTGTGCTTTTGTTTTCTGAGGGAAAGCAAACCTTTCTGAGGCTGCCTGCCTTCCATGCGCTTCTTCACAGAAGCCAAGCGCCAGTTCGGGGTTTTGAAATCTCTACCCTCTCCCTCCTTAAAAATAAAATGAGGGGGGCAGAGGAAAAGAGGAAAAGCCAATTGGGGCCCAACCCACCCCACCTTGAAAAGGCTATTCTGGCGAGCTGGGAGAAGCAGCGCGCGGTTGGCGCTCATGGCGCCGTGACAAAGCCTGAGGAAGACGAGCTCCCCTCACAAAAGGTGTGTGTGTGTGTGTGTGTGTGTGTGTGCGTGTGTGTGCAGTTGCCACCCTGTTCAAAACACCTCCAGGAGCGTGTGGGGAGAAAGAGGCTGAAGAAAGAGGACTTCATCGACTCCACCAGGTGGTATCACGTTGTCCTTCTCATCCAAATGGGCCTTTCCCGCCGATTTGGCCCCTACCCCGCCGCTCTGCTCTCAGCGCCTTCGCGGCTGCGCCTTAGCCCTGCGCACTGCCTCCTCTTCTCGCGGCTGGAGGGGAAAGTGGTGGCAAGAAGAAGAAGAAGAAGAGGAAGAAGAAGAAGAAGAAGAAGAAGAAGAAGAAGAAGAAGAAGAAGAAGAAGAAGAACCTGGCCTTCTGCGAGTGGGGGGGGAGGCAGCAGTGGCTGCTAGCCAGAGAAAGACCACAGTCCTTCGCCTCTCTCTGCAGAGAGGCAGAAGTTAAAAGCAATTCATACTGATTCATCTTAACACGGGGGGGGTGACTAGATTCGCACCAATAGAAACATATTCAACTGCAAAAAAAAAAAAATATATTTTAAAGAGAGAGAGCGCACCACGGTAAAGCCCTGCCATCTTCAGGAGGGTGGTTGTTGCCTACTCTGAGTAAAAGCGGGATTGGCTAGCCATTCTTAAATCAGAAATTCAGAAAGCCGCTTGCCACCACAGGTTCCTTCCCTTCTTCCCAGCTAGTTAGTTCCAGAATAACAACGTTTTTGTTCCTGGCCAAACTTGAGAAGGGCAGGAAACCGCCAGAGAGGAAGAAACTATTCTTTGATCCTAACTTTTTGTTGTTGTTCCATAGGTCTTCTTGGAGTTCACTAAATATGGTGGCTAGTTCTGCCGCTTTTTTTTCCATGGCAGCGTTTATATTACCTATTTCCTACCCCTTCTCGAATTGTATGTACATATATATGCATTTGGAGGGGAGAGGTTAGGCTGAGAGAGAGGGCTGAGAATCGCAGCCTTGTCCTGCTTTCGACTGGGGTGGCGGCGGCGGCGCTGGCAAGAGGCCCCCACCCACCCACCCACCCACCCCCATCTCCTCCCCACCCCAGCAGCAAAGGCTACAGCTCCTCTCGCCCTCCCGGAAGGCGAGCAGGCGGCCTGAGCGCGTTCCTACGAAATTCCAAAAAGAGCAGCCTTTAGCTTGACCTACTGCAGTCTGCACCGAGATCCTCAGACAATAGGCAAGTTCAAATGTCAAATTAAAAAGAAAAGAAAAAGAAAATCTAATAATAATAATAAGCGGGGCTGCCTAACTCATCGGTGCCTCTTTTCCAATGTGCCACACACAACAACAACAACAAAAAGATACATCATTTCATAAGCCCCAAACTGCCATCGTTCTGCGCCTTGAAACAAAACAATACAAAACAAAAAATCTGCAACTCACCCCTCTATGTAATGCATATTAATGTTGCTTTTTCCTTAAAAAAAAAAAAAAACCTGGGGGAAGCCTATTGAGGTGGCGGCTCCGCAGCTCACAATGGTCTCCAGCCTCTACAGGGCTGCAAATTCGCTGCTCTCCCTCCCTCCCCCCCTCAGCCCAGCCCGGCCCGGCCCGGCTCGTTTTAAAGAGACTGATACTTTCATCCTCTTTTGTATCATGTTCCTACCTGGGCGATTAGAAACGCCCCACAACCACCTCCCTTCCGTGGGAGTGGGGTGTGGGGAGCTCCCTCACCCTATGGATTTTTTATTTTCATTATTTCATTTCTTTTGGAAGCTTCGAAGAGTTCATTTCCATCTCGGGCCAGGCGAGCGCGCCCGCCCGCATTCAGCCCGTTTTCAAAAGCCAAGAGTAGGCGATATTGTTCCATCCATTCGCCGGCTAACTTTTCCATTCCGCCCGGCACGTTTGAGGTGGCGGCTTCATCACCCCCACCCCACCCCACCCCCTTGCTCGCCTCTTCTCATTCCCCCACCCCTTCCACCCCCGTTTGCCTCCCAAGGACAATCGCATTGCGTAATGGCAAGGAGCGAGCATCCCCAAATAGGTGCCTTTTCTTCTGCTCGAGCCACATTCGTGGCCTGCTCAGCTCTTCCCTTCCTACTTCTAATTTATTACACGACCCGAAAGGCTTTTGTTGGACGCAAAACAATAAACAAAGCTCAGCCTGGGGCTCTCACAATGAGATGTATGGATAAAAAGAGCAGGCCTGTCCCACTGTTGTTTTCTTATGGTGCCTGACACTCTTTCAACGTAACAGGGATGTGTTTTTTTCCTCTCTCTCTCTCTCTCTCGCACACATACACACCCTTGCCCCCAACTCCCTCACCCACCCACCTCCCACCTCCTTACTCCCCCCAGATTAGCAACTCTCATCCCCCTCCTAGTACTAAACCACTAGCACAGCCATCATCAACCAGCCCGGCTACGAAGAACTATGAACTGTAAAGTTGGGGAGTAGCATCCCAAAGGCCCAGTCTAAGAAGCCTAACTGGGAAACAGGCGCAACTTTGACCGTCACCATCATTCACTCCGAAAGAAGATACTTTAAAAATAATAATAATTTAAAAAGGCATTTGAACACTAAGAAGGAACTTGGCTCTCCTAGGCTACTGGACACCTCGTGGTCCTTGCATTTAAGGCTGCAATCCTGTTGAATTTCAATGGGGCTGACTCCCGGGTAGGTAGGGTTAAGATTGCAGCCTAAGTGGATGAATCCTAAGGACGGCAAATACCTGCTAACAATTTTGACAATGCTCCTCCTCCTCTATTTATGTTGTAAATGAGTTTTACAACCGGGTAAAATAATAAATACATCATTTGTAGCATTGGTATTTTCTTATCTTGGTTTTTTTATAGGCTCTCTCTCTCTCTCCGTGTGTGTGTGTGTGTGTGTGTGTGTGGCACGTACATAAGTAACTCCTGCCAAATTGACTTGTTGCTGGGGGGGGGGGTTATTTATTTTTTTATTTTTTTGCATCCAGGAGGTTCTGTTTGCTTTTACCCTCTTTTGATGTAGGCGGCCAGGAATAAGGCTGAAGGGTTATGGGTTCCTCCCCGCCACATATACATGAGAAAGTTTCACTCGAAGGCGGGGGAAAGGAAGGAGAAAAGACAGATCAAGAACTAAGCTGGGACAGGATGGAAGGAGGGGAATGGGAGGGGGGGAGGAAAGGCCAATGTTTTCCAGATACCAGATATTAAAAACTGCTGCTCTGATCCAAAATCGCGTGTTCAGGCACTCATCAGCTGCATAATTAACAGCGATAAATGAAATATGATGTGGTAATGATGCTGGCGGTTGTGAATAAAATTGCGTTCAGGAAACACACCACAATAGTCTGGGGTACTGTCGTCGCTTCCCCTGCCACATCCGTCAGTGTGGGAACGTGTGTAAGCGACCCGAAGCGCAACTAACAAGCCTATCCAAGAGTTTTGAAATTCGACTTCAGCCGGGGAAAGGGGTGGTGGGGAGCGATCTCAGACTCGCCCCATTAAGGAAAGCGGAGCAATGTCTTACGTTATTTCCTTCCCCTCCCGCCTGAGAAAGAGAGTGGTGTATGCAAACAGTACTTCTGAAACACCCTTTCATATATGCACACAGCAATTCCTGTTTCTGTTCTCTTAAGGAACCGGATGGAAGATTTGCAGCGCAATCCTGTAGTCGGAAGTGAGTCCCACTGAGTCCAATGGGGCTCACGCCCAGGGGAATGCGTGCAGGATCTTAGCCTTAGCCGAGGAGGCCAAGATTTAGAGAGAGGGTTCATGGTACCTCTTTCCTATCAAGAACGCGGTGGCCCTACCAAGTGTTGCAAGTGTCGAAAGACAGCCTGTAAGAAAGTTAACAGGAACAAAAGTCACGGAGAGAGACGGCGAGGGTCTCAGCAGCCCTTTGTCCAAGAGCCGTTTTCTCCAACCACCTGCCCTCGGTCAAGACACTGGAAGTAGGGGAACGGGAACCAGGAACCGAACAACATGCTGACCTTCCAAGCTCTGAGGTTTTTATTGGGGGCTTTCTGAACCCCAATGAGATGGTGCAAACCGTGTGCTCTGGATCGGGGCAGCCTGCGAGACCCTGGCAAGAAGGGCCCCTTCTGTGGGTTTTGCATCTACTGCTCATCTTAGCAGTGCTGATTTCCTCTCAGTCCTCAGGGACAAGGGAGTAGCCTAGGAAAACTCTGGGCGCCTGATTCATTTGGGGGAATACTTCTTCAGGTACAGAATAGCAAATAAACGTTACAATGTGTTGAAAAAAAGCCCCTTCGATGCCTGTCCCTGCTCTCCAGGGGGCCTTAAACTTCCTCGGTCTGGTACAACCCTGCAGCACACCTCTTTCCACCAAACATGCCCGCTTCCTCTTCATTCTTTTACTTCTTAATGTTGAACTGGTTCCTTTTATTTAGGTGAAACTGAGATCTCGGTTAGCAGCGTGCTCCAAATCACCACCTTATAGCCAGTGATTGATGACTCTCTGAGAAGTTTCCCACAAGTTTCCCATTACTGCTGGGTTTCTGGGTTTCCCGTTGCTGGGGGTTATGACAGCTCTATATAAATTCTAGGTTTGGGTTATTTTATTTTATTTTTTAAAAAAAGAAATAACAACGAAAACTCTGCATATATTACTCTTTTTTCTCCATCCTCCTTCCCCCTCTTGCGGTCAGAGGAAGAGGGCAGGAAGACGAACGCCCTGGTTGCTTGAGATTACGCACAAACACGGACATATATAGAAGCTGGGGTACGCGGCCCTACCCTTCCCGCTGCTTCTAACAACTTTTTGCTAGAGCTCAACTGCCGCTCAGCAAAAGTGTCTTCGACTTTCCCCCGCTCGAGAGCCGCGTCAGTGCGCCCCCTGCCGACCGGCATCGGCCCTCTCTCTCTCTTTCTCTCTCTCTCTCTGTCTCTCTCTCTCTCTCTCCTCGAGCACTTCGAAAGTTTTATTTTGTTCAGCAAACCGTATCTTATAAAATTAACGACAACCAATAAAATTAGCGTATATGTCACGACTGTAAAAGTCCAAAACAAAATAAAGTTAGTTTTAGTTGAAGCTAGGGGGAGGAAGGGGGGGGAGAGCTCCGCTTTTTGGCTTCTCTTCTCCTTGGCTGGACCGAGGCCCTTTTATCTAAAGCCCAGTGCACAAACATATAGCTTAATGTGACTAGTGTTCTTCCTTTATTTCTTTCTCTATGGCAACCAATATGTTCCGCTCAGAAATGTTCCCCCATCAAGGAAACAAATGATCTTGAGCGAGCAGCTTTACGCGGCATCTGTTCCAATGGAGCACACAGAGTTAACCCCAGTCAAAAGGGAAGCTGAGCGCGTCAACAAGAAGGGGGAAATGAGCGGTCCTTCTCCACCCCCATCTGAAACCGACACCTCCCCACTTCGGCGAGAGCCCTCTCGCCCATTTGCTATCGTCAGTTGCCCTATTAATAATAATAATAATAATAATAATAATAATAATAGCAATAACAGTAGTAATAAGAATCAGAAAAATCCGAGTCAGGGCTTGTGTTGCGAAGGGGGATATCTGGAGATAAGAAGACTTGGGGGGAAAAAAGAAACGAGATTTAAGAAGGGGGCAATACATGGATTCCCATAGAAAAGGAAAGGGGAAAAAAATTGGGGGAAGGCAGCCCCGAACTGGATTTATAGAAAACCGAGTGAAGTTCTCTAGGACACCCAGAGCCAACACCACCCCCACCCCCATTTCAACACCACCAACAACAACAAAACAGCACTGTTAAAAAAATAAAATATGTGGCACAAGAAAAAGAGTTTTTCTAGGTAGCTAGATGGAATCCGGCCTAGGGAAGAAATGCTAAAAGGGACCTGGGTTGTGGGGTGTTTGTTTCTTTCCAGGGAGGCCGGGCGGGGGGGGGAGGGTTGTCGCCTGTATCAGGGGCAAAGAGACAATGTGAATCCTGCTTCCTTCTAATACTCCGGCCCCAGCCTCCTTAGAGAATAAAATGAAGGGATGTCCTGGTTAGTTTTGATTGATTATACTCTTTCTGATGGACTTTCACTACAGAGCTATAGATGTTGTGCTTAACCGCCTGTTCCCTAGTTACAACATTAACCCTCTCGGCGCATCGCCGGCCGTCGGCCTTCTCCTCCTCCTCCTCCTCCTCTTCCTCCAACCCCAGTTTTATTTCCCTCTGGGTCACAGCAGGTGCCTAAGGGGGTCTCTCTCTCTCTGCCTTGCCTTGACCCTTTGGGCGCAGAAGGAGAGAGGGGGGGACAATAGCATCAACATCATCAACAACAACAACAAGGCTCCAAGTCATCTTCCAATCTATTTCCCCCCCCCAGAAGAGTTACACACCAGTGCCCCCCCTCAAAAAAAAGTACAGCAGTAGCTAGCAGCGAGGAGTGGCTTCAGTTCGCTAGAATGACTCCAGGTTAATGTTCCACTAAGGTGTCTGAGAGGAGAGTATCTATCTTTGAAACAAAAACAAATTGTGGCGAGGAGGGAGTTTTGTTCCATCCAGGGAGTTTTCAGAGGTTCCCAGTCTTGCACCACACACAAGCGCACCCAGGCGCGCTTTCAGAAGACATTTATGGAAAAGGAGCGGAGGGAGAGAGAAAGAGAGAGAGAGAGAGATAATACAAGTGAAAAAGAGGGAGGAAAAGAGAAAAGCAAACTTACCAAAAGGAGCCCCGAGACTTGGAGGATTTGTATTTCATAAGTGCTTGGGGGTGTTTTTGGCTATGAGATTAGTAGAGGAGGAGAAAATTCGTGTTCTCAACTGCAGCGAAAAGATCCCGGGTAAGATTCTCCTTCGCACTGATTCCACTAAGCCCAGCTCTCCACTAGTCTATTATTTTCACCAAAATATATGAAAATTTATGCAAATGAAAATCAGCACTAACTGTTCTCCCCTTGTTATACTTTGGATTTCCACCCACCCCCCCTCAGACAAAGCAATCACACTCTACAAGGAAAGGGGAGTGGGGGTGGGGAATGAATTGTTGAGGGATGAAGAAGATTAACTTTGAATTTTAAATAAATAAATAAATAACACACACACATCCCAAAAAAATCCCCTCCAAACTCAAACAAGAATATAGTTTGTTTAATGGGTAAACAATATTTGGGGGGATTTCCCCCCTAAACTTTATTATTATTATTATTATTATTGTCGTTGTTGTTATTATTGTTATTATTACTATTATCGAAGTGGGTCTGCAGAGGCGCTATCACGTTTCATCGGGCCACCTGAGACGGCTTTTGAAAGCGTGTACTGTGAAATTCATAGCAGTAATTTAGACAAAATCCTCACTGTATATTAATGAAAGACGGCCCCATGGCACCGTTCCTATCCTCCCCATTCAGTGTAAACAAAACCACGAGACTCAGTCGGTTTTTTGAGCCTGATCCAAGCAAAATCGGCTGGAAAAGAAAACATGGGGTTCTGGCACGGACTATTCAAACCGACTGCACCTGGAGATCTCCGATTTATTCAATGAAATCTGTGTTAGATCCCTTCATCTGTATGTGTATATCTAAAAGGCGGAAACGTCTGGGAGACACAGGGGAACACAAAGGAGAAGAATTCTGGATGTTTAGGCTTTCAGTTACCAGAGCTCTTCAGATCTGTATACTTCACCTTAATGGTTTTTCTAAACCTACCTAAGATGGTATCTTTTACTGTACAAGCAGGAGCTGGACCGAGTCCTAAATAAATGCTAGCAGCCTCCAGCTAATCTGCCCATCACGCCAGCTCCGCATACCTTCCTCGCTAGTGGGGATATGTATGCAGTTCGTGCTGTACACTGAAATTTACCTAAGCTGGGTTCTTCTGTGGTGAAATTATGAACAGGAGGGAGGGACGGGGGGCGTTGTGTTGCACATCTTAATGTAAACACGCCGGTGCATATTTTCACGGGGGGGGGGGAGAAGAGAGAGAGAGAGAAAGCGAGACCGACCCACGCGCGCACAGCTTATACACTCACAAATGTGGAAGGGGATACACACTCTGAGTGCCTGGCCACAGGCTGTGTGTGTGTGCACAGCACACAAGCACAACAGCGCACAAACACGCAACAGTCATTAGCCAAGATGCGTTCCTTGAATGTCCGAATGGTGTTATTTCACTGGAATTCCCCGAGGAGTGTTCAATTTGCCCTTGTTTGGGTTGCCACTTTCTCTTTTTTTCTTGGTTCACTGAGGTTGCCTCTGTGCAGCGTTTCCGCTTGGTCGCATCCTTCTCTCCCTCCCTCCCTCCCTCCCTCCCTCCCTCCCTCCTTCCTTCCCTCCTTCCCTCCCTTTCTCGCTCTCTCTTCCGCCCACCTTAACTCTTTCGGCTGGACTAGCAATAATAAAATGTTTCATAGAGTCAAGTCTATATCCTACAAAATGCTACCGGCGTCGGTGTTATTTTTATACACACACACACACACACACACACACACACACACACACACATCATGGTTGCATTTATATAGTGATAGGGAATAGAGCCATTTAGAGAGGCATTGCGTTGTTTGAAATGAACCACCAAAATAAAAATAAAAATTGAAAAGGCACCGTGGGATTAACGTAATTTAAAATAGACACATGGTCAAAAGAAGCTTTTCTGGGTATTCTTGAAAGGTAAGGCATCCTTTTGCTTGGAGAGGCCTCGGAGTGCTGTGTGCATCCATACTCCCTCCGTTGGGGGATGGAGAGAGAGAGAGAGATGAGGAGCATTGTACTTTCCATAAGATGCGGAATAACCGAGGCAGTAAAACAAAGAAGTGTGGGGCCGGTTGCCTGCAACGAGGAGGAGGAGAGCCGGCCGCCTGAGCCTCTCTGTCCGATGCGGGCTTTTCAGTGGGAACTGCCATGGCTTAAGGAGGGCTGCTGGCGATTGCACCTTTGTGCCTCTGGGAAGCGGGGGGGGGGGGGCGGAGCAGATGCAGAAACAGGCACATGAAACAGGGGGAGGGAGGGGAGGGAGGGAAACTTTGGAAGATACCAGGGAGAGCGCTCCGGGTTTGTTGTTTCTTTCTTCCTTTCTTTAGGTTGGGGGGCTTTGTGAATGCAGGCAGCCCCTGTGTGCCACGGCTGGTTGCAGATAATACGGCTTAAGCGCGCCCATAAGAGGAATCATATGCATGCAAGTAAAATAAGTACAGTGTTAGATAGTGGGTTTTCCTCTCTTCCGCCCCCCCCCCCAACTCTCTCTCTCTCTCTCTCTCTCCTTTCTTCCCTTCCCCCTCTTTTCTCTCATTGCTCCCCTTTCTCCCGCCTCCCTCTTCTCAGCTCAATGCCGAGAGAACTCAGATTTATTCACTGGGCTCTAAGAGTTAAGATGTTGTGAGTAGGAGAGAGAGAGAGAGAGAGAGAGAGAGAGAGAGAGAGAGAGAGAGAGAGAGAGAGAGAGAGACCAAAGGAGGGGTGGTGATGGGGAGAAGAGAAGGGGGGCAGGGCAGTTCTCCAAGCCTCCACGACACTTTGCCTAAATTAAAAAGCAACCAATCGGAACGGCCGGAAGGGGGGGCCTCGCGTCCTGAGCCAGTCATCGCGGGCCTGCCAATCACTCAGCGGGTAGCCAATCAGCGGGGGCCCTCGCGCTCGACTTCCTTGTATTTGGGAAAGTGTGGTGGTGCGCGCGCTCTCGGCGGAGGGTAAACATTCGACAGTCCCCGCTCTGTGAGGGAGGGACAGAGAGAGAGCTGTCAGAGGGAGAGAAAGAGAAGGAGAGGAGGAGGAGGAGGAGGAAGGGGGGGAGGAGGAGGAAGGGGGGGAGAAAGAGGAGGAGGAGGCGGCGGTAGCAGCAGCAGCAGCGAGGGAAGAGCAGAGCAGAGCAGAGCGGCTTGTACTCCAGCACTAGCAGAAGAGCACGCTTCACGAGCCTGGCAGCCAACTTCCCCCGCGGAGTTCGCGGCTCAAGGATACCATATCTGCGCGCCCACCCTCACGCGGCTCCCCTGCGCCGAGGCGCTTCCTCCTCCTCCCCGAGACGACCGCTGGATCCTCGTCATCCCTTTCGAATTACAGAGTTCTCTGCGATTTTAAACTTTTCTTGGCGAGAGGAAAGAGAGAGAGAGAGAGAAGGAAGGGTGACCAAAGAGATATTGTCGAACTTGCTTTCTTTTATCATGTGAGGAGGAGGAGGAGGAGGACGACGACTGGGGCAACAACCCACACCCACCAAGCCATCCCTTCCCCAAAGAGGAAAAAGCGGGGGGAAAGAGAAGGGAAAGGAACCGACATGTCTTCTCCAGATTCTCGCAAGAAGGTGGCCCGAGCAGGACTCTTGTTTCCAAGGGACCCGGGCGCATCGGCCGGGCGTCAACTCTGAGGCGATGCATCGCCCGCAGCTCCGTCGCCTCGTCCGCCGCCGCCTTCGCCAGCATCGCCAGAAGTTTTCTTAGGACATAAACAAAACTTGCGCGTGAGAGAGAGAGGAGAGAGGGGGGACGAAAGCCAGAGAAAGAGAGAGAGAGAAAGAAAGAAAGAAACAGAAGCACCGCGAAAGAGAGAGACCGAGAGACAGTGTGTGCGAGGGGACGTGCGTGAGGGGCGAAAGAAAGGAGCCCACACGCACTCATTCACCCCATACAAAGCCTTACAGGAGGGGGAGAAGGGGGAGAAGAGAAACTTTCTCTGTGAGGGGAAAGAAAACAGCAGCGGCAGCAGCAACAACAACAACCCAGAGACTGTGAGGGGAGAAAATATGCTCCTGAGGGAGTGAAGGAAGGAAGCCAAAAGGGGAGTTGTTGTTGCCGACCTCGCTCCCTCCCTCCCCTCGGCGGTTCCCGCTCTTTTTTCTTCTTCTTCTTTTCCCCCTTCTTCCTCCCCCCCCCTTCCTCCCTCCTTCTACCAATATCTAGAGAGAGAGGTTCGGTAATGTCTTTCTCGCCGCTGAGGCAACACCGAACAGGTGAATCGCAATAAGGGGCCGCCGAAGGAGGAGAAGGAGGAGAAGAAGCGGCCGCGCGTGTGTGTCTGTCTGCGTGTGGCGAGTGTTTCCCCTCAGAGGAGCCGCGAGCCCAGGAGGATCGGCGGCGGCAGCGGCGCGCGCGTTCGCGCGCAAGGAGCCCGCGTCGGGGCCGGCCGGCCGGCGGGCCGGGCAGGCTGAGGAGAGCTGAGGAAACAGCCGAGTCGGGCGGGATTCTGGTGGCGCGCTACTGGGCTGCGGCGGCGGCGGCGGCTTGTGGCGAGCGCAGTGGAGGGGGCGACAGGAAAGCGTCGGCGATGGCTACGGCGGCGTCTAACCCTTACCTGGCCACCAACAGCATCCTGTCGGCGGGCTCCATCGTGCACTCGGACGGCGGCGGTGGCATGCAGCCGGGCAGCGTGGCCGTCACGTCGGTGTCAGGCGGCGGCTACCGCGGGGACCCTTCGTCCGTCAAGATGGTCCAGAGCGACTTCATTCAGGGCGCCATGGCGGCCAGCAACGGCGGCCATATGCTGAGCCACGCGCACCAGTGGGTCACAGCGCTGCCCCACGCCGCCGCCGCTGCCGCAGCTGCCGCCGCCGCCGCCGTGGAAGCCGGCTCTCCCTGGGCCAGCAGCCCGGTCGGCATGACGGGGAGCCCGCAGCAGCAGCAACAGCAGCAGCAGCAACAGCAACAGCAACAGCAACAGCCCGACGTGAAGGGAGGCGGCGGCGGAGGCGGCGGGCGGGACGACCTGCACTCGGGCGCGGCGCTGCACCATCGGCCGCCGCACCTGGGCCCGCCGCACCAGGGCCACTGGGGCGCCGGCGCCGGCGCGCACCTGCCTTCCATGGCCAGCCAGCAGCAGCAGCAGCCTCTGCTGTACTCGCAGCCCGGCGGCTTCACGGTCAACGGCATGCTGAGCCCTCCGCCGGGCAGCCAGAGCCTGGTGCACCCGGGCTTGGTGCGGGGAGACACGCCCGAGCTGGGAGAGCACCCCGGGCACCACCATCACCACCATCACCACCCTCACCCGCACCAGCACCACGGGGGAGGCGGCGGGGGAGGCGGAGGCGGGGGAGGCGGCGGCGGCCTGAACAGCCACGACCCGCACTCGGACGAGGACACGCCGACCTCGGACGACCTGGAGCAGTTCGCCAAGCAGTTCAAGCAGCGGCGGATCAAGCTGGGCTTCACGCAGGCGGACGTGGGCTTGGCGCTGGGCACCCTGTACGGCAACGTGTTCTCGCAGACCACCATCTGCCGCTTCGAGGCTCTGCAGCTGAGCTTCAAGAACATGTGCAAGCTGAAACCTTTGTTGAACAAGTGGCTGGAGGAAGCCGACTCGTCCACGGGCAGCCCCACCAGCATCGACAAGATCGCGGCTCAGGGCCGCAAGAGGAAGAAGCGGACCTCCATCGAGGTGAGTGTCAAGGGGGCCTTGGAGAGCCACTTCTTGAAATGCCCCAAGCCCTCGGCGCAGGAGATTACGAACCTAGCGGACAGCCTGCAGCTGGAGAAGGAGGTGGTCAGGGTTTGGTTTTGCAACCGCAGGCAGAAAGAGAAGCGCATGACCCCCCCGGGGATCCAGCAGCAGACGCCCGACGACGTCTACTCGCAGGTCGGCAACGTGAACTCCGATACGCCGCCGCCACACCACGGACTCCAGGCGAGCGTGCAGTGAGGGTGGTGGTGGTGGTGGGGAGGTGGAGGGGGAACGGACAACAAAACAAAACAAAAACAAAAAAAAAGACAGTCGCCATCATCACCATCAACGACAGCAACGCCACAATTTAAAAAAAAAAAGTGAGAAAGGGATTCTTAGGGAGAAGACAGAGGGGCAGGCAGGCAGGCAGGCAGGCAGGCAGGCATAGGGAGAGGTGAGCAAAGGGGGGGGGGAGAGAGAGAGAGAGACAGAGAGAGAGAAGGGGTGGGGGAGGGGAGGGGGAGAAGGAAGGGGAAGACGCACACAAGGACACCGACACGCACCTACAGCCCAGACCCAGGTTCCCTGGCTTGTTTTATTTTAAACACACATATCTGGAACACTTAGCCTTGTTCATTGCAGAGAGATAGTTTGAGATCCTTCCTTGCTATGGCGAGAAAGGGAGCGTTGTGGAGACCCAAAACGCGCGCGCACACACAAACACACACCCCACAAACCCGGATGTTGTTTCTTTCCGTAGCGACTCCACAACACCAGATCTAAATTATGCCCTGTTGTTATCGTTGTGGCAGCGATCGTACAGCACCCAGCTTCTTTTGCGCTCCCATCTCTCTCTCTCTCTCTCTCTCTCTCTCTCTCTCTCTCTCTGTCTCTCTCTGCTCCTTGGTCCTTCCCCGAGCCTCACCCCCCCCCCCATCACCCGCCACGAGCCCCTTTAAAAGGACTTTCCTGCGAGGTTCACCGAAACTTTTCTCTCTATTTCAGCCCCCCCCCCCAACACACACCTTTTAAATAAAATACCTAAAATGAAGATGTCAAAGAGGGTAGGCCCCAAGCAGCAGAAAAAAACCAATACTAGGATATGTTCTTTGAGTTCCAGAGCTATTGGGAAGGGGGTGGTCATTTGTTTATTTGTTTGTTTGCCCAAACTACATTAATTTGGTGCAGGGAAGGAGTCTACTTTCGAAGGAGAAGCATTATTTTGAAAACAATAACAAAAGAGAAAAACCGGTAGCTTTTTTCTAGGTTTAGGGAAAGGAGAGGGGGGGGGGGAACGCACGCAGCACTAAATGAAAAGCCAAGCAGACTGGATGGGGGGGGGGAACAAATTTATATATCTATAGAAAGAGAGCGAGCGAGAGAAAGATGGGAGGAGAGGAATAAAGAAAGAAAGAAACGCCCGCAAATAGAAGGATGACCCTGAAAAGAAAGAGGGTGGAGGGAGGGGCTCCTACCCGGAGGGGGGGGGAGAGAAGCAAAGCGAGGTTGTTGGTCCTTAAAACTTGGAGCTCCGTAGAAGGATTTTGCATAAATAAAGGGAAACAGCGACATAAAGGGAATAATTCAGGGCTGTTCCTGATGGCTGCCAATCATCCTGGAAGATTAATTTTAAAAAGTTCACTGCTAATATTTTTTTTATTAATATTTTTTATTTCTGGACTAATTCAGATAAAAGGATTTAAAATGAACTGGGCATCTGCAGCTGCACTTATCTGAACTTCTCTCCTAAATCCGTTGCCAACTTGATTGAATGGGTGCTGTGGAAGTGATTATATAACACTGCCATTTCCTCGCAGTGTTTTTGGTAGGTTTTAATAAACAGACTTTTCAACAAACAAACAAAAAGAAAAAAAGAGAAAAAGACAGCAATAGAGAAATGTTTAGATCCGTTGTTGATCTAAAAAAAAATTTGCTTTATATTTTCATTAAATGACTTCTTTTAATATTTTATTCAGAATACCTATGAACTGCTGCAAAACGGTAATTTATTTTTTCCCCAGATCTTGTATTACGTGTTTTTTTCAGACGAGCACAAATTTAAAAAAATGAAATGAAAAAAAAAATACGGACAGCTATTAGGTAATAAGGGTATCTTTTGATGTGATAATTTGATTGTAATTTAATTTGAGTAGTGATTCCGTAAGAGCTGATTGAGAAAATAAATTTGTTAGAATGAAATAGTCTTTGTCTGATGCGTACGAAATTGTGTCGAGTTAAGTTTTCTTAAGAAATACTGAAAACCTTCCAAATGAGAAACTCAACGATAGAGCCAACCTGCGTTCTGTATAGTCTGTTTGTGGTGTGTGTTTTTAACAGGGAAAGGAGGAGAAACCTCCCCACCCCCATTTACTATTGTCCAGGTTAGCTTTTTTAGAAGTAGGTCAACTCCTTATAAATGCACATATAGTTCCACGGTATTTTTAGATCAATGTATCGAGAGTGTGTAATGGGATTATAAACCAAGACTTTAGAACAGAAGGCCATTGTCTGACTCCTCATTTAAGTTGCAACTCTAGCTCTGTAGATATCCCCTATCAGGTGATATAAGCGATCATCTGCATCAGTTTAACTCCCCGTCCCTTTTCCAAAATATAATGCATAGGATGCTTTTTAAAAAAAGACTATATGTTATTAGGAAACATTTTATGTGTGTAACTTTTTATTTAATTTAAACGCTATAGTTTAAGAAAAGGTACTTCTAAATGTGTGTGTTGGTGTATGTACAGAAAGAGAAGGAAGTACTCACGAGTTTTGGCCAGGGTTTTGGTAGTTTGCCATTGTTGTGTTGTTGCTTTAGGGATGCGTGCAGGATGTGGAATGGGCGCAGGTGTTAAGTGCTTGCCCTCAACTCTGTATAGCAGCCATACCAGTTATAATAAACGTGAGCGTTGGTGAAGTTAAGGATATCAGTAGCTGCACTACTGAGAAGTAGGTTACCATAACTGTTTGTTATTGTTATAGCCATTGACGTATACAGAGCAGAGGCGTCAGGAGAGGTTTGAAAGTTCAAACCCACGTTTGGAAACCTGCATTTGGGTTGTGGTACCCAGATAAGATAGCTAGTCCCACGGCGCGCACTGTGTAGAAACAGAAAAATATGGGGTGGGAGGATGAAGCTGATGAAGTAGAACATAAGGTTTCAATCTAACGTTACTTCCTTTTTCTTTCACTTGATGTGTGGTATGATGGTAATAACGGTTTAGAACCAGGAAATAATATTAACTCCTTTTCAATAAGTCTCAATTTTAGGTCAGTCAAAGCCAGCTAAATAGCCGAGTCCTAAAATACATTGGTTTTTTAATCCAAATTAAACCACAGGCATGTTGATAGGCAACAAAGAGGGGTCGGGAGACAGTTTTTGAGGAGTGTAGGAAGCTAGTGCAGAATCTTACCTCTTTTAGGTGGTCCAGGGGAAGGGGGCACCGAAAATGGGGGCGGGGGGGAGAGAGAAAACTAGGCTCCAACAATTTCATTGCACCCCAGGGAAATAAGAAAAAAACAGGCTTCCCAGTAGAGAGGCCACGAAGTTGCTTATACTTGTTGGGAATTATTAGCATGTGAGATAGAATCCTATTTTTCACACTAGAGGAATGAGTGGCGTGGGGTGTTGTTGTTGTTGTTGTTTTTTAAAAAAATCAGGACAGAGATCTGTTTACATGTCTTAGTTGTTTGGTTAATGGGTTGGGATGAGAACAAAGGGGGTAAAAGTGAGCCTCATGCTCTTTTCTGTTCGAAAGGTAATATTTGCATCTGCTTTGTAAGGTCAGTCGCTTTTTTGGAAGCATGCATTTTGCAGAATATGCCCATCTCTGTATCCTTATATAACGCAGAAAGGTGAATCTACCAAGGTGATTTGCTCTTCTTCTTCTTCTTCTTCTCTCTCTCTCTCTCCCCCCCCCCCAGTCTTTAAATCGAACCCTCTGAATGTATGTAGGAGCTTCAGGGTTACAAGGCCACGGAACGCATAAACGAGAGGCTTTAGTTAAGGGTTATATAATATGTAATAATGAAAATAACGTTCTATATCACCAAATCTCTAAATTACCCTAAGCATTGTATTCACGTGTAGATCCAGTATTTTGTGTAGATCCAGTATTTTGTGTAGATTCACGTGTAGATCCAGCTTTCCCCCACATTCCTCCTTTCTGAAAGGAGAGAGGAGTAAAAAAAAAATTTTTTTTTAAAAAGTTGTATTTAACCAGTCCGCGTGATTCTGAAATATAATAATTTACGTTCCCTTTTCTGGAGCCTTTTCCTACCTCTTCTCCCCCTCCCCCAATTTCTCGAGTTGCCTAGTTGACTTCTAATCACAACCGCGTTCAAATCCCTAGCCAATAAATAATTTCCAAGTGCATTTAAACTAGTCACTCCACTGTTGTTGACATCATTTTTTAAAAAATTTAAACAACAAGCTCCACCGTGCATTTTAAACCACAGCGGCTTGCCTTTAAAAAGAAAAAAGGGAAATAGTTTCCATGTAGCGTTTGCATATTGCTATGGTCTGAACTTGTTTTGTATGAACAGTTTTCAACCGAACCTTTAAAGAACAATAGGCTCTAATAAGAAATGCAGTATATATTATTGATAGTTCTATCGATAAGTGTCATATTTTCCTTAAGTTTAACACTGATATTTGTTTTTTTTAAGAGTATATATTTGTAAAATATTTATCCTGTCAAAAGCAACAATATATTGTTGTATTTATTGGTTTATTTTTGTAATAAATGATCAGCACCTTCAAGCTAAAGACAAAACGACATTTTTATATCTTCATAGAGATTGTGTGTGTGTGTGTGTGTGTGTAGCGCGCACACTCTCACACACGCGCACCTTTTAAGACGCAGACATATTTGCATATAAATAGAAGAAAAATAAATCTGCGAGTGGCAGCTTTTAGCGATAAAGCGGGGAGCTCCTTGGACGCTTGCAGTTGAGTTTGCATGGAGTTCCAGGGTGATTAATCAAACTCTAAAATGGATGCAACAAGTCTTGGCCTTGGCTGCAGGCTTGGAATGAATTATTTAGGATATGGACCAAATTTCACAAGTCCCAGCCTCTGGCTGTTTCAAGGAAATTGGTCTATAGTGGAAAGATGGGAAGGCGAAAAGGAACCAAAGTGCGGCGGGTGGGTGGAGGGAGGGCGGCTGGGGAAAACTGCACAAATATTTGCCCTTTACTGTTTGGGGAGGGGGGAATGCTTAAAACTGGGTGCAAGTTTCCGGTAGCGCGAGGGAAGATCTCCTTGTTGGTGTTGATGTCTCAGCTGCAGGGAGATGTGGTGTTGACTGACAGGCAGTCTTCAGCAAGCCAGTCAGCCACTGACAACTTGACCCAGAGTGACACAAACTCCCTTCTTCCTAGCCTGCCAGATTAATGGATGTGAGGCTGGAGGTTGCGTGTGCGCGCTCCTGTTTCGGGCAGAAATGGCGGGGTGTTTTTTTTCGGGGGGACGGGGACGGGCGACGACACGCATTCCATAGTTCTCTAAAATCCATGGACTCCTAACAGGGGTGGGTTGTTGGGCCACTTGAGCTTGTGGGAGAAAAAGGAGAGAGAGAGAGAGCTGGGGGGTGTGTGTGGTGTTTAATGCTGCAGTTATATATGTATACACAGTCACCTGGGAGTGAGCGCCATTTAAATAGGATTTATTTCTAGCTGGACGTGAAATGGATTGCTCTGTAAAGGTTTTCCTGGTTGTGCTCCATGGGCCCTTACAGGCGGAGAGCGTTGCTCCTCCAGAGAAGAGGCTCCTTTTGCCTCTGCAAGCGAGTCCTGCCCCCTCTCTAACCCTTGGTCATTGCAGTGACGTCACGACTCACCATTCTCCTTCCGTCCAGGGGCTTGAGAGTCTCACAGCGCAATCCTATGCAGGTCTGCTCAGGTGAGCGTCTATAGGATGGCAGCCTAAAGGAAACCAGGGCAGAGGCTGCCGCCTCCTTTATTTAGCCTGTTCACATAGGGACGGGGAGAATGAAGGGAAGGAATAACAATTGCCAGAGCAGATCTTTCATTAATAATAATGATGAAATCCTTGCAAGGAAGTGAACGCCTTTGAACTTTGTGGATTCGCTTCCTAGTAAATACTGCGTGCTTTTAGGTGTAAGCGGTTTCTTAAAACCCTACAGTTAAGGCGGACCAGTGAGCTTCATTGAAAAGGAGAGCAGGTCTTCTTCCTGGTGTGTTAAAATCCAAACACTCATAGCTGTTTAACAAGGTAGCGTGGTTCCCAGATGTCAGTCCGTGAGCAGACTAAGCCTGCTGCAACCCTACAGAACTTACTTGAGAGCAAGCTTCACTGAACTCCCCTGATTTGCACTCCGGCGCTGGGTGGCGAGAGGTGGTTGGCTACTTTCCCGAGTGTTTAATGCTCTTTTGTAGTCACAGCATGGAAGGTTAAAGAGGGTGTAAAAGGTCAGATATTCTCGTTCCTTCAATGCCAGGTTATGTGCGTCAGTGTCGTTCTAAAGAGCTTTCCTGTTGGTGAATAGGCACCATGGGTGGCGCTCACTCTGGATTGATTGATCCGGCGCAAAGATTGAACGGGTCTTCTTTCTTTCACCCCTCTCAGTCCAATAACATTAGTCTTATTTCCACAGCCTCTTGTGTTTAGGCTACAGAATTGGGTTAGATCTCTTTTTGGGGGAGGACTGTGAAACCCTCCGGTTGTGTTTTAAGTATTTCAGTGGAAATGCCAGTGTGTGTGTGTGTGTGTGTGTGAGTGAGAGAGAGAGAGAGAGAGAGAGAGAGAGAGAGAGAGAGAGAGAGAGAGAGAGAGAGAGAGGAAATACCCTGCGCAGTTTGAGTAATGTGTGGCTAAGATCAGGTGGATGAATTGGCTTGCTTGGAAGTGCAATGGGCCTTGGCGCGCGCTTTAAGAAGCAGGGAGCGAGGGAGACAGAGAATCAGGGTGGGAGGGGAGACAGAGAGAGGGGTGGGGAGGGGATGTGGGGATCTCAAGGAAGGAGGAGAAGAAGAAGAGAGGAAGTGCTGAGGACCCAGCAGCCATCTGGACTCAGGATGGGTGGGGTGGGGTGGGGGGTTGCGCGCGCGCGCGCTTTGGGTACTGGATTGTGAAGAAAGCTCTCCCCCCTGTCCCCCGAGGTGGCGAGCAATGAGCTCATTCTGCATGGGGTCTAGGGGTGTGTGTAGTGGGGGGGGGCATTATTTCCCCATCCCTGCTTCTGCCTGGCTGGCTTGGTGGCCAGAAGTGGCAGCTGCTGCCCTCTCCCACAAGTTGTTCTGCTCGTGGCGACCATTCAGCCAAACGCAGGATCCTTTTCTCAGAGATTTAAATTTCGCGGATGAATTACCATAAACGGGTTGCTTAGCAACTAAATTGAAGCCGGGCTAAGAACATGCAAGCCTCTCCTTCCCCCCTTCCCCCAGCCCCTTTTTTGTATTCTCATTAATAAAAGAGCCACTCTCTGACACAGCAACCTGACTTTGGATCACTGCAACTTCTGTAAAAGCCATCGGTGAATACAAGCCGGCTGCACCATTTAATTACAGATCAGAATAGCTTGAAATGGGATGTTTTTGTTAATGTATCTGCCTAAACAGGCTTTGAGTTGCGGGGCGGGGGACTGCGTTTGTGTTTAAAAGGCTTTTCCAGAGGAGTCATAATCTACTATGTGGAATGGGGATGGATACTAGGGTGGCTGTGACAGATGAAACTTTTCTCTTGGCTAATATCCAAACTCCTCTCCATCTCACCACCACAACCACCCCGTTTTTCTCTCCCTAATATCAGAAATCGGTAGAATATTTGGACGCACAGGGATCCTACAACAGTTGTGTAGGATTCACTGAAGAAAGCAAAGACTCTTTGCAGACCCGGGATGGGCTGCTGCAGCAGCCTTCAAATGCACAAAAGCTTTAAAGTGTGGTGGGATTTCCTCCCAACTCCGAGTTTTTTGTTTTTTGTTTTAGTTTTAAGCATCACTGACGACGCGCTCCTTTAAGTTATTCCTTGCAATGGTTCGGTTGTTTTTCATCGAATGCATAGTTGACTATCTGCCTTGCCGTTTCTTTTTCCATTCGTATCAATGTGACAATGTACAACTTTGTTTAAAAGCTCTGGGCTCATTTTCTCTGCCCTTTTAGAGAGAGAGAGACAACTGCTTTCAACTTTTATGCCAGCGAGGAGTGGGGGTTTGTAAACCTGAGTCCTTCCCTTGCAAAGAGCTCGACTTTCCCTCGCAGGTCATTAACCTGCTTCTAGCTCAGTATTATTTTATAACGGCTTTTCAACTCATCTGGATGGGTCCATACAGAGGGTAGGTCCTTTGGCTAACACAGGTTAAAAGAAAATCAGCAGTAGGCCTCTTGCCAATTTCCTTCTGGCACAGGCTGTCATAAAAACAGGAGGAAAATGGATGAGTTTTAGCAGGCATCCATCCCCGAACTCGCCCCCCCAGCTGTTTTGGGACTACAACTCCCATCAACCCTAGTTAACAGGACAGGATCAGTGGTCAGGGATGATGGGAGTTGTAGTTCTACTGGACTGAGGAGAGATGTACCGTTCGTCCCTTCCTCTCTCTCTACGATGGAGGAACAGAAAATGAGCTTGGTGACGAGGAAAGGGAAGGCCGCTGCTCTGGGACATCCTTTTGCGTGCAGAAGATCGCAGATCCAGTCCCTGGCGTCTCCAGTTAGCACTGGGAAAGACTCCCTGGCCTGACACCCTGGAGAGCAGCTGCTGGTGTAGAAAATAAGACAATTCCCTACGTAGAGTCCTTTAAGAGAAAGCATGCTTTGGAAATGCAGGCCTGACTCTTTAAAACCAAAATAATTTTACCACCCTTTTGAGACTGTAGGACCAGAGAATAATATTCAGCAGACTCATGGGCGTAACCAGGATTTTTGTTGGGAGGGGCAGGCCTCTTGTTGGGGGGGGAAGTGTCAGAGCCTCAGTTAGCTATGTATTTTTATTTATTGAAGGTAGCAGCTACCCCCCCCCCCTTTCCCGCGGCCCCCCCCCCCAGCTACACCCATGAGCAGAGTTACAATCCGGGATGCAGTTTGAAAGAACTCCGCCCGAGGTTTAACTGATTTTAATCTTGGAACAGATTGCTTGGGAGGAACGAGCCACAATTGAGTGGGGGTGGGGGTGGGGGTGGGGTCTAACTTCCAAGCGTTTAGAATTGAGGTGTAAACCCACAATCCACTTCTCTCTCTCTCTCCTTCCCCCCCTCTTTATCGCAGTGTTTGAGTTTGCAGTTAGATGTCCAGAGTTCTCAGAAACTTTGCAGCAGCGCCAATCCTTCGCGCGCGCCTCGGTAAGCGCCTAGTAGGATTGCGACCAAATTCTCCCCACCGCCGTGGTCCTAAATTGCACTAGTCCCTCTCTGGATATGTATATAAAACAGCTGATATCAGAAACAAGCGTTGGAGGGAAAGAGCTGTTTCTGTTGCCGTAAGACATGGGCCTCAGTTCTGCACTCTGATAAAATAAAATAATAATAATAAATAAAAAAGTAATGATCTTTAAGCTGCTAAATGACGAGCAGAGGTTACAGTCTTAGACCACAGTGGGATGTTTTTCTTAAGTGCGCTTGGAAAGTTTCGGCTGCCAAATGCACAGTTCTGGGTAGTGTGGGATGATTTATGCGCAAAAAGGTTCCCTGCGCGGTGAAACGAGGTTCTGGAGTCTCAGGACTGCGCCCTTCGTGAGACCTGAGCGCGCTTCCTTACCTCGATTTTATTTCATCGCGTTTTTTTATTTATTTTTAAAGAGTTCTTTCACTCCACCCTCTCATGCAGCAGCTTGAAAAAGGACTGCGTTTGGAAACCAGCTCCCTCGGTGCAGGTCCGGTCAAGAAAGCACACAGTTTCTCTGCAGCATATTTTTTTTTTTGGCTCACCTTAAGTACTCGGCTCATCTGCAAGCCCGGGGAACCCACGGCTGTTCCCTGTGTGGGATGCAGAAGGAAAGTCCAGCCAAAGTTCACCCGCAGAATTACATGTCCCTTTAGGAAAAGGGCGCGCGCGTGTATGTGCGTGCGGGCGCGCAGTGGGGAGAAGCATTGTTTCCATAAACGATAAGTAAGGTATAAGGTAATGCTTAAAAAATATATATATATATCTAGGAGAGAACTTAAGGATTTTTTTGGGGGGGGAGTATTATTGTACCTCGTGTCTAGGGCTAACCTTTTCCAAACTGAAATGGAATTATTTAAAAGGGGAAGCAGAGAGAGGAGCGGGAGGGAACCGCAGAGCTGCTATATTTACGTCCCCCAAACCAACATTCAAACAACTCGAGGCTCTTGGGCTGACAGCACGTTTCTATGTACAGTAACCTTTTTGTTATTCGTTCTGGAAAGCCTGGCTGCCGGGGCTGCTGCTGCCAGCGGTTCCACAGACCTCCTTTCCTCCAACCCAGCGGAGAACAGTTGAGTGTTTGCTCAGGAGCTCCAAGCTTCACGTCGAGCTGGAGAGAAGGAGGAGGCATGAAAAGAAAAAGAGAGATGGGGGGGAGAGAGAGAGAAGTGAGGGGGATCCTCACCTCGGAAAGTTTCAGCTGCATCAAGCTGAGCGCTTCTCTCTAGGAGGCCGTTTGTGAATAAAAGTTGGAGGCAGCATTTAATCTCATTGTTTCAAGACCCTCTTGAGTTGTGTGGATCAAAGCCTGCCAGAGAACTGGAGACGCGGGGACGCCATAAACCCTCCTGTGCGGGCGACAGATATGTACATAGAATATATAGTTCTCGCGCGCAGGCTCCCTGACCTGTAGGGGAGTTGCCACCGCCGGCGCATTTGCCACCACAACACCCAAGGCATTTCGGGGAGAGTTGAGCCAGAGATCTTCCCGGCGGACTGCCGAGGATTAGAATCCATGTCCTATCACGGCCACGTTCCCATTGGGGTTTAAGGGCCTGGACTCTAGAATCCACCCAGGCTGATTTCAAGAGGGTTAGTTTCCCAACAGTGTTTAGACTCGGATTCCAGACAGTCCTAGTGTTCAGCTTTTTAATTTTTGTTGTCGCTGTCGTTGCAGCAAGGAGTTTTGTGGCACGTTAAAGCGGAGCGCATTTTATTGTGGCCTAAACTTCCGCAGACTAGATCCCACTTCATCAAATCAGGGTTTCTGTGTGTCTGTTTTGTAAACTCTGCTTCGATGCATTTCCCTTTCTATCTTGCTAGTATTTAGAACTCTTATGAAGGACATTAAATCAATAAACGAAAATTGGCCCCTAAACCAGCGAGGAATGTCCCCACAAAATTAGAAAGAGGAAGGAGCGCCTTTGTTGAATGAAGCTCCTAGAATTCTTTCAAACAAGCAGGCCAGGGGACTCGACTCTTCTGCACGTTTACCTGAGAGTAAGCCCCATTTTGATCCATGGCCTCTGACTTTACAGGCAGAGGTCCTCCAGGTCACCCGCTCTAATGGGTAGCCGAACCCCAGCATGAAATGTAAAGCTTTCCAAGAAATCTGCTGGGCCTCCTGCTGCCCCACCATCTCAGACTATCCGCATCTTTGCCTGCTTGCTCCCAGTTACCCCTCCTTTGTGCTCCGTGGGTCACTACTTACCTATAGTGACGAATGCATGGTGGGTGGCGGGTGACTGGCGTGGGGAGGGAGAGATCCATATATGTACTTCACATTTTCTTCAGTCTGTAAATATCTATAACAGTCTAGAGTGACAGGCTCTCCTATGAAACGTACCATTTATTATTATTATTATTATTAATATTATTATTAATTGAAGATATCGAAGAACTGGACTGGGGAGAGTTGAAATGTCCTGAGTAGCGGGAAGGGAGGAAGCAAATTAATTAATCAATAGTCCTGCCCTCCCCCTTCTTCTCAGCACCTTTGCATTATTGTTGTGATTGAGTCTATGCAATCGCCTGCAAAGAAAATTCCGCTGGACTCTCTTCTGAGTAAACAGGCGTTGAGCTGGGCTGCAAAGTAGACTGTTTTGATGGCTTGGGGAGCAGGTCATTGGAGCCAGGTTTATGTTTTGCCACTTCATCCCTCTTTTTTCCTCTTAAAAAGAAAAGTGTCATGCATATTCGGGGGGGGGGCGTAACGCGGGGTGTCTTCGGGACCCAGGATGAATGGTTCCCAGCTTCAGGCTGGAGACGAGGGATGCCGACAGAGGTCGGCGCTGACCTCTGCAAGTGTGGGACCTGTGGGTGGGTTTGTCCGTGTCCCTTGGGCTGGTAAAGCCAAACCATGGGGAGCGCAACCTATGGAAACAATCCCTGCCACTTTTCTTGCCTAGCTTTGAACCGTGACTGACCTGTGTTTCCTTACGGGGATATGGCCCTAAGAGAGCAGCAGCAGCCCCAGCACAATCCCCCCCCCCAATTTTGCTAGCTTCCAGCGGCAGTCCCTCTCTGTCTAGGTGAGCTTTTCTATCTTTGGATAGCAAGCCCTGTCCCTAGGAGGAGGAGGAGAGCAATTTCCGGAAAGGCAGGGTAGCAAAAAAAACAAAAACAAAAATAAAAAACACCAAAAAACAAATAACATCCACAAACACAAACCTGTAGTGTAGCGCAGTAACGACCAACAAATTTATTGCGACATTAACCCGTTTTGCAAAGTGGTTGAGAGAGAAACTATGGATTGGATGGAGGATCGAGACTGCTAGGCAGGAAGGAGACGGTAGAATTGACTGAGAGCCTGGCGGTGGCGCGAGGATAATGTCCAGAGCCCTCACAAGGAACCAGCATCCTCTGTAGTAAAGGGTCTTTAACTAAGGGTACAAAGCAGGCCACACAAATAAATAGGGAATCGGGTTTGCATACAGGAAGGAATTAATACAGAGCGTAGCTTATCAGCTTTACTGGGGTTCCCCCTCTTTCTAGATCTTTATCTATCAGAGGCCTGAGGTTAAGGACACATGCTGGGACCGAACGACTGTATTTCTAGGGAAAGAGGATCTCCCCAGAGCTAAGCTTCATACAGTGTGGTTTGGATATTAGTCTTCGGCTTTCCCATTTCTGGCTGACGGGCCAAAAGATCTGGCCCATAGGTTTCTCCGCAACTCGTCATCTTCCAGACTAGAGGATCGCGGCATTATTACGCATCTAACTCTGCTAAGGAGGAAAGAAGGTGTGTATCTTTGGGTGGGGAGATCTGTCCTTCGTAAAAACAAGGGCGGCGGCGGGGTGGGTGGTTCCCTTGAAGAGAAATCGCTCGGATGTCTGGAGAGGGAAAGCGGAAAGCAGCTGTGAAGAATGGAAGCCACAATTAAGCACCAGGCTGCTTGTGGTGGCACCTTCAAATGTACACGTCTACGCGTGAGTAAGTCCTTTCAGTCAAACTCTGGAAAGGCTGCAATCTGAGGTCAACTCATCTAGGAGTAAGTCCCATCTGAACTCAATGAAACTTCCTGCTAGGATGTTCAATGAGGCTTATATATCCCCCATATGACTTGGTAAGAAGTCCTACTCAGTCGATCCAAGGAGACTTATGTCAGGCATTCAAGAATAGTGGTGCTTATGTGTCATGCCCTCCGTCCCGTTTTCTCCCCATCCTAGTCCAATCCTGAGACTCTTTCCAGGGTGGGCCTATGTATGGGCAGCGAAGCTGGTATGGTCTGCTCACTCTGTAGATTGGGCAGTCACTGAGAATCCCTGCATGAATTCCCCTAATTTCTGTAATGGGTTCAACCCAATGCCCATGTCTGCCCGATTGCCCAATGAAACGTGAGGAATCTGGCTATTGACTGGCTGGGATGTGCCAGGAGCTCTGGTGGTTTCTCTCCAGGGATCGCCTCCTGGTCTTCTTGCACATGGGGGCAGGAAAGCCACAATTCTGTAAAGCCTTGTAGAAGAATCAGTCCTCATCTCTGACCTGTGGCCACCACCTCGCGAAATTTCAAGCTAGGAAATGGTTGGCCTTTGCCTTGATGCTCTTCCTAATCATTGACTGTTCCTGGAGAAGATTCCAGAGCTGTGGAGTCTTCCTTTGTGAGACGACAGGAGGCGAACCAACACAACTAACCAAAGAGGAAACGGAAGCCGGGGTTGCGGTGGGGGTTAGAAAGATGTGATTGCAGTTGCTAGGCAAGGATTTGGGTTGTAGATCAAACGACAGGAGCCTTTCGCGAGCGCCCTTTCACGTTCGATGAGCTGTGATCCGAAATCAATTCTCCCCGCCGGTTGTCTGGACGCCCACTGGACGCCTCCCGCGCCAGCCACAAGTCTGCGCCCGAGCAGTGCAAATTTTAGTTAATAATAATAATAATAATAATAATAATAATAATAATAAATAAATAAATAAATAAATAAATAAATAATCCAGTTTTGGCCCCTACTCTATTGCCAGCATGACAAGTGGTTATAGTAAAGCCTCATCGGGAGATAACTCGTGTGTGTGATAAGGATGTTCAGCAACTCGGACACCAGAAAAAGCTGCCCTGCCAGGAACTTGTCTAGTTGTCCTCGCTTGGAATAACTTCTTTTGTTTTCTTGGTTATCTTGATTTTTCTGATCATTTCTTTGTCAAAAAAAGAGAGGGAGAAAGGAGGTTTCCTAATATGTAGCCTAGAATCATCAAGGGGCCTGTGATGGGGAGGTTATAATCCTATCATGAATCCTATCATGCACCACCAATGGACTTCAGGGAGCAAAAGAAAGGCTTCGGCTTCCCACTTTTCTCGCCCGCCCACCCTCCTGCCACACCGCCATCTCTCATCATGCTCCTTTTCTGCCCTCTCTGCCTGCTGTTACAGCCACCAGTTTAGCTCCTCTGATCATAGTGCCACCCAGCTCTATGGAAAGCAACCATAATTTGTGTGGGAATGTTAAGAAAGGTAGGAGAGGAAATACTGTTTTGATATTGTGCCTCCTCACTCACGCTAGTGAGTGAACAGCAGAGCACATTCCCTTTGCAACTTATTGGAAGCAAGTTGATGCTTCGTTAAAGGTAAAGGGACCCCTGACCATTAGGTCCAGTCGTGTCCGACTCTGGGGTTGCGGCACTCATCTCGCCTTACTGGGCAGGGAGCGGCATACAGCTTCCGGGTCATGTGGCCAGCATGACTAAGCCGCTTCTGGTGAACCAGAGCAGGGCACGGAATGGAAATGTCATTTACCTTCCCTTAGGAGCGGTACCTATTTATCTACTTGCACTTTGACTTGCTTTCTAACTGCTAGGTGGGCAGGAGCTGGGACCGAGCAACGGGAGCTCACCCCGTAGCGGGGATTCGAACTGCCGACCTTCTGATCAGCAAGCCTTAGGCTCTGTGGTTTAGACCACAGCGCCACCCGCGTCCCTTTGATGCTTAGTTACAATCATTTAATGAAGCAATCCAGTCTGGATTGCCCAGTCTGGATTGTTCCTGGTAAATTTTCCCCTTTATTTCCCTCTTAAAATAATAATAATAACACAACACAGTCTTCTTTAAAAGTAAGGACAAAGTTTTACTCACATTTAGTTCACAGCAGTAATCTGAAGGCAGGCTTTTGTGTTGTGGTTACAGTGAAAAGAAGTCTGAGCTGCATCTCAGACTTTCTGTTGTGGGCTCCATCCTATGTGAAGGTTGAGCGGCCATGCGCTAGCAAGAGCCAGGACAGCGAGAGTCCAAGAGTAAAAAAGTAAGAGTAAGAGTTCAAGAGCGTCAGAGGGAGATGGTTGCGTGACTAGCCCTTTTATCTGGTCAGCTAGGGTCACGCCTATCTACCTGGTCACACACAGGGGGGGGAGAAAGCTCCAGAGCAGGTGTGACAGGAAGTCTTCCCTGTCCGGAGCCACATTCCTCCGTGTGTCCATTCTAGGAAACAGGAAAATGTTGTACTTGACTGCTCTAGGAATAAGACATCCCACCGTTTGGCCTTGACTTTCTAAAGGAGATGGGGGTCTACCACTTACTCTAGCTATCAGGCCAATGGCTAAAGATGGGACTAGGGGAAGGGGGCGGCCCTGGACTCCCACCTTGTCCATTTTTCCATCCTTCCATCTTCGTTTGGGCGTGCATGTATTTCTAAGTTTTCCTCAGAGCGATGGCAATTTTCCTCTTCTCCTTGAATTTTTGCGTCTCGGATGAAGTGCCTGTTGGTCTGAACAATCATACAAATGAGATCTCTCCCATTCATTGAAGAAAAATAAAATATTTTTTGTAAAAATAATAATTTTGAAGGAGTTTAATTTTGTTTTCTGTTCTTTTGTTTTGTTTTTTAAAAGCAGGCAGCAAGCGCACACGTTTCTCGAAAGCAATCCCCACTGAACTCGTTGGGACTTGCTTTAGAAGCAGGCATATAGGATGGGGTTGCGCGTCATCCGCAAGCTTCTCATCTAACCCTCTCAGGTGTTACTTGCTCTGCTCCCAGCTTCACTAGTTCCCGCTTGCTTTTCAAGGAACTGAAGAAGAAACCTCCAGGTAGTACGTTCTGCCGTGGCAAACTTTGACTTGACTGTCACGCTCCTGGCACTAGGGAAATACTAGCGCCATTTGGGAGCGCTGCCTCCCGCCGCCCCATTGAGCCCAGTGGGACTTACTTCCGCGTAAACGTGCAAAAGATCGCGCTGTTAGCCTGCATCCCTAAGCCTACTTACTTAGGGTGCAAGCATGTCCCATTGGATTCCATATCCATCACAAGATGGTGCCGAAAGGTTGCGCTCCCCATGCGCATTTGCAGGAGAAGTAGCCTAATCCTGTTTAACTCAAGGACGCTTACTGCCGTATAAACTAGTCACCCCACTCCCAGTCATGAAGAGACCATGCTTTGCTTCCTAAAGAATAAGAACATGCCCTTTTGAGAAGAACACTGGATGGGTTGTATGTGGCAGCTCTCTGTCTCTCCTGCCCCCCACCGCCCCCCAAATATCTTAGCGCTCAGGGCAATTGGGAACGATCTCCTTTCCAAGTTCCACTGAACTCCGGCCACATCTGATAATAATGTTTTGTCAATAGCCTTCTTGGCCTGGCCGGTCTCTTTCTTTCTCCCTCTCCCTTCCAAAAGGAGGGGTTTATTTTTACAGGAACCTTCTTTTTTCTTAACAGAAAAAGAAATCGCTGGCTGCATATAGCATCAAAACGTTTTCAAGTGTGAAGCTTGATATAGAGTGTAATTCTCCTCCCCCAGCCAAGAGAAATTTGGCCAAAGCGACTAGGGAAGGTTGAACAGGACGGCGCGCTTAATGATTTACTTTTTCGTCTTTTGAAGTGTCTCCAAAACACAGAGGGGGATTTTATTAGGACCAGCTACACCATCTAAACACCTGGTCGAAAGAGGTGCGGAGGGGGTGTGTGGACACTTTCTATAGGGAGTCGCCCGCATGTCGTTTGTACAGTATATGCAGCCGTCCCACGGGGGACGGGGCAGGTAGAATGTGCCTGGCCTGAGGTGGGAAGATCAAACGCTCAGTACCTCATCTCCCACACACTCCCCCCCCCCAAAAAAAAACACACGTTTGCATTCTCTGATCCCACTTGGAAGCAAACCCACTTGATTTCCGTGGACGAGGAGCTGGCTTTCCAAAGAAGTGTGCGGTGGGTCGTTTCAATCGCGTCAAACGAATCCCTTTTCCAAACCAGCCACAAGTCCCATGACGGCCCTTGTTTATTCAATCGCCTGGATTTTCTTTTCTTTTCCTGCTTTTAGATGTCCGGCATAGTATTGGTTTCGTTTTAACAGCTGTGCGCAAGAATGCGCAGGTCTCCTGGCTCCCATTACTTGGAAGTAAGGGACACTCCTTGAAGTGTGGCCTCTCACGTCCACGGAAGGTGCTTGCAGGGTCTTGACGTGTTTAATGACTTGAACATGAGTGTGTGTGTGTGTGTGAATGTGTACAGAATGGATAGATAGATGTAGATGAAACCGAAGGGAGACTCTGTCACCCGCTGCCCTCTCTCATTCTACTGTCTGAGACTTTCCTCGCCTCCATCATTCCCAGCCTTCTGAATGAAAAGTTTGGCCTTCGTTTCGACGCTCCTTAACACAGGGTTGTTTTTTTTTACACACACACCTCAGGCTCGCCCAGCAGCACCCCCTTGCATCGTTCTCCCTCCTTCCTCCCTTGCACAGTTTTTAAAGCCTGACACCAACCCTGGCGCCCTGGGATGCGCCCACAAAGCTGGGAGTCCAAACTCGCCCGACTTTCCCGTCTCATCTCCGCCTCCGCCTCTTTCAATTCCCTTAGGATCTCCCCACACACACCACCCCGCCGCCCTCCTGAATTTTAGGCCACTTCCAAGCCAGCCTTGCTGCTAAAGAGATGAAACCCTGACCAAAGGATCTACCCGGCCGCGCCAAGGACGCCTCCAAGGCACTCCAGTGGCGCAGGGGCGCGGCGTGGGCGACCTCCAGCCCCGTGGATCTGCTCAGCAGCTTGTGCCGCGCGCTCCCTGGAGCTCCATCCGCGTTACTCACCTTTAGCTCACACCCATTGCTCAAACCCAAAGAGAGTTGAGAGTGGGCTTATAGCAGGGGAGCACTCCAAAAAGAAAAAAAGAAAGAGGACTCCAAAAAGAAGACTCACGCGGCTCCACTACCGAGGTTTCCAGGAGCGGGTCAGCACCTCTCCATCCTTTCCCACCGACCCACCCCTTCCTCCTTCTCCAAAGGGTCCGACGTCCAGCTTTGCCTTCCCCACATTGGTTCAGAAAGAGGAAACACACACACACTCACTCTCTCTCTCACACAGAGAGGGATCTGAGCTTCTGCGAGCTGCTTCGACCCAATGGCTCTCTCCAAGGTTATAGTCTCTCGGCCAGACTCTGCTCCCCAGACAGCCGAGGGTCACGCCCTTCGGTAACCCGAGAGCCGCCCCAGGCCGGGGGAACGCCCTCGTCATCCTCCAGGGGCCTCCTGTCGGGGAGAAAAGCGGCCGGCCTAGGAGGAGGCACACTTCCCCGGACAAACCCCCCTCCGGTCAACGGGGATTCCGACGCTACGGGGTTCACGGGATCGGAAGGGCAAACGCTGTCATCTGGCGAGGCCTGGGAGTGTCAGGGATGCGGGTGTATTAAACACAAAAGCATAGCTGTCAACTCCCCCCCCCCCCAATTTTTAAAGGGAAATTCCCTTATTTCAAATAGGATTCCTCGCAAGAAAAGGGAAAAGTTGACAGCTATGCACAAAAGTCACACATAAAGACCCCTAAGCGATTTTTGGCCTGGGTGCCAGTTCTCTCTCCAGTAACAACCCCTCGCGGATGATCCGGCTGGGCAGCCAGTTTTGCAAAGCCACAATCAAAAGCCAACGGGGTTATGACGTCACGTGCTTGCTTGATGGTGTCATATAGCTCGATCCCCAGGAGCAAGTTCTGCAAAAATCAGGATGGGGGTGCTCTACCACACGAAAGGTTTATGAGTGTGAGGCTACAGGGGCAAGGAGGAAGCGTGCAACCAAAAGTGTGCTCGCCATTTTATTCTTATTTTGTCTTTCGACCGTCTCCTCCCGACCTCAGGGAAAGGAGAACCACAGCCCCTTCCTTCCTAGCACATAAGCCTACCCATGCCCGGGTGTTTTGGGATACAGGGGACCAAAGCCGCCGAGACGCTGTGGCAGGATGGGTCTCCTCGACGGCAAACGGGAAACCTGCTTAACGCCCGACGTGGACGAACATATCGCGCGCATGACGTACTCTTCGCATTATTGTGTCACGCGGAGTTTGCTGCTTACGTCTCTTACTTCTTTCTCGAGCACCCGACCCACTTGAAGGCAAAACTGAGACCGCCACCCCACTATTTCTTATTGACTACTCAAGGTGCCTTCGACAGAAGCCCTTTCCCCTTTCGCCAGGGTTGAGACCTCAGCAAAACTAGAGGACCCCCCCCTCCCCTCCCCTGACTACACTTCGCACAAGTCGGTTTCCTCTCCAGCCCGAACAGAATCCATTCAGAGAAGAAAATCTGCGGGTGCCTATGCGACGGGAGGGAAGGAGAAAGAGGATGGGGTGGGAGATCTTAGAATCATAGAACTGTAGAGTTGCAAGGGACCCCAACGGTCATCTAGACCAACCCCCTGCAATGCAGGAATCTCAGCTAAAGCATCCATGACAGAGGGCCATCCAACCTTGCTGGCTCTTAACTTTGTTTCAAGGTCCTTGCTACATACCTGCTATTCCATATTCAGACACGCACGCACTCCTCGGCCTTCCTTCCGCTCCCCTGATTTGTTTGACTTGGCCTTGTACCCTTTTCCCAAGCAAGAGATCCCGGGTGCAAGCGCGGGGTGCGCCGGCAGGAAATCGGGTAGAGCCCGAGGAGAACGGTTCCCTCCTCTGACTTTTCCAGTGCGTTAGAGTCCCGGAATCAACCTAGGGAGCAGCTTTCCAGACGCCTAACCTGCACATTAAAAAGGCGAACTAAGCCCCGACGGCGCGAGTTGGCAGCCAGAGGACTAGAAGGGCCAAGATCCCGGGCAGAATTTGTTTGCGCGCTTTGCCACCCTCCTTCCAAACCGGGGCCCAGACCCCCGAGTCCTCTCCTAAAATATGAGAGCCGTGGCTCCCGGGTTCAAGCCTTCCTGAAACTCTGAAGAGCCGATACCGGCCAGTGTAGACAAAACTAGGCTCGCCCTGTTCCTAACTCTCTCCGGCCATTCCGAGAAGCAGAGGCCGCCTGGGTTTTCCAGGTCTCAGAGAGGACCGAGACGCCCCTCGCAGCACATGGAGGGCGAGAGCCAAGTAGTCTGGCCGCCCCTTGTCTTTCCACGACCTCGGTCCCGACAGTGGGAACGGGATCTGCGGCGTTGAGTTGAGAGTCCGGGTTGGAGGCTGATGGGCGCTGCTTGCCAGACGTGAGGCTTCGCACGGGGTCTCTGACACCTGCCCTTGCAAGCCAAGACTGCGAGGTTTGTGGGATCGCAACCTACCGGTAAATAGACCAACAAGGAGGTCTGAAAAGTGAAGGGCAGGCTTCGTACGTGTTGGGGACAGACTCCCCCCCCCCCCTCCGGGATAGCTCAGTTTGGAGAGCAAGAGACTCTTAATCTCAGGGAACCCACGTTGGACAAAAGATTCCTGTCTCGCAGGGGGTTGGACTAGATGACCGTCGGAGTACCTTCCAACTCTACAGTTGTACGATTCTACCTGATCCTATAGCTGAGCGCGCTGCACGTTTATTCGGAAGGAAATCCTGCAGTACTCAGTGGGGCACACCCCTAGATCAGTGCGCGCAGGATTGCTCCTTCCAGCTCTGAATTATTTCCAAGTAAATAAAGAGGTGGCGCCTGAGCATGAACAGAGTGCATTTCCTTCCGCCAGCAAATAAGCCCTGCCAGTAGTCCTCAAGGTCATGGGGTTATTAGCGGGCAGAGTGGCCTCCGGTCAGAGGCCTTTGCTCTTTGGCCAATCTCTGTTTAGGACTAAATAACCGCGGTCTCAAAACAGAAGCCTCGTTGCAATCCGTGCAATCAGGGGCTTACTTGGAAGTAAGTGCGCTTAGGACTTCTGCAAGAGAATGCCGTTTGGAAAAGAAACGTTAGCAAAGTTTTCAATGGGTGCAGTGCAGCTCTCGTTCCCTCCCTCATTCACGCTCTTCTGGAGAGTTAAGACTGTTCAGCAAAGCATGTTTCCCATAAACTTTCTAGATGAAAGGGAAGAGGTTCGTGCAGTGCTGCCAAGTCCCTTTCTACTTCTATCTCTCCCCATGATGCGAGCCCATTCCACCTCACCACGCCACAGCTTTTGCATCCTGAAGCCACACACACACACACACACACACACACACAGCAGTTGCAACCCTGGCCAGAGGCTGCGTTTCAGCAGAAAGTTTGCCACGTGCTGCAGAACTGAGGCAAAGAGACTCAGAATTGAGTCTCCTCTCCTTCATCACCTTCTTGACCCATTTCTCAAGATAAGCTTCCTTTAAAATAATAATAATAATAATAATAATAATGATGATGATGATGATGATGATGATGATGATGTGGCGTTCACCACGACGTAGTTTCCTCCTCCTTTAGAGATGTCTTTCTCCCCCACCGTTTTTGGGTTTGTTTTGTTTCCGACATTGAACCGTTTTGTACGGCTGGTTGCAAAGTCTCGAGCGCCATCTAACGGCAGCAGCGAGCCTTTCTGCTCCGCGGAGGCGCCTCTCTCCTTTCTGACGAGGCGCGGGGTTCGCTTTCATCGCCGTCCTTCGGCGACGCCCGCCCCGCCCCGCCCTGCGATCCACGACATCAGCGTTATAATAGAATAAAATACACCCTTGGGCAAACTGGGCTGGAGCTACATTTTGTTTCCGCGATTGTCTCTTAAGAGTTTGGAAAGGAGGATTTGGCTGACTTGGAGTTGCAAGGCTTTTAAAAATTATTATTATTTTGCATAGGAGCTAACTCCCAGGGGCTATGTAAAATATTTGAGGGAGCTGCCCCCTCCCCAAGTTGATGGGCACTGTCATTCAAATGGTCATGTGATCAATTATGTGGGGTGGGTATTACCTGCACCCCCAAATATTTTATTCAAGTTGGCACCCCTGTTATTTTGGCTGAGCTTCCCTGAGTTTTAACAGCTATGGGACAGGCAATAATTCAACAGGAACTCCACCCAGAATTAATGGGGGAAACTTTGGCCGCTTTGGTGTGTCGCACAAGCGGTTCAATCACGGAGGTTGTGTGGGATGTATACAAAGAGCAGTCAAGTTCAACATTTCCTGTTTGCTAGAATGGGCACACAGAGGAATGTGGCTCCAAAGAGGGAGGACTTCCTGTCATACCTGTTGGGAGCCATCTCCCCCTGAGCATGACCAGGGAGATGGGCATGACCATAGCTGTCAACTCCCCCCCCCTTTTTAAGGGAAATTCCTTTATTCCAAATAGGATTCCTCTCAAGAAAAGGGAAAAGTTGACAGCTATGGGCATGACAAAAAATAAAGCCAAATGAAAGGGCTGGGCACAAAGCCATCTCTATTTTTTATTTTGCTCTTTTTGATCTCTCTTTTGACCAGCTTTTGCTCCTGGCTCTTAACCAGCACATGGCTCAAAGTGGGAAATAAAGGGGAAGAAACCGGGAAGAATCCAGTCTGAACAAAGGGCATCCTGGATTGCTTTAATTAAAAGGCTGGAACCACCTACTCAATAAATTTCCTATTTGTCTACAAGGAATGTGCTCTGCTCTATGCTTACTAGTGTGAGTAAGGAAGGATTATATATAATGAGTATATCCTCTCGTACCTTCCTAAACATTCCTACAAGTAGATGGCAACCTCACCAGAACGTCATTTTCAAACGCCTTTTCCGAGGTAGTGATTATTGCAGGGGTTGCCAACATGGCAACCTGTGGATGTTATTGGATCAAATACCAAACAGACCCCCCATTGTAGAGAAGAATCACAACCTTCATCTGATGAAGTGCTCTCTAATCCAGCTTTGTTGAATCTGATGCAGTTGACTCTAACACAACAAAGTTTATGCTGCAATAACTGTGTTAATTTGCAAGGTGATGCAAACCTCCTTGTTTTGTTTTTGTCACTATCTTGCCTTATCTGTGCTGGTTGAGAACCGTAACAATAAATCATCATAATAATTTTGCCTTATCTATATTTTGTTGTTGTTCAGTCGTTCAGTTGTGTCCGACTCTTTGTGACCCCATGGACCAGAGCACGCCAGGCACGCCTATCTTTCACTGCCTCCCGCAGTTTGGCCAAACTCATGCCAGTCACTTCGAGAACACTGTCCAACCATCTCGTCCTCGGTCGCCCCCTTCTCCTTGTGCCCACCATCTTTCCCAACATCAGGGTCTTTTCCAGGGAGTCTTCTCTTCTCATGAGGTGGCCAAAGTACTGGAGCCCCAGCTTCAGGATCTGTCCTTCCAGTGAGCACTCAGGGCTGATTTCTTTAAGGATGGATAAGTTTGATCTTTTTGCAGTCCATGGGACTCTCAAGAGTCTCCTCCAGCACCATAATTCAAAAGCATCAATCCTTTATTTAAATATCTATATTTAGGTGATGTGAAAGGAGACAAATCAGATATAAACAACAACAACAACAACAACAACAACAACAACAACAACAACAACAACACCCATATGAATAAGAAACTGTGAATCGTGGCTTTTGCCATATACAAACTAGTGTCAACCCATTACTGTAAAATCTGACGTTTAGGGCTTTGTAGGTTTGATGTTTCAAACAAAGAAGAAAGTGATGGTTTGTCCATTAGCAGTATTAGTAGTAGCCTAGACTGCTTCTTGCAGATTTTAGAACAAAATCAAATCATTATGACAACCCTGTTGAAATTCCTGAAGAAACTAGCGAAACTAACTGCAGGTGAGATATTTAAGTCAAGAGAGTAGGACAGGAGCCACAGGCAGAATCTATCAGAAATCCATTGGCGTTTCCTGATGTGTTCACCTCTTGGTAATAAAGAGGACTAGCAAAGTGAAATGGCCATTTGAGACAGGACATTCTTGGCAGGGCACAATTTAATTATTGAATGTATATTTTCACTGCTGGGAGGCACCAAAATGTCTGGCAATTAGAACATTAGCTGCCAGTACCTGTGAAAGGTTCAGGCAAGACTGGGAAGTGGTCTTCATTCTGGACATGAGTCAGTCAACCTTAAGCATTTCTAAGCCCTATCGCTTTTATTTCATTCGGAGGATTGAACACATTCTTAAGAGTCTCCCGTCCAAATACCTATGCCCCCTATCAAGCTAAACTTCGTCATGATGAGTTATTGGACTATCCCTGAATCAGGCAAACTCAAATTTACAGGGGCAAAGCATGGAGACTGGTGTTGTTTGAGGGTAATGCCATACGGACCACGCAAATTAAATGGGAATGCAAAGAGCCGCAGACACACAGTAAACTCCAGTGCAGACAAGTCCTTGGTCAAATGAGTGCTGTGGGACGTGACATGCTTACGTATATACACTTAAAACATCTTAGTCTATGATATTATACACAACTTACATGGCGGTAAGTCCCACTGAGCGTAAGGGGAGCTTATTTCTCAATAGGTGTGCGTAGGATTGTGCTGTTAGGTATACATCTAAAATACAAAATGTGCAAAGTGGCCCCATGCAGGAAGCATGCATGGGAACTGCACATATTATTTTCTTCATCTCTGGAAGTGGAACTCTTTTCATTAAGAGACCCATGCCTGGACTTAAGAAGCCAAGCCCATTTGAGATCTTTCAGCCCATATGTTCTTAACCCCTCAGGGCCACCGATTCTTAAATTTTTGTATCATGGGGGTGGGGCTCTTAATGCTTTCAGTATTCCACCTTGGCAAAAGTATGGTTTGAATCAGATACACAGCACAAAGAGGAGCTTGACTGCAAAAGGGCCTTCTGTTTTTATTTGTATGGAGTATGGGGCGGCGGTGCAAGGATCCTGCAGAGATAGTTCTGAAGCTTCTTTGCTCTTGGAGCCAACCAACAGCATGCTCAATGAAATACCATTGCCACAACTGCCTGCATTATAAGCAGTCTAGCATTAAAGCAAACATGCAGAAGAGTCACCCTACATCTGACCTGACTCTCACCATTTGAAAATAAGAACTTGCATCTTGAGCAGATGCCATAGCCCTGGGGTATCATAAAGGCCCCAAGTTTAATCACAAGCATGGGGAACCAGTGGCTACCAGGTGCTGCTGGACTCCAACACCCATCAGCCCCAGCAAATTGGCTAGTGGTCGGAGAGGGTGGAGGTTACAGATTCTCCACCCTTGGGTCAGAAGGATTGACTGGGAAAGACTTGGGGAAGGGCCATAGCTCAGTGGTAGAGCATCAGACAGATGGTCCCAGGTTCAATCCCTGGCTGATGGAGCTGGAGATCTCAGTTGGTTGGAGCGTGGTGCTGATAATTCCAAGGTTGCAGGTTCAATCACTGTATGGGACAGCTGCATATTCCTGCATATGTGGATAGGTGGAATGTTGCTCTGGCTTGGTGGTATAAGGCCACTACCTATGTTTCTATGACTTGAGATCATCTGCAAGTGAGAATAGGAAGCCTAGGCTTAGACTAAGTGGAGATATGTTCTGGCTAAGTATAAGGCCTCTTCCTATGCTTACTCCGCAGAGCCTTAGAGGGAGTGCTTGGCTTTAATGGAGCTTGACCCTAAGTACTGCTGGTTTGCATAATTGAGTGCATGGTCTCCATTTATTATATTCCAGCTGGGGAAGAAAATATCATTGTAGGCATTGGTGGATTGAAACCATTCAGAAAATAAACAGCAGAGACAATGCAGCTGGTTCTGGGTTCTTGGGCTCCATTTGCCAGTGTATGAAGACTTCTCAAGGAACAAGGCACACAGATGTAAATAAATGGGGCTAGTTCAAAGATCACAGCAGTCTATGCATTTTTTTTGTACTTATCTATCACCCTTCCTCCTAAAGGAGTTCCAAAACATCACCATTTGCAACAATAATTAAACTTTTAAAAACTATGGAACAGAAGTTGTAGTAAAAAACAACAACACTGTATTTTCACTTCTGGATTCAAATTGAATTTATCTCTTCAAAGCTCTTTGTATTCAAAATGGATATCTAACTGTGAGCAGCATTTGGGACAACCACACTCCCCCAGGGATGGAATTGCAGAGCCAGGGCACCACCACAAAGAAAGCCCTGTTCCAGGCTGCCAGTCTATGAGCCATGCCAGTTGATGGGATCAGAAGCAGAGCCTTCCCTGCTGAAGCACTGCATACTATGTACTGGTATTCCTCAACTGCATGTGAGAACATCTCGATTTGAGGGTCAGGAAAGCATGCCACATTTGAAGTCAATGAAATACTGAAACTGCTTATAATGCATTCCCTCGAGATACCTTTTTATTCACTCATTGTGAAGATTTACACCTTTTTATTCATTTGTTCTGAACATTTTATATTTGACATTAAATCTACATTAGAGTCACCCTAAGAGCAAGGAAGGGACAGAGTTGAATTTCGATTTGGGTTCAGTTCCACCTTTGACATGGACTGTGGCCTAGGTGTGACACTGTATGCTATCTATAAAATTAGAATGGAAGTGTCCTAAATTACTTTGTCACGGTCTTGCTGATATCACTGCTCAGGAACAAATAATTATAAGAATACTCTGGAGAAGAATGTGCCAGTTCTGGATTGGTCTAGTCTTCAGTCTCCCTTCCTAAGACCTCAAACATCCCCAAAGGTTAGCTAGCTAACTTTTCCTTAGAAACTTATAAGGAAGGAGATTTCAAAAATGAATGAATACAAGGGTCCTATATGAATTTTCTGCTAATCAAGGAAGCAGCTACCAATATGTATTTTGGACTTAACCAGGAATAAAATATTTTTCTCCTTTTTTCATATTTTCCTTCCACACTCCTACTCCACTCCCATCGGGATGACGATAGAGGCAACAATGTTAGAGAAGTGAAACCAGTTGGAAACCCTTTAAAGGTTTACTACAAGAATTTTCCCCCTTTGTTGATATGTGTGGAAAACAGTTATGCAAGTTTATGGAGGGGCTCTTGAGGATATGCAAGTTTATGGAGGATAGGGGCAAGTTGCTCACTGGAGAAGTTTTGCAAGGATTTTGGGGAAAGGTTTTCATTTTATCAAAAAATTAAAAATAAAGCAGTAGATGAACTTCTAGATAAATTAATGTACATATGGTGCTTTTATAAACAAAAAGGTACTCAAGCTGCTTGAAATATGTTGGGAAGGTGAGACTGACAGTTAAGTCAGTATTTGACTTAAAATAATATCTGTTTTGCAAACTTTAAAGCTAGGATGAAGCTGGGTTCATGTTGCTAGTGGAGAGCCTGTTATGATTTCTCTTTTCTTGCCCTGTGCCTCATCTCAAAGTTGTGGATATCATGAACAATACAAAACAATGTGCAGAGACTCTGTACATGGCACAGAAATGGAAAGGAATGGAAAGAAGACCCAGCAAACCAGTTAGAATATCTAATTCAGAAGGTTGCTGTGTCATATGAAGCCAGACAAATGTTGGTTAACTTTAATGATGCTTCATTGAAACAAGCCAACTTAAAATTGTAGTTTAAGAATTTGGCTCCTTGAACCTGTTGCCATCTTGGGGTCCTTTGGGAGGAAGGATGGGGTAGCAATTTAATGACAAATTACTAAATAAATACAACCTCCAGGATGGGCTGGGAGGGACTCCTGCCTGAAACCCTGGAGAACAGCTGCTAATCATTGTGGACAAAACATGGCTAGAAGGACCAGTGCTCTGACCTGGTATGGGACAGCTTCCCATGTTTCCTGTTCAAATCGCCTCACCCCAAATGAAAATATTGATATGGATAGAATAACGAGCATTAGCAGCACTAGAAGAGTAGGGGGAAAGAGACGTACAGCCAGTTAAAACAAGGGCAGATGTGTGGTTTTTTTAAGCCTTTTGCTATTCCAGATTGTGAACCAACGAAAGCAAATATGTTTCTGCTTTCACATTTTTTTAAAAAAAAGTGCAGAGAAGAGCTTTGATACACTGAAAAGAAGAAGAAAAAAACATTTATGGCCCATCTACATACTGTTAAGTGAACAGAAGGCAACACAATACAAGATGCAGCCAAAGGCTTCAATCCATGTTTAAAAGAAACCAACCACCTCCAGGATTTGGAACACTGAGGAAGTTGGGAGTGATCACAAGGAAGGAGGATTGGGAAGAGCTCCTGCCAAACAGAAGAACCTTATTCATCCCACGAGAAGCGGTGGACTCGCCTTTCTTGGTGGTTTTTAAGCAGAGGTTGGATGGCCGTCTGTTATGTATGTTCTGGCTGAGATTCCTGCATCGCGGGGGGGTTGGGTTATAAAAAAAAGTTATATGACCCTCAGAGTCCCTTCCAACTTTACAATTCTATGATTCTATCAAATGGCTTGATGCATGTGAGAGAGACACAAGTGTGTGGCAGGAGGAGGCAAGCTAGGAAAAGGGAGGGTGGATATTCAAAAGAACTTACTTGAGTAAAACGTTCAGGTAAACGCAAGTCACTTTAACAGAGTTGCAACAGAAGACAGCTTCTTGCAGGACATGAAAATTGGGATAATTTAGACCAAGTTCTCACTGAAGTGGTGGCCTCGTGTGTTTGGACTGTGCCGCTTCAGACCACAGAAGGTGGGTCACATGACTCAATGCATATCCATTCCATAAATAAAAAACAACAGGGCGGCATGGCCATGACTAACACCCAGCAACCTCAAGCAACAGCAGAGGCCTAAGCACTTCAGCAGAGCCCAAAGGAACCCGATGCTTGCCATGACCCTCCAGCTGGTTTTCATAGGGTAGGGTAAGGGACCGCTGGGAATGAGTTTATAGAACCACTGATTTAAACCACTAATCACTGGTTTGGTAATTGCTTTTAAAATGTTCCATACTGTTTATGCACACCAGGGGCAGACTTTGGTAACATGCCTCCGTGCGCAAGGCCAACATGCCCTCCCTGCAGACTCCAGCTCCCATCATCCCTGACCATTTGCCACACTGGCTGGCGCTGATGGGAACTGGAGTCCAACAACATCCGCAGGGCACCACGATGGCTGCTGCTGCTGTAGTAACTCCTTTAGTTACTCCAATGTTGCCTGCTTTGCTCAGAACTGCAACTAAAAACTTTTTCCAAACTTTTTCTGAAATGTGAGGAGACTTGAAGGTTGGCTGGTTTTTTTGTTTTTGTTTTTGCCTATACCGTAATTACATATGGATAAATGAGACCATTCCTGATCTGTGCCACTTTTCCATGTGTTCACTCATGAATTCAATTTGCCCTGCGTCTGCATTCAACTTCTGGTGTTGTTCTTTTTAATCCACGTGAAAATTCAAATACATATTTAGCACTTTTGCTTAAGAATATGTAATTTTGGTCCTTCTTTTGAGCTCAGAACTTTGGAAGCGTGAAAACTATGTGGATAAGAAAGTTCCAAGCTGTACATTTGTGCTTGTGTATATCAGATCAAATTTGTATTGGGGTTCACAAATGAAAAAACTCTCTAGGCATCCTGAGGCAGAATTAGGTAAACAATGTCCAAACATGTCCTTTCTGATGTTATATAGCATCTAGAAGTACAGTCATACCTTGGATCCCAAACGCCTTGGTACTCAGATGTTTTGGCTCCCAAACGCCACATACCTGGAAGTGAATGTTCCGGTTTGCAAACGTTCTTTGGAACCTGAACGTCCGACGGGGCTTCTGTGGCTTCCGATTGGCTGCAGGAGCTTCCTGCAGCCAATCGGAAGCCACACTTTGGTTTCCTAACATTTTGGAAGTCGAACAGACTTCCGGAACAGATTCCGTTCGACTTCCAAGGTGTGATGGAATATGTGTCACCATACATGATAGTCACTCAGTTTACAGTCAACATGGCGAAACAGGAATGAAATCAAGAATACACAGAAGATTCTTCTGGAAGCTGTACTTAAAACGCAACTGTTTTATTACCAGTTTGCAAACTGCTGCAAGTACTAAAAGAGTGACAACTGTGGTCCTCATTACCTTGTTTTACCTCAGCCGTTCCCCCCACTAGAAGGCTTTGCCTCACTGCTGTCGCTTGTCTACTTAACTTGTAAAATGCTAAACAACTTCTGATATTTACCTGTTTATGATTAAATTGCAAAATGATCTGCTTCGTTCTGTTCTAAATTAAGGTCTGCATTAAATGTCATAGCATTTATCTTTCATAAAATGAGACAGCAAGGACACTAATTTCCTAGGTATTCAATCACTGCCCTGTGCCACTCGAGAGGCAGCTTGGGAATGAGCCTGCCCACAGTTCACAGCTCACTGACAGCCCCGAGATGGAATCATAAAAGTCAATTAATCATTAAAAGCTGTTACAAGCACATATCGAACCAGTCTGGCACAAAATGTTAATCAGTCCCATATCAATATAATAAATTCGTGCAAATTGGAGTGATCGATACCCTTTAAGGCCTAATGAATCAATTGGAGGGCTCTAGGCCTCTCCTCAGGGCCTCAGGAACATGGCTGCCATGTGGCTGCGACATCTCCAGGCATGCTGCCAACAGAGGTCACCTATCCCAACAGGCTGTTCACTTCAGCAGCAGTTACCACGGTGACAGCATGTCGCCGTTGCCCTGGTGTCCTTCTAGGTAAGGTGGAAACCAATGCATCACTGCCTTTGATGGATTTGTCAATAATACTTAGCAGGGGAGGGGAACCACTCACATAACATTCGCAGGGCCGCAGTCCCTAAGCAGTTTGGGGGTGATTTAATTGTTTGAAGGGATGTGTGCTTCTGCATATATGCAGGGGCTAAACAGCGTCCGTAGAAAGCAAGGGGTAGGCCATTTGAATGGCTGCCTTCTGAAACCTTGGGAAAACACAGGCCTGTCAGCAGCAGAAGTGGCCAGCCTGGTGGTACATTAACCAAGATGCCGCGCAAGGGAGGTATAACCTGGAAATCTGTGGGTTGCAAATTTATTATCTACAGAATTCTAATGCATTACTTATGAATGGCTGTTGTATTGTTTATTAACTCTCCAGGATCCGGGACAACATTTACTTACACCTTCTTATTTCCTGTCTGTCGGGCAAGAGGGTAACCAATTAAATGTCATCAGCAGAATTTAGTTCCTCTATTAGTTTTGACTTGGACGGAGTTTCTATCACCTGCTAAAGATTGGCAGTTAAGGCTGCATCCCAAAAATGTTTACCTGGAGTAAGTCTCCTTAAAATCAATGGGACCCCCCCCCCCCCCCGAGTATCATCTTCCACAAACAGACATGGTTTACTGCTTGACCAATGGCCAGTGGTCATTACAATAATACAGGGAAAGCAAATAAAATACACCAGCAACAAAATGATAAAATGTGCCAACTGGTAAAAACTCAAGCAATCTTGTCCTGTTAAAGCCTATTAAAACAAGTCTGATTCAGTCCCTCCCGAGATGGTCCACCACCTTAGTCTCTGCAGGGGCACTTCTCAGTTTTTCCGCAGCAAAAGCAAATTTGCTTTTCAAGTAAGCAGGTTTAAAATGGTGTGTTATAATTAATCTACACTGGTTTGGGGAAAGCATATACACATACACCTAAATTCATGTGATGATTGACAGGACTGTATATGTGGTTAGCTCCAGCAAGTAAATGAATGGAAGAAACCCTGACCACTGCTTTGCAATGGGATGAACGTTGCAGAGGGTGAATGAATTACCTGCTTTGGAATGTCACCTGGACAAGCACCCATATGTTTGAGTTAGATATATTGCTGGTATAAATTAGATATGTGTGAAGTTAGCTGGAATTCTGGAGAACCTCAAGCCCTCACCACAGGGAACCGGTCTAGTAAGCTGCTGTGGACTGAATGTGCTCAGCACTGCTTAATTGTCAAGCAATATGAGGCTCCTGAATTGGCCACATCTGGTATCAATAGGAGACTGTCATACAGAGCAGTATTTCTTGCTTCGAGCTTTATGCAGTATATACTTCAGGGTTCCTGAGGTGGAGACCATTCAGGTCTAGATTTGGGTCTTATCATCCATGCTTCTGGTCTGGGCAGCTCAGTAATGGAAGGTTGAAGTTACTAGGAGACAATCCTATATCTGCCATGTTTGGAGTAACTAAAGACTCCAGGAACAAAATGCAAAATTACGTTCTTTGAACTTACAAGCCATGACTATTACAGATATTGTGTTCCCAAAGCTTACCTTAATGCAGCATTGAAGGCACTGTAGATGAGAAGGAAGAATTATTACATATATGTGGATTCAGAACAAGCTCTCAAGAGATCAAAACAATACTTTAAATCAGTGGTGGCTGGTGCCCATTGGAAGTGGAACATAGACCTACCCGCCATGAATCTGTCTAATTATCTTTCAAAGTCTTCCCAATTTGGGGTCTTCATTGCATCTTGTTAGAGTGAATTTCATAGTTCATAATAGATACAGAAGTTTGTGGTTTTTAAATGAATAAGTAATAATAAAGTAGTAAATAATCAAGAAGAATTCTGTGAAGAGAAGGACTAATTTTGCTTGTAGGCAGACGACACTTAATGTAACTAGATGGGAGTGTACCCAGGGACTGTAAACAAGGGCATGAACCCAGGAATGACTGGGTCTGCTGATAAGGATTCCCCCCCCCCACCAAAAAAAAAACATAATGTGTGAATTGGCACTTAGATAGGGTTGCCATACATCTGTAATCTCCTGGACATATCCAGAATACTGCAATTGGCAGCAGTGTCCGGGCAGAAAGTGGCAAAAATGTCTGGGGAAATCCAGGTGTATGGCAGCCCATGTCGGCAGTGCTGCTTTTGTCTGGATTTTCACTGTTTGAAATATGGTAACCCTAATTTAGGATGAATTTACACATGACAATCGCAGGATCTAGTAATTTCACTTATGTGTGAAACAAGCCAACACAGATCAACCACACCAGACAGAACTTCCATGCCCTCTTACATCATCTCCAACTCGAAGCTTTTTTAGCTGGGATGGTTCACACATACATCAGCAGATCTATCAGTGACAAATCACCTACTGAGGGATATGCATGTGTGAAGCAACCTGGAGCTGAAAGAAATCTCCTATCCAAATGGCCAGCGAAGTGGGTGTTCAAACAAAGTAATGCATTGCATCTCCTTAATTGCCCTGCCTCTTTGCTCAGTTCCTCCAGCTATATTATGAGAGCCAGCCCCCCCAACCCCTCCCACCGCCGTTGCAGCCTTCTCATTGTTATTAATTGTATTCCTTTTTAAATGTAATGTCATATCGCTGCTGGCTGAACTAATGAAACATCCCCATATTACTAAAATAGGCATATTTCTTTTCTCCCTCTTTTCTCTCTTTCTACGGCACATTCTATCAGACCTGTCTGCTAAAGACATCCCGTTAAAGACCTTTTCAGAGAGTAATACAAAGAACATCTCAGGCACTCCAACATTTCTATTACACGATTATTAAAATGCCCAGGAGGACCAAACAATATGGTGTGAATTCAGCTAGACTTTAGAAAGATGGGTAATTCCTGCCATTGATTTTTAGGTTAATATTAATGCCCGATTACATTGCGAGGGCTCCCAAACATAGCCACCACATGCCAGTTCACACAAAAGGAGGCACTCAGCTCTGTTCAAGAGCCGCACTCCCCTGTTATAATGAAAATCTGAATTATTTATCTCAGCTTATTCTATGGTAGGTCACTTGACCTGACTCCCCTTTTCTGCTCTGTGGTTCATCAGGCATGAAAACAGCATTTTCCACCACAAATATCACCAGTTCCGGGCTTTTTTCCTTTCGAAAAAAAAAATAGTCAACGTGTTTGCACTACGTCTCCTGCAGGCAAGGAGAAGAGAACCCACGGCCACTGGCATGAGCATCAAACACTGACCTGCTTTAAAATATCACTGGTGCAACAAGTACAAAACTGAATCATGGCAGCAACTGCCCACTTTTTATGACCCAAGAAAAAACTAACAAGCATGTATCTATGTAGAAAGACATGTTTCAGGTCTAATCTGAAGCCAGAGCTTATGAAGAGTCAGTCATCAAATCTATTTCCAGTGTCTTAGTTCACCCTGAAAAGGAAATCCCCACAGCAAGAGGTGGTCCAGGTCACTGATATAAATGATATTAAAAAGAATTGGAAAATAGGTCTATCGTAAGTGGCCAACAGCCTTAAGTAGGGAATCCTTGGCCCACCAGATGTTGCTGAACTAGAACCCTGGCTGTTGGTGATGCTTGCTGGGGTTAATGGGAGTTGTAGTTCAGCAACATCTGGAAGGCCAGAGGTTCTCTACACCTGACTTACACAGATCCTTTTTGTATAGAGAAAGCCTGACTTAAATGAAGTTCGGAAGGGGTGGTGTCTTCTCAACAGACCAGATGATTAACAGCTGGCTCCTTTATCTCTCCTTCAGAGAAAGCTGACAGCAGGAACTGGGAAATGCCAGGGAGGGCATTTCAGCCAGGAAGCTGCAGCTGCTTTATTGCACTAGACTACCATTCCTATTCAGCCCTGATCATTGGCCATGCTGGCAAGTAAGGGGTGGGGAAGAATTTCAATGCAATTTGCATTTAAAGTGAAATAGATCAGATTTTCACTTTTCGAAACAATATGCAAACCGAAACACAACAGACCTTCAAAATTCGTACTTATCTGAATTTTGCGAGGCAGTTCGGCAGCCAAACGATGCTTACAAAAATGCACGTATTACATAAAAATATGCATTTGTTAGGAGACATTTGCACTAAAAAGTTGAATGATTTTTTTTAAAAAAAACCTAATAAATCACAAATTACTATACAGATGTGGAGAATTGAATTTAAGGTGGGGAAATGAGAAACTGAGAGAAGAGAAATTGACCAATCCTTCCATCTCTCCTGGGTGGTCTTGATGGGAGTTGTAGTTCAACATCTGGAAGGCCACAGGTTCCCTATGCCCAACTACTGCTTAGTCTTTTCTTCTTCTTAGTGTTCATATGAACCCTGAGCGCTGGGTGACAGGGCAAATTAGAACTCTAAATCAATAATGACTCTTGACCTTGAGTTCAGAAATCACTTTGCATCTATCAAAATTGGTACGGTTTACTTCCTGCTATTTAAAACCACTTATATCTTCGCTGGATAAGAAAGTGCAGCCTCAGCATTCAATTTAACAAAATCTAATTTCAAACCCAGAAACCTGGTTCACAATCTGAGTGATTTCAGATACATCTGGGAATATCAAAACACCATTACCCTCAAACTCAATCCTCATTTTTTATAATTAAACATTCTTGTCCCATCTATGTACCTGAGAACTTAAAAGGCAGCAGAAGTGACAGCTGATTCTTTTTTTTTTTAAGTTAAGAATCTAATTAACTTAAAGGACAGTTTTGTAAGGAAATGCAGTTAGTAACGCGTTTGGGAACTACTGCTAAGGGCTCAGATTTTCCTTTATTCTGTACTAGTGAGAGTTTAAATAAAAACTTTGCTGTTTTATCTTAGATTTATTCATTCATACTCGTCATCACATTAGATTTCAGGCTACAGTATTAAAAGAAACAATTCAATAAAACACACTATTTTCAATTACAGGGTATGGGTGGCACTGTGGGTTAAACCACAGAGTCTAGTGCTTGTCGATCGGAAGATCGGCGGTTTGAATCCCCACAACGGGGTGAGCTCCTGTTGCTCGGTCCCAGCTCCTGCCCACCTAACAGTTCAAAAGCAAGTCAAAGTGCAAGTAGATAAATAGGTACTGCTCTGGTGGGAAGGTAAACGGCGTTTCCGTGTGCTGCTCTGGTTCGCCAGAAGTGGCTTAGTCATGCTGGCCACATGACCCGGAAGCTGTCTGCGGACAAACGCCGGCTCCCTTGGCCTATAGAGCGAGATGAGCGCCGCAACCCCAGAGTCGTCCGTGATTGGACCTAATGGTCAGGGGTCCCTTTACCTTTACCTTATTTTCAATTACAGTTCTGCAAATCCAAGTTGTACAATTGCAATTGATTTGGCAATCTTGCACAACAAACCTGCTTCTCATAAATTTTGGACTTTTGCAACAAGGTGATAGGAAACCGCACTGAAACATGTGGGGTAACACTTGGTTGATGCAATGTCATCTAGCCTCCCCCTAAAATCATTGTTTAGCCTTCTTGCAGACAAATTGGATGAATGCTCCATAATCAGGTCATCTGGAAGAGTACCCACAGACCAAAAATAACAGCAATAGATAAACCGCAAAAACATAACAAGAACATGACTAGTACTATTTACTTAAATATTAATATAAATGCTACCATGATGTAAAAGTGCATCTCATCCTAGTTTTTATTATTTTGAGGTGACAATATTATTATTATTATTATTATTATTATTATTATTAACACCTGTCCTTTGTTAAAAATGGCCATTAATATGAGCATTAATATGATGGGAACTAGATGCAATAATCATACTATTGCAGCCTCAATATTTAACACGCTTCCTAGGGAATAGACTCCACTGAACACGGTGGGACTGCAAAGGATTACACCATTGAAAATAATTCTGTGGTGCTGTAATAAGATTTGCATCGGCTCCCACACGTTTTCGTTAGGCTTTTGACATAAAAACAACAAATAAACCAGCAAATATCTTGCATAATGTAATAATAGGAAAAGTCTGGTGATTGTCTTTCTTTCATCCACCTTAATCATATCAACCTGTGTGCTTGCTTTAGCGTAACCAATGCCAAAAAGCCTGCTGGCATCTCACTGCCTTGCCAGTTGGTGTGGCCTGTATTTCTGTCTGATTCCTTCCTGCCTAGGAAGCAAGGGATCTTGGGGGAAGGCGGGCAGGGAGAAAAATGGAAGCGAGTTAACACGTTTTTGCTTGCTGAGGCGGATGGTGACTTCAGCTCTTGGGAGATGTGTTTAATCTTCGGGAACTTATTGGTATTATTGAAGCCTCACCTTTGCAAAATCATTGTGACTTCAGACAAATCCCAAGACAGAGAGATCCAAGACATGTTGGAGGAAAAGCAGGCTCCATTTGAGTTGTGAATCTGGGTCCTCCTGAAGTTTTGGGAGCAATTCGGAGGCAAATGGAACTACGGATAGTGTGCCTGCAAGAACTGTAACATTCTGCTTGCTGTTTGAGGCAAATGGAGAACTGTGTCTGACAGTTCTAACTTCCACGCAGAGGGAATGTTTTGTTTTTTGTTTTTTAACAGCATTCTCCAATCGCAGGGTTGTACTCAGCCAAGTCATGCAAGGACTTCTGCTTCAACAACGGAACTTCCACTCTATCTTTCTCCCTGTGTGCCCCCCAAATATGTGTCTGCTGACTTGCCTACCAGAAGAGCTGACCCCCATGTACAGTGCCTGCATGCTAATTGCCAGATTTCCAGGAAACCCCACAGGAAACTTCATGTATGTAGCACAAGGCAGATGGAGTTTCCTCTGGAGAGAGTCACGCCCATTTGAGGCTCCTACTTAAAGTGTCGTCTGTACCTCTGTGACCCCACACTTGGTGGGTTTTGCATAGTCACAAAACAGCTGATATGGGTGGGAGGTGGGGGGAAGAGGTGCCAGTACTCCATACCAGTGAGTACCACTGCTCACCATCCCTAGAGGAAGTCCCTATGTCCCACCTGATCCTGTGTAAGCCAATTTCCTTTTCCACCTCTAAGACAAGGGTGAATAACCTGTGACCTTCCAGATGTTGGTGGATTGGGGTATACAAGGAACAGGGGGTTGCTTGTTGTTCCAACTAAAATTGCCTGACAGAAGCTGTTATTTAGCCCAGGGGGAGAAGATTCTATTGGAATAAAAACTAATTTTATCTAATAAGAAAGACAAAGAAGTTTAAAAGTTTGGCAAAGTTTTGTTTTTTATATAAACACTGCTAACAATATCCAGACTGTTTGAGTGAGCTATGCCAGCATTTCAAATGTTTGATGCCTGCCAACTACCACTGATGACTGATGGTGAAATTTTAGATGCTGGACCTCCTGCTAAAATCTACAAAGAACAGAACTGAGGTGGGGTGGGGTGGGGGTACTTTATGGCCACAGCATATTGTTTCCCCAGCAGGCTGGTCATTCTTTCTTCTTTTTCTTTTTCTTTTATTTTTATATTAATTTTTTTGTTCTTTCTTTTTTGGTTACAAATATGAACATGTACCTTATCTGTTGGTGGGAAATTAATTTAAAATATTATTCTATCTTATCAATATATGAAAAAAACCTGCACCCTTGATTCACTGGTGCTTGTGTGGGTGACAGTTTGTAAGAACCTGAAACCACTGGCAAGTTTAAATTTTGAACCTTGCCGCAAAAAAAAAACACAGGGGTAACATGCGTTCATTGGGCAAACCAATGAACTCTTCTGGTAGGAAGTGGCTAAACTGTGGTCCTCCAAATGTTGCTGGACTCCAAATCCCATCAACCCCTGCCAGCATAGTCAATTGTCAGGGGTGCTGGGAGTTGTAATCTACCAACATCTGGAGAGCTGCAGGCTCCATCGCCTCCCTAGTTGGTGGGATAAAGTTTGGCATTGGCATCTGTCTTAAACTCTTGACCATTTTTTGGAAGATCTGTATGGGGCAAAGGTCAAATGAAATGCTTAAAAAAATTATTATTATTATTGGTTGTGTCAGATTATAAATGTGTGTTGTAAGATCTGCCCTGCATAAGTCAGATCAAAAAGACACATTCTAAGCACACACAGAAGGAATCTGGAATGTGGATAACTTCATGCCTTACCAAGCCCGCTTTGTGTATGAGCTGCCAACACATCATAGACTAGAGACAAACTACAGGAAGAGAAGTGTTCAGAAGTGGGGAAATGAAGCAGCCGGGATATTTCCTTTTCATCCCCTAATATGCAAGAGACTCCTTTTTCCGCCTCCTGTTTCCTAGGGCTGCTGTGATCTTGTACGGCATCTGCAACCACTCTGAGCTGTTCTTACATGACTGTATTTATTATTAAGGTGCAAGCTGCACCTGAACAGTTAAGGCTGAGCTGAGAATATAATGGGGAATAAATGCAATGTTTTTGAAACCGCACGGGGAATATTAAATTCTCTTCACAGGGGAAGGGGGTTAGCTCTCTGATCTTTCAGAGCCAACCCTCCAGGTGTATTCTGCAATGTGTCCTTGATATAATAATAGTGTGTAAGTGGTGGGATTTATCCTGGGCTATCCACACACACCATTCTACCTTATTGGCACTGCAGTGTGTCCCCCAGTATCACCACATTAAGGACCCCTGGACGGTTAAGTGCAGTCAAAGGCGACTATGGGGTTGCAGCGCTCATCTCGCTTTTCAGGCCGAGGGAGCTGGCGTTTGTCCACAGACAGCTTTTCCGGGTCATGTGGCCAGCATGACTAAACCGCTTCTGGTGCAACAGGACACTGTGACGAGTGCCAGAGCGCATGGAATCGCTGTTTACCTTCCCGCCACAGCGGTACCTATTTATCTACTTGCACTATCGTGCTTTCGAACTGCTAGGTTCGCAGAAGCTGGGACAGAGCAATGGGAGCTCACTCTGTCGCGGGGATTCGAACCGCTGACCTTCTAATCAGCAAGCCCCAGAGGTTCAGTGGTTTAGACCATAGTGCCACCCGCCTCCACATTATTGCCATCTGGCAATCATAGCACAATGAAAGCAGGACAAATGAACAAAACCACCCTGCCCCATAACTTTTGTGGAATGAAATGTTACAGTATTTCAGCAGGAAGCCACAGGGCGAGCACTGACTGAAAACGAAGCATCATGCCCTTCCCAAAACCTCTGCAGGCACAAACAGTAGTGGAAGTGGGGCTGTGTATAACTGCTCTGATACCATCATGTGCACAATTCATCATGGAGGCGCAATAAAAAGGACTTCTGGTGCTTCATTGGGAATGTACCAATCCAGGCTGCAGTTGGAGGAATATATTGGTTAAATGCTCCTTAGTGAAAAGTGTCCCTGCAGATAGAAAATTATAATGTCTACTAGAGCTGGTGTTAGACCCTGACATTGGGTTAGTTAATTGCGCAAGGGGGGGGAATAAATTTGATTCAATTCACAATTTCCATAGGAACCCGTCTAATTTACATTTCCCGAAACAATAATCAAACCAAAACACAGCTTCTCTGGCATGTTCACACTTCCCTGCAGTTGGTGATGCAGAGCTCCAACCCAACAATCTATTTTTTTTTTTTTTAAAGTATATGAAGGGAAAGTGTGCGTTTAAAAAATGCACATATTTGTGAAAATATCATACAAAACACATTATGTTAGACAAAACAGCTTACTAAAATGCTGATGAATTTTCATGAGAACACGTTTTAATTTTTAAAAAAATCCGAAATGGGTAGAGCGAAATTTAAGACCAGAAACGTGAGAAACTGCAATAAATTTAAGCCAGCAGAATTATCCACCCCTGGCAACTACCAAGGTCCCAGCAGAGGCAGTTTAAGGGTAGTGCAACTGGTGTGGCTGCACTGGGAGCTACGGGCCCCCCAAATTTTAGCATTGCACAAGGTGCTGCTAAAATTTGAGAGCCCCAAATCTGCCACTGTTCCCAGGGCCCTGGCAGGGTCCACTGCTGATGTCTGCCCTGATGCCTGAATTCCACCCACTGCCTGACACACCAAGCAGCACTCGGCGGTTGGATTTTAGGCAGCTTGAGATTGTCCTTGAGCCAGTGCCACTCAGGGGCATTATGGGAAAGCAAGAAGGTGCCGCCATGTTGCCAGGTAAGCCCAACAGAGCCCACCATCAGAAGCGAGGACCCACCACCCTGCCTATGACTCCCTCAGACTTTGAGCCAGCCCTGCTGTCATAGAATCATGGAATTGTAGAGTTGGAAGGGAACATCTAGTTCTAGTCCGACCCCCCTGCAATGCTGGAATATGCAGCTGTTCCATACAGGGATCGAACTTGCAAATTTGGCAGGGTCAGCACCACGCTCCAACCAACTGAACTAGGCAGTCTGGCAATGAGAAGGACTGTGTGCTGAGCTTCTTCCCTGGCATGATCAATGGCTATGGGAGTTTTATGGGTCTGAGTACACACGATGCAGCATAAACCTTCCTTGTCCAGTGTGCGAGGGATGTGGGCAGGGGAGAAGAACATGCCAATTTCCAGCTCTCAATTTTCTAAGCTGGAAAAATCGACACCGTGAGAAACATGGCAGCCACAGAGAGCTGGTTGACACATTCTATGGGCGTTGCCTTAGAAAGGCGTCCACCATCACTGCCCTGCTTGTAATGTACTCAACATTTGATGTGGCACCATCACATTCTGACTTTCAGAGGCACGCCCCTTGCTAAGAGTCACAACGTTGGCAGATGGGATGTGGGGAAGCTACATCATTATAAAAACTGCATCAGGTCATCGTTTGCTTGCTTGCTTGCTTGCTTGCTTGTTTGTTTGGACAATCCATCTGCTGCTTAATTGCGACCCTCTCTGAGTGGTGTACAAACTCCCCAACAATACACTAAAGATAAAATCTGTTATCAAACTATAAAATCGAAATTCATTTAAAATGCCAGCTCTCTTTTTTTTTTAAGTCTTCAGTAAGCGATGAGATTGATGAGGTTGATGACTTAGAATCAGCCTACATGATTCCTACATGTAGGAATCTGCATCAATCTGAGTACAACCTTACAATTCTCAATGAAAAGCACAAACTTCTCTCTCTCTCTTTCTCTCTCTCCCCCCCCCCCCCCGTATTCTTCAAACAATGCATCCCAAGATATCATGATGACCTCAAGGAGAAAACCCCAGATCTGTGAGGGTCATATCTGACTGATGAGTGAAGTTATTTTCTGTTTGTTTTTACTGAACCTTGAAAATTAGGTTTAAAACCAAACAAATACATATACCTATATGTTTGACTCTGTTTCCTCTTTACAGCAAATCCAAAATTGTCGCTGAGAGTGTTCAGAAAATTTCAAATTTTCACCCATATCAAACTTTAATCATTGTCTGCTCTCAAGGAAAGGTACGGAAAGCAATATTTTCCCATCAGAGATGAGCAAAATGCAGTAAAGAGATGTCACTTCTCACATGATACACCATCTGCTGAAGTCCACAGGAGTTTAGCCACAATAGAAGCTGGAAGAAAAAAAGATCCCATTTTAGCATTGAAAAATGTTATTAATTTTACCTTTCTCAAAGCAATTTCACTGACATGTGGGAGGGGGGAGAGAATTTCCCTTTTTGCAGCTCTCTCTTTTCTGAGCTCAAAACATTTTATACTTTCATGAGTCTGTCTTCTAAGAGTGTGAAAAATCAAAAAGAGATGGACAGCGAGATAGTCTGGTTAAAAAGATGAGCCGACTTTATAAGAAAGTGTTCGCCTGCCTAAAGTTGTCTTTTATCATCACAATGACAATAATGTCTGCTCATATGCCTGGATTTGTAGAAGTGGTTTGCTTTTAATTCATTCACAAGATGATATCTTAAGGAGAAGGAGCTACGTCTGCCTTCTCCCCCAAAACAAAATAATATTACTAAACAATACATATTGCATATCGCTTCAGAATTCCAAACATGGTCACATATAAATAGATGGTTTAGAGCTAAACTCTCCCTGAAAAAAAAAGTAATTAATTGGTGCAATACACAAAAGACTTTTTTTTTTGGTAACCAGCACAGCTTTAATTACAAGTAATTGTTCTCAAAACCCCGCTGTTCACAAGTTCTACATTCTAGACAGTGATTATGCATCAAGACGCTAATCTATCACTTTCATTATTTTAGTCATCAGGGGTATGTTCATCAAAGTCCTGTGTGTAATACAAACAACAAGCCAGACACATCCCAAGCTCCTTTTTTTTTAAAAAAAAAAATCTATCTGTTTTCAACCATTTTTAATGCTTATATAAACCAGATACCTTTGTTTTAAATGAAGACGTTATGTTCAGTTCCCCTGTTCTTGATTTTTAGGGTCAATTTATTTCTTCATTTTTTAATATTGCCGTGTGTGTTTGTGTTTGTGTGTGTGTGTGTGGAAGACAATGAAGTCCTTTGGATTTCCCATGCATTCTACCTGTACCCAAGTCATCTAAGTAGCACGAGATCTAATCCATCAATGTGGGTGGCCATAACTACCTCTTGTGGGAGTAAGTGCCGTAGTTTAACTATGTGCTCTGTGAAGAAGTACTTATATTTTGTCTGTCCTGAGTTGACCAATATTCAGCTTCAATGGGGGAGGGCTCATAGGAAACAACTCCTAGGGGATGAGGTCCCTTTGGCCACCCTCAATAACATTGGCCCCCAAATTGGACATTGCCATTCAAATGGTGTGGGTGCACCCTGTCATGTGATTGATTGTGAGAGGTGGGGCTTACCTGAGCACCTCCTATTTTATTCAAGTTGCCACCCCTGGCTCAAAGTTCTAGTATTATGAAAGAGGGAGAGAGAGAAATATGTATCCACTTTTTGCATAACCTTATATAAGGTAAAGGGCAAATGGACCCCTGACCATTAGGTCCAGTCGTGGACGACTCTGGGGTTGCGGTGCTCATCTCGCTTTATTAGCCGAGGGAGCCGGCATACAGCTTCCGGGTCATGTGGTCAGTATGACTAAGCCGCTTCTGGCAAACCAGAGCAGCGCATGGAAATGCCATTTACCTTCCCACTGGAGCGGTACCTATTTATCTACTTGCACTTTTGATGTGCTTTCGAACTGCTAGGTTGGCAGGAGCAGGGACCGAGCAACAGGAACTCACCCTGTCATGGGGATTTGAACCGCCAACCTTCTGATCGGCAAGCCCAAGAGGCTCAGTGGTTTAGACCACAGCGCCACTCACGTCCTTATATACATCTATCATAACCCTTATATACATCTATCATAACCCTTAAAAAAACTCATGTTTTTTTATCTAAACCAAAAGCCCCAAACATTGTAAATACTGAAGGCTTGAACAGGGTGACATTTATGTCTTCCTTCAAAGATTTGAATTGTGGTGCCTCAGACAGAAAATCCATATGGGATACCAACCACTAAACTAGCATGAGGCCTAACCCTGTACACGCCACATTCAAAGGAAGAAAACAGCTCCTGTTCCTTTCCATGGGGTTTGTGGAGAAGAATTTCCTCATGGGTTGCGCCCCACAAATCAGATCTGCCTGTCTCATGCTCTGCTACCCTGAATGGCGCCCCAAATCTGCCTTTTGAGGCAGAATGTAAAACTGCAAAGCTATGTTTGTAGGGGTGAACTGCTTTCAGGACGTGGAAGCCAACTTTAGCTGAACTAAATTGTGTGTGTGCATGAGGTGTCTGTCAACTGATACCATAGATAGCATGATAACCCCTTTGATGTGTCAGAATTCATGGGCGTGATACATCATTATCAGTTGTCATCAATAGTTTATTTGCATGCAGCTTTTCCATTGTAAAAACTATGTTCAAAGTGGTTCACGACAACATGCAGAAGAAAACATAACAACATTTCAATGTATGGATTGGTTGGAAGGATTTTTAAAACTTGTCCAATTCAGCAGAAAAAAGGAGGGAAGTGAGCTGTTCTACCTGTCAGATCAGGTCTCAAGTGCTAGATTGTCAATTAGGAATTATTTCTGAGTCCTAGGGTAGTAGCAAGAGAGAGGGCTTTTTCAATGGCAACCCCTTGGTTGTGGAATGTCCTCCCCAAAGATACCCACTCGGTGCCCATCTTAATGTTTTTAGAGCATCAGATCTGCTCTGATGACACATTGCTATGTGTTTGTTTCAGGAGGTTGTTGTGGACTCTAGACATCAGCCTAAGCTTCCTGAAGGTAGGGTGCAATACGTAATGGAATCCATCATATTTTTGCCACTGTCCCTAGATGTAGACTTGATAGCACTTCTCAAATAGACCGAAAGCCAAATTACACACTCAGAAACATCAAAGAATGCAGCCTTTCATTGACTGTACCATTTCAGCCTACATGCAGAAGATTGCATGCCTGAATTGCCAGTGTACTGGAAGAAGCAAAAATCACCAGTATTGAAGCAATGATTCTTCAACATCAACTTTGTTGGACTGGTCATTTTGTCTGGATGCCTGACCATCGTCTTCCAAAGCAACTACTCTATTCTGAACTTAAAAATGGAAAGCGTAATGCTGGTGGACAACAAAAGAGGTTTAAAGACTCTCTCAAGGCAAATCTTTAAAAAATGCAGTATAAGCACAAAAAATTGGGAAACACTGGCCCGCAAGCACCCCAGTTGGAGAACAGTCTTTACCAAAGGTGTCATGGACTTTGAAGAAGCTCAAACTCAGGACGAAAGGGAGAAATGTGCTAAGAGGAAGGCACACTTGGAAAACCCTCACCATGATCATCAACTCCCGCCCAGAAACCTATGTCCCCACTGTGGAAGGACATGTGGATCCAGAATTGGCCTCCGCAGTCACTTACAGACTTACAGTTAAGACCGTGTTGATGGAAGGCAATCTTTCTCGGCTATGAGTGATCACCGAAGAAGAAGAAGAAGAAGGATGCCTGAATTCTTTCCAAAGAAAAACCTCCCTGCTTGCAGAAAAGTAGCCTATCAGGAAAAGTGCTATTTGAAATGCAAGAGCTTTGATATGCAAGGAGGTTTACAGACTGGCCACTAGGTGACTGCATAAAGGACTATTTAACAAGTAGTGACCTCTCTCCTGCAGCTGGTGTTGAAACCACACGGGGAACCAGTCCTCTGAAGCATCAGCAGGAGTGGCAAGGATGCTATCATACACAGTCAACTTCGGTCTGAAATCCATAGGGAAGTGTGTGAGTGGATGCCACCAATGGCAAGCCTTTCTCATGATTGTATTAATACGGGGTATTAAATGGTCAGCTTCCGAGCCTTTGGGAGGAAGCTGGCAAGAAGAAGATCCTTGTTTCTTACAATATGCAGTAAGTCAGGGCTCCTGTGCCTTCAACACAGCTTCTTTCATCATCTTTTCATTCTGTCTTCTACATATATCTACAAAAAGCACAGACTTTTCGTTTTGTGTGTATTCTAGTAACTTTACAGCCAAAATGCCTATTTCACCAGCTACGCAATGTTACAAACAATGATTTAAGAATGACACACAATGTTACAAATGATGTGCTGAAGAATACAGTGTGGCAGACACTTGCCCCAAATGGAAAATTGGGATGTGGGGTGAATCTGTAGAGCAACTGTAGTCCATAACCAAACAGAGACTTAGCTATATACTACAGGGGAGAAATACAGAAGGGCAAACAGATGGACAGGTAGAAGAATTTAAAAAATAAAGATACATAATAGGAATAGGAATAATAGGAATAATTTATTATTGGCCAAGTACATTTTCCAACATACTTGGAATTTGTTTCAGCTACATTGCAATGTAAACATACAGACACTGTTCCTCTCACAATACAAAGAAGCAAAGAAACCCCACCCATAATTTACCTCCCCTTCAGCTATACAACTACGAATTTAACAATTTAATGGCACAAGGAAAAAAAACTATTCTTGTGCCTGGCCAATTTTGTATATGAAGTCCTGTAGCGACATCCAGATGGAAGTAAATCAAGCAGATGATGACCGGGATGTAAAGGATCTGCTACAATTCTCTCTGCTCTCTTCCTAACTTGGGTAGCATAAATTGTCTCTATTGAAGGCAAGCTAACACCAATTACCCTTTCTGCAATTCTTACAGCTCGTTGGAGCCTTTTCTTGGGCTTTGGTAACATAGAAAGGTTACAAGACGTATGGATACAATAGGAGAGAAAGGAGCAGAAGGCCATAGGCAAAATGAAAAAAGAGAGAGAGAGGAAAAGACAGTGATGGTTTTTTTCTAGCCCTCACAGTAGTTGTAAGGCCTAGAAACTTTATTTTTCAATTAATTTACACTCAAGGCTTCAGCCGTAGTTAAAACAACAGCTATGTATAAATTGCATTCAGCATTTCCAGTCTGAGATAGTGAAGAAATAAGCACAACCATCAAATAACAGTGAAACAATAGAAACATAGTCACCATTTAAAACATAGGATAAAAATTTAAAAGGAAAAACAGCAAGAGAGAGTTCTGTCTGTAATAGCTGGTGATTTATAGCCATTTCATCAGGCAGGACAATTAGGGATAGCTGTAGCTGTGGCATTATACATATGCAGTTGTATGAACTGGGTGTGATATTTGGTGATGCTCCTCAAATGACAGTGGTGGTAATAATCACCACCATCATCAGTGCTATTTTTCTGGAAAAAGAGGTGCTGGGAATCACCATGAACACCTCCCTTGCCACCGCCAGCACACGATTTCCGTTCTCATCCTGGGGCAAAGTTCTCAACTTGAGGTAACTCTTCCAGGTTAGCAGAGTTTGTAACCTGAAGCATTTGTAACTCGAGGTACCGTGTTTCTCCTAAAATAAGACACCGTCTTATACTTTTTTTTGCTCAAAAAAACACAGTATGGCTTATTTTCAGGGGATGTCTTATTTTAACCGTGTTGCATTGGTACGCTGCATAGCCACGCCTCCCCAGGCTGTTTTAATGGGAGGTACCACGTCACTATGGCTTATTTTCGGGGAACGGCTTATATTTCGCAAATGCATAGAAATCCTGCTATGTCTTATTTTAGGAGAAACAGGGTACCACTGTAATGGCAATGGCGCTCACCTGAGAGGTTCTGGTGAGTTAATAATAATGATGATGATGATGATGATGATGATATGCATTTATATAGTGCAGGGATAGTCAACATGGCGCCCTCCAGATGCAGCTGGACCAAACTCCCATCATTCCCAACCATTGGGAGGCGGCGGATTCTGACAGAAACTGGCTTGCCTAGTGTTGCCCCAGGAAATGCATAGCCGATATGGCATAACTCCACTGGGGAAGCACCATTTCACTCTTCAAGCTCTCTCTTTATAGTTCCAGAATCCCTCTATCAAGTGATTGTATGCCCTCCTCTATGACCTCCACACTCTAAGCCGACTTGCAGTACATCACAAGTCTTGAATCGTATCTCAATAGGAATGTCACTCATGTTTACAGCTCGGCATGGCATCTTTTACCGCTCGCTAGCATTTTGTCAGACAAATATGAATAATCTGACATGTTTCTCACACTACAATAGAGCCCAAGCCGGTTCCTATTAAAATCAATAAAATGAGTACCGGGGAGGCGGGGTGACATGGGTCTCAGCCACTGTAAATGAGACACGAGTGCAGAGCAGGGAATTGTGTTGACTGCACAGTATGGATCCGACCTTCTGATGGTGTAAAAACATAAACATTATTGACCTCGTTGGGCTCTCTCAATTTGCAGTAGCTATCTGCACCTAGAGCTCTTTTCTTTTCCGTCGTTCAAAATTAGAACCATATGCTACAAAATAAAAGGAGATCTCTACACAACAAATTAAATTATTCACCCCACCCCACCCCACCCCCGCTCTGAAGTGCCAACCGTCCTTTATTATGGTTTACATAGCAGTTTGAGCAGGGCAAGCTCGGTGTAATTTTCAATTTCTGACATCATTTTTAACCATTTCAAGAAGCTTTGCAGAATCTTCTGTGCAGAATCAATGTGTATTTCAGAAATCAGCACTGTGTGAAGCTGAGGGCTCCTCCAGATGGGCCCTATATCGAGCACTCCTCACGATTTGTGCTCATGGTGTTATCGGGCTGGTCAAACACAACCTCACTCTCAGAACCATTTGTGTGTGCAAAGGTTTTGGAGAAGCCATACTTCTTCATCTGTGGTAGCTGCACGTCCCGTAGTGTCCTGCTAAAATCCTGTAACTTTTCATATCACAAAAGTTCCAGGTTTTTTTTGGTGGGTTATTTTGTTCTGCTTTTGTTGCGCTATGTCCCTCCACGTGGCAAAAATGTGACAACATTGGGGAAGCATTACAGAACAATAAAGCTCTAACAACTCTCAGCGCCTTTAACAAACTACATTTCCCAGGATTCATTGAGTGAAGCCATGAAAGTGGTGCAAGAGCATTTTAAATGTATGGTGTGGATGTGACCACAGACTCTCTTTGATAACGAAAACACAAAATAGTCAGAGCAGACGTTGCTCATGTCATTATTATTATTTTTTGCCATGATCCAATGTTCAAGATGCATGATATCCAGTGCAAGAAGAGAACCACCGCAGGTCAGAATAGCTTCTTGATTCCTTTCAATGAAAGGAACTGATTTGTATGTGCATTCCTTACACACAGATCTACTTGCTCCACCAATGGAGACCTACTGTGCAGAGATTCATGAGCATGAATGAGCACTAACAGAACTGCAAATAAGGATGTCTGTGGTATATCTCAATCCCATACACAAAGCAGGGGTGGAACCGACGTCAAGAATATTATTATTTTGGGTAAATGCATTTTACAAGGTAGTTGATAACACATTTTTAAACGTTCATTTCTGAGAACAAGGAGAAGGGTGTGTGAAAATTGGACTGAGTGAACCCTCTGAGTTCTGTTGATAGTACTACAGTAGCTTACGCCTCATGGGGGGAGGGAGGGAAGGCGAGCAGAGGACTCTGAAATTAACACAGTTTGGACACATCCAATTTCATTTTCACACTTTAAAAACAACAACAATAGTTTCAAATTGCACAAATCTCACGAAACATTAATTCATTATCAGAAGAGGGGAAGGACCCCCACCACAACCCAAAAGTGGCATGTTGGATCTTATTAAAATGTTCAGCTAATTTAACAATTCACTTCAGGCATTTTGCAAGCTGTGAAAACAGAAGTGTTTTTAAGATAACAAATGCTGCGTGTTTGTTAATGAAGTCCATATATACTTTTTTGCCGTTTGTGTGTTGTGTTCTAATGGATGCTCGCACGTGATCCTTGTCAATTGATTTACCAGTCCCAAAAAGAGAAGGGATAACATATTTTCTCCACTGCACGTATAATTGCCTTTTATGCAGGTCTGGCAGATTATTGCTAGCTGTTTACAAATCCCGCTTTCAAGACTTTGCAAGCAAAGGAGAGACACATACTTCCATTGTTTGCAAAATGACAGCTCTTAAAGGATCATGTTAGCTTTCACACAAGCGACGGAACCCTTCTCAGTAAATTATTATTATTTTTTGTTCCTTTCTAAAATTTTGTTAGCTCTGGGATGTAGGTGCAAACTCCCGAGGAAACCTGAGCACACATTGAGGCTATTATAGATAATGTTTATTAAATAAGCCTCTGAGGATGTTTTTCTTGGGCCGCTCTCAAGCATTCAGAAGGAGTCATGTTCCATGTTTGAGGTCCCATGTTTCTTCCTCTCAAACTATGAGCAGCTGTAGCACATGACCTACTTCTGTAGATCTCTGTAATGATTTCCTTCCTTCAGTGGCTTCAGGAGTCCCTCTTTGCCCTGTGAAAAAAAGGGACAAATATTTTAATCCAAGCAAAATGCTAACGCAGGTTTTGTTGGTTTCAGGGAAGAAACTCAATACAGCTACATCACTGAGTGTAGGCCTCAAATTGGAACCATCTGGACTGCAGAAGCTCCACAAGTTCTTTAGGGAAAGGCATGGAGACCCCCCCCCCCCTTGCCTTGGGCTGTAATTCCTACACCTGCACACACACACACACACACACACAGGGTGGGGGAGACTATAATGGCAGACAAGCTGGACTAATGCAGGAATTCAACCTTTCTCACACAACTGAAAAAGCAACAGTGGTTAAAGTGCAGAGGCTGAACGGATATATTTCATAAATGCAGGCTCCGTGCAGTGTGGTTGTCACAGAAAGTTTTGAATGAGTTAAGGTCATCCAAAAGATGACTGTAAACTGAGCCCACGTCTTCTGGCCGTTCCTCACCAAAGCCACTGGGCCAGCATGTAAGTCAAGGCAAAGGAAAGCTCATATGGGAACATGCACAACACAGGCAAGGAAATATTCTAGAGAACCTTTTTTTAAAAACATACGAAGCTGCCATTGCGCCATCCTGCTCAGTGTCATCTACACAGACTGGTAGTGGCCCTCCAGGGTTCAGGCCAGAGTCTGTCCTAGCCCTGCCTGGAGATGTTGGCGATTGAACCTGGAACCCCCTGGAACATGCAAAGGATGCGCTCTACCAATGAACCACAGCTCCAACCCACGAGGAGTCTGTTTCCTTAAAGGCTTTTGAGAATAGCAGCCCAATGGCACGAAGACAGAAACATGCAGCCCTACCCACTATAGAGGAATCGCTGATAAAAAATATTGGACTTGGCTGAGATGACAAAGTTAACATGCTTAATTAGAGAAAAATCATTATCGGCATTTATTCAGGACTGGAAACTTCCGGTGGACTTTTTGCGTGAAAGAGAAAATGAACTTGTAATATTGGGATCTGAAGGTTGAAAAAAAATACTGGTTTACAGAGGTTGGATTTTAAGGAGCGAATACTATATTCAGCTGCAGGACAGAGAACCAGAAATCCTTTTATTTTCCTTTATCTCTTCTCTCTCCTTCTCTTCTTTTGCTTTCTCTTTCTTTTCCTTTTATTCCTTCTGCCTTTGTTCGTTTTAAAATTAAGTAGCTGTTTTATTTCAGTGTATTATAAAACGATACTTCGTAATGGATATGAACTTTTGTATATTTTTGAATAAGTATCAACAAATAATATATATATATGAGAGAGAATTGCGGTCCAATGGTATTGCCGTGCTTCTTTGCTCTAGAGAGCCAGTGTGGTGTAGTGGTTAAGAGCGGTAGATTCGTAATCTGGGGAACGGGGTTTGCGTCTCCACTCCTCCACATGCAGCTGCTGGGTGACCTTGGGCTAGTCACACTTCTTTGAAGTCTCTCAGCCCCACTCACCTCACAGAGTGTTTGTTGTGGGGGAGGAAGGGAAAGGAGAATGTTAGCCGCTTTGAGACTCCTTCGGGTAGTGATAAAGCGGGATATCAAATCCAAACTCTTCTTTGCTCCGGCGACTCAACACCATACAGAGTTGCCCTTGCCTTTCCCTCCCAAAGTTAAGTCACAATATAGAATCCTTTCCGCACTTGGGGGCCTGAGTGTTTCTGAGACCCCTGCACTTGAATGAGCTAGAGATGGAATTATAACTGTGGTTCCACAGAACACTTAATACTTCCCTGTTCAAACTCTGCCCTTACAAAAAAAATTTGGCATGGTTCTTTCTAATTATTATTCTTTAATTTATACAACCGAGTTTCACAGCAAAACAAAAGGCCAAATTATCCTAAGCTTCACTTGCAGGCCACAGGGGTTGATTGGGTATATAAGGGATGAGAAAGTATTAAGAAAGATAGTGAGTTGCCTAATCCCAGTTTGGGCAACAGCCTCCCCAAGGTCTCAGGCACACGACTTACTACTACCTTATTCTTGTAAACAAGCTTCTGCACTTGAGTGTGGCATCGCAAGGAATGGACAGACCTGCCCAGTTCATTTCTCTGTAGCTTTCATTCCCCGCCCCCCTTTCCATCCATAAATCCAGTTCTCCACATTTCCACAGCAATTTGCAATCTTAAAAAGAAATCTCATGAAAATTTGTGAGCAAGCATACAGTTTCAGTGTCAATTTCTCCCAATAAATATATATTTTTATGCAGTTTTGACTTTTTTGCAAGCAATTTCCCTACTTTAATGCATTTTGTCTGATATTTTCAATAATATGTGTTTTCATGCAGGTTTCACCCGAATATATGCATTTTAGTACATACTATTTGGCTGGAGAACTGCATCGCAAAATTCAGATAAGTGAGAATTTTGTAGGGTAGTTGTGTCTTGGTTTGCGTGTTGATTCAAGAAGTATGAATTAGGTAGTTTTTCATTAAATCGCAAAGAAAAATGAATTTCTCTTCCATCCCTTGTCTCGACCAATGCCTTGGCAATTCGAAACCAAAAGTGTATTGTGAATACTAGTACAGAAATAGCTTTTGCTCCGTTTTCAAAAACTCTAACAATTTTAGGCAAGGCTTTAGTGTCAAATAGGAAAGTAATGAGTGGGCAATGTTATTGTATATAAGCAAGTTTTTCTTGCGCCACCATGGCCATTCTGACAGTCTGCTCCCAGAGACTGCCAAGGACCAGCATCAAAACAAATTCATACAAAGCTAAATGATGATGATGATGATGATGATGACGACGACATGTTCTTATAACAACCCTGTAAGGTACATGAAGTATTATCATTCCTCTTATGACAGATGTAGGACTGTAGTTGAAGGAAAGTAGCCTATCTAGTGAGTTCATGGCTGAGGTGAGATTCCAACCAGCTTTTTGCAATTCACAGCGAAGGCCACAGTTCTAGACTCTCTTGCCTGGGAGTAAGTCCCACTGAATTCAATGGTGCTTCCATCTGAACCGACACTTAAAGACTTGCACTTTAAGTCTCATGTACTGCAATCCTATGTACATTTACTCATAAGTAAATCCCCAAAGTGTCCAATGGGGCTTATTAACTAGCAAGGTGGCGGCGATGACAGAAGCAGCCTTTCCTACTATACCGCATTAGTTAACATTTGTACTGTGCATAAAAAAGCATTTATGCCTAAGCTATCCTTATCTCCCCTTCTTTCTCTATTCCACCAGTCCTCTTCTTCTCCCTCCTTGAAAAATAAGTCTGGGGTCCAGATGTTTCCCTTAATGTCTAGATATTTTCCTCTGACTTCCATCTCCATCCAGGTATAACTTTTGTTTGAGTAATTCTTTCAAGGGATATGTTTCATGAAGGCAAAGCTGGCACGCGCGCGCACACACACACACATTATCCAAAAATTTCCCACAGACTCCTTCTCCTCCCCCTTTTTTTCTTTTGGTATAGTGTCATCCAAAGTAGTAAAGACAGCTTTCAGCTAAGAAGCAAGAGAGTGGTAATACACATAGCTGCTCCAGCGGGATTATCCTCCCTGTATTATGGAAGATTTGGTGGGCCCACGAACACTTTCTACCTGTTTTAAGATTTGTAACTGGGGGAGTTGAATGGATTACCTCGTGCGCTTGATTTGCATGCAGTTCCTCTGAGCTCTGTTGACATGATTTATGTAAATCATAAAGCGAATGTGGCGACCTCAATTGAGTTCTCACTTGATTTTTGTGTAATGTGGAAGGAGGAGAGGGGGGAATGCTACATACGGTGATGTGCGGCGTTATTGTGCTTCACAACGAATGTGCTTTTCCACACAACTGGCACACCAGCGAAGCGGCGTTGGCCTCCGACGTATGTTTTGCCTCGCCTCCCTCCTTTTTGCTTTCGCCTTTCCTCTTCCGCCTTGCCCTTACTGTCAAGTGGACTTGTCAGCAACTCTCCTCCTCTCAGCAGGAGGGGAAGGAAGAGAGGTAGAGAGGCAGGACGGCTACATTTGCTGCCATTTCCAGAACAATGCTTTGGCTAATGAACAAAGGAGGCTAACAAAGCAGAAGCCAGCTTTCTCCTCTGGCAGAAGCCGGATGTGTTATCCCTGCCTGCACTGGGCTTCTGATCTCTGTTCGAATAAGGGTGACGAGTCAGTTCCCTGGACATACGAATTCTGGCTGTTAGCACCATTTACACCACCCCAATTAGTCTTTGCAGATAATTTAGTTTAGTTTAGTTGCTTATTTATCAGGGTTAAGGGATCTCAGACCTCTCGTTTCCCCCCCTTTTGGTATTGATTATTAAAAGCAATGGGTTGTTGTATTCTGCCCCCCCTTCTCTTGAAGCCTTTTGATTGTATCCTTTCTTTGCGGGGGTCCATATGTTCGTGGCCGCCAACTGGAACAAATTATTCAAAAGGAAAGTGGTTTGTGCTTTTCAAATGTGTTAGGTTTCTTTCCAGAAGCAATCTGCCTCTTCTCCTTCACGTTTTGTTGCTACCCCCCCCCCATCAAAAGGGAGCAGGGGGCAGGCAGTAATGTATGAGAGATTTGTCGTCCTCCCTCAAATTTGCTGAACTCTGCGATGTTTCGATTTAGTTTAGCAATACTTTCAAGGGTTCCAACAATGTGGTTCATCGTGGATATGTACGGCTTGTGTGTATGTATGTATGCTGCCTTTCCTCTAAGAAACACAAGAATTTGTAACGGAATTTTGTAGCAGGAATTTGGACCATTTCCAGACGTTATATTTGGGTGTGATTCAGTCATGTACTGTATTGGCAAATTTGTGTTGGGCAACAGAAGCTGATTTGGAGACTGAGGTCAACAAATGGGCTTTCTGCAAGAAGGAAAGTAGTGGGGAAATGCTCTGGAAAGTGTAGGCTTAATACTTTCTTTGACTGAATGTCAGTTAACCTCTCCACAAAAAAACAATAGAATGAAAGCTCATTAAATAGCCAACTTCATCTAATATCCATGCAAACAAATCAGAATGATGAATGTTCAATAAACAGTTTGTCTGGAAATGCCCTTAGTCAAACAGCACTGTGGAGGCAGGAGAAACTTAGATCTTTCCAGAGGAGGAGTAAACATAGTAAGACTTTTAAAGATACCTTTGTACACTCACACATACTAAATAGGTCTTTTCCTCCTGGTACTCAACGTTGATGTTGCTGCTGCTTCATCTTCATCTCCTTCACATTCCATAGAAATGGAGGCACTTTATTTTATGCATACGTGTTTGTTTGTTTGTTTGTTTGTTTGTTTGTTTGTTTGTTTAAAATAGCTCTTTACAGAACTGAATGCTAGATATTTGCACTGATCCGGCAGAAAGCCACAACATTAGCAGGAGTAGGTCTCTCACGCCCCATTTACTTCTTTTATTAATTTATGGAAAATACTTTTAGGCTGCCTTTTAAGGGCAAAAAGCCCTGCCAAGCAGCCTACCAGATTTTTTTAAAAAAATAAAAATAAAAATACAACACAGCCACAAGCAAAAGCCATGCGTAATAAAAAAACCAGTTAAATTTAAAAGATTAAAAAGAAAAACACGCCAGCCCCAAACCAATAGCTTTGCACATTTCAGACGCATCACACTCTTCAGGAATGTGCAGGATGAACAAACACCTGCAGAGATTTCACACCCATCTCAGAAGAAAAGGGTAGAAATTTTGGAAGTGAAAGTAGGCAGATGCAGGCAGCGATTACATGAGCGTGAACTCCACTTCACTCAGAGAGGCTAACTTCTGTAAAGGGTTGTAAGGTTGCGCTGCTTGAAGTCCATAGATCCTTTCAGAGAAGGGTGGGGAACCATTTTCACCCTGGGGGCTGCATTCCCTCACGGAGAACCTTTCGTGGCATTCCAGTGGTGGGTGGAGCCAGACGTAAAAGTGGGCGGAGCAATGGATATGAAGCCAGATGTTCCGGGCAAGCAAGCAGCATGATCACAACTCAATTATTGATTTCTTTATTCAATTTAAATTCCACCCTTTCTCCTGAAGGTGCCCAGGATAGCAGGACACATTTGGGCCAGGCGAAAGCATAATGAGGGCAGGAAGCTGGCTGAGTGATGAGTGTGGCCTGGGAAGGATAATAATAATAATAATAATAATAATAATAATAATAATAATTGTACCCCGCCCATCTGGCTGGGTTTCCCCAGCTACTCTGGGCAGCTTCCAACAAAGATTAAAAATACATTAAAATGTCACACATTAAAAACTTCCCTAAACAGGGCTGCCTTCAGATGTCTTCTAAATGTCAGGTACCGGTAGTTGTTCATCTCTTTGACATCTGATGGGAGGGTGTGCCACAGGGCGGAATGTGGCCTGGGAAGGGGTGTGGTCTTAGGGCCAAACAGAGAAAAAGGTCACATCTGCCCCTCCCCCGGGTCTGAGGTTCCACACCCCTTAGTGAGCTGGGAGAGTCTGTGGCAGAGAAAAGCCCAGAATCAGAGGCAGAAGCTGGAGCAGGAGAGTGAAAGGAGGGAGGCCAAGAGGCAGAGATGAGTCAGGCTGGTGAAGAGTCACAAGTGTCTCCCCCTCCTGCTGTGACAAGCTCCCCTCCGCCATTGTCTACCAGACCCAGAAGAGTCATGAAAAGGGCAGAGGAAAGGTTAACTGCATGCAGGCGCAGCCTCTGATTGCTTGGGGAAAGCCATGGAGAGGAGGGGACTGCGAGGAGGCAGGGACTTCCAGTCTCAGCAACTGATTCATGGGGCTACATGCTCTGCTCATTAGGTCTGACACTCAACCAAGTCTGTGGAGATCATGTTTTTGCTAATAAAGAGTTAACTCCAACTGTGAATGGTGTGATTTAGTGCCAGCACAGTCCTGTGGCAGCAGAGCAACAGAAAACCATTTCCCTCCACCTTCTACATGACAAAGGCAGCTGTCATATCTTCTTTTGTTCTTCCCTTCCCCAAACCAAGCACGCCCAACTCTTTCAACCATTCCTCATAGGGCTTGGTTTCCAGACACTTCTCCCCATCCTGGTCACCTTCCTTTGTATACACAATCCTGTTTGTCAACATTCTTCTTAACATGGGGTGCCACAGCTAGACACAGGAAGCCAGATGTTGCCTGACCAGACTAGAATAGAATGGAACTATTTGTTCCTTTGCTACATCATTCCCCACATGGATTGTGCAGGGACCTGAATCGCATGGGGTGCTTCTACACATAGAAGAGACCTCTGTCCCTCACAGCAGACCTTTGCCTTCCAACTTGTGAATGTCTGTACACAGGAATAAAAGTGACATGCCAGAGGGGGCAGGGTTTGGCAGCATGCTCCCATTTCCCATTACATGACTGTTTACATTGCAGTAGGTGCCCAAATGGCTCATGATGCTCCAAGAAGTCCCCATCATTTTATTCCTTCCCTTCCCTCAGATGTTTATTAAGATTATTTCCCCTAAAGTAAGGATAGTCCAGATCTCTATAGGATGAACAGCAAAGGAACATAGATTTAAAAAACGCACTAAAATTAACTTCCTCACCACAGAAAACACACTACAAATACATATTACTCGTGTAGTTGGCTTGATATTTTGCAAAAATTATGAGATCCGCACTGTGGCGCTGGAGAGGAGGAGTATGTGGCCTTCAAAGAAGAGATGAAATAAAAATGAAAGCAAGAGCTTCACAGAAATTCAAGGCATTGCCACAATGGGAGGTGATCGCTTTAGAGGTTGCCCCCCCCCCACTTCTGATCATATGTACCTTAAAAAGACCAAATGAATGCTTGTCAACTTCCCAGCGAATCCATCACTACTTCAGGCCAATTAAATATCCTTTCCTGACTGTTAAGATCATCTTGTCTTAAGATGCCAGCATAAGGGAGCTTTCTGAGGTGCTGAGAAAACTAATTCTTTTGTGAAACTTACTTAAATGTGGAAAGGAATTAGAAGATGTGGCATGGAGCTGAGCCCATATGAGCCTGTCTGTCCATGAAGATCATCTTGGGAAGCTGGTCTCCAGTTCCTCAGCACCTCAGAGGAAGTGGTGGGGAAATCTGTCAGTTTCTGTTTCTCTCCGTTTCCAGTCTTCAGTTCAGTTCTCCACATTTTCAAAATAGTTCGTGAATTCTGTTGTGTTTTTTTAAGTCCTCATGAAAATTTGTCACTACAATACACATTTTTTATACAATTTCCCCTAATATATATCTATATAATTTTCACTAATATATGCATTTTAGGCATGTTACTTAGTTAAAGAACTACAGTGCAACATTCAGAGAAACATGAATTTCAAAGGACAGTTAACGTTTCGGATCGCTTATCGTTTCAGAGACTGCAAATTAGGTAAAGTCACCTTTAAATGAAGGCTGAATCTAATTTGTCCCATCCCCCCGCCCGCCTGCCCATCCCTACTCAAAGATTAGACAGCTGGAGATCACATCTAATGAGAAATGAGATTTTTTTAAAATGAATTAATACTGCAGTTATTAATCTGCTACTGTTCTAGTCCTGTGTTATCTGATGGTGTAAATCTGAACTGATCAACAGCAGTCTGCCTTCCATGACTGTTTTGTACTAGGAATATTTTGCACATGGGTATCATGGCACTGCAATAGTGCCCCTATCATATGACAGCAAGGGGGGGGGTCCTCAGACCTTGCATTGCACATGATCAGGAGGAGGAAGAGTTGCTGAAAGAACACTGTTTCAGTGTTTATGTCTGTTGAGTGCCAGATCCATGAAATCCAATTCAGCTCTAGCTTTCTTGGTTGCACTTAATTTCAAAGCTTGAGAATCGGAGCAATTTTTTTTTTTAAAAAAAAAACCCTCCCTCTCTCAATCTCTTTGCACACAGGCTTACCAAAACTTTCTACTTTAAGAACACTGTTTTACATTACCAGGTAAATTCCCTCCCACCTCTGCAAGTATGGAGAAACAGTGACATTCAGTGGTCAGTAAGATTTATGGCATCTTGGTTTTTTTCTTACAAATCCCCCCCGGGGTGTCAAATGCCCCACGATAATCTTCTGTTTTGTTTTCAGCTCCTTTCATCTTTTGAGGAAGTGGGTGAAAAGGAAAGAGAATGAGAAGGAAATGCTTCGTGTTTCAGTAGTATAAAGTCACTCGAACATTAATTTCAGATTAGTTCAAATGTGTTTGTGTTGCATTTTTCAGGGGAATAAATGTAATGCAAGAAACGACACGCAAGAACAAAGAATCTCATGATGTTGCAATAAACCGCTTAGGCTTTCTTCTTGCCTGCTTCCAATCCCTTGTACTTGGAAGTAAAAAATGTATATTCAAGTCAAGGAAAGAATAAAACGCAGGGAATACTGTTTAGCTCTAGGCATTTCTATTGGGCTAAAAAGAGAGAGAGAGAGAGAGAGAGAGAGAGAGAGAGAGAGAGAGAGAGAGGAACAATTATGCCAAAATGCAAGGCAGGGGAACCTCTGGCCCTCCAAATGTTGTTCAACTCTGACTCCAATTAACCCCAGCCAACCCGGGCAGTAAGAACAAAGGAAGTTGTCTCACACACACAGACCATTAGTCCATCTAGTTCAGTATTCTTTACAATGACTGGTTGTGGCTCTCCAGGATTTCAGAGACAGGGTCTTTCCTAGTCCTACTTTTACTGGGAGATATTGCGGATTGAACCTGGGTCCTTCTGCATGAGAAGTCGATGCTCTGCCATTGAACTACAACCTTTCCCAGGAGAGTCCAATAGCGTTGAAAGGGCCACCTGTTCCACATCCCTGCCATTATTTATTTCTTTGCGGCATTTATACCACCTTCTCTAAGGAGCTCGAGGTGGCATACATGGTTCTCCGCCTCCTTATTTAATCCCCGCAACAACCCTGCGAGGTAGTTTAGGCGGAGAGGCAATAAGGCCCACGGGCACCTATTGAGCTTCATGGCCAAGTGGGGATTTGACACACCAACCATTACACCTTGCTGGCTCTCAGTAATGTATATATTAGCTGTAGCGGACGTTCCAGTCTCTGCCCTGTGCACAGCAATGCATGGGCTCAGATCAACACACATTCACCCAACTTTAGGCCTGCACGCAACTTTGTGAGTGGAGGAGACATTAGTGGGGGAAAGAGATGCACTGCTGTGGAAGCAGTGTGTGTGTGTGTGTGTGTGTGTGTGTGTGTGTGTGTGTAGCACCATACATATGAGAGAATGTCCCCTAAATTTGCAGCTCTTTTCATTCTTACTTGGAAATAAAGTGAACTGTGACCAAAAGAACTTGATTCTGTGGAACATGTTTAGGATAGATCTGTTTGGATATATATATATATATATATATATATATATATATATACACACACACACATATATATATATATATATATATATATATATATATATATATATATATATATCGATGCTAAGAATGGCTTTTAGTCTATAATACATCATATGGTGAACATTATTAATGTGATCAGGAAAAATGGAGGAAAGCCATTTTGAAATTGGATATGCATTCCAATCAATGTAGTTTTTAATTCCACTTACAGATACAGGAATATATATATATATTTAAGGTTTAAAGCATCGTTTCCAAAGAGGCCTGGAAGACAGAACTGAAGACAGAAAAAGATAGTATCAGCAAAGTATCCCCAGACAGACCAGATGAGGGGAAACAGAGTGGCTTAAGGCCCGGTCCTATGAGTCATACCAGTAAAATGGCAGTTACTGGATGCAATGGTCACTCAAATGGCGAAACATAATGGATTGTTTCTCCGTCAGTAAAAAAAACTAGGGCCTGATAAAAGGTTCTCCATATTCTGGTTGTGTCTCAGTGACAGCGATGGCTCAAACTGTAAACCTGTTCCTTCAGAGAGAGTTCAAGTCCGGCCAAGTTGTGAGGGTGCTTCTGGAGCCATTACTGTCACTTGAGTGCCTTCCATTAACTTTGACTGGTGCCCTAGCTGCAGCCCTCTCTTGACAGGGACAGCCTAACTTCTGTTGTATGTGCTCTGGTAACTACTAGGTTAGATTACTGTAATGTGTTATACATGGGGCTGCCTTTGAAGATGGCTTGGAAACAGCATCTGATGCAATATTCGGATTCCTGACCATGGCCAGGGTTGGCGTGTCCATTAAGGCGAACTAGGCAATTGCCTAGGGTGCCAAAATGGAGGGGGCGCTGGCCAGGCTTGGGCGGGGGGGGGGGGCTAGCAGCAGCTTCTCTGCTACAGCGGAGAAACTTCTGCTTGCCTCTCCACCACCCCCACCTCCCGCTAAAGCAGGCTTTGGCGGGGGGGGCGCCAGAAGGTGGTCTGCCTAGGGCGCAAGAAACCCTAGCACCGGTCCTGACCATGGCAAGACATTCTGAGCATGTAAAGCCAAATCTGGCATGACTGCACTGCCTACAGATTAGTTTCCAAGCACAGTTCAAAATGCTGTTTTTGACCTGTACAGGCGTAGGCAGCTCAGGGCCCTAATACCTCAATCAACACCTCTCCCCACAGGAAACAATCTGGGCTCTTGCATTTGGCTTCTGTGTGGAGGATGGCAACATGAAAACTGTCTGAAGTGGGGAGCGTCCTGGATTTTTTTGGGATTCCCTATGTGATTTGGAACCCGGGAAAACCAGGATTCTTAAATGCAAAGCCAGCCTCCAGGTGGAAGGAAAGCTCTCTTCTTCAGATTGTTGCACTCCTCGGGTTGGTGGACAATGAAAACAAGAAGGGTGGGGGGACAGAGCTAGCGTGTTAGTTTCCACTGCCCTCCTCATATGTTTTCTTAATGGTAGCACCTGAAGAGGGCTATAATGGCCTTTGAATCCGGTTACAGCTACCGGTTGGAATGAAACTGACATAACGTGGCAAGACAGAACTGCTCCGCTGCCTTTTAACAGAATGATGATGTAGCTATATTGATGCACTGTGGCAGCTATGCATATTTTTAGGATCTGGGTGCCAGAGCCATAACAGAGCTTTGACATATAGCTATAAAGGAACCTGCTTTGCTTAAACAGCAAAGAGCAAGTTCTGGAGTTTATGTTGTTCCTCTGTTTATTAAAAACGGATGGGAGCACTTGACAGAAAAATCAAACTTCTGGTCATGGCTCATTAATCTCGGTTGTATCTGTCAGATATGTGTGTTTAGAGTTTCAACAAGGCTCAGAAATTAAGATTACTGCTGTGCTTTTGTGTTTGCTCTAATTCTGAATGGAGAGAAGCACTACCGATAGTTTAAAATGAGAGACAAGAAAAGGGTCGTCTTATTAAACGAGATATAGCGAATGACATTTACAAGTTTAACTACGTTTGTCCTCAGTTTCAGAATCAGCTGGCACTTATGGCATATATTGACTGCAAATGGTGTTTGGGCAGATGTAGGCTCTCTAAATATATAGCTATATCTCAAAAATTCATAATTGAAATGCATTCCTTTTTAGTAGGAATGTGATTTTCAATGACATTTCGGAAAGAGGTACCTGCATTTTCGCTTCCTGCTTTCACCTATGATGGGGTCAATTATAAGCGATATTATTGAAGACAACAGAGTTTCCCAAGTAGAAACAGCATCATTATTGTTATCAGAATTTTCAGGAGAAGTGTAAAAAGCTTACTACTGGTGATGTTGCATTGCTAATAGTGGGAGCCTAATATTGAAAGTGGAAAATATGAAAAGGCACAGGGCAAAAAGGCAAAACATTGTGGAATTCCCCAAAACATGTTTTATTCACCTTCTTCCCCCACTTTTTTGGAATAATACAAGAATCTCAGAAAAATGCATAATCACTTTAATTACATAGGAGGCCATATTCAGGTACTTTCTCTACTAAAGAATCCATGCATTATTCCAAACAAATCATTTCCCCTTAGGAAGAAGACAGAAAGGTATGACACTATTCAACCTCTGCCCTGAGTTGAGATATATAGGAAACATTATTTCTCAGTGCTAACAATTTGTATGTTTGCCTGTTGTTAGGGAAATACTGAATGATTAGTGTTTAAAGTGACTTTTTATCCTCCCATGGTAGAGAGTAGGATCCTGGCCAAATTGTGTCCCCTGCAATGACGCTATTCCTCAGATTGCCTCAGCCTCTTCAATGGATTGTATTTACCAGTGTGAAGGTGTTCATCTTACTTGCTGCACAACTTAAAGCCTGCTGGCTATTTTCTTATTACAAGGCAAGTGGAATAATGGTCATATTGTCAACTGGAGGAAAATGCAGAATATTGAAGAAGGGCAATATATGTTCCAGCCTTTGTATGTACAAAACAGAAGAATGATAAAGCAAAATTCATATGAAGAGGGTCTCAGAGCATGCTTTGCTGAGATAAACCACATAAACTATTGCCAACTCACAAATACCCTTTTTCCATTCCTGCAATAGGATATGACTTCATGCTCTCTTTGAATGTAATTCTAGGGTTCTTACATACTAACAGCAAACTCATTCGCTCAGTGTTGATCCTTGCTCAAAATGGCACCAACCTTCCACATGAGGGAGGTGTCTGCAGGTTCAGGAGTGCCCCATGGTTTGTAGAAGTGTGAACAGAATATGATTTGGGAGTGGGGAACCTAAGGGGGAGACACTCCAAAACAGCCTCATGAGCACTGAGTGTGCTTAGTGAGCACCAAATGTTGCCTGGTTATTGGAGGGAGGGAACTGAAAAAATGGATGAGAAAGAAGAAGATGAAAGAGTGTTCTGGAAAAGGGAAAGGCTGGCTGGCCAAAACACACAGCATTTTGTGGCGGTTCCCATATGTACTTTGGAATGAGCCAGTCAAAAGAAGTGTGAAGTTAGTACTTTTTACGGATTCTTTGGTGATCACTTGTAGCCAAGTAAGATTGTCTTCCATGAACACAGTCTTAACTGTGAGTCCGTAAGTGACAGTGGAGGCCAGTTCTGGATCCACACATCCTTCCATAGTGGGGACATAGATTTCTGGGCAGGAGTTGATCACGGTGAGGGTTTGGCAAGCGTGCCTTCCTCTTAGCGTGTTTCTCCCTTTTGTCCTGAGTTTGAGCGTCTTCAAAGTCCATGACACCTTTGGTAAAGGCTGTTCTCCAATTGGAGTACTTTGGAATAAATCAGTCATAAGAAGTGTGAAATTGGCACTTTTACGGATGATACATACTGGCACTTACCAGCTCACAAGTTTAGTACACATTTTTGGATATAAGTGTTGAGAGGGGAGGAAAGTGAAGGAGAAGGAGTTTGGGAACAAATATTTTTGCAACATCTCACAGGAGCATGTGCTCTAGCATTGAGCTATGGCCCTTCCCCACAGTCTAGTACTGATAGGGATAAAAGGAATAAAAGAGAGTTGTACTTCCTTCCCCTTCTGGTACCTACTCCTGGCAGGAAATAAGAAGTATCCTCCATGCCCCTGTGGTAACAGGGTCCTATTGGACAACATCTCACCAGGAAACGGAAGATTACCCCCAGCAACTTCAGCGGGCCTACCCTGGATTTCTTTGCTTTGACACTGCAAAATCCTCTTCAAAGTAACTCTAAATAAAATTGGAGTTGCGGAGGTCGGCTAATGTATACCAGAAATGAAAATGGAATGTTCTCTGAAATGTGTGAATACAGCTGATTTACATCTGGAAGCAAAGCAATTTTTTTGCATCTCCCTTGTAATAGACATGCATTTATATATATCAAAATGTGACAAACAGCAACAAAAAATTATAAACCTTGGCATGGTGAAAAAGAAAATCACAATAGGAATATTACCTAAAATGAAATAACATAAAACACCACACAATAAAACCCCGAATTTGTTTACCAGGGTGCGGACCTCTGATTGTTCTGACAATATGTATCTTATTCTCCATGCCACGTGACCTGGCTGAAATAAGAAGTTCGTTTTTTAAAAAACAAAAACAAAATCTACCCCCCAATTCATTTTTAACAAAATGAAAAAGCAAAGTATAAAATTTAAATCAATGCAAAAAGAAAGAAGAAAGAAAGAAAAATCAGGATATTTAATCCTTAAAATAGAGCCGGCCCAATACTATGAATATGTTTTGTTTTTATGCATTGATTTTATTATTTGCAAAGGTTCTTCTCATTTAACCCAAACACACACACACACACACACACACGCTCAAAGGCAGAAGTTAGAAAATGGATGAGGGGGGGCTATAGAGCAAAACATAATATAAGGAATTGTACGGTCCAGAGTGATGCACAGATATGGTTGAAGTAAGCCTGAAATCAAACCCACTCTGAGATTCCCCTGACTGAAAACAAATGTCTTTCAGTGCAACGTTACTCAGAAGTCAATCGGTTTACTCTCAGGTAAGTGGGTACAGGACTAAAGCTTTACAGCTCATGTCTGGTTTCAACAAAGATGCATTTTGCCTTCTTGCCAGCTGCATCCCCATTAAGTGTCCCAGACAGTTGAAATAATGTGGAAGCCTGCAAGCTACAGGGGCATAACGGACAGGGGAGCCCACCACAGTCCGATGTCTGGGATAATGGGAGAAAATGAACTTTCAAACACCAGGACTGAATGACTCGCCTCTGCTGGTTCAGTAGATTTCACCTCTACATAAAGAGTTGCAGCAGAACTTATTAGCATTGCACTTTGGACTAAAGAATGAGTTGGTAAAGGGACCCCTGAACATTAGGTCCAGTCGTGTCCGACTCTGGGGTTGTGGCGCTCATCTCGCGTTACTGGCTGAGGGAGCCGGTGTACAGCTTCCGGGTCATGTGGCTAGCATGACAAAGCTGCTTCTGGTGAACCAGAGCAGGGCACGGAAATGCCATTTAGCTTCCCGCCGGAGTGGTACCTATTTATCTACTTGCACTTTGACGTGCTTTTGAACTGCTAGGTGGGCAGGAGCTGGGACCGAGCAACGGGAGCTCACCCTGTCGCGGGGATTCGAACCGCCGACCTTCTGATCAGCAAGCCCTAGGCTCAGTGGTTTAGACCACAGCGCCACCCGCATCCCCAAGAATGAGTTAGGGCTGACCTAAAAATTAGTTCAGGAACAGCAACAGGAAGAATGAAGAACAGATTCCATGACTAAAAAGACACATGTCTAGAAATCATTTGCCAAGTAGCTAGCAGTCACATAGGTCCAACAGCCATGTCCCCCCCTCCCCCGGTACAATTCCCTTTGAGAGCAATGAGATGTCATTAAAAAATTGCTCCCCGGGGGGATTTGCTCTATGCCATACAATGTGGACAAGAAAACCTGTCCTGTATCCACTCTAGGCTGGGTGACTTATTCTGAAACTTTCTGAAAGGAAAACCTGAAAAAGAAAATACCCAGAAAGTGCTGGAGCGTTTGGACCACCTCAGAAAGGTATGTACAGGACCGTGACTGAAGTGGGCTCACGGTCCTTTGTGGGTCATGTTAAATTTTGTTAAATAAATAAGAAGTGATGCACCTGCATCAAATCAGGCGAGGATCTGAGTTCTGTGTGGATCCTTCCACCATTTCTAGTAACAATATAAAGCGGAAATCTTCCATCAGCCTAGCAATAACCTGGTGGGTGCTGCAATTTCTACTTTTGTCAAAAAGTGAATGACTGGTTGGAAAATCATGTCCATCATCATGACCTATGTACAGTAACAGGGTCAATGAGAGAAAGAGGCACATGTACTCAACAAAGTATATGCTGTACTTTCATGCGAGTCACCCTCCATGATATTGCTCCACCTCCAGATATCAGGGGACACCTTGGCAGAAAATGACACCTCCCTATAGTTCAAAAGCTAGACTCTCCATAACACCACGCACAAATGAGCAAGATATCAAATTCTTCCTGGCTCCTGTTTCTCAATCCATTTTGTTGTATGCCTGTAGGCCTCCAACAGCAGAAGAGTTTGCATAGTCCAAGAGGTTATTTCAGGAGACCCTCAGTGTTGAAGCTGGGTCAGAAAGAGTCAAAAACTAATTGGTTCCACTGTTCTAAAGGGGACGTTGCTTACCAGCCAAAATAAATGACAAAAGTGACAATGTCAAATTTTAAAAAAAACCCTTCAAACTACCCATGATTCAGCAGGAGAAAGGTCATGTAGGAAGAGAAGAGAAACGGGATCCTATGACTCTTAGAACAGCTGTGGGCCCCCTCTCTACTACAATGTTTATGACAATGGCAGGGGAAAGAAAGTGAAAATTTCCCCTGGTAGAACCAAATCATGTACCATCTGGCCACCACTGTCAGAGAAAACCCCATCAAGAAACTTCCAGTGTAGTGTGAATAATCCCTCAGTCAGCATTCCAGATGCTCTTGCACCAAATTAATGATAATGGCTTATTGTAAACAGTGTTTAAATTTATATAAGGGGGGGTGCCATTGAAATCCTGCCCCCCCAACTCAGGGCCTATAGAATCTGCTGGCTAGGTGTCAACTTCTAGAATAGGAAGATTCTATTATACATGTCCTCGCACATGTTGGAAACTATTCTTGTTTAGCAGAAGATGATAATGCTAATGCACCAGTGATCAGGATGCTCTTTATTCGACTTATTATTTGAAATCACTCAGGTCAGAGGTAGTCAATATGGGGATCTTCAGATGTTGTAGACTACAACTCCCACCATCCACAACCACGGACTGATGGGAGTTGGACTCTATGCAACATTTGGAGGGCACCACATTGACTACCCTTGATTTAGATGATTGCTCAGTTTATGTTCCAGCACCTTTACATACTTCATGCTTAGAAAGGAATCCAAGAATTGGACTATATCTCTACTTCTATTTTTTTATTCTGGTAGGATTGTACTTTATGCACAATTTTGGGAGGGGGGCAGCAATCTTATGCAGCACCCCAAAACACGTGATTTGGACCGCTGTGCCCGAAAAAAGTGCAGCCCGGAATTGTGTGAGATCACGACACCCATTTTTGTCCCTCTCCTCTCGCGAGAAAAAATAGGATGTCCCGTTTCCTCCAGGGTAGTTGAGGGGTATGTGACTCTCAGACCAGTTGCTGTCTCTCAGCTTAGCCTAACTCATGGTTTGTTGTGAGGGTGAAATGGGGGGGGGCAGAAGCATGTATGCTCCTTTGACCTTTTTTGGAGAAAATGTGAGATATAAATCTAATAAATTAAATGCATAATGGGAAGGAGTTCAATCTAATAAATTAAATGCATAACATCATGGAAGGAGTTACCATACATCTTCAAAACTCCCTGCACACTGAGAAAAGGAACTATTTCCCTTGTGGTCCAACTCTTCCCTGAAATATCTTCAGACTTTTTATTATTATTATTATATTTTCAGAGGAGAATTGGAGGGCTAAGCACCCCTCCCATCACCTAAGAACCAATGCCATTATTTCAGCAAACACAGATTTGGAGATATGTAGTTCCCAGGATGTCTAGTTGCCTGAGGGGAAAATTAGGCACCAGTCAATATGCTGTTCCGTAGCCTTGTGTGGCTTGCAGTTTTAAGGAGGGTAGAGAATCAGAAATCCATTATTTGGAGAGGTACTCGCATGATACAATTTATCCCTAAAACTGATCCAAAATCTAGTTAAACATTAGTTTTTAAATGGAAGAGAAAGAGGAGGTAGCCGTTGTGCTTTGTGAATGTAGAGAAAATTATCATGTGGACTAGTGGGCCTTGAGTTTCCAACAACTAAACCATTGAGCTTTATTTGTTTACTGTTATAGATATGAGCAGGACTACATATCAACATCGTGGTGCTGAAGCATACGCCTTCATATCTCCCACTCCAAATCAAGAAAGAATGTAAATAAATCTATTTTAATTACAGGTGATTAATTAAAGCAAGACACCAGAAAAACATTAGTTTTAAAGCTCAAAAGATATATCAGTCTAAAGACGGTCATTTTTGCCCTTTCAGAGGCTGCAGCATCAGCTCTTGAAGGTGATTAAAAGCTGTATTCCAAGATTAAAGGAATTTGTTAAAGGTATTTCATTGGGAGGGCTCTTATTTAAAGAGGTACTTCAGGAAGTAATCAGCTGTTTTACGGTTCCATTGAGAAAGCTATTTCTCTGTCAGTATAACCTCAAATAATAAGCATATAATCAGTCTAAGAAATGAGATGTGTATAATATTTCAGAACAAACTGTGTGGAAAGCATCTTGTAGAGCTGCATAATATGCCTGATTTTACACACACACACACACACACACACACACACACACACACACACACTTCAGGAGTTAGAAAGCCATCACAATTTTTTCAGCAGCAAAAGACTGCAGGGAAGGAATGTACAGCAAATAATACTGAATGCAGAAAATACTAATTTCATGTTTCCTTTATATACAAAACGAAACAAAACAAAATTCCTTCCAGTAGCACCTTAGAGAGCAACTAAGTTTGTTCTTGCTATGAGCTTTCGTGTGCATGCACACTTCTTCAGGTGAAGAGGTGTGCATGGACACGAAAGCTCATACCAAGAGCAAACTTAGTTGGTCTCTAAGGTGCTACTGGAAGGAATTTTTTTATTTTTTTATTTTGTTTTGACTATGGCAGACCAACACGGCTACCTACCTGTAACTTCTTTATATACGTAATGGATAAGAAACGGGTTCTGATGGAGTTATCCATTTATTTTTATACATACATATAATTTATAATTACTATGGTTGGGCAGTATGTCCAAATATTTCATAGGAAAAATAGGCATTGCCTAAAGTGTAGAAAGTCTAAGAGTGAAAGCCAAGGTCTTTAGGTTGGAGATAGATAGAGAGATTTGTATTACAAATCCTTAAACTTCTGTTGGAGAACTAAACAAACTGCAGTGACCTTCAAGATAAAGTTCATACTTATTTTGAGTAATGCTGATTCTAAGAATGCCATGCTATGTGATTCTGTACATACCGTATATCGCGGCGTATAAGGCGACTCGGCGTATAAGACGACCCCCCAACTTTTTATGTGAAAAAACAGAGTTTGGGGTATACTCACCCAGCCCGGGCTCCATGGTGGCTGAGGTGGCGGCGGCAGCTGGAGCGGCGGGGAGAGGTTCCCCTCTAGCCGCAGAGGAGCCGCGCTCGCTGCCCACGCCTAGCCCGGGATCCATGGCGGCGGCGGCTGCTGAAGCGGCGGGGAGAGCTTCCCCTCTAGCCGCAGAGGAGCCACGCTCGCTGCCCACGCCTAGCTCGGGATCCATGGCGGCGGCGGCTGCTGCTGAAGCGGTGGGGAAAGCTTCCCCTCTCGCCGCACAGAAGCGCTCCGCGCTTGCCACCCACGCCCAGCCCGGGCTCCATGGCGGCGGCGGCGGCAGCTGAAGCGGCGGGGAGAGGTTCCCCTCTAGCCGCAGAGGAGCCGCACTCGCTGCCCACGCCCAGCCCGGGATCCATGGCGGCAGCGGCGGCTGGAGCGGCGGGGAGAGCCTCCCCCTCGCCATACAGGAGCGCTCCGCGCTTGCCTCCATGGCGGCTGAGGCGGCTGGAGCGGCGGGGAGAGCCTCCCCCTCGCCGCACAGGAGCCCTCCGCGCTTGCCTCCATGGCGGCTGAGGCGGCTGGAGCGGCGGGGAGAGCCTCCCCCTCGCCGCAGAGGAGCCCTCCGCGCTTGCCTCCATGGCGGCTGAGGCGGCTGGAGCGGCGGGGAGAGCCTCCCCCTCGCCGCACAGGAGCCCTCCGCGCTTGCCTCCATGGCGGCTGAGGCGGCTGGAGCGGCGGGGAGAGCCTCCCCCTCGCCGCACAGGAGCCCTCCGCGCTTGCCTCCATGGCGGCTGAGGCGGCTGGAGCGGCGGGGAGTGCCTCCCCCTCGCCGCACAGGAGCCCTCCGCGCTTGCCTCCATGGCGGCTGAGGCGGCTGGAGCGGCGGGGAGAGCCTCCCCCTCGCCGCAGAGGAGCCCTCCGCGCTTGCCTCCATGGCGGCTGAGGCGGCTGGAGCGGCGGGGAGAGCCTCCCCCTCGCCGCACAGGAGCCCTCCGCGCTTGCCTCCATGGCGGCTGAGGCGGCTGGAGCGGCGGGGAGAGCCTCCCCCTCGCCGCACAGGAGCCCTCCGCGCTTGCCTCCATGGCGGCTGAGGCGGCTGGAGCGGCGGGGAGAGCCTCCCCCTCGCCGCACAGGAGCCCTCCGCGCTTGCCTCCATGGCGGCTGAGGCGGCTGGAGCGGCGGGGAGTGCCTCCCCCTCGCCGCACAGGAGCCCTCCGCGCTTGCCTCCATGGCGGCTGAGGCGGCTGGAGCGGCGGGGAGAGCCTCCCCCTTGCCATACAGGAGCGCTCCGCGCTTGCCTCCATGGCGGCTGAGGCAGCGGCAGCGGCGGCTGGAGCGGTGGGGAGAGGCTCCATGGCGGCTGAGACGGTGCACGCACACACTCAGCCAGTGGCGGGGTGGATGTTGCCGGCGTACAAGACGACCCCCCACTTCAGAGAAGATTTTTTGGGATTAAAAAGTCGTCTTATACGCCGCGATATACGGTATGCATTTTGGATTTTCCATTCCATTCTGACCTGAGATCATTTTGCTACACCGGCCCAGAAATAACCATAGAGGGTCCTCTAACATTCTGGTGTAGCTTCCAATATGAAGGCAGGCTCAGAAGCGCCAGAGAATTGGCAAAGGGTTAGTACCAGTGTAAACACTCTAAGGATTAAGTCACAGCTATGAGATCTGGAACTATGGCTTGTATTCTTCACTCCATTTCCCCCAGCAGGTAACAACAGCTTGGGTGTATTTTAGAAAGGGAAAATGGCACACAGTATGTATGGAATTGTTAAACCTATCTTTCTCCCCATACCCCCAATAACTGCCTAAGCAAACTGGCTGCCTACCAGCAGCGGCTGAACAAAAGGAAAATATTGGGAGATCTTATCATAGTTCTCCCACATCATGAGTGGTTTGGCTGTTGGACACCTTTCTGGAATGCAGATTTAAACCCTATCAGTTTATAAGACAAGTCTGAGGGTGCATAGTGGTGCATAGCTGTCAACTTTCCCTTTTTTGCAGGAAATTCCCTTATTCCAGCGCCGTTTCCCATTGCAAAAAAAAGGAAGGTTGACAGCTCTTGGTTGCAATCCACAAATATGGTAAGCACTGAGGTAAGAGATTATCTAGCATTGCATCCTAAAAGCCATATGGGATCTTAAGAGGAGTCCTCCTCAAGGACTCACGTTTACATATCCAGTTCCCCTTCCCCTGTTTTATCTGAGAACTGTTGCTTGAAAATCCAACTGATATAAAGGTGAGGTTACAGAGGAGTGGGCAGAGGAGGGCCTTCTTGGTAGTGGCACCTGCCCTGTAAAACGCCCTCCTGTCTGATTATTATGCAACCTTCCATAGACATCTGAAGGCAGCCTTGTATCAGAGAAGCTTTTAACGTGAGATGTTCTGCTGTGGTTTTGTATATTCTGTTGGAAGCCTCCCAGAGTAGCTGGAGCAACCGGTGAAATGGGCGGGATATAAATAACAAAATTATTATTATTAAAGGTAATTGGAAGCACAATCTACCTTTCCTAATGATTTGGAACAGGACTGGCAAAAAAGAAGAAGCACTTCTTCAAATAGCATATAGTTAAGCTTTGGGATTTGCTGCCACGTGATGTAGTGCTAGCCACCAACTTGGGTAGCTTAAAAAGGGAGTTAGGGCAAATTCCTGGAGGATAAAGCTACCAGGGGCTACTAGTCACAATGGCTTGCGCTACGCCAGTATGCCTCTGCACACCAATTGCTGGGGAACTTGGGCGGAGAGAGTGCTGTTGCATTTAGATCCTGCTTTTGGGTTCCCCCTTGCTGATGGTTGGCCACTGTGAAAACAGATGCTGGGCTAGATAAGCCTTTGGTCTGATCCAGGACTCCTGTGTTCTTAAGAGCTCTGTCCTGTTGAAACGCCACATGCCTCCATGGCTGTATTATAGAAAAGACTAATTTGATCCAGGGAAGAAATGACACTATAAGAAAGTACTGCTATCATCCAATTTCTTATTTAGGAGTAAAGTACATGTCTCTGTTGTTTTTTTTTTAAAAGGAAAATGCTGTAGCACTGTGAGCAAAAAAAAGGAGAGAGGTCATTATTAGGTGAAGATGAAGAAATGGCCCTGCCAAGATTGGAGGGGAAATTCCTGTATCAAGACAGGAGTAATAGGCCTATCAAGAAAAGTGGCGAAGAGACAATGGACGGAGACGTGGAAGGAATAGCCCCGCCAGAACCACCATTCAGTCCCTCCTTATTCAAATGTCAAGAGAAAGCAGCAAAGGAAATCATAGGATTTCAGAGAACCAAAGTTACAGATGGGGCATGCATACGACAGTAACGTCGTTATCAGAATCATACTGTTTTCAGAATGAGAGGCAAAAAGATTTGAGAATTGTGTGGTTTTATCATTTTGGCTTAGGATCTGTTTGGTAGAGAAGGGGCAAAAACCAGTCTACTCTATTTTTACTTCTCCGAACCTTTTTCTATAACAACTTCTACTACAACTCCCTTCATCCCTGACCATTGGCTTTGGTGGATGCAGTTGATGAGAGTTAAGAATCCACCAACACAGAAGCTGGAGGGCCACAGGTCTTTCTCTCCTGCTGCTGTATGAGGTAGCTGACCTCTGCAATCAACAGTGACCTGTGGCTTCAGCATTATAGAAGGGGCCAGTCACATATTAGATCCAGAGATGAAACTCGATGACCTCCAACACAAATTGGAGGCCACCCATCTCCACTGTTTTGTAGCCTAAACATCATGCAGGTTTTCTTTTATTAAGTGTCACAAGCTTGTAATGTTACATTTATGTAAAAACAATACAACATTGTTCTTTTTCTGTGCCAAGCATATTTTTTTATCATAATTGCTGTACACTTGAAACAGAGAGAAATCCTCTGATCCGGATATTGCATTCTTGATCATTCATTCTATCTAGGCTTGCAATCTTAGTAGGGTAGAACCTGAAACTGAGGTCTGTAGAAAGTGCATCTGAGTTAACCAAAACCAGTGTACAGAGCTCACAGAGAGGTGTGGTGCCATTTTTGAAAAAAGTCAAAAATATTCAAAGTAATTAAGGAAATTGCACATTGAATAAATGTTGATTTTTATCAGTGCATGCAAAAGATATGGCAGTTTTTAAACTAACTACCTGTGTTTGAAATGTTTCCCATTAACGCAGGCGCATTTGAATTTGCAGCTGGCTTCCCTGGCAAGAGGGGCAGCATATACAGCAATTGGAATGACGGAGGCGTTGCTGGATGTAATATGCACTGGCCATTCTTTCTAACGGGAAAGAGGTTTGCACTCAACACTACATTTAGCTGCAATTATGCAGTTAAGATGCCAACATCTTCTGGAAAAGGGAGAGTGAATATATTGGAAATATTGACGTGATGTTTGGTTGTAGATTGGATAGCAACTGATTGCGGGGGTTTTAGATTTCATGTTACTGCTTCCCCATCTGTCTGTAGGTTAGAAGGCACGTGCTCTCTGAGCCAGAGCCTTTGATTTATTATTTTATTTATTTAGTATGCGCTGCTTTTCAACCTACAGGTTCCCAAAGCAGCTAAAGCCCAATAAAATTATTATTTTTAAAATCAAACAACTTAAATACAGATGATGTCCCAGCAGGTTGCACCACTTTCTGGAGGTCAAATCAGGCATTTGATTAACAGTCGCCACAACATTTTGGGCAGTATCTGACATTATTCATATACAGAGTAGATCTATTTAAATCAATGTTGGATATCACTCATTGCAGAACTATGGATTCCAGAAGCATTTGTTCTTCACCTTGCTGCAAACATGGATAAATCCAGGTCTGCTTAGCATACCATCAATGGTAAATTATTTGAAGATTTTGTTTTTTTGAAATTTTAATATAGGCACCATCTGCACTATACATTTAAAGCAGTATTATACCACTTTATAGTCATGGGTCCCCATCCCCTGAATCCTGTAGTTTTTAAGAGTGCAGAAAGTTGCTAGGATCTTCTTCATCCCTTCACAGAGCCCCAGTTCCCAGAGTTCCCTGGGCTAAAGGATTGACTGTTAGGAAACAGTGTCAGTAGCTAATGTTGAGTGACTATTAGTGGCTGTTTTTCCTTCTCAATGTTGCATTACTCAAAAAATAAATAAATCACTAAGTGTGGAAAGATGTTGACTTCATTACATTTGGGCATTTTCCCAGAATGCCAACTGTCCCCAAGAAGCACAAATTTTATGGTTCATGCAAAACTGCATTCCTTCTTGCACATTTCCAGGTTTCTTAGTCCTATACTCCTAGGCAAGTGCGAATAAGACGGCAGCCTTAATTTACCTTTTCCCAGGCCTTGAAACTAGAGTGTGTACTGTATCCTAATAAAATGAACAATAACAAGACATGAAGAAGCATTGGAAGCACGTTCCCCACCCCCTCAAACAATTCTGGGAGCTGAGGTTCACCCTGCACAGAATTACAATCCCCAGCACCACTTAACAAACTACTGTACCTAGAAATCTTTGAAAATGTGCTTTGAATGCGTTTTAAAGACACAGTGTGTAGGTAGACACACCAGCCACCTGCAACCCTATCTACTTTTTTTATTGCAGAACTTCTGAAGATCTAGTCGGTTATCCATGTCCCTTAATAATGCTGAATATCCTACATTCTTTTTCTTCTGAACATCTGGCAACTGCGGACAGTGCTAAAAAAATAGCAGCCTTTCCTCCTTCCTCGGGGTTTTGCGGCTCCTCGGGGTTCAAAACAAAAACAGACAAGCAAAAAATATATATTTAAAAAAATTCTAAAACCTCCGCGTAAGAATGTTGCTCCCCTTCGGCGGCCACATAACTATGAATGGCTTTGCCGCTTGACAGCTCGAGAGTCACATGACTCCTCCTGAGGGCGGAGCGTCCTCTCTTCTTTCCTCCAACACTCCCCCCCCCCGCCCGCCGCGTTTTGCGGCTAATCAGGCGCGACGTCTCCGCCGTCGAGCTGCTGCGTGTGCGACAGTTGGAGGGGGCCCCTGAACGGAATACGGCACATAGGGGAGGGGCCTCTCTGTCTCGCTCCGTCTGCCCCGCCCTCCTCTCCCTTAGCAAATATGGTAGTGGCGGCGGTTGGGCGCGTGTTGCTCGGGAGCCGTGCGTGGAGCGGGACGGGGAAGCGGTTGGCGGGGCCGAAGGTAAGAGAGGAGGGAGGGAGGAAGAGAGAGAGCGCGCGGGCGGTGTGTGGGGGGGGGGTGAAGGGGAGGTGAGTAGCCGCGAACGTAAAGAGCTGCCGGTTTCTGAGCGCTCGGCGGCGCATGCGCTGTTTTTTCTCTCCCCCTCAAGTCCCAGGTGAGGTAACTTCAGTCCTCGAAATCTTTTCTCTCCACATGTTCAGAAAAAGTTGCTCCGTAGCCCGAAATTGACTCGAGTCATATGGCTTCTCTGCCTTCCCACCTCGCATGCCTTTCAATAGCTTTACGAGGCATGGCTGGGGAAACCTCGCCAGGTGGGCGGGGTATAAATAATAAAATATTAGTGTTATTATGGCTGTGAAATGCTTGCGGTCATACTTTTGCTCTCTCTGCACATACACACATATACAGGCACACAGTGTGTGTGTGTGTGATATATACACTGGGTGTATGTGTGTGTGTAGACACACACACACACACACACACAGAGAGAGAGAGAGAGAGAGACACACATACATCCAGTCAGATGAACGGGGTACAAATAAATTATTTACACACACACAAATTTACACATACATGGCTTCTGTGCTATTAGGATAGGAGTTGGGCCTGCAGTCACATCTGGAGAACTTCATGCCTCCCACGCCCATCATATTTTAATTTACAAACATTGCGTTCTGCTCCTCATCACATGATCCCTGTATTATTATTTTTAGTGCTGTGGGGCCACTTTATTTTATTTTATTTATACACACCATACCCTGGCAGGGTCAGGAGCCCCCTTGATCTCAAAAAAACCTTAACTAATTAATTAATTATACCACCTTCTACCCGCAGGTCTCAGGGCGGTTCACAGAATAAAATCAAAATATAAAACCACCAAATGCATAATCAAAATAAAAAAAACAACGCAATAACCCCCTCCCCTAAAAAAACCCACCACGTTTTAAAAGGGCATAGGATCCTTAAATCAATAAGCTGATTTGAGAAGAAAGTGGGGAAGAGTTGTAGGAGAGGAATCCCCAATAAGGTTCACACAAGAGCTGTAACTAAACAACCAAATGGGTTTCCGGTAGTTATATGCAAAGGGTAAAGGTAAGGGTAGAAAGTATAACCATACAGAGTGGTCTCTTGAAAAAAGATTGAGTGCTGCCCTTCCAATATAGTACGGCTTGTGCTGGATCTGCTGGCTCCTTTGAAAGCCACCTCCACCACCTAGCCTTGCCAATTTCCAAAACAAACTGCAGTTGAGAGCTGTGTTCTTCTGCTTCCAGTCTCTGTTGTAGAGGGAGCTTCCTTCTTGACAGGCAGCTCCCAAGGCCAAGCTCTCAAGCCTGCCAGAGTACTTCATTGCAACAGAGGAAGCATTAATTTTAATTGGAGCTATTGCGGCATCTTTTTCTTTGGTTGGGACTATCCTAAACACAGGCTTCTGGCTCTTGTAACTGAAAAAGCGGGGGGACGGGACACTTTTCAGGTTGCAGAAGGTGCAAGTGGAGGTCATGTCATTGCTCACCTGCACACCTGCTCCACTAGGCAGAGGAGAAGCCAGAATTATACCTCAAAGCGCCAAGACCAAGTTTAGAAGCCAACTTTCCTTTGCTGCAATACAGAAGAAACCTGGTTATCATTAGGCAAAAAGGTCTTGGGATAATCCAAGGTGTGAGACAAGAGTCTGTACTTGTATAAGACAGTGTTTTTCAACCACTGTTCCGTGGCACACTAGTGTGCCGCGAGATGTTGCCTGCTGTGCCGTGGGAAAATTACTTTATATATAGTCAATATAGGCAGAGAGTTAAATTTTTTAACATTTTCTAATGGTGGTGTGCCTCGTGATTTTTTTCATGAAACAAGTGTGCCTTTGCCCAAAAAAGGTTGAAAAACACTGGTATAAGACACAACTGAGCAACATGTATCATAATTTACTAAAATCACATTGCACAAAATACTGTAGGGAGATAGAACTCGTAGAACAACAGAAGTCAAAAACTATACTGTATTAAAGATATGGGAATGTAATGAAGCCCACTATTTCACCTGATTTTAAATCTGACATTTGATGCTGGAAAAACAACCTGATTAGATAGAAAGATTAATAAAAACCAGAAATATGATCAATTACTCAACAATTAGAAGCTATTTGCATCCTGAGAATTTATTATGCTTTAAATACTTCATATAAACTGTGGTGTTACACGACGTTTAAGAGATTCTTAAGAGATTTAAAAGAATTTTATATTTAATAGGTTATTAAGAGATTTAACAGTTTGAGAAGAATGTCCTAAAAAAGATAAAAATTGACTGTTTTGAATTTATTTTGTGAAACAGAAGTATGATTGTGAATGAGAACAGGTTGAGGATTACATGATTAAATGGGTACGGGGTACTGTAAATATGATCCCCATGGAAATCAGGAAATTGCTAGAGCTCATTCTTTTTTGTTAAATCAAACTATAAGAGAAAACTGCTTCAAAGTAATGTCAAGGTGGTATTTAACTTCAGTTGTACTAAGTGTGATGAATAAGGATAAGGAAGTTACTTGCAATAACAATAACAGTTAGATGTTTATTTTGTAAATTTCTATGTTCTCCTACTAGAGAATCCGTATCCGTAGCTGAAGAAGTGTGCATGCACACAAAAGCTCATACCAAGAACAAACTTAGTTGGTCTCTAAGGTGCTACTGGAAAGACTTTTTTTATATTGTTACTAAATTACACTTTAATCCGAAGAGAATATTTAGACAACAACTAATCTAGAGACGATCATTGCAGCAAGGATGTTGTTTTCCCGAAAATTGAAAACTCAGCTATTGCCTCCTCAAATTAGTGACAGGATAAATAAACTTTGGAAATTGGCTGTGATGTCAAAATTAAAATATTACTTAATATTGAAATAAACAGAATATGGACAAAATAATTTTCTTTAAGTTTGGTCCCCATTCTTACTGTATTGTCAAAGAAATTTTTGTCCCCCAACATTTCAGTATAGTTTTACTGTATATGTTTTAAGTTACGTATTAATGATAATGTTATTGTTCTGCTTGAAAATGATTTAAGAAGCTATATTATTTGAAATGCATGTTCAGAAGGACTGATAATATTATTAATAGCATTATTGTTATCAGTATATATTTTTTGTTGCGTTCTTTGACGCAAAAATGAAACGTTACTGTTAAGCTACTGCACAGCAAATTCCCCCATCCTTACAAGTGGGTACTGAGGTGCTAGTGGAGAGTAGCCATGAGCAGTATGAGGATAATTGATGTAATGTAACAGTTTGCAGGGACTGGCTCTCTCCAATTTGTTACATGAAATGTTGCAGCCGTGTTCTGGTTTGAATTTAAACATTTAAGAACTCCTTAAGCTGGCAAATGGAATGTAACTCAGTACGTATTTCCCCTTGCTTGCTTTATTTAATTAATTTCTGTCCCAGAGCAGGGTCACCTAATGAAATAGAAACTTGTTGCATGCTGCTATCGTATCAAGTGACCAATACTAACATTCTCAGCAGTACCTAACTGTTCCTGCAAACAGCACAATCAATACTGTCTGCACCTCCTCACAAGCCCTCCCTACCAAAAGCATCAGCAAAAAAATGAGCTTTTAACTGGTAGCTAAAACCAAATAAAATTGGTGTCTGTCACATTTGAGGTGGGAGGGAGGGAATTCCAAAACTCAAGTGCCACCAGAAAGGCCCCCGCTTGTTGTTGTTGTTGTTGTTGTTGTTTTGTAGTATGTATAGGCTTATATTGGTAGGCTCTGTCTTATATTGAATCAGTACATTGGTCCATCTAACTCAGTTTTTGTCTGCGCTTTTTAGCAGTGGGTCTCCAGGTGTCTTCACCAGCCTTACCTGGAGATGCCAAGGATTGATACATGCAAAGCAGATGCTCTCCCACTCAGCTCTGACTCTTCCCCCACTTAGATTTTGATTAATACAACTTATGCCTTACATTAATGAATGGATGCTTACAAATCTAGGGGCCATAATAATGTTCAAGACAATGCAGTATACAAAACTGTACTACCAGGATGAACAGACGGGACATTGGTCTTCAGTTAGTGGGCTAGGACTTACTACTGGGTTGTGACTTGCCCTAAAGTAGGTTGCAACAGCAATACTACCATTATACCAATATAGCCATATTCTAGGATTGCCATATGCCTGGATTTTCCTGGACATTACCAGGATTTCAAAGTTGGGGGGGGGGGGTTTCCAAAAGGCAGCGCTTTGTCCTGGATCTTAGGAGTCAATTGAAAAATCATGTTTTTTGGCTCAAAAAACTCAACAATGTTTGGGTTTGTCTAAAAAAAAAGCGCAGCTACGCTGCTGATTTTCAACACAATTGTAATAAATTAGGGATCAAAATAATGCTAGCAGTGTCTTGCAGCTTTAATACAGAATTACCTGCAAATAATTAAGTAAACATCTCTTACTGTAAAATCCTATACTTGTCTACTCAGAAATAAGTCTCTTTGAGTTTGCTTCTGTTTGACTAAAAAAATATGTGTGTAGGTGTTTCCCCATGTGGACAATTCACCTACAGGCGTCAGGTCTAAAAGCATGTGTGTGTAACACAGAGAAAGGGAGAGCACTCTCTCTTGCCTATTCACCAGCTTCTAACAGTTTCAGTCTAGTTGATGAAACCTGGGGCGGGCGGGGGGGGGAGCCACAGTTTATGCAAAATCTGACTTGTGAAAGCAGATTGATCATCCTGCTAATGCTCTGCTTATATATTTCTAAGTAATGCAAATATTACAAATACACCATAAACCTCCAGTGCCCTTCTCATCCAAATCCCTGGTGTTCTGCCTCTTGAACACCTCATATCTTGGAACTAGGGAGCACGTGACAATACTTAAAAGTAGCTGGGCAGGCTAATGTATTTATCTGTCATGGATGAAAAATACTATCCAGGTTAAAAGAGAAAAGCCAAGAAATCACTTTTCCCGATACCATTTTCTATTCCTGGAAAGAGGGAAGAGCTACTGAGCTCTGCCTCATCATTGTCCTTGTTTCTGCAGTGGTTTTTTTTTTTTAATTGAAAATTTTCTTGATTTACATAAGTGTGTGCAATGTCTCGCTCGTATTTTTTCCATGTAACATTTTTACAAATTGGTTTTGGTTATTGAGACATTAGGGAGAGAAGGGGGGAAAGAGATGGGTGGGTTGGGGGGATGGGTGAGGTGGGGTGACTATGTTTCTATTTTCCTTAATATATGTAGGGTTTGGTGTCAGCGTTGATTGTGTAGGTTCTCTGTTGTTCGCTTGTGTTTCTTTGGCAGTGAGAGAGGTCGGGATTGGCGTAACCTGATCCAAAACACCCAACAATCCCACTCACACAGGAAACCAAAGATCACCACTGCAGTTGTTTTCAGGCCTTGAAAGCTCACATTTAACTACATAAAAGTTGTTTGGGATATCACCAAAGAAATGCTCTTGTGTTGCATCAGGACAAGATGCCACTGGTTCTATAACTGGGGCTTGCTTTTTATGACAGAGTGCTACTGGTAAGGGGTAATACAAGGAATTATAGGAAGGACCCTTTATTTCTTTTGGCACGAGGCCTTCGTTTGTTTCTGTCGACAGTTGGTTAGAGTGTGTTGCTGATAACACCAAGGTTGCAGGTTTGATGCCCGTATAGGACAGCTGCATATTCCTGCATTGTGGGGCATTGGACTAGATGATGGGTACCTCCCAACTCTAAAATTTTATGATTCTATGAAAGACTGGAAAATATTTCATATCTGAATTCAGCACTTCAGATATTGGGCAGCAAAAAAGGTTTCTCTTTCTTTGCCAGAAACTTTAACTTGTGACTTGTTGGGAATAGGCCCTCTTTTGAAATCCTTGGAACTTACTTTTGCGTAGATCTGTATAGCTAGACAGGCAAGGCACAGAACTCAAACTGAAGTAAGAATATGTGTCACATTGTAGCCTAAATGATTTGACCACTAGATGGCTAACTCCTTAAATTGCTCTCTAGCAAAACTGTTGAGTAGATCTACAAGATTTCACCTTCCAACTTCTTTTCCACCCTCCCATTTCTTTTTCTTGTTTCTTTCCAGGGAGACAACTCCAGTAATCTGTTTATGGAATAATTAGACTGCTGAGAAGCTTTGTTAATATGAACACACGACAAATAAAGTAGTGCATAAGGATGGCTCTTTGCCAAGCTTGAGCCATTACTGCTTTGCCAGTGATTCTTCTGTTCCTTTGGCAGAGTGCTTGATTGAAATTACAGTTGTCTTACCCACTGATTATCTTGGTAAAAGAAAAACAAATCTGTCTAGCCATATCTTACAGGATTCCATAAAAGCCAGAAGATAACTGTCTTTTGGACCATTGTTTTGTGCAGAAATTGTATTCGCTAGTAGGCATTGATGGCAATTGCACTAGGGTTTTAAGAGGGAGGAAGTAAATTGCTCAGCCAAAACTGTCAGCCAGGCTTTTTAAATGGGCTGTCTTAGTCAATATGGTAGGCAAATATGCTAAAAAGCTTTGAGTCCTCATAATCTGAAGTTTTTAGAATTGGTCAACATTTACCAAGAACGGTGTAGAATTTCTTTAAAAATAAGTGTTTGCACACATACATTCAATATATGGTACTAAGACTGTATTCTTGTAAATTAGTTACACTGAGTTCAGTTAGACTTATTCCAAGTAAATGTGTTTATGAAATGCAACCTTAATATATTATGAGTGCACTCAAGAGATATATATTTACATCATTATTATTTTTACATCTGTTAGCTAATACATGAAAGAGGATGTGAGCCAGATTGGATTTGAGTGTGTGAAATTTGGCCTCTTGAATTTCCTGAGTTTCATTTGCTTCTGAAAAATCAGGTGCATGAGAATATTGAAAATTAAGTAACCTGTTTTATTGAAGGTTTAGGCACATAGAATTCTAAAGGAGTGGACTCTCTTTACAGCTCCTTTTCTTCCTCCTTCCCAATCCCATCCCTGTTTTCTTTGCCAACACTTACCACAAGTGACCTAGACTTACCTTCCACCTTCTTCATCTGTGTGCTTGTCAGAATATCATAGGAACACTTTACCCGATTATTAGTTATATTAGATGGTGATATGTAAATAAAATACATCTTGTATGTTTAAAGGCAGGCATTTTGAAAAACAAAAGATTACTTGCTTCATTGTGACATCTGTCTCAGAAAACCAGGTTTCTTGGAAAACAATAGCCCCTAATGAGAATTTATTTACAGAGCAGATGCCAGATATTTACAGAGCAATAATTAATCTTGCCACATCACTTCTTTTCTAGAATAGTGCTCCTCCTCATCCTCCTTCTCCTCCTCCTCCTCTTCTTTTTCTTCTTCTTCTAGAATAGGTATGTGGCCCTGCAGATGCTGCTGGGCTATAAGTCCCATCAACTCTCCTGCTGGCTGATGCTGGTGGGAATTGGAATCCAACATCTGGAGGATCACAAGTTTCCTACCACTATTTTAGAGTTTGTGTTTGGAAGGAACAATGCAATTTCACTCAGTTCATATAAATCACAAGCCCCAAATCCCTGGAAGTATTCCAGTAGTATATAACTGGAAAATTAAGTGGATTGTCTTATGTTAACAAGTATTAAATTTTAAAATGTATTGGAGTTTAAGATGCATTTTAGCTCAACAGCAATAGCCCTGTGAGATGGGTTATGCAGTTGGGACAGTATAATTTACTCAATAATTCAAGTGAGCTCACATCTGTATATGTGTTTTTCTACAGTTATATCCTGCCTATCTTCTGTCAGTGAAATAAAGGCAGGCACTGAGGAGTCCAGACTGCCTTAGCTTCAGCACAGTTTCCGTATTCTATGCCTTGATACAATATCCATGCTGTCCTTTTTATTTTGAGGTTTGTGATCTGTGTTTTCCTTCCCTAGACATTAAGACTGATCTGCACTACCACAACAGTGCAGAGGAAAAATGTTGCCGCATCAGGACCTGAAAAGTACACGGAAGCTTTTATCAAAAAACAGACTGAAGATTTCAACATAGGAAAGAGACATTTAGCCAACATGATGGGAGAAGATCCAGAAACTTTTACCCAAGAGGATATTGATGTAAGTATGGTTGCTCAGTTGGAGAAGTAATTTACTGCAGGGTTTCAGAATTGAAAGCTCTTTGCTTCAGCATGAGCCCCTCAGCTCTCCGTGAATTTTAATCGAACTGTCAGCGTACAAGCGAATGCTACTATACATAGAAAACATTGCAACTGTGGCTCTGAATAGAGATTCTACCCCTACTACTGTGCAAGGTCAGACATCACACTGCAGAACTCTATACTATACCTTGCTAAAGCACAGCAGGTTCTTTTTAAAACTACTAATGGATAATCCCCTTGATCTGAGGTCGTAAGAACCACTATCAAGGTTTATATAGCATTTGGAAGCATTTACCCGTAATTTGACCTGCTGGGTAGACTTATGCTGGGGTTTCATGTATGATACTATAACAGCTAGCAGTGCAAGTGACCTTTTTCAACACTTAGGGCCAACACTTGGGTTGCAACTCTGCATGCTTATTTTGGAGCAAGACCTACAGGAGGTTATTCAGAGTAAACATGCCTGTTCCGCTTTTGATTTGTGACTTCAGTACATATTTGACATTGAGCTTCAATTCTTTCTGGTTGCCCCTGTGTTAGGTGCTTTGCTGATCAAATAAAATAAAATAAAAAATCATTGGAACTAATATTTCCTTCTTCCCTCCAATCTAATCTCTCCCACCCCACCACATTCTACCCTGTGTTATTTTTTATGGTATGGCACAAAATGTCAGTAGTTGTGAGCCATTGCAATTTAATGTAACTTCCACATAAAGAAGCAGAATGCCTCTGAATACTGGGTGCTGGGACAAGCGAGACAGAAGCACATTAACTTACCTACAAATGTTGAAAAGCAGGCCATGGTTGAAAACAAAATATTGCACAACTATTCTGATCTAGCAATGCAATTAAAATTCTCCTTGTTGTTTCAGTTTTTTAAAATAGTCTTATCTTCCCTCTTGGTCCTATCCTTTTTTCTGATTCTTTCCAGAATGGCACATGCACCTTGCTGGTTGGTTCTACAGTGTACAGCCAAAAACTCTTGTGCTACTGGGACAAAGGGAGAGATTTATAATATGCCCCCCCGGTACAAATTTATTTATTAGACTGGTTCAAGTTTTGACCTCCACATTGCATGCCTCAGCATGAAGCCATGTTTATATGGAGTTGCATTGATCTCTGAGCAGCTCTGATGTAAAGGCACACACTAGAGAGTCTGTGTCAGCATTAAAAACCTTATGATAAGCAAGTCAGTTCTTTAAGCTTGAATTACTTGCATTTCCTCATGTTTATTAACTTCGTTAAGGCTAGCAGACCAATTCTATGCTTGCTGACCTCCCCTGAGATTGGAGGGGGATTGTTAAGATTTGGGACACAAGCTCGTGGCACAGATTTGGCTCTGGTCAATTTAAAATGGTGGGTGATTTTGTAAGCCCAGTGTCAAAAAATCTGGGACCCGGACTCCTGTGCTACTCCTAACAATGCCGCTGGTTCAAAACACATACCGGGGTGCTTTTCTCTCTGATCCTAGGTAGCATGTGCCACAGCAGCCAGGAGGTATTAGTGATGTAGCCCAAACAAGTCAGTGATGACTCACAACATTCTTTCTGCAGAAAGGAAGACTGGCCTGGAAATGAGGATATAACAACTAATATGTAGGATGGAGAAGCTTTGATTTACACTAGCCAGGGACAGTTAACTCCGATTCATCCTGCAGTGGGAAATTTCAGCAGCCTGGGGAAAGTGATTGCCAGCATCCTATCTGAATGCTGTGACTGGAGAAATCAAAACAGAAAATGTTCCTTTCCCTTGTATTTGCAAAAACAGGGAATGAAGCAGTGGGAAAGAATGGGGCAGTTGAACTCATTTCTTGCCTGCTTTCTTCCCTCAGTTCCCTAACTTGGTTGCCTGCCTCTCCCTCCCACCTTTGTAAGACATAAGTTCTGATCTTGAAATCTGGCCAAGGAAAAAGCATTTGGGGAAGAGATCATTCATTTTTAAGGGAGGAGGCATGGGTATAGTATGGAACTCTTTGCTCTTTTCTCTGCAAAAAATGATCTCCCCACCACACTGCTGCTTTCATATGTATTTACTAGTGCCTTGTGTTTTAGAACACAGCTTGCCTCCAAACAGTCTCGTTAGATAGACTCTTCAACTCACACATGCCAGTTCTTCCCCCAACAGTTCCTTCCAGTAATATTAGATGAGATGCTTTAAGAAAAAAAAGTCACCTGAAACTATATTGAGCCCTAATAAAATGTAGTCTTAAGATCCTGTACCAAGTCCCAACCTTGTGGCCAAGAAACAGGGGAGGTTTTAGATACAACTTTGTGAATTAGGAGTTAGGCCCAAGTCTAGTTTATTGCAAACTACCTCCTCAAGAAAACTTTTCCTTGAGAAAAATTAGGTATATCCTGAAAAATCTCATTTTCTCCCTCTTGCAGATGTCAAGTATAAGACCAGTTCAACACGTTACCTTTTTTTTTTTAAAGAGAAGACAACAAAGAACAACATTTTACTTAGCAAAGCATAGTACTTGTAATGCTTGTTCAAATAACATCAGGTGTTGTAAATACTTAGGCTGTATAACAGTGTCTGCTATGCATAATTAAATTTCTGTTATAAAAATATAAAAGCCGCTTAGCACTGGCAGCAGAATTATCAGGCTTTACACTTGGAATGGTAATAATTCCTTCTGATGAGTACTTATGCATCTCCTGTCGTCTACTGTTAATCAGCGTGTGTCGTACATTTCCAAAGTAGACATCCTAGGGTTCTTTTTCTTACTGGCATTTTGGATGTGTGTGTTTTGAAACAAGTCATACAGAGAAATATGTTAACGGGGTTGTCATTGCGTTCACGAGATATTTTTTGCGCAGAGTAGTGCTTTCCTGGTGGTTTTATTTTTTAGAAATAAAAAGTTAAGCTATAAATTACAACTGTGTGTCTTGGGGAGAGGCGGGGGGACTCCAGTAAATTGATATATAACTCTGCAGAAGTCTACCAATTGCTTTTTAATTGGTATTATAGACCGTGCTCTGAAATCCGGATGTTTTATTCTCCTATGTGTGAATATGCAGTATGAAGTTTCTCTAATTGATTCGCTTTGCCCATTCCATTTGATGTATCATTTTTCACAATATTTCATAATTTGTGCTCATTTCTAATGAACAGAGTCGTTAGGACAGGCATGTCTAAGTACAACTGACAGCTAACATTAGGTGCCAGATGCAGTTTATAAAGCTATGTAGAACTGTAGTGAACAGTTTAAATAAATTAGCACCTGTACATTAGTCTCACTTGCTGGTAATTTATAAGCGAATCAGTAGAGATGACATTTAGGTAAGTCATTGATCAAGTTAACAGCTGCATACCCGCTGCCCAGCTGGGATACCTAATTAATAGAGATTGCAGTCCTGACCTAGTGCTTTTCCCTGGGTTGAGAATGTAATCCTTTTATTTTGTGATTTCATTTTTAATGTATGGTGTAAACACACCTTAGCTTTGAACAGTTGGATGATATTAACATATAACCATTCAAAGAAAAGGTAGCCCAACCAGTACCCAAGCCAACTTGGAATGATATTTTATAATCCATTAAATGCAGTCACATCATTCCGTTATTTATTTTGGACCTCTGTTGAAGACTGCTTCCTTGTTCAAAGCTTGATAAAGAAAGGTGAGAGTTGTTGGTATATGTGAGCACTAAATAAGTTTGTGGTTAGGGTAAGCCAAACGTCTTGATTGTACTGGTTTGCAGACTGCTCATAGCATTTCATGGAATCATAGAATTGTAGAGTTGGATAAAAGGTGTAGGTGTAGGGAAAGCTTATTTTGCTTCAAAAGAACACACCCCTTTCTTTCTTTTTTGCTGCAAATCTACCAAGGGGGAAGGTTTATGATACCCTAAAGTAACTGTAGGTTGCTTTTGTGAAGGGAGTTGGAAGAAAGTTGGAGAAGATGTTATAAAGCCTGTCGGCTAAAACTTATATTTCAGAAGAGAATGAAACATCAGTTGAGAGACTCCTATAAGCAGGAAAATACTTTAAAGTTTTATATATTGCCTATACATTTGGCTGGTAACATAACATCATTTTTATACCCAGTTCTAAATAAAAATACTGGGGTTCATGCAGTTATGTGATGACATCACCTGGAAACAGAACATCAGGCCTAGTTTGTATTTGAAAACGAATTATGTGTCTTCCTCTTGATGACATTTTCTTGAAGCCAGAGTATCTGTTTTCTTTTCATGTGAGGCTATAGTAATTCCTGCTTCCTTCAGGGTCCATGAGAACATGTGATTGCAGCTCACTTTAAAAAGGTTTCCAAAGTCTACATTAATTTTATCCTTAACAACGTTTATCCAGAGTAATGTGTTTGTGTAATTTGGGTCCTGGATATATGGGAATATATAACTCCTGCATCAGTTTTAGCCTACCTATTAATCTTTCTTTTCTGCCCGTATTTGATTTGGCATGTATAGGTCCGTTTCTTGAGATCCATTTCAGCTGAATGTTCAGCTTAGCATAAGCTGCTGTCTCCCCACCCCAATATCAAGTTGGAGTATAAATAATAATTATAAAGGAACACATTTTTATGAAACAAATCAAACACAAATTAGACGAGTACATATTACTAACTTTACAATAAAATAATATTGGGTCATTTAGAATTCTATAGCCCACCTTCTTCAGACTTAAGATAAGCTCTGCTGCTTATCTATTTATCCAAAGAAGAGACAGACAAGTGAAAAACAATCAGATTAATCAAAACTGAAAAACTGTTGCCATAGTTGCATACGAATCAAACATTTTTTTTTAATGTGACTAGTATTTAATACACATGCATTAAACGTTTGGTAATTAATATTTTCAAGACACCTGTAATTTGGACTGGATGCTTTCTTTCAGCTTCTTTAGTTGTTTGAACAAAATTATTTGGGTGGTAGTCAACTAAGCTGTGCTCAGTGTAGGCTGTTTCATTTTGTGTAAGCTGCCTTGAGTTCCAGTGTGAGGAAAGGGTGGGATATAAATAAATAAAGTAATAAAATAAGAGAAATTACTGAACATGACTAAGTTAGGTCCATTAACAATAATAATAATTTTATTGTTTATACGGTACTCCACCCATCTGGCTGGGTTGCCCCGGCCACATTAATGGCAGTGGGATTACTTTGAGTAAAACTTAGTTGAATGCCACACCTTTTCTTTAAAGTCTCAATTAAAAAATAAATTAGAGCTTTTTGGTAGAGAAGAAACGAGTGGTGAGTCATCAGGAGTTTGTTTCTTTTTCATAGAAGGAATAGACTTAAAAGTGTTATTTGTAGAGTGATGGTATGCATTGGTTGGCTCACCAGCACTGCTCTAGTAGTTGCAGGTCACTTTTTGGAAAATGTGAGACACCTGTCTGCTACTGAAGTGCCGGCCTCTAATCTTGTCACAAGCACAGTGTATTTGGTCTCTTTTAGGACCCTAAGACACTTGGAGAAATACATGGGCCTCCAAAGATTTTCATCATATTAATACTGAACCACATTTGTAAAACAAAGTGCCTTCTTACTTGTGCTTGTGTGCCATAGTTTCTCTCTTATTTCATTCAGCAGCATCTTGCATTGCTCCAAAGATCACATCTGAAGCTGCCCTGAGTTTAAGGAGTTAGGTGTGGTGAGCTGCTTCTGTAAAGCATGGTCTTCATATATACAGATGTCCACAAGAAATCAGGCTTGCTGCTGTGATGTTAACCATTTTAAAGTTTTCTTTAAAAGGGGGTGTGTGGTCTGAGGGCACCAATTGCAGTAGCCTTGCTGAAGCTAAGCATCACCAGTGACTGGACTGCTTAAGAGCCCTATGTACATACCACCTTTGGCCTTCCCGATGACACGATATGAATGAAAACATTAGAATTTTCATTGGAAGCCGCATAATAAGATGAAAAGAGGCACAGATCTGTAGAACAGCAACGGGGTCGTGACTTACGATTTCAGCATCCTCATCCTAATAGCACTGATTGAAGGAGTCCTGATGTTGGCACAGCAAGTTTTCTAATGCTAGCATTGCACAGTAAGTCACCTTTCGGTCATTTTCCATTAGAGTGCCATACATTTGTGCTCAAGTAGCCCCTTGCATGATAGATATGAGCAGCACTAGAAGCTGGATCTTCCTGTTCCTTCAGTCTAGATGAACGTGTGCTTCTTGCTAACTCAGATCACCCCAAAAGTATGATTTTTAAGGTTGCAGGTTAGCTCAGGTTGAGCACGATAATTTTAATCTCAGGGTTGTGAGTTCGAGCCCCATGTTGGGCAAAAGATTCCTGCAGTGCAGGGGGTTGGACTAGATGATCCTCCTGGTCCCTTCCAACTCTACCATTCTACGATATAACAGCAAAAAGTTTTGCTATTGTCAATCTTTTTGATAGAAATTTTATTGGAAATTCCTTACTTGGGATTGTATGTTCATGTGAATCCATTTTAGCCATTTGGTTTCAGTTCAGATTTTTTTTCAGTTCAGGGGCCAAGTGGATCTCTTACCATTAAGTTATGTGGGAATGCCACCAAGAAAAAAGCAGGTCCTTGAAAATTCTTGTGCAGAGTTTTGTGCTCATCATTGCCTTCGTCTCGTTTCCTACCTCTTTAGCATGTACACAGGCAATATTCTGTTCTACTTTAATTACAGATATGTAACAGTCAGTGTTTGTGCTCTTGTAGCTGAAATTATTGTTTGAATCATCAAGCAAAAGCTTGCATTGAAGAGACTGCTTAATAAGTATACATAGTCGGTCCCAGTATTCCATAATATATTCTTTTGATATGTTATTTTATATGGTGTTTAATATCCGTTGGCTTGCAGTGGGTTTTTCTATTGTCATTATAATTAATCCCCATTTGTTCACAAATGAATGTTCACCTACTCTGTATATGTACAATATCCCCATTGACTAACAAATGGGAATTCATCAAGTCACTAAGAGAATCAAAATACCATTCCAGAAAATCAAGTTAATCCTTTCTGTTTGCTGCTGAATTCTCAGAATTTCTGTTTGGAATGCCAATAGGGTATTAATAAAGTAATAGGTGAGGTCTTTATACACTCCACGCATATTAAGTGGGTTGATAGCGTTGACAAACCAATCTGTGTCCACAGAAAATATTATCAGTGTGTAATAGCCTTGAGTTAATGTAACCAGCAATACAACACAATTCTTCAGAGAGAGAAATATTAACTGCAGGCTTGAGACTTTTTCTTCTCATTGTAGACAAATTTTGCTTGCACTAGTATTTCTTAATGCAACAGTTCAAGGTTCAGAATCATAATGAATTTTACATAATTTTATGTAACCTGTGCTATGTTGTATCACAGGTATGCTATATTAGATGGCTTTAAAATTATTGAGATATCATACTGGATATCTTCCTAGCACACCAATGTAAACACATTAGCCCAACTCAGCTTCATGCACTCTGCTGACATGGAACTCAGAGCTATTACGGACTTCCTTGTTTGCTGAAAATTTGGAAATAGCTAACACTTGCAAGCGCTTTCACCTGCAGCCTGAACCAAGTGGGGAAAATGCATGCATGTGCATCAGACCTTATGCAGACTTGAGGTCTCAGAGTTGGAGCTATTTTCTTACAAGTTGGTCTCAATGAGTTGGATCTAAACTGTTTGTGAGTAGAACTCACTGGCAAAACCCACCTCCCACTCTTCATCTGGAGCCTCCACTGGTTCTGTGTGTCCTCTGTGAAAAGACAATGTCTTTCCTATTTAAGGATGGGTGTCTGGACACAACACAATGAAATCAGGTACTTCTTTCCAAAAGGCATACACTCCAATCTCTGAGCGGTGTGGGGTTCCAGGCGCTTACCCAGGATTTGGTTTCCTTGGAATGAGGGATAGCTGATACTGTGGTGTCTTTAAGATAGAAGGTTTATTTACACATATACACAACCTGAGCTTATGATGGGAGGGTCTCACAGCATTAACACCCCAAGAGGGTCTTGCTTCTCTCATAGCCGCAGGCTTGGATTCAAACAGGAATGAGGCATGGTTCTGTCTCTTCCAGCTGCCTGGCCTTTGCTTCTAGCTCGTACACACAAATCCCAACCCTGGCCTTTGCCTTTCTAACTACCAATGAGTTGAGGGAGGGGGTTGTCTGGCAAAGAGCCACTTCCTTTGTTACATTAATGGCCCATCCTTACTTAGATTTTAACCCTTACTGGGATTTTGGCAGTTCCTGATCCTTCCATCCTTTTGCTACCAATATTCGGGCCGCTGCTATTGCATACAGAAACACTTCTTTTGATTTGTTTGGGATCTCTTTGTCCACCATACTTAATAGAAATATCTCTGGTATTTTAGTAAAAGATATCCCCGTCATCTTTTTAAATTCCTCATATATTTTCCCCCAGAAAACCTTGATCCTTCCGCACCGCCACCACATATGAATCATGTCCCCATTATTCGCTCCACATCTCCAACACACATTTGCTAAGCTTTTATACATTTTTAAAAGTCTGGAAGGAGTGAGATACCAGCGGTGAGCCATTTTTAACATGTTTTCTCTTAAGTTGTAATTGGCTGTGAATTTCAGATTCACCTTCCATAGGGTTTCTCAATCTTTAAACATAATCTCAGAATGGCAAACTACAAGAATTCGCTGAAATGGCCCTATTAACTAACAATCTTAGAGGAAATTCCAAGCAGAAATTTGTGGGAAAATGGGATATATATATACGAGATATGTGCAAAAATATAATAACAGCTTTGCTTCCATGCCAGCTTTTGAGTGCTAAATGAAGGATAACGAGTTGGAAAATTATGGATGTGTAAAGTTTTAAGAATGTACTGGAGAATATATATATGAAAGTTTACTGTTTGGACTACATTCGGTATTAAGAAAGGTAGATGCCAAGGGATTCGACAGGAAGTCAAATTTGTGGAATTATCTTTGTGGAAATATAAGTTAAGCTTCATATATATATATATATATATATATATATATATATATATATATATATATAATTTATTTTTTAAGGGGACCATTTAAGATACTAAAAACAAAACATGGACAAGAAAATGCTGTATGTAAAATTTATTTTGTAATGTTCAATAACAGTTGGATTAAGATGTTCTTTTTTGTTAAATAAAATTAATTAATAAAATTAAAAAAAATGATTTTGACCCTTACTGGATCCAGGAATTAGAAGGGACTCAGGCATATAGCCTCCCTCCCGCCCTGCAACTCACAACAATGCAAATCATAAAATTGGTGATGATAAAAAAGGCAGCAGACAGTAAGAGTATATCAGGGCCAGTTATTTTGACCTTCTAGAAGTCACATGATGATGATGTACTGATGCTTTAGAGAAAGTTGCCGCTGATGTCAAGGATCACGATAGGGCTCCTTCTCTCTCTGGAAGCATAGGCCAAAGCAAAATAAGGTGGTCTGGCAAAATCCTGCTGGCTGTTGGTAAACAGCACTCTGTTCCCTTCTCCAGCATCCTAAAGCAACAGAGGGTATTGAATTATACATTTTCCCAAATTAGGAAGGTAGTATATGAGTTTAACCTTGACAGTTAATATTATCTGAGTTGATGAATCGTAGGCAAATTTATGTAGCTGGCTGAAAGGAGACCATGATCTGCCAGTAGATCTCAGAGTGATTTGCAGCAGATTGACAAAGGTTTCTGTCTCCCAATCGTTGAACAATGGCAAGAACACAAAGGGTACTTTCCATCCAAAATAAGACACTGAAACAAAGAAGGCTTAGGAGGAAATCAGGAGTTAATTTGTGTGTGAAAGGACTGTGAGTTTTGTTCTGGGGCTTAGCATGTGCTCAGAGGCCCTGCTTCTTAATAAATACTGTATGTTGGTCCATCTGTCTCTCCACTGGTATTTTTTACCTACCTCAACTTGGTGATCCTTGGAGATCTAGTAAAAAGAAAGTCCAAGTGTAGAGATCCCACAGGTATGAAGTCTACCCATCCCTGTGCTAGATATCCTGAGACAGGAGCTCTAATTTATGACCCTATGATCAGCTATAAAGTTGGGTGTTTTTTTAAAAGTCTTTTATTTTTCTCTTTTTGCAGAAAGCTATTGCCTATCTCTTTCCTTCTGGTCTGTTTGACAAAAGGGCCAGACCTGTAATGAAGGTAAGAACACCGATTCATTGCTATAGATATAAAGAGAGATTTTGTATCAATTGTGCTAACATTTTTCTATTTTATATTTTTAAACAGCATCCCGAAGAAATGTTTCCAAAGCAAAGAGGTATGTGGAAATAGTCTGTGTATGTGAAACCACTTAAGTTGTTTTCTGTTACGTTCACATGTACATGAAAGCTGGGATACAAAAAGCTACTAAATGTGCATCTGGAATTTTGCCATGCCCACTGGGTTTTTATATGTTTGTTTTCTCACTAGGAAATAAAGATCCCCGTGACACATCACAGACTGCTTCGGAATACCTGTTTCATAAGTGGCTTGCTGTGTGTCATTGGGGGTTGAGGATATAGTAAAAATAATAAAACAAGTTCAATCCTCTGAGTATACAGAATGATTTACCATGCCCTTTGGACCCCAGGCCATATTTGTGTGATTCCTTTATTTGTTATTTTGCTCTTCTTTTAATCTTCCTATGGTCATTTCTCAGTTGACCAAAGAGATCGTGAAATTTATTGGCGACTGCAACGAAAAAGTAATATTGGGACAGTGGAATTCCACAACTTTTTACCTTGCAGGTGGTGTTTAAAGCTTTCCACAGTCACTAATCACAGTGTTTATATCTTATCCTTGAGGTTCACAAATATTGGTCCCTAAATATCTTGACTTTTTAGATTGAGGGGAATGATATACGGTATGTTTTTAAAAGAGCTGACCACAGCCTATTGCCGTAGTTGCAGCCCTATATTGCTGGTATATCTTTATCTAATCTGGAGCTGCACTTTTCATACCAGTTCATTCTTGTTAGTTTCTCTTCTGTGTGTGCTTTGCTATAATTCCCTGTGTAAATGTGCCCGGTGCCAACTTGAGGTTGCAATACAGAGCATGAACATTTGGAAGCAAGTTCTATTTAGATCAGTGGGAGCTAGTATTGGGCTATATCAGAGATGTCCCACAGGTAGATCGGGATCTACTGGTAGATCCCCAGGAGGTTTTGGTAGATCGTGGTCGATCGCTGGTTCACTTTCCTTAGCGTAGGTAAAATAAAATCTTGCCCTGCCCCATCACTCCGCCCTCCATTGTTGCCTGATCTGCAGAATGGAAGACAGAGTGTAGTAAGTGATGCTGTTTCTTCCCCCAGAGATCTGTTGGTGAGTGGCTGATTCCCTTTCTCCCTTGAGTTTAGGCTCGAATTCTCAAAAACCAGGCCTTTCCTCCCTAAAAAAAAAAGCTCAACAAATTTGACCAGAACTCCCCAAAAGGGGGTATGGTAGATCACTGCCAGTTTTTAATTCTCTGAGGAGATTGCAGTCTCTTAGGAGTTGGCCACTCCTGGGCTATATTATAGAAATAAGCATATTTAGCTGCAAATAGATAAGGTTGAGGTAGTATGTGCATTTTTAATATGCTAAATATTTCTATAAATGCTTAGTTTCTGTGACCAGTAAGGCCAGGCTGAGAGGTAATAAGCTTAGAGTGAAGAACTGTCACATATTAGACAGGATCATAACCTTAGCGTGGTTAAGCAGTGGGATAAATTATTAGTTGAGATTGTGGTGCCAACGTTGTCTTTTTATTAAAAAAAAAATAACCTCGGAGAATATCCTGGCATTCTCTGAACAGTGTGGGAGGGTGTTCTGGGTGCTGCATGGGGTTTTATTATTCCTGTTTAAACTATAGTTTGTTTTTTAGACATCTGTAATTACCATTACTTTTGTTTCCTTGTTTCTTTTCCTTAAGCAATCCAGTGGGACAAAGATGGCCGTCCATTTCACTTTCTCTTTTACACTGGGAAGCAGTCCTATTATTCTGTAATGCATGTAAGTTATCTAATGGTTTTTTCCTAGTGGACCAAAATAATGGTCACTTATTACATAATGTGTATGTTTGTCGTAATTTTCTTAGGGCAAACTAGTTACCAGAGGTAGGAATGACTATTAGCTTTGGTTTTCCCCATAGTTATTAAACAGGTCTTGCTACGAAATAATTTCAGGCTGTGATAAGTAAAATACCAACCAAAGATGACCAGAGGCAAATTTGTATGGTAATCCTTTTTTAAATGTACAGTATTCTTGAAGGAAAGGAAAGTTGCAGAAGGCGACTGGACGTTTCTTATTGATGGCCATATTAGATAATGTGTGAAACAGGTTTAAAGCTTTAACATACATTTGCTTGTAATAGCTTGACATTTGAGGACACAAGAAATTTGCAAGAGGCCAGTGCTGTGTTTTGACTGGCAGCTATCCTACCCTTTCAAACATGAGAAGTGGTATGCGTTCCACTAGAGTTCACATTGCTTTGTTTAAAATCTGGGCCCTGAGCACTAGCCTCAACCACTTACTCAGAGTTTGCAAACAACAGCCTCTCCATAGAGCATGGGTACTTTGTGGCTCTCAGTTATCTAAATCCACTTTGACACTGACTCGGTGCTGGTACAAATCTTGGTAGAGAATGTGGGAGCTACCCACATGCTTTTGCCCACTACTGCCTTGTGTTAGGATGTGAACATTGGTAGTGGTAGAAATCCTAAGCCTCATGCCTGATCATTGTGGTTGTTGTGTTAGTCCTTAGCTTTTCCTTCTTTCCTTTTTTCTGCTGCCCTTGCACATCTCACTTCACACATTAGGTGGTCACTAAACAAGTGAGCTGATTTCCCATCTGACTTGTTTTGTTTGCTAAACTGTAAGAAATCTAGCTTTAATTTTATGCAATTGTCCTGCAACAGTATGGTGAAGAAAGTCTGCAGCTGCCTTCCCCCCTCCTTTTTTTTTCTTTTAAGAACAGGCGTTTATGAACTTACAAGACAAGTCCCTTCCTTCCCCAGGTTCAAAAGAAAATGACACCTTTGAAGTGTGGGCATGGGATTAACAGAAAGGCTTTTTGTGAAATTTACCAGCAGTTGTAAAAATTAGTAGGTAGATTAAAAGTCTGTTCAAGTACTGTCGAACACTACCCAGTAAGGTACAGGAGGAAACATCTCTCCATGCCTGTTAACTGTAATTGCTAGGCATCAGACATCCATGTTAAGAAACAGTGTATCTGTCTAGCTTGCCACAGCTGAATTACTGGATTAGATGGAATTTTGGTCAGTTCAGCAGGGCAATTCCTAGTTGAGCCCATACTGTGATTTCTAGTGACTCCTACATAACAATCCACTAAAGCGTGGGTAACTAATATAGTGCCCTTCAGATATAGCAGGACTACATTTCCTATCATTCCTGACCATTGACCATGCAAGTTGTAGCTGATGGGAGTTGGAGTCCAAGAATATCCGAAGGGCATCACTAAAGATTCGCTGAACCTATTTTCTACAGAAGCAACATATTGATAGTATTTGATGCATGTTGTCTATTTGTAGAACTTGATTCACTGACTTTGTGGAAGAATCTAGTAGAATGAATTGTGTACTGAAGTTCAGTTACAGAAATGATTTTTTTTAAATTTGGTAATGTGATTGATAACTTTTCAGCCTGGTGATTCCGTTGAACTCTTGTTTCCCTTGGTATCTACTTCTGGTTGCAGTACCATTTCGAGGGCTTCCTCTGTAAAAACAAAAACAAAAAACACCATGGCTTTACTGTGCATTTTAGAATTATCTGGTGTGTGCTTGTACTCCACACACCCAAAGGACAAAATCCCCACTTGTCAGGTACATTTATTTCTGTAGAGGGAGAAGAGAGGAATTATTTTTTCTTTTGGTTGACCTTGGGCAAATGAGCTTCTTGCCCTGGCAGAAATGAAATGAATGATAAATGTAGAGTGTGTCTTTGCTGAGTAATGGAGCTGCAGCGTAGGCTTTCCAGAGAGGTTTTCTCCTGCACAGCCTGAGGCAGCCTGAGGACCCCTACTGTTCATTTAAATAGGTATGTCAAATCTGCCTCGAAACGCTGCTGGTTTGATCTGTGGTAATATTTGTGAAGGTTCCATATGGACTTGAGCCCCCTGCAGTGCTAAGAAATAATGTACAACGCTTCATGGTGCAGACGCAAATTTTCTCTGAAAAGGGATGCAGCGCTGCGTTTTAGCTGTCGGAGAGGATGATGGAGCTGACGCGCTAGGCCTGTCAACTTGTTACACGGATGGGTTGCACGCAGAGAGGCTGTGGAAAATCTGTGCCTTTTAGCTTTTCTACTTAATCACGGTTGTAGCATTGCCTTTAGACTGTATGCTACATTAATTCTCTTCCTGCCTTCTGCCTTTCATCCCAAGTTTCACGGAAAAAAGTAAAGCATGCAGGTCTTGTCGAGGAGCCTTATCAAGCAGCTGTCATCTGACAGGCCATTTGCATTTGTTTTGGCTGAAACAGAGCAAGCCAAGGGCAAGATGTTTTGTTGCATTCCATCATAATGAAGAAATTAAAAAAAAAATTACAAGGCGCCCAACTTTTATTTATTTTTTTACCCATTGCTTGCCTTTTGAAAGCGGCATGTGAGGTTTTCCTGAGACACATGGCCTTTTCAAAGAATAGCTGTGCTCACCACTTGATTAAAATCTTCCTGCACACGAAATCCTTTTGACAAACAGAAATGCAATCATTGTAGAATATTTGTAAATTTACTTAAGTCGTGTCAGGGCGTTTAGAAATGTCTTCATTAAAAAGAATGATATAAATCATTTCATTAAATAGGATTCATCCTATCTTCTGCTTAGGAAATGTGATATATGTGTAAGGGTGTTAAAGATGAGAATCATAGGCTAATGGAAATTAGAGAGATACTTGTTAAGTATCTCTTTAAAGTGTCACTTTAAAAAGTAAATGTAAAATAATTTCACTTTTTTATTGCATCTTGTGCACATAGCCTTTTATAATTTGCAATATTTAAAAATTTGATAAAATACATTTTGCCTACATGTGTCTATTACCATTTGCTTTACTGTCATATTTCAGTTAGTTATTTCAGTTGTGCCAACCTCACTGCCATTTATATAGGTTACTTGATACAGTATAGGCTTCCTTGTAGCGTTTACATTGACCACCATCCATCTTGTATATTCCATTTCATATGCTGCTTACATGTTAAAGATTATTACTACTTTAGCTTCTATTCCCATTTTCATCTTTGTTTCCCGGCTTGCTGAAAAGAGTTTGGCTTGGGACGTAAATGGTTTCTTTAGTTGCAGATTTGACTGCATCCTGAAACGTCTTAACCCCTTGAATTCTTATATTTGTGCTAACCACCAACTGGAAACCGCTGTACAAGAAGTCTTCAGAATATCATTCATCTTTTACAAGGTTGCATCATTGGCTTGTTTAAAATGCCATTGAAAACCCAAACATGTTATATCATATATGTACAGCTATATGTAACAAATTAAGAAACAGAATACAAAAACAGACCAGAAGGATGTTTTCCAACTAACAGCAACTTATAGAATCTGTGTCTGGCATTCTAAGATATTGGTTGCATATGTACTCCACCTATTGCCTCTTTCCAGTGCTTCTGAGGCTGGGGGCAAGAGAACTAAGTCTAAATGTATGGATGATGTTGATAACCTGGGTGGGATGAGTGGCGGGGAGATGCAGCCAGATGGGCGGGGTACAAATAATAAATTATTATTATTATTATTATTATTATTATTATTAACCTACTATGTTTGTTCAAGATATATTTCAAAGATCCAGTAGCCTGGTGCCTGCTCTTAACTTACTACCGGTATTCAGCAACAGCTTTGTTTAAAACTGTCTGTCTTGTTAATTGACAAGATTGAGGATGCAGTCCTCCTGTTTTATGACAATATATATATGGCTCACAAGTATCTTATAAAATCTACTGCATAATGGCCACATTTGTAAGGGATATAGGCATGTATATTTATGACTTTGCTGTTGCCTCTGGAAACTGTTAGTTAAATCTTCACCTATCTGTTCTGAAGAAGCAAGAATTCCTTTCTGAAATGTTTCAGATGTGAACGTTTGCCGGGTGACATGCTTCTCAGATTCTTGTACCGTTGCAAGATAGCATGCATCATTATCCTGTCTATTGATTTGTTATCCTGCAAATAATGTTGCACGCGCCTTCCTTTATAGCTATGCAAATCAATAAAATTTAAGAACAGCCAGAGTGTTTTGAGGAATGAGGGAAATGGGATCTGAAATGAGCAAGTAAAACTTCCCATGTCACAATGTACCCTGTGAGTAGATAAAAACTCTTTAGGTTGTCTCCCCCCCCCCCTGTAGATTTTATATGAGAAAAATAAGTGAGGGTGGTGAAATACATTTAGCCAAAGGTGAACTGAAAATGTCCATCCTTTGAGGTGCTATACAGTATCTTGTGGATTATTATCACCTAGCCACATTCACACAGCATTATAACAGGGCCGTGAGAAGGGATTTTTTTTGCCAGTGTTAAGGAAGACAGCACGGTTATCAAGGTTGTGTTTGCATTGCATGCACCATTGGCTGGTGCACAGCTTGACTCTTTTTAAAAGTTTGCAGTTCTTGAATTCACAGAGAAGCTTGAAAATGTCCAGGCTTAGTAAGCTGAAGACTCTGAGACGAGAGAGGTTATTTGGTAAGGTTTCCAAAACATATTGGTGTGCAAATGTCTAAAGGTTTCAGTCTGAGAAACTACAAGACAGATCCCAAGTGTAGGTAACCGTTTGTTCACTGCATGGCTACAAATGGGAAACAACCAATTCACTGTGTGGTTAGAATCATAATGGAGTAAAGTGGCCATGTAGCTTTTTGAACGAACTATAATTCCAGCTAACACAATAAGTGAAGCAACATCTTCCTCCTCTTCTTCCATCCATGTAGAGCATCATTACCAATCTCAAGAATGAAGGACCTCCCAAGGATAATGGGACATAGCAACCTGTAATCTTCCCCCATAAGCTTGAAGGAAGTTTTCAGAGCCTGCTATCAGATTGTTATAGAGAAGAATAGAGATGGATGTGCCTGTGTGCACTGTAATTTTTATGGTTTGGCTAGCTTCATGCAACAAGCTTCCATTTTAAAAGAGTAGTCAGCAGTGTTGTATTTCTTACATGGGCAAGACCATCTCTTATCCCACCCTCTTCCAAAGGTCCTGAATTGCCTGGGTTGCTGGTGAGGATGTAATAGAAATTATATCAGTTCCTGGAACCTGATTCAAAAGTGGAATCTACACACATATAAAAAACATTCTGAAAATGCAGAATGTGATCGAGCAGCATGCTGCTTTATAGTGTGCTACTCCCTGGCTCTTGCTATTGCTGTGCTGGGAGGAAACAAACCAACAGCTGATTTACCATTATGTGCAACTTGGACTTGTGGTTTGTTTCTCTCCAAACAAAGCACAATTGGAAGGCAAGGTTTGTTCTCCGCTTATCACTTATGGTTTGTATAGAGACAAATGTACCATTGTCGAGTGCTCAATCCGAACCTCTTTTTAGGAAGTTGTAATTGGGTAAATGTCCTTATTCTTTTGTGTTCTGGCTTAAATGGGGTGATTCTATAACTAAAGAGCCTGGATTGTTTGAAGAATTACATTGTTTTTCTTTTGGTTATTACTACAGACAAACCACTGGTCAAAATGGTTTGTTATAACTGAAATTAGTTAAGGTATGTGCTATGCCCGTTTGTACCACAGTTCAGGGGGGAAATCTGGGAGTTGTGGTACTGTATTCTTGCAGTTGAACTTCTAAAACACACACGCAAAATAATTATTTCTATTAAGGATTTTCTTGGGTTACAAAAGTACGTACATTGTCTCCATTTTCAGGCAATAGAGACCTTTCTACAGATTAGTTACATTAGTTGTGAGACATTAATGTTGAACTTCTAACTGATATTTGATGCCAAAATTTTCAGCAGAAGGTTTTATGTGGAGTTCACCCTTGTACCTATTCTAGGAATTGTATGGTAAACTACGTCGTATTGAGGAACAGCAAGAACAAATGCGTGCCCAAGGATTATTACCACCTGAGAACAAATCCCAGTTGTAAGTTGTCTCTTTGTGATCATAATAAAAGTATGTTGGCAATGAGGGATGCAGTTCTCATTCAAGTTTTTCAAGATATATATATTAGCCTAGGCTAGATTTTCTCAACCTTGGGTCCCCAGATGTTGTTGGACTACAACTCCCATCATTCCTAACTAGCAGGACCAGTGGTGGGAGGAGATGGTGTCAATGCAAAATGGTCTGAAATAGGTGAGAATTGGGAGGTAAGCAAAGGAGTGGAGAATTGATAGGTACTCTGGCTTTATTGTGTTTCTCCATCTTAAATGTAAGCTTTTCAGTGGTATATGAGGGAGACGGATGAAGTGAAAGATTTTAGGAATGAGTCAAAGTTAAAGCAGAGATAGTTCAGACAGTGAGTGATAAGAGTCTGTGGGAAAAGAGTATAATAATTGCCTGGCTTGGAAAAAGAGCAGAACTTAGAGCAGGAATGAAGAGCAAACACAATGTTGACAGTGAGACTTGCCTTTCACCTCATTGATTAAGAGTTGAAACTGCACATGCCACTTCTGCTAGTATCCCTGTAGTGAATGTAACAGCCCCAAAAGAAATTCTCCACAGTCTTTCCTTTGCTTTCACATTTAGAAATGATTTCCTCATGGAGGACAGCTTCCTCTGTATGCCTTCCCTCTTTGCCTGGGATTGATCGTCATCCAAATGATTGTGTGCAGAGCCAAGATATGTCAAACTGAATTGGCACTGGGACACCTTCAGGAAACTAAATGTTTGCTGAGGAGAACCAGCTGGTACCAAAAGATGAGCCATTACTTGGAGTGGTGGTGTGAGGAAGACTTATCCAAGGTGTGGATTAGGAAGGCCAAAAGAAAATGAAATTTGGAGGAGAAAGTTGAAGCCGAGCACTGGAAAAACAGTGACTGTTGAAATCCCTGACAAGAAGGTTAAAAGACTTCCAAAAAACAACAGCAACACGCCTTGTTAGGACTAGGCTTGAGCTGCATACACACCATACATTTAAATCAAACCCACCCCAATAATTCTGGAAGCTGTAACTTGTTAAGGGTGCCAGAAATTATAGCTCTTTGCGGGGTAAACTGCAGCTCCTAACAATTTTTTTTATTGTTTTCCTATGAGTGGGTGTTTTAAATGTATGGTGTGTACATAGCCTTGGTGAAAGGTAAGGTTTTAATAGGTTTCAGTTGGAGGGAAAGGTTAGCATGAAGAGACAGAATTCTTCTTGAAAAATGAAGCGAAGGGGTAGTATGAGGGATAAAAGATAAAGCCGTTCAGGAAAAGTAAGCATGAGAAGAACAGAAGGAAAGTAAACAGCCTAAAGGACAGAGGAACAAGCTGATAAATGAACGGCACCAAGCCCAGGGGGCACTCATCTTTCCGCTGTCCACCATGTGGTGATATACAAGATGTATGAAACAAACAACACCAGACAATGCCTGGTTTCTCTTTGGCCTGCAGTACATGGCAAGACAGTAAGATAGTTCTTTTTGATTTCAAAGTGTGGCTAATCCAATTCTATGCTGCCCCTACTGTGTCTTGCCACAGCTATTTTTGATGCACTCATCCCTCCAGGAACTGAGTGTTCTGCAGTTGGCCAGCAACTGGTCAGTCTGTCTTGCACCAGAGCTGGTCTAGATAAGGTGTTGAAATCCCAGAAGACTTTGTATTCCCTTTCTACTTCAGTGCTTCACACCCTGAAATTACTGCTAGATAGAAGGGAAGAGTTATGGGGAAGATGAAATACTATTTCTTGCTATGTTTGCGGTCTTTTGTGTTGTGTTTTTTGAAATCTTGTGTATTAAATTTCATTCTGGTACAGCTGATTTACATATGCATTAGAATGCTGCTGAAAGTTGCCTTTAAACTAAACTGATGCCTGGATTTTTAACTCTCAACCACTTTAGAAATATTACTTGTTAATAAAGTAAAATTATGACACTGGAGCTACTGCTCTTTGCTTTTGGGAATAGAAAGTTTGTAAGTGTAACTTGCACTTTTTCAAAGTAAAAGACAAGTATATTTCCAAATGAAGTGTGACTGTATGTGTGGCCCTTTGCAATCTTAGTCTAATTGCATGATTAGTTAAAAAGAGAATATATGTGATATTTTAAACAGAAACCTGATTGGCAGCAGATGGCTGATTAAAGAGGAATTGGAAGAAATGATAGTGGAAAAACTGTCAGATCAAGATGTGAGTAATTAATCTCCTTTATTTAATGAACCTTGTATTTTAACGGAACAGCTACATGGGTTTTTCTTTAAGGATTCTGAAAAAAAATATAAATCTTTTCCTTGGAGACAGAAATTATTCATGTTCTTGGTCTCTTTCGTGCACATAAACACACATATTGTAGAATCTGTATTGATTCCTATACAAATTACGAAAGCCACATTTGGACAACTTGTTCACTAAAATTGTGAGAGACTGAATGGATTCTCTCAAGCAGCACTTCTCTTTAGTTAAATCTGTCTGACAGGAACTCAAGAGGAGATCCTTCCAATTTAACATCTTCCCCTCTTTGAACAAAGTGATAATTGTCCCAAGCATCCATCTGCAAAGGTTTCCTGTATATTTGATCTGCTTCCTGGTGTCCCAAGTCTCTTCCTCATTGGTTGGCCTTTCCCTATCCAACCCTCTGCCACCCAAGATTTTTTTCCCCCTTTGGCTTCATTGAAACATCTCAAAGAGTCATGCATATTCCAGGCATGCAAGCTGAACTTCCTAGCTTGCTCAAAGTGTAAGGCTAGCTAGATCCTAAAGTTCGTTTTAATTTTAATAGGCATTCTTCTTAATCACTATTTTTTTTTCTTAAATGAACTCTGTTATTTGGAAAATGGGAGGATTGGCTAGTCGTTTTACTTTATCTCCCATGAGCCTGGCTACTCTGGCAACAGGCTTCAAGGTTTGTGGAAGCAGGGAATATGAAGAGAGGATGTGGGTGGTTTCCTAATTCACAAAATAAGCGCTTAAAGACCCATGAGCTTCCCTGCTGCCTGCTGCCTTGGAAACTTAAAAGCAAGGTGGGGGCAGTACTACCTAAAGGTTGGAGACCTGGAAGGCACTTTACTTCTCACGGCGTTGGTTGGTGCAGCAGGGAACCCCATAACAAAGAGTTTATTTATTAAGAGAAACATAAAATCAACAAGAACACTGCAGAAACAAAATAATAATGACTCGTAACGTGCTAGCTCTATATAATCCTTTGCATGTTGTTGTGATGTTAAACAAATGTCCAACTCTCTCTCTGTGTGTGTAATATGCAGAATATTTTGGGGAACCTAGGAGAACCTTTTCACTTGTTAGTCTCTGTGTGATGGTAGTTGTGTGAAGAGAGCATGCGGGGCTGCACCCCTGACCCCACTATCAGTTCCCCTGCCTTCCCCACTGCTCACACTTTAGAGGGAATATTTGTAAAGGGAAAGCCTATTGCGCCCTCCCACTTGGTGGGAAGTGTTTATGGGCATTCAGCAGGCTTCTCTTTAACAACATTCTCCAAAACATGTAGACAGCAGGAAGGGGCAAGGATGCTGTGACCCCAAAGGCAGTGGGTGCAGCCCCAAGTGCTCTCTCCATGTGATTATAATTGTGTGGAGAGGAACAAGTGAAGAGGGCTTATGCCAAACAAATACTGCTACGTCTGCCAATTGGATTACTTCTCATAAAAAGGCGATGATGAGAGATCAGGTACTCTGTACAAAGAATTACCTGCATCTTCATTATGTCACCTCTGTTGCTCTCTTCTCTCACACACCCAGCCCGTCCTATTAATTCTTTTCTTTATTTCTGTCTTTTGTGTGTGCACTAAACAGGTATTTAAGATCTCTGGCCATCAATACAACATTCATCATCGACACAAAAAATGTTTGCCAGTGTGTGACTTTATGCTTACAGCCTCTTCTTAAATTTCTTGTTGCCACAAGGCCTTCAGATAAGCCTTGGTAACAAGACCATGTACTTACTAGCAGTGCGGCGTTTTACTTTCTAATCACATGTTCAAGATGTAGGGAGCGAAGCACACAGTAGCAAAGGATAATTTATTTCAAGAGGTTGCCCTTTAAGTCAAGTATCTCTTGAATTTTTAAGAAGCTTGATTGTTTGGTTTAAAAAGAAAATTATAAACATTTAAAGTAACTCCCGACTGAACAGCCAGTGGCATAGATACACATTTTCCGTATGTATTACGAAATATAATCACCTAAGAAGTGGCGTTTAGGAAAATAAAATTATTTCCATTTAAATGTACATATCAACTTGTTTGAAATGAGTTGGGAAGCTTACCTCTTGCCACTCTTCATCAAAGAATTGGATTCTGTTTTGAGGCCTGCAAAATATTTCTATGAAAATTAAGATGAACTTCATTTTAATATGGTAATCCCGTCTTACAAAGAGGTTGGTTGTATTTTTTTGAATTCAGGATTCATTTGTTGCTAGGGTTAAAAAAAAGGATTAGGTATCTTTATTCACATAGAAAATGATACATCTGCATGTTGTTTTGAAAGCGGCATGCAAATGCAGAAGTGTCATCCTGTCAAAAGTTATCAATAAGAGCAGAACTGGAAAGATCAAGCATGTAAAAATAGAAGTTGTTGGCAAATGCAATTACACTTGCACCCCCACCCCTTAATGATATTTTTATTGTCTACAGTATTCACGGTGTATTCAACTGCTAGAAAAACTGGTAGCAATGCCATGCCATGAGATTGAAGATGATTATGTGGAAAAATTCCGCAAGCAATTACCTGTACAATCCAAAAAGCAGAACATAGAACCCCTCCAGTATGATGAGCAGGGCCTGGTGTTCAGTACCGCAGAAGGTAACTTTTTGTTCTTGTTTTTCCTTTGTAGAGAAAGGGGTACCGGTAGTTCTTGGTAGACCTGAGAAATGAAATATGTTCTAGTATTTTCCTGGTTGTCCATTCACAAGCATGGAAAGGGCCATAGCTCAGGGCTAGAGCATTTGCGTTGTGTACAAAATGACACAGGTTCAAATTCCCCAGCATTTCCAGATAGTGCTGTGAGCACCTCTTGTCTTAAACTCTGAAGGGCAGCTGCCAATCAATGTGTAGATGGATCAGAGGTCTGTGCAAGATGGATCAGAAGGCATCTTCCTATTCTCCTATGATGTTGAACCAAGAAATCCTGCCCCATATGTGGAAAAATGGCATAGTAGTCCCATTGAAGTCACTGGGCTTTACTTCTGAGTAAACACACAGGCTTACGATCAGGCAGTATTCACACCTGGCTTCATGATAAAAGAATACAATGCATTGTGACTGTATCTATTAAGCAGTGTTTTTCATTTATGGGTTTGTTTGTTTTTTAACCTGACAGTTCATTTGGGCTAGTTCAGTACCTTATTTTCTTAACAAGCAAAGCTGTTCAAATTTCACTTGTTGTTAACCCAGTTTTCACAACACCACAGTGACTCAGATTGATAAGATTCTGGGCTTGTGTGTGTGTTAATTCTTCCATTTAATTTTACTGACTATGCTGAGAAAGATTATAGACTATGGCTGAATCTTCTAAACATGCTGATGATATTTTCATACCAATGAGACTTAATCAAACAAATACGGGTATTTGTTGAAAAACATAAACTTTTGTTTAAAGATTTTCAGTATCCTATGTGTAAAGATTATCTGAAACCTCTGCAGAATAGTAAGGAATTCTTTTTTGAAAACATTATTTGTATCAGTAGTAGATTGCATCATTTTATTTTCTTACATCCCTAAATGCATAATGGGCATGATCAAAACAATTTGTAACTGAGTTCAGTGGGACTTACTCCCAGGAAAGTGAATATGGGATTGCAGTCTTAAAAACATAGACATAGTCCCATGTATGACCTGTTCACATGCCATAGTAAGCCGCAGTTACTGTTTTACTGTGAACACAGAGATTACTCCCACATTGTTCATCCCATACCAAGAGCAACATACCACAATCTCTAATTTAACAATACATCTGAACTGGGGATTGTAACAAGCTGTGTTTGTTTGACTCCAAACTATGATCTGAAGCCAAGAAAAGGCTTGGCTTCAAATCAGGGTTGGTTTGGAGTTAAGCAAACCACAATCCCTAGTTTGGAAGTAATGCTAAGTCGGGGATTGTGGTCTGGTGAAACTTCTCACCCTAGCGAAAGGGTGTTGTGTGTGCATCTGCACATTCACAGTAAACCATTAGCTATAAATTACCACGATGTATGAACACAGCCATTGATTGTGCTAATGTGCCGTTTCTTCGTTGATAAACGTTCTTCCCAGTTCGCAACAAGCTGCCTTAAGGTTCAGGTCCATCACTTCTTCATACTTATTATTTAAAATACTTATATCCTACCATTCCATTGCACTTGCTGTTCTCAATGATGCTTACGACAGTTTTAAAAACTAAAATGAAACAGAAATTAATCAACAATAATCAACAGCTGGGGAAATCTCACTGCCCTAAAATCTTGCAGTGGCACATTGAGCTAACCTTAAAAATCACTTTATCTGAAGTCCTATGGCTTTAAGCATATCTTATTTCATTTGAAGTAAATGAGACGAGCTGCTAAGTATTTATGCTTAAACAGAGTTTTGGGTCACTATTAATGAATAATTCTCCACGTATGTTGTATAGGTCAGTCTAACTATTTATCTTATCAAAATCCAGTTTCTCTGTTGAAGATGCTGGCTGCCATTTTGAATTCTCAGAGTATGCTTCCCTCTGCTGGAGGAAAAAAAGAGAAATATTCATAGCAATGGCGGCAATATGAATATTTTATCCACCATGTCCCATTTTTCTTCAATGGGATGAGACATTTTTGTTCTTGCCGTTTATCCCTTTTTTCAATTTATTCAAATCTTTTCAGTATTTTTATAACAACTACTTGCACGGATGGAGAGAGATTATGTGTAAAGCCTTTGTTGTCGAAAGATGCTAGTGTCTCTGCCATAAGACAATAATACTAATCTCAGGGCTTAGCCATACCACTTGGGTTAACCAGCAGCTAAATAATAAATAATAATAATAATGCAAATTTCCTTGGTATCATTTTAGCAACCACAGATAAACAGGAAGCATCAGAACCCACTCAGTGGCCAATACCTAGAATAACAGTCCCTATTTATTGGCTATGAGATGGACTCTCTGTTGTTGTTGAACAATTGAGGCAGCTTTACCATACAGAAGTGTCAAAAGGCTGGCAACTCAAGTCTTTCCCATTCCAGAACAAATTTAGGCACTAAATCAGTATTGGGCCCCAGGATGGATAAAATAGCTTTTGTTACATTACAAATAGAAACTTTGCCTCATAGGAAAAAGAAACATGGTCAGTACTGCAGTTGGCCAGGAAACAATGCTGTATGATGAACTTGGAATAAATAATATTTATTATGAGAGAATTTCATTTTTGCTAGGATTTTCCCATGATAAGCATGCCACATTTGCTTTTTGAGATGCTTGATATAAACGTGTGTTATTTTTTCAAGGCTGGAGAAAGACAGCACAAGCAACCGTTAAGGTTTATGACAATGGAAGTGGGAAAATTACTATAAATGGAGATGATTATATACTTTACTTTCCAGTGTTGCAGGACAGGTGAGTGAACTATGTCAGTGTTTACTGTAGTTAGTTATTTTATTTAATTTTTTTCAAGGGGATATGTTGCTGAAACAAAGACTATAGCCAGTCTAGTCTTAGTAAAGACTGCTGCCCTGGGTGACTTTGAGAGGAAGGTAAGAATATGAATTGAATAGGTTTCTTAGTTTCTTTAGTTTTCATTTTTGTTTAAAGATTGAGGTTGTATTACATGTGCACACCACCCTACCATCAACACTTAAAAAAAATAATTGGGAGCATCTTATTTCTAGCCATTGTTTAACCAAAGTCACAAATGTATTGAGTTGAATACCGCCCATCAAGAGGACTTCCAGGAAGATGATGGACTAAAGAGATCTCACCTGGAGACTCTTCCATGCCACCCGATAAAACCTGGGATCCCCGAGTGCAGGATTGCGCTGAAAAACACCAAAGTCAAAAGCATTTGTAAACAGCTAGACTATGGCTGAACGAGTGGCATAAATATATTAAAAATAAAAAATGTTTCTCTCCTGGGCTAAAACATTTCCTTCTATCACTGTGTTTTTGTTTTTTGCACTCAAACTGGATAGGAAGTCTGCATGATCTCATTTTGTCATAGCACCTAATACAAGTCAGAATCCTGGGGCCACCTTGAAACTGATCTGAAGCTTTGTGTTTGTTCATCTTACCACCAAGTGGATTGTTCCACTTGAGAAAATGTTCCATGCAATGTGAGAGAGTGATGATGCAAATCCATTTATCAAGGCAGGATTTCAGAGATACAGTGCGCCTAGTCTAGTTAATCTTGGGCACAGATTGGAACAGAGGGGTCTTCTAGGTGCCATTTATGCAAGAGCCCTACCAGGTTGGACCAAAGGCATCCTGTTTGTATCTAAGGCTAGATCAGGCATAGGCAAACTTGGCCCTCCAGATGTTTTGGGACTACTACCCCCATCATCCCTGACCACTGGTCCTGTTAGCTAGGGATCATGGGAGTTGTAGTCCCAAAACATCTGGCGGGCCGAGGTTGCCTATGTCTGGTCTAGATTAATGCATTTAAACTCACAAGAAGGCTGCAGTTTCCTTTCTGGCTTGTCCCCAGCAGCTGATCTTTAGAGGCCTGCACAAGTTGTTCCCCACCAAGCCAAATGCAGCCTTACAGAAGCTTAACAAAACTCCTTTGTTGTCTGTGGAACTGCAAAAAAGAGAGAGGGGGTCATGTTGGTTATCTTTCTTCCTTTGCAAATGAGCCTGTTTTAGATATTTGCCTTGGGAGTTTTCATTTGACATAGTTTTATATTAATGTCATTTTGCTATGTTTGTCATTAAAGGCAAGCTGAATTTTACACACACACACACACACACACACCCCATAAAAGAAGTAAAATGTGGGATAAAAACGCAATTACAAACCATACAGCACCTAGCACGGTGCCTTACAGTTGATACAACAGGCAAAAAATAATAATCAAGCAGTCCACCCAGACCCTCCACAATTTTGTGGGGAAAGATCGGGAACCACTGATCTAGATCATTTCTACCTGTCTCCCTGATTGCTGGTGTTACAGCTGGACTACATGAGTCAATAATGCTGGATGCATTTGTATGTTTTTCAGAGAACAGCTGATGTTCCCCTTCCAGTTTCTTGATCGCCTGGAGAAGCACGACATGGTCTGCTCTGTTTCTGGGGGAGGAAGAGCAGCACAGGCCGGAGCGATTCGCTTAGCTTCCGCAAGAGCATTGTGTAGCTTCGTCACCGAAAACGAGGTGGAGTCCATGAGGCAAGGTATAATCATGAAGAAGGAAGTTGCCCTGGCTCATCTGTGTGTTTTGCATTAGAAACGTTTGGGCTGAATCCAGCATTGCTTAAGTGGACATCCATTCACACAGCAGGACTTTACCCTTCTTTCCTCTTCCACCCCCAGCAATCCCTTTGTACCCCCCCATTTGCTCCAGGAGGTCCCCCAACCATCCGGAGCAGATGAGGGGGAGGGAGAAAAGGGGGACATCTTGCTGCCTGAACAGAAATCTATTCCTTGAGGCATGGAATCCATTGGCTGCAACTCTTATGAAACCCGCTCATGAAAAGTGATTGTACTTCATATTTTTAAAAGCATACAATCTCACCATTAGCTTATCTCATCCCTCTGGGCTTCAACTTGCACCTTCCCGTTTTCTACTCCTAAGTTCAGCTGCTGTTGTGAGTGTAGTATAGAAGCACCGTGACTGAACTTCTAACCTTTCTCTCGCCCCTGCAGCTGGTCTCCTAACAGTTGATCCACGTGTGAGAGAGCGGAAGAAGCCTGGCCAAGCGGGAGCCCGCAAAAAGTTCACCTGGCAGAAGCGCTAAATTCAGAAGTGAAACAAAGTGCATTGCAGCTGTTGCGATGGATAAATTTTAGTCTTGTGGATGCATGTAAATATATATCTATATATTTGTAATTAAATTGTTTCTCTCCCACCCACCCCCAATTCCCATCCATGTTTTTTCTTCTTTTACGAAAAGGGACAAAACAAAAAGACATCAGTTGGAGGTATTAAACTTGCTTGATGTCAGAATTGCTTTCCTACTAAATGAACAGCGGGAGCTAACTTTAATATATGTGGGGACAGGATAGAGTGGAACAGAATAGAGGCAGCTGGACATGGAAGGAAGTACAGAACGAGGCAGCAGTTGTAGGACAAATAGGGATGTAGCGTGAGTTGCTCTTCAAGAGCTCTGCCATTTGTTGTTAAAGCAGAAGCTACAAAGGTCTTGAGCCTTCAGTATGAAATAACAGGACAATGAATTGTTTCTTCCTTGGTGAAACTATTAGGAATCCTCTCTGAAAGCAGCATGGTTGGTCTATGTTCTGTCATCATATGCAAGTCATATTTAGAATCTGGGATGCCCCAGGTTTGCATGAAAAATGTGCCATTAATTACATAAAAACACCAATCGAAAGTATATCTTCTTTGCAGCTTTTAATCCACATGCAAACTATTTTAATCAGTTTTAAAAATTTAATTTAATTCTGGCTTTCAATACAGCCTTCTTACCACAAGATGGAGCTGTTTACAGTCTACCTTACAAAATTACATAGGTTTCCAAAGGGGGCAAAAATAAGGAAACGTGGAGATTGTGTAGAATTGCATCAGACTTTCTAACACACATATGCTTTTGAAACTATTTAAATCATGAGCTCAGTTATTGTTGGAGCCCAGACTGTTTTACACAATACTCTTTTTTTTGGCATTGCTGCCTAACTAGTGTAAGTAAGGTCACTAATTTGGAGGGTTTTTAATTGCTTGAACATTATGAGGGTTGCAATAATTAGTTGATTGGTTACAGTAATCAATTTGCAAACCTTTTGATAAACTAAAAAGGTGTCCCTGTTAATCAGGCAGCCTATGTTTAATACAAGTCATTACAAAAACCCCAGGAAGCAGATAGCATCTTAAGAGACATCTTCTCTAAAATAATTTGTGCTTCAACACCTGTATGCATTATCTAAAACTGAAGAATGCTTTTTTTCTTTCCAGAATTATTTTATTCGTATGCAGATTTATGCAATTATCATACGGTTAATGTACTATGATTATCTTAATTACTAGCCCTAACAATTATTATTTGGGAGGGGATGAATGCTGTGGGAGACTTACGTTAATGTCAAAGACCCACTGAGGATAGAGGAATAATTGTTTGAGCTACACAGGAACAGATACTGTGAATTCAGGCAGTAGGTAAATAACATGTCTCTGTATTAATGCATTACATGATCATTATCTCTTACCATTGTAAATAACAGCCTGGATAGCTCAGCTGGTTAGAGTGTTGTACTGATCACACCAAGGTTGAAAGTTCAATCCCCGTATGGGACGGCTGCACATTCCTGGATTGCAGGGGGTTGGACTAGATGATCCTCAGGGTCCCTTCCAACCCTACAATTCTCTGATTCTAAAACAGTGTTGATAAATTCAATTACCTGCTTTTTTATGGACAGTGGCTTTCTATAGAGCCTAGCCTGTGAAACGCTGGGCAGCAGCCCCAGCATAATGGAACCATGGCCTATACAGGTGACAATGCAATAGTTGAAAGAAAAGAAACTGGATAGTGAATTGTGGGTAACCAGTTCCGTTTTGTTGTTGTTGCATCTCAGAGACAGCAGCTGCCCATCCTCCCAATGTAAATAATGTACTTAAAGGTGCAAGAGAAAATAAGAAATCACAGCATTCCTCTCTGAGAAGCCAGCAGTACCAATATATTGACAAGCTATTTAGACCAGCATGTCCAAAGAACACCCAACCCTTGAAATTTTAATTTGCACCAGAAGATTTTGCAGAGAAGCCAGCTGGAACACAACTTTTTTCTGACCGTTGTGAGGAAGATGCTTCCACGCCACGTGTTTAGAGTGGAATTGCCATTCTTCGCTTACTGTTTATGAGGTATCCGTACGACGGCATCATCCAATCATTGTCATCCTGTTTTTCCCCAATGGCTCTTCTGCCTTACATCGATGAGACCACAAAAAGTGAATTTTCAGACGAATGAAAGAGTAACACAGGCTTCACACCTGTACGATGCCTTTAGGTTTACTCTTCCATCTTTTTTAAAAAAGTAATTTTTTCCCTTAGAATATTGTATTTATTGAATTAAATTTAAAAGTATTTCAAAACCGCTTAATGTTTTAAACATTTCCAAGTGGTGTTCAACAGTATGAATCAACATAAAAACACTTAAATCAATATCAAAACAGAAGCCCTTTGATTCAGAGATCAGGGAAAGCTGGCACAAACAGATACACCTGAATATATCTGAAGCAAATAACTGTTGCTTCACGTATAGCAGAGTGAAAGGCATTCCAAAGTGGTGTAGCAGCAGCAGAAAATGTCCATTTTAGAGCTATCATCCTATGTTCTGTAGAGTGGTGCCATGAGTAACATTTCCCTGGGTGATCTTAGAAGTCTGTATTGGGATGAGTACCCTGCCCCCAAGTTTTTGTGGGCTTTATATTGTTAATAAACATTTACATGGCCCTGTGACTAGTCAGTAGCCTGTGCCGTTCCCTCAGCATAAATGTAATAGCTGCATGTCCAGGTATTCCACTCAACAATCACTGCAGGGTTCTGGAGCGGCTGCAGCCTGTCTCAAAGTGGGATGGACACAGAAAAACTGCAGTATTCCTGACAGTGTGGACAATTCTGCTTGTAGATTATCGCTAGCATAGCACTAGCAAGAACCCTGTAAGGTAAAGTAAGTAGAATGGAAAGCGAAATACTGGTGGACAACAAAAGAGGTTTAAATGCACTCTCAACGCAAATCTTTAAAAATACAGTTTTAAGCACAGAAAATTGGGAAACACTGGCCTGTGAGCGCTCCCAATTGGGGAGCCTTTACCAAAGGCATCATGGACTTTGAAGAAGCACGAACTCAGGACAAAAAGGAGAAACAAGCTAAGAGGAAGGCTAAGAGGAAGGCATGTTTGGCAAATCCTCAATGTGATCAACTCCTGCTCGGAAACCTATGTCCCCACTGTGGCCTCCACAGTCACTTCTGGACTCACTGTTAAGACCATGTTCATGGAAGACAGTCTTACTCGGTTACGAGTGATCGCCAAAGAAGGAGGTCAGTAGTTATGGTGACTAATTACTATTGCTTTAAAATATTTAAGCAATAATAATTAGAGTCACCATGACTACTGACCTTCTTTGGTGATCACTCATAACTGAGTAAGATAGTCTTCCATGAATAATTTGGATCTGACTATTGGAGGACCCCAAAACATTTGCAGATACATTGCCCTTTAATGTATGGTGATTGTCAAATCACCTCTGGGTTGCCCTTTAAAAAGGAATGTTCACTCTTAGGATGTATGTTCCTGTTCAATTGTGTTTTCTACATTTTGAAGAAAGCTGCTTAAAGATCTCTGTTGTCAGGGTCCCTTTTATGCAAATATCATGAATAAATGCTCCAAAATGTTTTATAAACAGGCATCTCTTGAATCATGGCACTGCCTTCCTGACTTTGATTCTTGTGATTAGATGTTTTCTCGCTCTCCCTTGTGGACCATTCTTTTCCCCCTAAGCTGCTCTTGAAGCTTGACTTTCATTCCAGTGGATAATTAGCCATCTATTATGTTTTATGAAGATGGTAATGTCAAGAAGAAAGTGGCACAATTACAGTTTACATACAGATGTAAGCTCCGTACTCTGTGTGCTTTGGGAGTGGCTCTAAATGTTCTGCAGATGTAGTTTTTGTTGTCTTTAGTTCCATTTGCTCACTTCATTGCTTTTTGTTTATCGGTTGGTGATAAGGAGAGGGAGTGGGGAATGGGGAAATGTTCCATACGAGCCACATAGTTTTCTCTTGACTGATAACTCGGTAGATCAGGAGGCTCTTAATCTCAGGGTCGTGGGTTCAAGTCTCATGTCGCACAGAAGATTTATGCATTGCAGGAAGTTAGACTAGATGACCCTTGGGATCCCTTCCAGCTCTACCATTCTAGGATTCTATGAATGCAGGATGCCAGTCCTTCAGTTATGCTGTGGGTGGGTGTGAAAAGGCATCCATCTGTGGAGTCAAACTGTTGCGTTAGCAGCACTGACGTGACCTCTCTGGGACACAAACTTGGGCACTGCGTATGGAAGTCCTGGGCTGCTGCCCAGACAACAAGACCTCGCTGATGTGGTCCAAAGGAAAGCAGAGCAATATGTTTGGCACCAGCTTAGTTGCAGGAGTTGCCAGAAGGAAGGCATACAAAGCACCATCCAACCGTTTTAGGGACTGCACTCTGGATTTGTGCTGGGCTTGCTCCTTAGCCTTTTCTTCTCCCAAAGATACCGCACAAGGCAGTGGAGGTTTAGGACCAGAGTTTTTCTTCTCCTAGATGGGCTACCTTCCCAGGTGAACAAGCCAAAAAGCACCTTCTTGACTGTTGGACCCACTATTGGTCTTGTCTATTCAATACACTGGAGCCTGCCTTCGCATGCAGGTTTAGCCGGCCAGTCAAAGCCGTTTCCTGGGGTGTGGCCACTATCGCATGCTGACAACTTCTAGGAGCCACAAGAGAGAACTGGGTCCAAGGGTCATCCAGTCCAACCCCCTGCAATGCAGAAATCTCAACTAAAGCATCCATGACAGATGGCCATCCAACCTGAGCACTTCCTATGAAGGGGAGCCCACCACTTCTCTAGGGAACAGTTCTCACAGTTCTTTATTGTGGAACAGTTCTGACTTACCGTCAGAAAGTTCTTCCTGATATTTAGTCGGAATCTCCTTTGTGGTAACTTGAAGCCATTGTTTCGAGTCTGACCCTCCCGAGCTGGAGAAAAGAAGCTTGCTCCATCTTGTAAGATCTTGTAATTTTGTTTAAAAAAAAAAAGCCGCTGGGGATGGGAATGGTTGGCGGTATAAAGACATGTATCTATTTTTGTTTCCGAAAAAGAGCGGGCCCTCGCTTGTTGGTTGTGGACCGCGGGGGAGCGCCTGTAGAGGGAGCGCTTTCCCCTTCGTCCTCGGCCGCCTCCGAGCCCTGGAGCCGCTTGGGCGCGGATGGGCGCTCGGCGGGAGCGCAGAGTGCGCGCTGGATGGAGCGCGCCGGGGGCGCAGCGCTCGCCCCCGCGGCTGCCTGCTTCCTTGCAGCGGAAACGAGGTACGTGGCTCGGATGCGCGCACGCGTTGTCTGGAGGGGCAAGATACCGGATTTTTTTTTAATTTGTATTTTTTTAAGCGTATACGGGGAATGGAGAAACCTCCTGCTCCCTTTTAACCATGCATACTCATCTGGCCTGAATTAAACTCAGCAGCCGGGGATCATCATGCACAGCAGAAAAGAGAGAGGAGGGGGGTGGGAGCCGTGCGTTTCCCGGTGCTGCAAGAAACTGAAGCCCGGGCTGGCTGTTTGCATGGCGCTGCCTGCGGTAGTTGTCTAGCGCCAAGGTTGCAGCAGTTTGGTCTGTCTGGGAGCTCTGATGGTGCGCTTCGCTATCCTGCCGGTTTTCTTAACAGCAACCTGTCTCTCTTGATAGGCATTTTCCCAAAAACTCTTCCTCCACGACCACTAAATCGGGGTGTGTGTTCTGAGTTGCACCGATCTCTGTAAAATGCTACGCGGGTCCGTATTATGTAACTAGCCAGCACTTAATTTTCTGCCTCCTCATCTTTTCTTTTTTTAAATTGCACTTCAGCATGTGCAGCGTAGAAACGAACTGCCAAAGCTGGTAAGGAAACAGTGCTTGTATGCAGGGTCCTTATGAAGGGATGTGGTCAAAAATGTTAATGAGTGGGAACTTCGCTGAAATGATGGCTCAGTTGGAAAGCCAACAGTCCCTTGTGGGGAAACCCTGTTTGATATTGCAGGGGTTCCCGTTTTCTCTCCTTCCTTGGAAGTTTTCAAGCAGAGGTTGGATGGCCATCTGTCATGGATGCTTTGGTTGAGATTCCTGCATTGCAGGAGGTTGGACTTGATGACCCTGTGGTCCCTTCCAATTCTTCCATACTGTGAGTCTTTGATTCTAATACATATGCAATTAGGAAAAGTAAAAAAAAAAAAGCTGCAAATTTTGTAACATAGAAAAATAAGTGACCACACAATACCTTGATATTTATTATTCTGGACACAGAGATAAAGATCTTTCTGTGTTTTCTCAAATTAGCTTTCCTTAACAGTGCTGTTTGCTGTTAGTAATGCTTCTTGAGCCAAACTGAAGAGGAATAAATTCTGAGAGTGAAAGGAATGTGTAGGTCAGAAGTTCTGAGTCTTCCTAACTTACCCACAGCTTAGAGGTTCGCTCTCTGACGAGGCATTCCCCCCCCCCACGAGTTCACTTCAAAGGTTGGAGCCTAACCGAGAAGAAAATGATCACTGGGAAATAGACTGTGGAGAGTGGTAAGCCTCCAATGGATGAGGGATTTTTGAGGGGAAATTTACTGAGACCTTTCATGGATGCCACAGGAGTTCCATGTGGGCGCCAGGTTGGGAACCCCTGGGTTAAGCAGTTACCTCTCTCCCCCTGCCCCCAATAACTGGTACACTCTTTACTGAACGCACTTTTCCTCAAGTTTATATAACATATATGTTCTTACATCTCAGGAGAATTGCCTCATCTGTAATAATAGTAATAATAATAATAATAATAATAATAATAATAATAAATGCAGCAGTCAGCCTGATGTTTTTGTCTTTCTGTTCATTTCATATTTTAGTGTGTCCTATTTATTGTCCAGATTTCCAGAGTTTTGAAACCTTTCCATTTTTGGTGCTCATAACTTTGCTTCTTTCTCCCTTTCTGCCACCCCAAGTTCCTAATATTTTTACAAAACAGCTGAGCCTCTCTGGGGCAGTAACAGATGGAACAGCTGTTTCCTACTCCTGCTTGAAGTGGATCTCTCTAAAACATCTTCCAGCTCGGCGTCATCTCTTAAAATGCCTTTAGTTTAAAAAAACTAGATCCTTGACTTCCTTAGCCTAGTGACCGAGCTGAACCAAGCAGGCTGGCGTCTTAACTCACTTTGCCAATGATTCCGTCAAGATCCTGCACAGCATTTGGGTAAATCTATGCTTCAGACTTAAGGGACGCGGGTGGCGCTGTGGGTTAAACCACAGAGCTTAGGGCTTGCTGATCAGAAGGTTGGCGGTTCAAATCCCCGTGACGGGGTGAGCCCGTTGCTCGGTCCCAGCTCCTGCCAACCTAGCAGTTCAAAAGCACATCAAAGTGCAAGTAGAGAAATAGGTATCGCTCCAGCGGGAAGGTAAATGGCGTTTCCATGCACTGCTCTGGTTCGCCAGAAGCAGCTTAGTCATGCTGGCCACATGACCCGGAAGCTGTATGCCGGTTCCCTCGGCCAAGAAAGCGAGATGAGCGCCGCAACCCCAGAGTCGTCTGCGACTGGACCTAATGGTGAGGGGTCCCTTTACCTTTACCTTTATGCTTCAGACTTATGCCAGTTTAAGAGTTGTTCTTTCTCCTAATCCTGGGAACTGTCATTACAGTGTGTGGTGCAGTTCTGGCCTGCCCTCAGCCTTTTCTCCAAAAACCTACAGTTCAGTCAGCTTCTGTTTCCTAAGGATGGGCAGACCATGTAGTCCAACGCACCAGCTTAGCATCTCTCGGGGAAGCCTTGCAAACCTAGCACTAGTTAACACCATGACAGCCCACCTCCTTCACAACTTTCCCAAAATGACCCTTTCCTGAAGTACATCTCAATCACTAGCATGCTCTAGTTATCTCCTGCTTGGACTACTGCAATGCACTCTATGTGGGGCTACCTTTGAAAGTGACCTGGAAACTACAACAAATTCAGAATGTGGCAGCTAGGCTGGTGACTGGGAGTGGCCGCCGAGACCATAAAACACCGGTCTTGAAAGGCCTACATTGGCTCCCAGTACGTTTCTGAGCACAATTCAAAGTGTTAGTGCTGACCTTTAAAGCCCTAAATGGCCTCGGCCCAGTATACCTGAAGGAGCATCTCCACTCCCATCATTCAGCCCGGACACTGAGCTCCAGCTCTGAGGGCCTTCTGGTGGTTCCCTCACTGCGAGAATTGAAGTTACAGGGAACCAGGCAGAGGGCCTTCTCAGTAGTGGCTCCTGCCCTGTGGAATGCCCTCCCATCAGATGTCAAGGAAATAAACAACTATATGACTTTTAGAAGACATCTGAAGGCAGCCCTGTTTAGGAAAGTTTTTAATGTTTGATGTTTTTAATCTGTTGGGAGCCGCCCAGAGTGGCTGGGGAAACCCAGCCAGATGGGCGGGGTAGAAATAAAATAATATTAATAATAATAATAAATCACGAAGTAGCCTGGGCACAAAGGGGCACACACCCTCATCTTGCAACTGACACCAGAAGCTTCTCAATGTCAGACGAGGCCATTAAGAGTAAATTTTCCTATGATAACTTTTGCCCAGTGTAGGGTCAGAAGCACGTTCTGATTTACTGCATTATTTTCATTTTGATTGCACAGACTTCGTGTTTCTCCCTGTTACCCCATTTTCAAGATACCTTTAAAATAACCTGCTTAATTGGATACTGATTTTTGGACACACTCAAGGTTTGGTGGTTCCCCCGTTTTGCTTAGATCGTTTGGGTTAGACTAATAATACTTGATAAAGTGGCCAGGAGATCAGAAAAGGACGCAGACTGCAGTTGTCAAGGGGGAGACTTGGAAATTCTCCCAGTTTACATACTCCTGAGTAGACCACTGAAAGGGCATTCTTCCCCCGTCGTACTCTGAGATGCTTGAGAGTGAACCAGGGACTTTCTGTGCAAGCTTTCAGGAATCATTCTTTCTTAGCCCTACACCCAAGGATTGAACCTTTTGCACATGAAGCAGATTGTTTATTTATATAGACAATTTATATACCGCTTAATTATGTCTATCTCTAAGTGATGTATAGGAGGATCAGTACAATGGAACTGAAACGAGTTAAATCAATGAAATCAGTATTCCATTTAAAAGGTCTTCCATGGGCACCTGGCATGCAATAGGGAGGGACCTGTTGGACCTCAGCTGAAAGGGAGTTTTGTAAAATTGGGCCCACGGTACTGAACATACAGCAGCTGGTGGCTACCTAAGCCACGAGGGAGCACTTGGTAGATCCCTTGAAAATCCCAGGGATCTGGTAGAATGGTGATGGATCAGGTAGTTCCTAAGGTATCCTGGTCCCAGGTTGTTCAGGGCCTGAAAAACTTCTGTATCTTGAAGTTTTTGTTTGTTTGTTTGTTTGTTTGTTTGCCGTTTTATTATGTTTTTATATGTGTTGGAAGCTGCCCAGAGTGGCTGGGGTAACACAGCCAGATGGGCGGGGTATTATAATAATAATGCAAGAACGTTGGACAGATGGGTGGGGTGTAAATAATAAAATTATTATTATTATTATTATTATTATTATTATTATTATTATGCAAGAACGTTGGGCAGATTCATTCCTGCTGAGCTATAACTGATTGCACATTGCACATTGCAGGTAAACTTCTCATTGTGGGAATCCACTCACTTAAATAAGCCTATGATTGTGAGACTCACCCTTGCCTGACTGGTCTTTGTTTCTGGAAGTGTTCTGGTCTCATCCAGCCCAGTCGCACTTACGCTTTAGGGTGCTTTCCCCTAAATTTCCCAAATTGTCAGCTTGCTTCAAATATGCGCTATTCTCCCTTGGTTACGATGGATTGCTCGCTAATTTACCACCGAGGTCGTGTCTCCTTTTCAAGCGAGGGATTGCCATGGAGACACCTAGGCGGATACGAATGCTGTTTCCTTGCCTGAAGAGATCCGAGTCAACCGGCTAATGGAGCCCCGCTGAAGCCTTGTGTGGGGGAGAATGGGCATGCACAGCTCTCTGTGCCATTCACAAAGAGCTACCTTGCTGCGTCGGTTCATTGATCAGAGATAGCCCTTATCGCAAGGTTCAAGTTGGAAGTGCTGCTTTTGTCCAATATTTAACAAAGCACGTTTATTTAAAGACCAATGTTTCATTTCAACAGGAAGCATTTGGAACTGTCAGATTAAGTGGCTCATTTAAATATTGCCCATGTATCTCTGTCGTGTCAATTTCTTTCTTTTTTTAAAAAAATGGGGCAATTTTTCACTACCAGGCCTCACAGGCAGCAGGTTACAATGACAACAGATCAGCGGGTAGGTTGTTTCAAAACATCCTTTTCAAAACTTCTTTCTTAATTATTATTATTTTAATGGGGGGGGGGAAACCAATGTATCTTTTGTTGGGAATAAATTAAAGCAAACTTCTGGAGGAACATATCAGATGGTGGGGTATGATGATGATGATGATGATGTTGTTTATGTGAACAGGCTTTGTTTTATATTTCTTTCACAACTACCTTAGATCGTGGGTCCAGATCCAAGAGTTAATGTTCTGATACCTCAGGAGGTTGGCGGTGGGGAGCTAAACCAAAAAAGGCAATGCACCGGAAATTTATCACTCCTGGATATTGCAGGTGGTGAACTGCTAGCCTGCAGGTCGGATGTAGCTCATTGCATCTTTGGGTTCAGGCTTCTAACTCCACAGCTGCACCTAGCCACTGCGCATGGTTGCTGCATGAGGAAAGTTTTACGAGGCTGACAGCACATGGAGGGGAGAGTTAACACTAAACAAGAACTGTAGGAAGCAGTACCCCGACTCAGCAGTTGTTCTGAAGGGTTAGCTCAACATTCCTCAAATCTGCCTGTGGATGAAGGCAAGAATCAATTGACCTCTGATTATTTTGCTGAATCAGGAGCGGGGCACCTTTGCCCTCCAGAGGTTGCTGAACTGCAGCAGCTATCAGCCCTCAAAAGCGTGGCCAGTGGCTAGGGATGCTGGGAGTTGTGGTTCAGCAACCTCTGGAGAACCAAAGGTCCCTCACTCCTGGGTGGAATCAACCCACCTGAGCAAAGCCAAACCTGCAGGGGAATGCACTGACCATCACCCCCCTGCAGTTTTGGAAGATGAGGGCTACATATGAGTTGCATTTTGTGTGTGTGTGTGAACTTTTTAATCATACTAGAGCAATATTGGGAGGTGGGGGGACAAGGGATTTGGAGCAAACAGCCTAGGACCCTACAAGAGAACTTGCTCACGCCTAGGAGAGAACGGGAGCTGCTTGTTTGCTGCTTGTGGAGAGAACATTGTGCAGAAAAAGAACATCTTGTTATTGCTGAGCTGATGGTTCTGCAGAAGGGAACACTGCTGTTCCAAGGCACTTTTTCCTGCTTTTGTTACTTCCGATTTCTGATGTTCCAAATTGCATTATTGAGTAGACTGCATTACTTGAGCGGCTGCTGCAATACGATTATGTGTGTAAGTGTTTCAGCTGGTTTGTATTTATTTGTTACACCTAGGGCAGCCATATGTGCTTGTTTAATTCTCATGCCTGCTTCGTTCACAGAGAAAGGGAGAGGGAAATCCATTCTCTACAACAGGAGTGAGGAACTTGTGGTTCCACATAGGTTGTTGGGACTCCCATCAGACCCAGCCAGAATGGCCAAGGCTCAGGCATAAAGGAAGTTGTACTCCAGCAAAGATCTGGATGCTCCCTTCTTCATCTTAGGTTGCTTCATGCTGCTATTTTAAGCATTTATTTATTTATTTATTTATTCATTTATTCATTCATGCATGCAGGCTGATTCCTGTATCAGAGAAAGTCCGGTCCCAGCAAGGGGATTGGCTTCTGAATACAGAGCGGGATTAGACCACCATTCAGGCCTCTGGTACAGAATGTGTTCGCTGTAGCCGTCAGCAGCCATGAAACCTGATCCCACAGTAATGAAACTAATATAATTGACACACTGTGGAGGTAATCACAAGGTGCCAATATTTTTCTGAACATGCTGAACCATGTTACAACTCGGAAGCTTGCTTTTGCTTAATGTTTGTCCATGCAATTTTGATTTGAATATTTCAATATGATTGTTTAGAAATACTATAAACAAAAAGGTTTTAAGGTTCATTCTGAAATGGAGCTATTAAATGGCCAGGCAACCAGTTTCCAAGGTTTTCCCAGTCACTGAATAAGTGGCTTACCAATGTAATAGATCTAAATGTAAGTTTAATATAGAAGCTAGCTGTTGTAAACCAAGAAGTGGCACTTTGTTGTATGATATTGAGTATTCAGTACCTTGTCCATACTTTTTCGATGGAAAGGAAACCATCAATGTATCCATATTACTAAAAACCAATAGATGAGTTACCACCATATTTCTTTTCTCTGATTTTCCAGAGCCACGTCTCTCTGAAGATACGCACTTGATAATGGCCATGTTTCTATTGGGGAGCTGCAGAAGCCTGTGCTTCTCTAAAATTGCTGCAACCTGCTTTGTCAACGCTTGCTGAAGAAACATTTTTTTCAGACAGACTTAGCCATAGACTAACACCTGCTTTAAGTTTGTATGGCAAATGGCAGCCACCATTGAGATAGCAGGAAGAGTGTTTTGCATCTCGGATGCCGACGTTTTGCACTGTGATGGCATGCAACCAGACTCCTGCAGACTTCTTTGTCGCTCCGAATGCAAGCACCTGGCTCGCAGACTCCAGTTACACAGTGCTGCCCACCCCGCTCAGGATACTACTGGCCATTATCATGCTATTCATGATTGCTGTTGGGTTTTTGGGCAATGCTGTCGTCTGCCTGATTGTCTACCAGAAACCAGCCATGCGTTCGGCGATCAACCTGCTTTTAGCTACCTTGGCTTTCTCGGATATCATGCTGTCGTTGTTCTGCATGCCTTTCACCGCGGTCACTATTCTGACGGTGAGCTGGAACTTTGGGGCTCGCTTCTGCCGAATATCTGCCATGCTGTACTGGTTCTTCGTCTTGGAAGGCGTCTCTATACTCTTGATCATTAGTGTCGACCGATTCCTCATCATCGTCCAGCGCCAAGATAAACTCAACCCCCACCGTGCCAAAGTCATGATTGCGGTTTCTTGGGCCTTTTCCTTCTGCATCTCTTTCCCTTCAGTGGTTGGGTGGATGTTCGTAGAAGTCCCAAGCCGCGCTCCCCAGTGTGTCCTGGGCTACACAGAATGTCTTGCAGACCGAGCCTACGCCGTGATGCTTCTTGTGGCTGTTTTCTTTGTCCCATTCAGCATCATGCTGTACTCTTACCTTTGCATCCTGAACACTGTCCGTCGCAACACCGTCAGAATCCACAACCACGCTGAGAGCGTCTGCTTGAGTCAGGTGAGCAAACTAGGCCTCACCGGGCTGCAGAAGCCTCACCAGATGAACGTCGACATGAGTTTCAAGACCAGGGCCTTCACGACTATCCTCATCCTTTTCGTTGGCTTCTCTCTGTGCTGGCTTCCGCACACGGTGTTTAGCCTGATGTCTGTGTTTAGCAGAAATTTCTACTACAGCCCTTCTTTCTACATCACCAGTACCTGTGTGTTGTGGCTGAGTTACCTGAAGTCCGTGTTCAACCCTGTCATCTATTGTTGGAGGATCAAGAAGTTCCGTGAGGCCTGTCTGGAGTTCATGCCAAAAACATTCAAGATCTTCCCCAAAGTGCCTGGACGAACGAAAAGGAGAATAAGACCAAGCACAATTTATGTCTGTAGCGAGCACCAATCCGCAGTTTAGGAACCATAAAAAAACTGAGCAGCTTGTATCTTCCGTTACTGCCCTCGCAGCACCATGTTGTTTTCTTTAATGTATTGACTGTAACCCAGAAAACTTGGGGAGTTTTGTTCTTGTTATCCATTAAACTGAAGCACTTCCCGCTTCCCACACTAGTCTCGTTGTCAGGTTAAACAAGTGTTGTGGTCTTACCAAATACACTGCCAAATAAAATATACTGCCTGTATCATTCTGTTTTCTTCTACTTAGGAAAAAAGCATCACCAACACAACCAAGCACACTCAGTGAAATAATCAGTATCGGATTTTAGCTCCATGACTCCCCATTATGTTATTTAGGTTTGTCCTGCGAAGAGCAACACGCGGCAACAAATCAGCAGTGTGAAGTCCGACAAAACACAGTAAGGCACAGATCTCGCCTTACGTTTTATCTATCGTTTTGCACAACCTAGCAAAAGTTGGTTGTGATTTAAAACACTTAATTTCATGGAAGAGCCCAGGTTATGTATGTGCTGTTAAATGCAAGATCACATTTTGTTCTTTCCAGGAATAGCACACCAGCTGTGGAATACCCTTACCTGAGAGGCTCATCTGGCACCTTCTGGTGCCAGGAGGATGTTTAATTCTCTTACACCCTTTGTGATTTTAACATCTCAGCTATAATCCATTGTTTTACATCATGTATCTTGTTTACTATGTGAAAACTAGTTCAATATATATATATATTGGCTGCAATTGTTTCTGTATTTATTTATTAATGTACTAAACGGTTTTTTATAGTTTCCTGCTTGTTTACTGGTTGTAGGAGGTTATTAGGCAGCCACACAAATGCCATGATAAACAATGCCGCACCTAGTCTGGGCCTTAAGTCTACAACTCCCATCATCCCAAGCTAGTAGGACCAGTGGTCAGCGATGGTGGGAATTATAGTCCAAAAGCAGCTGGAGACCCAAGTTTGGGAAACCCTGCTTTAAACAGTCCGTTCTATTCAGTCACTAGCTAAGCACAAGAGTTGACCGAGCCTTCTGGGAGGAGAAAACTCTTTGCCCATTTTCGTTCCAAGGACTTTTGCTTCAAGTACAAAAGCCTGTGTCAGGTGTGGGGGACCTTTGACCCTCCTGATACTGCTGAACTGCTCCCCCCCCCCCGCCCACCACCAGCCCCAGAGAGCGGGGGATGAAGGGAGTTGTTCAGCTGCATCACACCTGCATTATAAGGTGCAGAAAAGCAACCAAAGCTTGCTTTGGGTTTTCTGGAGGAATAGCACACAGCCTCCCCAAAATAAATGTAAAGGTTTCACCCCAAAGAGTCAGCACTGCTTTTCCAATCTTTTAAAATGAATATTAGGAGTGACCCAGAGCAACACAGATAGGTGTGTATGTTTGTATGTATGTACAAATAATGTAGTAAAACAGCACATTACCTACACACAGTGGTGTCTTTTAAAAAAAGAAGTTTGGCACGCTATACTTCCGTATCCACAGAGCATTTATTAAGTGTTATCAAGCTTACTCCGCACCATCGCGATGCAACCACGGATGTTGTGGTGAATGCATCCCTTAATCCCTTTAAATGAACCCATTCTTGCTAAGGAGCTCAGAACCGCAGATCATTTCTTCACGCAACCTCAGGTGTAGACTCTTCAAAAGCTATACCTGGGGTTACCGGTTACATGTGTTTGCCCTAGGGGGACGTCAATATAAAAACCATTTCATTCAACTGTATTTACAGAACATCTGTATGATAATAAATAAGTTGTTACATTTATTAAAAGACTCTTCCTTCCCACCCACCCACCCCCACCTCTGGTCGATGGTTTATGCACCCAGGTGACAGACCCCGGTGGTTTCGCTGCAATTAGTAGTGTCAGAAACAGAGGGTTTTTTTCCCACAGCATGGTGATCCTGTCATCATGCCTCCTCTCATCTCTCTCCCCCCCCCCCCGGCCCCCGTTTGAGCAGGAGCTTGCAAGAGGTCCTAGCGCTTCCAATAGGTTTTGTAACAAATGGACTTGCATGGCAGAGAAGAAAGGACAAAGGCTCAAAAGTGCAACAAATCGTTTTTGTTTTGTTTTTTTTACAAAGAAAAACCCAGTATCAAGAGCACAGAACAAGTTCATGATGCTGTCCCGGCAGGCAAAATTTAGACCCGGCAGAGGACATAATGCAGGCTATGCTCTACTCTTGAGAGAAAGTGCTCCTTCATGCCACTTATTCAAGAGACAGAATCGGTTTTCTGGGGAAGAGTTGTTTTTGCTCTCCTTCCAAGACCACTTGATCACCGAATTCAGTGCAAGTTTTAATATATGTATATGTATTTTTAAAAGCTTTTCCGTTCCCCACCCCCTCCCCAGCACCCTTACCGTGAGGAAAGTATTTGTTCATTTATATAAACACCTGCAATTTCTTGTGCTGCCTACATTCATAAGAGATCAGCAGTTTAAGAGGCCGTGTTTCACATTGAACGAAAGTCCTGCCCATCAACCCAAGGGCAACCTCCTCTCTCCTCGACTTATTTTTGTTCTTTCGCCCAGCAGAGTCTCCTTCGGTTACTCCAAGGAGTTAACCAACGCAGCACCTAGCACTACCTTGGGCATATTTCATGTCCGTCCGCTGGGGCTGGAGAGATGGTGGTTTGTGCTGGAATTCACATGTCGGTTCGCAGCGCAGTGCGTGTGGACCACGCTGCCGTTTGGGTACCTGACGAACACAGGCTCACCAAAAGGGCTTTGACACATCTGGCAGACCTTTCTGTCCGAGAGAACCGTTGAGATCCCTTTTAGCTTCACCTGTAAAGCGGGAGAAACAAGCCAAAGAGCCACTGAAAACATGAAGCGATGCAGGTGTTAAGAGGCTGCCGTTTTGCCAGAGAGACTATTGCTACTCTGAATGGTATTCAGTGCTAGAGTGGACCCATTGAAGTGAATGGACAGGAGTCATTTAGGTTCATTAATTTCAAAGGGGCTACTCGTGACAGGTGGGTAGCCGTGTTGGTCTGCCATAGTCAAAACATAGTCAAAACCAGCCGTGTTGGTCTGCCATAGTCAAAACAAAATCGAAAATTTGATAACTAGAAAGAATTTTCGATTTTGTTTGGGCTACTCGTGAGTTGGACTTAGCCTAGTGCGTCCCTCTTCGTACTTCACTGGTGGCATATGCTGTCCACTAGAACTGGTGCAATGATCATTCCCTGACATGCTTTTTGGTAAACTAATCAAGCTACAATTCCAAAGTTTCTTTCTGGAAGCCCTGACAGTAAGGGGTATTAAAAAGCTATGTAGTTCATCTGTATGTAAATGCAAAATTCCATATGTAGACGTGTGCTTTAATCTGCTTTTGGTTTATCGCCAATTTAAAATTTTTTGAGAACATTTAAATAGTCGTTTTAATGATAATTCTATTGCTTTGTTTTTAAATCTGCTTTGAGGTTTGCTTGCTTTTACAGTCAAGCAGTGTATCAATTTTATGAGGTCTATGGAAGGTGGTGGTAGGGCTTATAGCCTACTATTTTATATATTATATTCTGGTACAAGATGCAAATACTCCCCTCTTCCCAACTCTGCTTCCTTCTCATAGGGCAGCTTTGGGAGAACATCCGTCGCACCGGTTCTGTGTGTGTGTGTAAAGCAGAGGTAGCCAATCTTATACCTTCTTGATGCTGCTGAACTTGAAATTCCCATCAGCTCCAACCAGCCTGGCCAATAGGCAAGGATGACGAGAGCTGCAGTTCAACAACATATGGAGGACCGCAGGTTCCCCAGCCCAATGTCGAGGGCTCCTTGCACCATGTCTATGAAGACTTGCCTCTTTCCCATGGCTTATACCCTTCTGACACAGCTGAAAGCATGCCTTGGGAAGCTGCCTCCCCCTGCCCTTGCACTAAAATGGTTTTGCCATGTTGATTTTGTTGTTGTTGTTCAGTTGTGTCCGACTCTTCGTGACCCCATAGACCAGAGCACGCCAGGCACCCCTATCCTCCACTGCCTCCCACAGTTTGCCCAAACTCATGCCAGTCGCTTCGAGAACACTGTCCAACCATCTGTCGTCCACTTCTCCTTGTGCCCTCCATCTTTCCCAACATCAGGGTCTTTTCCAGGGAGTCTTCTCTTCTCATGAGGTGGCCAAAGTACTGGAGCCTCAACTTCAGGATCTGCCCTTCCAGTGAGCACTCAGGGCTGATTTCTTTAAGGATGGATAGGTTTGATCTTTTTGCAGTCCACGTTGATAACAACAGCCAAATTGTGGACCCTCTAGTTACATACCGCTCTGGATACGTAACTTTCAGGTTACAAATGTGGCAAACTTTTGCCACGCATGCATGCATGCGCAGAAGTGTTCTGCGTGCCTTGCACATGTGCAGAACCGGCGCCTCTGCCTGCGGACTTTTCGGGCTGCAGACGGACCCCCGGAACAAATTTAATTCGTATCTGGAAGGTCCACTGTACTCACCTTCTCGTGTGTGTAAGTGAGGTTCTCCGCTTTTGCTAACCCCAGTGCGATCTGTGTCATTCTTTGTGCATGGATGCTTTCCCGCATGGAGCCGCAGAGAAACGAGGATAGGAGCTGCACCGACCAGGTGTCTGGTATGAGCTGCAAAACGCAGGCCGCGTCAAATTCGGCCGCGTGGTTGTTTAGGAGGTCTACAGCCGCCATGGCCAGTTGGTGCTCTGATGTGCTGGAATTTAGATACTCCGAAAGGAGCATGTGGAAAAGCTTCTTCCTGTAAGGAAGGTCTTTGCTCTCCGAATTCCACACGCAGTACTCCTCCGCAGCACCAAAGTCCTTCAGTTCGTGGACCAGGATATGCAAAGCTTTGTCGTGCTGTTCCAGTTTCCCAAAGAGTATTGCACACTCCATGTGAAGATCTGTGCCGCTGATTTTATCTGCCGGATGTTAACATTTTAAGCAGAGGCCTTGTTAGAGTGCAAGAGAAAGCTATATTCCTCCGATAAGCTAGCTGTCTTAAAAGAACAACTGAGAACGAAGAGCAAGCAGAATGATAAAACCAAGAAAAATTCCCTCCCAACACTTGGCAGGGCAGTTACGTGTAGAATTCTGGGCCTGTCGTTATGTTTCTGAATAAAATGAGCAGGATGGAAATAAGTCTCATTCACAAACAGAAGGCTTTCCTTTTCCGACACAGGGCTGGCATCCCACCTACCACAGCTGTTTTACTTCTCAGTCTGGAGGATCCCCCCCCAGTTCTCAGAAACAGCTTTTGGGGAGCTATGAGGAACTGCAGCAGAAAGCAGAGCCCCAGGGAAGACCCTGGTGCAAGCCTGTTACTGGGACCCCTGCCGATATTTACCGTATTTTCCGCTCCATAGGACACACTTTTTCCTCCTAAAAAGTAAGGGGAAATATCTGTGCGTCTTATGGAGCGAATGGTGGTCCCTGGAGCTGAATTGCCCAGGGGCCAAAAGAGGATCATGCTTTTTATTTTACAAAGAGAAAAGGGGGTGTTGAAAGGACCCCGCTCAGCAGCTGATCAGCAAGAGATCGGGAGAGAGATAAGAGTCCCGGCTCCCTTTCAGCCCCGCCCTCCTTTGTTGAATGTGCTGCAGAGGGAGGTTGTTTGTTTCCCCAGCGACATGTGACTGGCTGATTAGATTATCTGTCTGGAAACTGTAGAAAAGGTTCCCTTTCTTTCAGAAGCTGCAGAAATGTGAGTTCAACCCCATAAAAACGGGGCTTTTCCTCTTTGCTTTTCCCCCTTTGGAAAAGGAGCTGCAAAACTTTTAGCTGATCCTCAAAAAAACCAGGGCTTTTAGAGGAGGAAAACCAGAAAAATATTTTTTTTTCTTGTTTCCTCCTCTAAAAATGAGGTGCACCCTATGGAGCGAAAAATACGGTAGCTTATTTTTGGCAGTGCAGTTGCATTTAATTCAACGCAGCATTAAACACACAGTTTAAAAGACCTATGTTCTTACGCCACTAAAGCCACTTCTTAGAATTCACACATTGCTGGCTGGGTTCATTCATTGCCATACTGCAGTGGGGCACAGACCCACACACATGCCAAAATGACCTAATATGGGCTATGTCTAGTTGCCCAGGATCCCTCACTTCAGAAAGTTATAGTGGAAGGATTGTGGCAATCAGGCACGTTATGCAGATGCCTGCATCAAATTCTGGAATACACTGAATCACAGGGAGCTGCTCCTGGTTCCCATAGCAAGTTGAACTAGGCCCGAGTTATCCTGACACTGTAATGATGCAACAGGAACCGGCATCAACACAAAGCATTTAACGTTCTCCCTCAGACAACTTGAGTTCAAATCACCCTTGTGCAATTCAAATGTTCTTTTCCTTTTCTCTGCTTGTGTAGCTGGTTAAAAAAACAAAAAACAACACCCTTCATCAGAAGCATATAAAATATAATTTCAGTTTTCTTACCTAAAACAAAACGAATTCTATAAAGGTCAGATTTCTGCAGAAGACTGCGCAGCTTCGCCTGCGATTGGCTCAATTCTTCACTCTTCTCTGCAGCCAGTGATTTCAGACGCAGGACTTCCTCCAGGTAAAGGACTGCCAGGTGGGTGTGGAATTTTTCCTTCTGCCAGTATAAAAGACAGTATTTCAATTCCAAGACTGTCTCCATAAGCAGCTTTATTAATACTCCCAACATTTTTTTTCAAAAACAACAAAATGGTTAAAAAGAAAAGAAAACCATTTCAAAAGGACTGGGCATCTGTGCTCCGAAAAATTCGGAAGTTTGAAATTCCATGTGCGTTGCAAGAGCAAAGGAATTCCAGAGCAGCACTTAAAAGAGAAAGAATTCATTTGCCTTTCAAAATATGATCACCATTAGCAATAACTCAAGGAGCACGAATCCTATTATCTATTAATTCATATGCCGCTTTCACCTTATCACAATTTTGTCACTCTTTCCCCCTCCCCCTCCATTTGCATCTTACCCATTCGAATTCAGCGGGCTTACCTAAGCCAGAGTCCTTCTCACTTTCGGTAAAACAATTATTATATAAAATCGTGCTTCTAAAGCATTTGAAGTTATGCAAAAATTTCTAATCTTGGAATTACTTCTTCCTAACCACCCACTGAGTGGCTTTTAAAAAAGAAAAAAGGGGGGGGAGGGGGGAAAGCTCATCTTTTTTAACAGCCTAATTCCACGTTCTAGAGATCCTACACTCCTAGTGCAAAGATATAAGGAAGCTTTTGCCCCATTGCTGCAGGAGCTGTTGGGAGACAGCAGCCATGCCGGAACACCCAACACCCCAGAGACAACACTTCATCAGACAGGGGAGATTTGGGCAGGGGTGGGGGAGCCTCTGCAGCCCAAGGGCCACATTTACTTGTGGGGAACCTTCCAGGGGCCGCATGGCAGCGATTGGTGGGGGCAGGCAAAATGAATGAAGCATTTTTTATTATTTATATTTTTACAGTAGGATACATTCCGGCCATGCGAAGAGTCAGGCACCCACCCACCCCTTCCCATCCTCCATCAGACAAGTAAGAGGCATCACCACAATTTAAGGACAGAATCAAACCAATTAAAAGCACTTGAGGAAGGCAAGGACCAATGAGGGATGCGGCCTGGGGATGGGAAGAGTCTTGGTCAGACAGAGGTCAGGAGAGGCACGTGTGGTCCCTGGGCCTAAGGTTCCCTGTCCTTGATGTGGAGCAGTGTTTCCCAAACTTGGGTCTTGAACTACAACTCCCATCATCCCTAGCTAGCAGGACCAGTGGTCAGGGATGATGGGAGCTGTAATAAATAATAATAATAATAATAATAATAATAATAATAATAATAATAATGCTCACTAATATTGCTCACTGGAAGGACAGATCCTGAAGCTGAGGCTTCAATACTTTGGCCACCTCATGAGAAGAGAAGACTCCCTGGAAAAGACCCTGATGTTGGGAAAGATTGAGGGCACAAGGAGAAGGGGACAACAGTGGACGAGATGGTTGGACAGTGTCTTCGAAGCGACTGGCATGAGTCTGACCAAACTGCAGGAGGCAGTGGAAGACAGGAGTGCCTGGCATGCTCTGGTCCATGGGGTCACGAAGAGTCAGACACGACTAAATGACTAAACAACAACAATAATATTTAAAAACTTCCCTAAATAGGGCTGCCTTCAGATGTCTTTTAAAAGTAAGATAGTTGCTTATTGCCCTGACATCTGATGGGAGGGCGTTCCACAGGGTGGGCGCCACTACCGAGAAGGCCCTATGCCTGGTTACCTGTAACTTCAATTCTCGCAGTGAGGGAACCGCCAGAAGGTCCTCGGAGCTGCACCTCACTGTAGAGCAGGCATAGGCAAACTCGGCCCTCCAGATTTTTGGGTCTACAATTCCCACCATCCCTGACCACTGGTCCTGTTAGCTAGGGATCATGGGAGTTGTAGTCCCAAAACATCTGGAAGGCCGAGTTTGCCTATGCCTGGTGTAGAGGGACATTGTACCTTTGCCTTAGAAGCTGCCCAAGAGCACCTTTCTGGGATTGGGAGGGGGGACACACACACACATTTAGGACTGCTCAAAAGCAGCTGGAGAAGGGAGCAGGATTCTATAGGAGGCATTTCCTCCTCTGCTTACGCTGCAACAGAAATAGGCTTCCGAGAGCAAATAATGTAAAGGGTAATTCTTGTTTTTCCTTTGCTCCCATAGATAAGCAAAAGGGTCACCTTATGTGTGTACTTTGTGCCATAATTACCTCCTGGTGTTAAATTATCCAGCTTGGTAATGGGCCTACTTAGAGTCTCAATAAGCAAGCAGAATGGAATAGGAGAAGTGTTTTAAAGCTGCAAGTTACCATGGTTGCCTTGCAGCAATCTAGAGAACGAAAGGAACAATCTGGATTTATTTTTGAGCTTCAGGCATAAACTGAACGTCACAACAGACGCACACCAGTTTTTATACTACCGGTTCCAACTATCGCCACTTACTTTCACTCTTCTTTCTAGAACCAAGAACTCTAGATATTTTACTAGTGATACGGGATATTTGTTAAGGCAGCTGATGACGTCGTCTGGATTAAAGCTGTTCTTCTGTTCTTCTTCCAAGGGTCTTCTAGTGAAGATGTACACACCAACCTAAAGCAAGATGCATTAAAAAATTTTTTTTTTTGCAAAGTTTACATAAATGGCTGACGTCACACACAAATCTCTGGTGCCAGGTTATCAATTCCTGTTGCCTCATACTTGTTAAAAGGGACTGAAAATATCTGACCTTTTCTAAAATCGATGAAAACATGACACAAGTTGGCAGGGTGCAACAACGAATGTTTGTGGGAGGGAATGCACAATATTCAGTTTATACAGGATTAATGGGGGGACGACACACAGCTGTGTTGCTGTCTCTCTCTTTAAAATACATTTTTAATTTGAAATTATATCACGAGGCGGCCCGTCTCACCTGGATCTGGGAGTAGATGACATTAAGAAATACAGATTTGTTAGACCTGGAAGGTTTTGACAACCGATATGGATGGCATGCCTACCTAGGATATGATAAGGTCAAAGTCCATAAAGGATTTTGAACCACATCATAAGAAAACCATTATATTTGGTTTGGGCTAAATAGAAAGATCTTCTGGAACCCAAAACACCATGGTGGATATCTCCTTTAGAAGCGTTTGCAGTAAAGGGGAAAAAAATATGAAAGGAGATTGTCCTCCTTTAAAGTATTATTAGTAAAGGAGGACAATCAGCTTAGAATTAGAAGATTTGAGGAAATCCAAACACATGTTGTAGACTGGCTACATTATCACCAACTCAACGCGACATTTAAAGTAGACGAACGGAAGGGTTTTGCTACAGAACCATCAAGACTAGAAAAGGAACTAATACAATATAAAGAGGAAACACTTTCCAAAATGTACAGATTCCTCCTTGACTGGGAAGTCAAGGAAGAGGATGTCAAATCAGTGGTGGTCGAATGGGCTCAAGATTTTGGATACAATATCCCTGTGGAAGCTTGGGAAAGACTGTGGAAGGAAGATCTAAGGTTTACTGCATGCTACACTTTGAAAGAAAATTTTATGAAAATGTTATACCCCTGGTATCTAACTCCATCAAGACTAGCAAAAATGTACAGAAGTAGATCAAGCAGCTGTTGCAGATGTGGTGAGGCAGAAGGCACGATGCTACATATGTGGTGGAGGTGTAGGAAAATAAAGGAATCCTGGGAGATAATACATAACGAACTCAAAAAGATGTTTAAGATCTCCTTTATAAGTCTTCTTATTAGGGATATTGGGCACAGAAATTCCAAAAAATATGAGGAAAATATTATATGCCACAGTTGCTGCAAGAATACTAATAGCTAGAAACTGGAAGGGAGATACAATCCCGACTAAATTGGAGTGGCAAGCGAAATTGCTGGAGTATGCAGAGTTGGCACAAATGATGGAAAAATTAAGAGACCATACGAAACAAACATTTAGAAATGAATGGGAAGTGTATAGAAAATATCTCAGTGAGAATTGTAAAAACATGAATTTATTGGCAGGTGTGGAATGACTGCTGCAGAAAGATATAAAATCATAATAAAATAAAATATTGGAGATTGATATGGACTGTTAAAGTTTGAAATAATAAGTTAGATAGGATCCATGTTGGGGTGATGGGAAGTCGTCATAGAAATTATGCATAAGGAAAGAAACTAAGTATGTATATTATTTTTATTTTCGTGAATGTATGCTTTCTTTTTTAAATTTAATAAAGCATTAATTTTTTTTTAAAAAAATATATTTTTAAAGAGACCAAGTTGTGTTTCTGGTCGCAAGTCACATAGCACAGGTTCGAAAGAATGTACACAGAGAAAGACAAAATAATGAGAGAGCAAACCGTTTAGCTTGTTACAAAGAATATTTCACAGTTTCACAGGTGGGTAGAAGTCTTGTCATCTGGGCAGCCCAGGATCTCTGTACACAATGCCCAGGCTTACACCCCAGGGAGATCACTACCGTGCTGCTAACGCAACTAGGCTGGTTCCAAACATATTGCTCTGCTTTCCTTTGGACCACTTCAGCAAGGTCTTGTTGTCTGGGCAACAGCCCAGGACCTCCATTCACACTGCCCACGTTTGCGCCCCAGGGAGGTCACTAACGCAACAGTTTGACTTCACCCCGGAGACGCACTCCATTGTCACTCAAGACAGACAGACATGCCAACAGCAAAATAAGAATGTATGAAGAGTTCTGCTGGATCCGGCCAATGGCCCATCTAGTCCTGCATGCTATTCTCACAGTGGGCAACCAGATGGCTGCGAGAAGTCCGCAGGCAGGACCAAAGTGCAGCAGCCATGTTGGTCTGTTCCAGAAAACATGAGAACATACTGCGGCACCTTAAAGACTAACAAATTTATTATGCTATAAGCTTTTGTGCAGCACAGTCCTTTTCGGGTATATATACACACATTTGCGGGGTGGGGTAGTGGAATAGGTTTAGAAAGAAATGAAATGCAAAAAGTGATGATTGTCCCGAAGCAAAAATAAATACAGAGACCAAATTAGACTATTGGTGCTGTTGGTAGTTCCTGAGACATGTGAATCAATTCATCCCACAGCGAGCACAACAGCAATGTATGCAACCTTGGGGAGGAGGGCACAAGATTCCAGCACTGCAGGGGGTTGGACTAGATGACTCTCGGGGTCCCTTCCGATGCTACGATTGTATGATACAGTACTCATATATCCCAAGCAACAGCAATTTCAAAAACCTCACCCCACAGATATCCAGCCACAAACCTCTTCACTTCGCTGCAGGACCCATTCTGCATACTTCCACACCAATTCATGGTCTGCGCAGGACGTAAGGAAGTCGACTATATACTCATAAAGATCTGTGCGTGTTGAGTCCTGGATGTCACCGTTAACGATTTTCACCCATAACTGAAGCCGAAAAGAAGCAGAAAACAACCAGGTTCAGGTTCAGTCCCATGGCAATAAAGCCAACTGCTATTTTTCTTCGGGCTGTTAGTTAATATTAATTTACCCAAACCAACAGACTTAGCACACTGATGCCAAAGACTTGTGTAGCAGCACCAACAGGAGCTGAGCACGGGTGCAAAGTGCAGGTCTTTCACCTTGCCTCTGCACTGGACTCCTAGAGCAAAGGTAAACATTCGACACAGGGCTGCCACCAAAAAGGGGGCCCCCATGTTAAAATCCTTCCCTGCCCACCATCCAGGTAACAATTGGGCACGCTTACCCATGCTGTGCCATCTCCCCGATGTGATCTTCCCCGTCTACACTCCAAATCATTGGCTGCCTTCTTTCTTTTTGTATGTACAGATATCTCTACCCCCTTTTATTCACAGAACACAGGCAGCATTCTACCCGGTTCTTAATAAGCGAACCCAACTCCCAGCTTCTAATGTTTTGGCTTGTAAGTGCAAAGATGTCAGGGTGGCCACAAGCACTCTAAAGCTGATTAAGATTAGGTAGCTACTATTTCACACTGACTTATGAACCTTCCCCCACCTGCGGAGAGGCAAGAGGGGCTTGTGGTGACCTGATCTTAGATGAGCTATTGTGGTTTTAACCTCATACAGTTTAGAAGAGGCACTGTCAAATATACAGAACAGCTGGACAAGGAATAGAGACAGAAGCCAGGGAACAACTAGATGATACACCTGGCTGGGATAGTGGGTGACCAGCCAGCTGAATAGCATGCCTGACCCTCAACTGATATTGTCACCTGATGGAGACATCAGGAATTCCGTTCCCCTTTCATTAGCTCAGCTCTCTACCTGGAGAGCAACAACGACCGCTTTAAATGCATGAACATGCATGGCAATTGCCTGGTGCCCAGAACGGGAACTGAAACATGAGTTGAAACGTTTTGGTTCGCCATGAAAGATTTGCGTGTTGCTTTGACTTCCTTGGAGACATGGTTGCGCTCTAACCTGTAGTGCCGCTGCGTCTTGACCGTTTGCGTGATACAGGAGTCCAAGCGCGAAGAACCTGTGTAAGAAGCAGTGTTGTTTAAAAAGAAAAAAAGGCAAATGAGTAGAATCATTATTTGGCATTCTGTGTGATAAACGGGCTTAATGATTTAATTATTGTGGCTGATTTGCGACTGTAATGAAGACCGACTGGATTGGATTAATTCTTGCACAGCTTCTGTGAGGTGGGTCTATTTATTCCCACTTTACATGTGAAGGAGGTCGCATTTCTCCCTCCTATTTGCTACTTTGGGGTAAGGTTGTAGCCCTGATTCCAGAACACAACACAGCCAGTATCTGAAGAGCACACAAACCAGGACCAGATGGGCCGCTGGCCTGATTCATCAGGCTGTTCTCATGTTCACTTGGAAGAGAGTCCGATAGTCTTCTGCCCTCTTCTCAGCTGAAGCAGGAACAAGTCAGTGGGAAGGTGGTCCTTCAAACCCTTGCTCAGCCATGAAGTTCAGGCTCCTACAGTTACGCAACAAGCACAGCTGTATTCGGATGCCGCAGTTACACAACAGCTAACAGTTCTTATGTGGGTGACTCAAGGAACATTTCTCGAAAGTTAGGCTCTCTTTTCGAGCTATGCTGATGCTAAAAGGCAAAAAGGGGAAGCCACTTGGGGGTTATGAGGAAGAAATGTTTATTTTAGGAATGTGCAGAGCTTTTCTTTGAGAAAAAACAGGTACCAATACTGCATACTTTTGAGCATCCCTAGAAAAAAAGCACTGGGAATGTGTACTGTGCCTGAGCTTGCTTTTCCCTCCTCCCTCCCATTCCTTTTTCCTCACATGCCATGACTTTTTAGACCAACAGCCTGAGGGCAGGTACCATCTTTTTGCAAGCCGCTCTAAACTCCCTTTTTTCAACAAACAATATTAAATAATCTTACGCACACTAGGGGACTTAGAACGCTATTTTGCTGCTTGCATTTTTAAAATGAAAAAAGGTTATGGAGAAAAATGAGTTGCTCTCTGGAGGCCTCGTATCATTCTAAATGGAACATGGGCATCTAGTTAAAAGATTTAAAAAAAAACTCAGAAAATAATTAGGGTAGGGACTGGGTGTTTCTAAGGAAGCCCAATTGCTCACTTTGAGCTCTACTGGGGGTTAGGAAATGTCACCCAGAGGCTTACTTTTTGTGCTTTTCCAACCACGCAGCGCTATCCGCGAGAAGGCAGAAATTCTCAGAGACCAGCAGATCTAGAAGGCTTTCATGACCGGACTCTGCGTAGAGCTTGAGCAGCGCCGTGTCGACATCCTCCTTGTAGCCGTTCGCCACGTCGGTGCTGCGCACTTCGTTCAGGTAGCTCATGAGGAACTGCTTGCACTTGGCCATCTTCTCCTGGTCCCCCTGCGTCAGCTGGTTCAAGTCCGCGTATTCGTGGAGGGGAGGGTGAGTCCGCATGAAGGAAGAGGAAGAAGGCAGCAGGAAGGGGTGGAGAGAGATCAGCTCCCGGACGTCCAGCTGGCCGCCTCTGCAATTACAGTGTCAAACTAAATGAAGCAAAAAGAAAGGGGAAAGTATACAGAGGAGCACACGCACACACACACACACACACGACACTGAGCTTGGTACATACTTCAATGGGTGCAGAATTCAGCGGCCAGGTTGCTCACTGGAGCAAGGCGGATTGAGCATGTTACACCTATCCTGGTCCGACTGCACTGGCTACCAGTTAGTTTCCAGGCCCAATTCAAAGTGCTGGTTTTGACCTATAAAGCCTTTAACAGCTCAGGACCGTGCAATACCACCTCTTTCCATATGAAGCTACCCAGAACCTGAGACCATCTTCGGGCGGCTCCTCCTCGTGAGACCTGGAAGGTGGCAACATGAGAACGGGGCCTTTTCTGCAGTGGCTCCATGTCTGTGGAATGCTCTCCCCAGGGAGGTTTGCCTGGCGCCTTCATTTTGCCTTTAGACGCCAGGCAAAAACGTTCCCTCTTAACTAGGCCTTTGGCTGGTTGACATCCGATGTAGGGGAGGGACTTGTTGGGTTGTTTTTTATTATGTATTTTGCGTTTTTATTTTGTGATTTTATGTTGTAACCGAGTATAGGGCGGTAAACAAATTGATACAATGATAATAGGGAAATGCGTACAGGTGAAACTCGAAAAATTGGAATATCGTGGAAAAGTTCATTTATGTAACCAATTGTTCTCATTAGCTACTAGAGTTTAATATGTTGGATAGACTCATGACGTGCAAAGCGAGATATGTCAAGCCTATATTTGTTATAATTGTGATGATTTTGGCGTTCAGCTGATGAAAACCCCAAAGTTGAGATTGTTAATTTGGGGTTCTCATCAGCTGTACGCCATAATCATCACAATTATAACAAATAAAGGCTTGACGTATCTCGCTTTGCATGTCATGAGACTATCACATATATTAGTTTCACCTTTTAAGTTGGAATTACTGAAATAAATGAACCTTTCCACGATATTCTAATTTTTCGAGTTTCACCTGTACTGTACACTTGTTACAGCTGCCCATAACTTAGCATTAAGAAATCTAGATCAGAACCGCAGCAGGGGACAAAGGGTTAAAGCACCGCAAGCCCCCTCCTAGTGTCCCACTAGGACCCACCATGTGGGTGACTTATGAGGGAAAACCCTCTTTCCCTCCTTCGATGCTCCAGGTTCTTTCCCCTGCACAAGAAGCTCTAGACTTCTCCTGCCACCTCATCCTCACTCATAAGGCAAGATCCTGCTCTTTTCTTATTTTTCTTCCTCGTTTCCCTTTCCTGAGGAGCAACTAGGAGTGTTGGCATCCTGGAAAGCGAGGCTGTAGCTGTCCTGCCCTCTTCCCTTTGTTTGAATGCCTGCAACTCATGTGGGGAATGGCACAGGGCAGGGCCACAGGAAGCCAAGGAAATGAATGCACACCACAAAAGTTAATCTTTCTTTCTTTCTTTCTTTCTTTCTTTCTTTCTTTCTTTCTTTCTTATACCCTGCCCATCTGGCTGGGCCTCCCCGGCCACTCTGGGCAGCTCCCAACAGAATATTAAAAACATGATGAAACATAAAACATTAAAAACTTCTCTAAACAGGGCTGCCTTCAGATGCCTTCTAAAAGTCAGACATCTGGCAGGAGGGCGTTCCACAAGGCAAAGCCCTCTGCCTGGTTCCCTGTAACCTCACTTCTCGCAGTGAGGGAACCGCCAGAAGGCCCTCGGAGCTGGACCTCAGTGTCTGGGCTGAATGATGGGGGTGGAGACGCTCCTTCAGGTATACAGAGCCGAGGCCGTTTTAGGGCTTTGAAGGTCAGCACCAACACTTTGAATTGTGCTCAGAAACGTTAGGGCAGGCAGGGTTTTTTGGAGGGTGCCCAAGGGGCAGTGGGTGTCACGGTGCCCGTGGGTGCTGTGTTTGTAATCCCAGATCTATGTTACGTTACAAACAGAATTCTATTTCTGCACTTACCATTGCTTCCGTTGTATGTGAAATAGCAAACCAAAAAGCTCAGTTCCCAGAAGCTATGCAGTTTAGTACCTATCAGAATGCATATACCAACATTAAGGGGAAAACCAAGGCAATTGTTGCAAACACCCAGCTGATTCAAAATCAAACCTGGCACATCAGCTGTTGCCTAGATGCAAGCAAGACCGCGGGCAGAACAGATGAGCATTATTTCATGGCCCTGAAACAGTTTCAGCATAAAGGAGTCAGTCAGAGAGTTTCGTCACTAATCAGCCACTGCTGAGTCAAAAAAGAGCAACCCCAAATTTGCTTTGGTCCGCGATCCTAAATCTTTTGCCTTCTAAGTTTTTCAGTCCTGCCTCATGACAATATTTCAGAACTCGGAAGCCTTTAAACCCAAGCACAAGGATTCAGTCAGTTGCTGAGTAACACTCCAAAAGTGTTCTTCGCCCCACATGAGGGATTACCTGAAGAGTTCTTTTGCTTCTAGGAACTGAAGCTGTGCAAACTGTATAAAACCCGCTTGCTGCAAGATTCTTTTGTACATGACCTAAATGGGAAACAAAGAGGGGAAAATACCACCCGTTTAGGAAACTGATGAAAGAAAAATAGAGAGAGAGAGAGTGGCTCATACACTAGTTGTGCCATGCTGAAATGAGGATTAAGCCAGAATCTGACTTGATTTAAAGCTCATAACTGCATGCAATTTGTACGACTTTCACAATATGGAGAATCAGAGAGTTGGATAAGGCTGCAAGTCCACCCTAAGACTACGAAGCATAGCTATCTAGCTATCAGCTTCCCGGCAAGTCCTCTGGGGACTGCGAAAGGGTGCCAGTTGCAACAGAGAAAGTAGCACACATGGGAAAGTGGCCCAGATGACTCCAGCAATGTCTGAGCTGAGAACCTACAGGCACTTCAAAGTCAATGAGATTCCCAAAGAGCTGATCAATCCCATGAAGGAAACAGCATAAGAACATGTGGATTGTGTGCATACACCGGGTACGCCTTTCCAGCGTGCGCACCTGTGCAAAAGTAGCAATGAAATGTGCACGCCGCAAAATGCACATACGTGCAAGTTGCAACTGGGTCTCATGCTCTCTCAGACGTGGAAATGCCTTCCAAACAGTTTTCGTACCCGAAGCAAGCGTTATGTGGCAGTAGAACAGTTTACAAGCAAACTACTTTGAATCGAGATGCAACGTTTTCAAAATCCGCAAGTAGCGCACCTACAGGTGAAACTCGAAAAATTAGAATATTGTGGAAAGGTTAATTTCTTTCAGTAATTCAACTTAAAAGGTGAAACTAATATATGAGATAGATTCATGACATGCAAAGCAAGATATGTCAAGCCTTTATTTGTTATAATTGTGATGATTATGGCATACAGCTGATGAGAACCCCAAATTAACAATTTCAACTTTGGGGTTTTCATCAGCTGTACGCCATAATCATCACAATTATAACAAGCAAAGGCTTGACGTATCTCGCTTTGCATGTCATGAGTCTATCTCATATATTAAACTCCAGTAGCTAATGAAAACAATTGCTTACATAAATGGACTTTTCCACAATATTCTAATTTTTTTGAGTTTCACCTGTATTTTCACCTGTTCACCCCTTTCACTGATTTGAGCAGAAGCTAAACCGGGCAAGCTCATCGTGTGCTCTAGACCCATCGCAACCTGTCCCAAGAACTCTCCTGAGATGCACGTGGACCTTGGAGCAATCATTCTCTCTCAAACTAAACTACCTCGCAGGACCACTGCAAGCACAAAAGGGTGTGCATGTGAGATGAGAAAGAGTGGGAGAGTGTCTGTGTGTCTGTGGAGAATCACGTAACGGTGCCTCGAGGATGAGATATAAATGCACCAGCAACAAATATACAAAAACATGTGAAGATGAGCGCTGGCACAAAACGAAAGGAGATGAAACAAGAGGACTCAGCTGTGGCTAATGTAATGACGCTCTACGGTGAAAAGAATCTGATGTTTTAATTTGTCTTGTAAATTTTCCTGTAATTTAATTAAATTTATCTAGCCTTAAGCAATACAAAATTACACAGGGGCGGGGGGGGGGGGGAATCCATGGACATTAAATAAGCTCTGGTAGTAGAGTCAAGTTATCCATCTGAAGAGAGCTCAAGCTAGATGTGATTTGAAGGCAAAACAAGAAGGTGAGCGGGTGGGGAGACTGCGAAGCCCCCACCCTTAGGTAGACTTTATGAAGGGCTGCTGGGCCAGGGAAGTTCGAACGGTGATGCTATATCCAAGAAAGCCTAAATTGTTTCAGAGAGCTGGTACAGCTTAATAGCTTGGAGAAGATCTAATCAATTTATTTTATTTATAGCCCACCTTGTCTTCCAAGGAGCTCGTGGTGGCATCGTGCGTCTTCTCCTTCCCCCCTTTTATCATCACAACACCCCTGTGAGGGAGGTTAGGCCGAAATACTTCAACTGCCCCAGAGTCGCCCATGGATTTCATGCCTGAATGGGAATTTGAACCCTGATCTCCCAGGTCCTAGCCCAATGCTTATCAGCACAATGCGTATGGGAGTCACTCCCACCCTCAGAGATGCAACAAAGGGATTATGATGCCAATGAACACGGATATTTACATTCCATCAATGCCTCTCACCACCTTTTACGCTTGCTAAACTACTACTTCCGCCTGGAAGCAGGATCTGTTGAAGTAAATGAAACTTGCTTTCACAAGAAATAGTTTAAAATTAAAGTTAAAAGGTAAAGGTAAAGGTACCCCTGACCATTAGGTCCAGTCGTGGACGACTCTGGGATTGCAGTGCTCATCTCGCTCTATAGGCTGAGGGAGCTGGCGTTTGTCCACAGACAGCTTCCGGGTCATGTGGCCAGCATGACTAAGCCGCTTCTGGCGAAACCAGAGCAGCGCACGGAAATGCCATTTACCTTCCCGCCAGAGTGGTACCTATTTATCTACTTGCACTCTGACATGCTTTCGAACTGCTAGGTTGGCAGGAGCTGGGACTGAGCAACGGGAGCTCACCCCATTGTGGGGATTCGAACCGCTGAACTTCTGATCGGCAAGCCCTAGGCTCAGTGGTTTAGACCACAGCGCCACCCGCGTCCTGTTAAAATTAAAGTTAGTCAGCTCAAAAGGTGGCACATGGCCTTTTTATTCCAGTTGCAAATGCTTCCAGGGATGCTCATCACTCTGAAAATGGAAGAATCTTAACTCTCAACACACCCAATCCAACTAAGCGCTACAGCTTCCTGATATCTCATAGCTTAAAGACGGCATCCTGGAAGCAGCTCTCAGAATTGCTCTCTCTCTCTTGCGATACTAGCATGTAAATGGCTCCAGTTTCTAGATACTTCAAAATAAGACTTCCAGCTTTTCAAAGGTTGCTTGCAATTCTGCTGCCTTCACATGCCTAGATACATTAAAAAAATACCAACAGACCTGAAATTTCTCTTTCGGAATATTTCTTCGGGCTCCCTTTGCTAAGACTAATGCCTCTTCGACTCTGTGGCTGGCCAAAAGATCCTGAATCTGTCTTTCCAGAGGTAGTGGGACCAAGATATAGACCCCTTTGGTGGTAGCCACAATTACTCTGCCTGGGGGGAAAAAGAGTGAAAACAAGATGTCCATTTTACATGATCGTAAATGACTTGAATATATATATATATATATATATATATATATATATATATATATATATATATAGAAAACTCACTGAGATGCATAAACTAAATGCAACTTGCAAGAAAAAATACACCTCTGCAAATCCAGCACAATGCAAACACAGCATTATATCAGATAATGTCAAAGTAGGAAGGCAGCACCTGGCCTTGCAAAAATGTAGTTACCATTGGGATCAGGCATCTTTGCTGACATTTTAGTGATGGAACATAGATTTAAGTTACAAGCACACAAATGGTCGCTGGTGGTTCTACAAACAAGTTTTCTTCCTCCATTTTAAAATGAAGAAATGAAACTTCACATCAGTTCGGTTTAGCTAGTGCCTGCCAGTTTATTTTTAGAATTTGCCAGTTGTATTTCCACATAAAAATGAGCTCAAAGCAACACTTGTACAAACAACATTAAGAGTGCTGCACTTGCACAATCTCAAATTATGCTCATGCTTTCCGAAAGCGCCAAACGAACGCTGTCAACCGCTTCGTTTTTTTGAGTCTCTACGATCTTCCACAGGAAGTACTTCCATGTCACTCCCACAGGAGAGAAATTTTGTGTCCGATGGCAATAAATATCTTCCACATTAGAAAACAGAGCCTTATCATACGAAGTGCAGCCTCTTGAATCAATCAGCTGTTTACAGCCGGCGGCCATTTTGTGTGCGTCCAAGTGACACACGAACGCCCCAACATGTGCGCCACTTCCGGCCCCAGAAGGCGGAGGAACTGGGCGGGGACAGGACAGGCTGACACGCACAATGACCCAGAAAGCGACCCCTTTCAGAGGTTTGCCTGTATATGAACTTTTCAATCACTGTATGCACATTCGAAGTATGTGGGTTTCCTTAGCTCCAGAGTATGATCGTTCTTCAGAACAGGGATGAGGAACTTCAACTTCCATCAACCCCAGAAAGCATGGCTAAATGTCGGTGTTGATGTGTAGCAACACCTAGAGAGTCACAGATTATACGCCCTTTCCATAAGAGTGTGATCAGTCCTGAGAATTAACAATAAAAGCCATTCAGCTCATTAGCTCCTTAGGGCATGTTTTGCGGCTACACGTAGGCCAAGCAGTACGGATAACCTGGGAATGTAATATAATACTTAGTATTTTGAGTGAGAAATGCTGAGGACTAAGATGGGGAACCAGATTGATGATGGACCACAGCTCCCATCATCCTTGACAATTGGCCATGCTGGTTGGGGGATGTTGGGAATCCGAAAACATTGGAAAACCACAAGTTCTTCATTCTTGGCTTAAGAAAAGCAGTTTGGTGGTTTGCTCTTGAGCCAGTCCTTGCTTTTTATGTTTTTAAAGACTGTAAGAAAAACAGACTTAGATCTTCCCCAAAGTAATTCACAACACACACACACACACACGTACACAATTAGGTACCTTCAAAGTCTTGCAGGATATGACCATCCTTAAAGGGTAGTGTCTGTTTTTGCTGCTGGTCCAGCATACTATGCACCGTAATGAATTCTTCATCCAGTGCAACTACGTAAGGAAAGCAGAGGGCGGCACCAACCACGTTTTCTGACCAGTGAACAGGAGCACGCTGGGAAATGCCGTCAACAGTTGCAAACATGCCTGCCGGTTTAGAAATGGAGCGATGAGTTAGAAGTCTGATCGGACAACCAGCTGATCGCCCGGCTTCTACAGTTATCTGCATAAAGTTACCTACTGAGAATTCTCCATGAAAGTGCCTTCTCAGGAACTCTGAAGAAGAGTTTCTCTCAAGCATGACAGTAACTTGCACACCAACAAGCAAAACCTACCGTGCATCATAGGAAGAAAAAGCTACACCTTTTTAAACTGTGTTAACCAGTACGGAATATGCAGCTACACAAGTGAGTTTTAGAAACAAATAGATAAAAGGATAGGTTGTGCGAGAATCAGTTGTGTGGACTGTTCTGACGCTCCAAAGACCGACTGGAGGGATGGTCGGCTGGAGCCTGCCCTACCTGGCCCTCGCTCCGCCCCCCCCCAGCCAGCAGCTGATTGGCTAGATGGGGAGGGGGCGGAGCGACGGCCAGCAAGCAAAGGGGGTGTCACCCAGGCACAGGAAGCCCGTGCCAGGTCGCAAACCCCACCCACTGCTCTGATGAGTGAGTGGTCATTGTGTGAGAATCAGTTGTGCAGATGCTGATTTCAACCAGACGTTCGGTGCCGCAGTTGCATTTAATGTTAGAAAGAATGTTGCATGACATTTCCGTTTGGTCATCAGCGATGTTCTGTCCTTCACCATACAGTAGAAGGAATGGACACCTTGTGGAACAACAGTCATGTATATTTGTTTGAAAGTAAGGTCCATAGTGTTCAGTGGTAGATACATGCCCACTGAACTATCTACGGCTATAGTGTGGTTCTCTGCAGTAGACGTGCCCCTCTGCTGGCAAAGATCTTGCCCACTGGTGGAGAGGCCCCTCTGCTCCATTCCTTGCCTCCTGAAGCCTGTGGATCTAGGACTTAGGGATTGCTCCATGTGCTATCAAGCCTAATAACAGTACAGTGGTGCCCCGCTAGACGAATGCCTCGCTAGACGAAAAACTCGCTAGACGAACGGCATTCGTCTAGCGGAAGCCGGCACACAAGACGAAAAAGTCAATGGGACTGCTTCGCAAGACGAAAAATTTTCGTCTTTTTTTTCGTTTAGCGGAGCGCGGCTGTCATTGCCGCTTCGCTAGACGAAAAAACCGCTAGACTAAAAAATTCGTAGAACGAATTATTTTCGTCTAGCGGGGCACCACTGTACACAGATGTTTCCTCTGGAAACGAATAGCCACCTGCCCTCACCATAAGAATAGAAGGCTCCACTTATTAAGGAAAGCAAGAGGACAACAGCGGACTCTCATCTTTAACAAGCTATTCACGCCATGTAGGATTCACCTTATCTCGGGCAAAGCTGGGGGTCTTACACTGAGCTACGGCTGAGCAATAAATGCTTACGGATAGCAGCTTTACAAAAACAACCTTAATTCTGCAACCTGCAAAAGGAATCCAAGCGTGTTAGAAAACAGGACAATAAATAAACAGGTATCTGTATTAGGAAGGAGGTTGTGATTCCCCCCCAGAGCATGCAGTTTGAATCTTGAAGCAGCACCATTGACTCCAGTGTTGGCTTAACAAAGTTAAGCACTACTTACTTAGTTTGTTTCTTACAGTAGGAAGGTCCTGGCACAATTCTGTTTACAATTCAAGCCCTGCCTTGGACGACTCAAGTAAGTGACAGGGGGGGGGAGGCACCCGAAATTCCAAAAAAACCCCCACCAGAATTCAATTTTAGTGGAATGCCACCAACAGCCCGATCCTACAGTGAGCGGAGCAAACCCAATCCCATTGATTTCAATGGGCTTAAGCATGCCTAGCACTGATTAGGATCAGGCAGTAAGGAAGCACGAATTTCCAAGATCAGACTACTCATTCAAGTTTTCCAATATGCTACTTCTTAAAAATCAAAACAAGATTTATCGGCGGTTGCTAGTCTTGGGGCCTTTCCGCACAATTGGCTTTTAGAACAATATGCAGTACATCTCCCTCCAGGCTGTGATTTTTTTAGCGTTTTCTCAAGTTAGAAAATAGAGCCCTGGCGGGACGCAGCCTTTTACCCTGCCAGTGCAGTGCATTCATTCCTATTACAACTGTTGCCTGGGATGTGCCTGGATAATTGTCATAAGCACTTTATTGTCATATACTTTAAATGCAGCACTCCAGCCCAGTGTCCACAACAGTATGTGAACTTTTGCTTTTTACCGCATTTTTCTGTATATAAGATGCCCCCATGTATAAGACGCCCCCCTATTTTTGGGAACTCCAAATCAAGAAAACACCCCTGTGTATAAGACGAGCCCCAATTTTAAACCCATTTTTTGGTTAAAAAAAACAACAACACCTAGTTTTATACATGGAAAAATACGGTATTTCCTTATTTCTTTGGCGCCTGCCTGCTCTCCTGCTGTGAAATCACAGCTCATTGCACAGAATAAGGTATTGGTACGACCGGATAGCACAGCACCAGGGAACAAATTCGACTGGATCAAGATTTAAGCGCAGACCCAATATCCTCCCAACGGGAAGCAGAGAACATTGCGGCCTTACCTAATCCTCCAGGTCCCGCCAACAGGAATTCTTGCCTGCCTACTCTTTTCACAATGGGCCGTCTCTCTTCGCTAGAGTAAGGAAAGAGGTCCTGGGAAACGCCAGTGTCGTAGTTCAGAATAATGTACTGGGTGGTGAGAGCGAGGCATAAATAGTGGCCGTCTATAGCCACGGCACACGGCTGCTCCGGGGTTAGAAGCTCCTTCACAATCTGAACGCGGTCCTCATAGACCAAGAAGAGCTGGATGGTCCTGCGCTTGACCGAAACGATACAAACCTCGACGCAGAAAGGATCCCCGCTCATGGGGTTCTCATTCAACGTGAACATCGTAGCTCCCTTGATCCTAGCCCCCGTGGGGATGGGCTCCAGGTTCATCATGTTCATCAGCGTTATGGTGTTGTCGCAAAGCACCAGGAGCCTGTTGAGCGCCGACGCAGCTTTCAGCTCCCCCACGGGCTTCCGAAAACTCAGGTACTTGTGCAGCTGTTTGGAGACGGAAAAGGACGTCTTCTCAGCGGGCGAGTTCTTCTCTTCCAGCAGGAAGTAGTAGATGGAACAGTCATTGGTTCCGATATACAGGTTCTTCCCGCAGCATTCAATGCATTCAATGTTGATCCGAGCTTTGTCGCCCATCAGCAAGTCCCGCTCAACCGCGGGGACGAGCTTGAAGGCCTTGACACTCATCGCGCTTCCCAGGTGGCCTGCCGCGGAAAAGGAGAAGAGAGACTTGTTTTTATCCACACCCAAGCAGCAGGGAGAACAAACAGGACATTTAAAGGGAATCAGCCCAGACCTCCTTCAGTTTGTTAACAGCGCCTGTAAACAGGTGCCCTTTCCGACGCGACACTAGAAATGGTACGTCTGTTAACTTGTCTCCGTACGTGGCTAAGCCTGAAGCTAATATAAGGCAAGCAGACTGGCGCAGATTTGCTCAAAATCTGCAGTCTATAACTTTTATCGGCTCCAGCATCTGGTAGGTGCTTGGGAGGGGAAGGCAAAGGCAGACAGCAGGTAGAAAAAAAAGCACCTCTGTTGGGTTACTGGGTATGCAGGTGGCATGTATGTTTGTCCAAGAAACCTTTTCCACCACGGACCACTTTAAAACTGTTGAGAGGCTTGTCAAAGCACCTTATGATTTTTCTGCCTGTTGCAGCAATCGTAATGTGCTGTGCTAGATGCTATATGATTTTAATTCTTGGATCTGGAATTCAATAGAATTCAAATTGTAATACAGCAGACCCACAACTTCCTTGAGGCGTTATGTTCCAGGAACAGCACATAAAGCCATAGTCAAAACACACTGGATGCAATGGTGGGTGAGATTGCCAAAGTCCCCTCCACACACACTCATCCCCTTAAAAATATTAAATTAAAGCTAAATGCACACAAGTTAAATGTGCATAAGTTGTGGGTCTACTGTACAATAAAATACAATATATGAAATAACCAGCTGAATGTAGCTCAAAGGTGCTTGACCCCTGCTTAAGGAGGATGTATGCAATGCACTTCTCTTTGATTTAGTACACTTTTGTTGCTTTCTTCCTTTTTTCCCCATAAAAGATCATTTATTTATCTTTTGTACATTATATAACAAAACTATACAGTATATATTTTGTAAACCAATAAGAAAAAAATGTAACATATACGTTCCATGTACAAATAAAAATAAAAGCTTTGTAAACAAGAGAGAAAAACGTCTGTTAGCTTGGTTATTGTTCTTAATTGTTATCCAATCCCTAGCTAATATTCGATTCTATTCCCTTATAAATTTTTACAATGGGATCTATCATAATTTAAATTATATAAGACCAAACATAGCATATTATATCATTTGAGAAAACATATGTTAACCATCATAAAAAAATAAAAGAAAAAAAATAAAGTTACCCTCACCTCCCACCCACTCCAAATTTTAGATAACCCGTACCAACACAAATTCCACACCCATTCGACTTCCTGTCAAACCCAACCGTATAACTCATTCTTACTTGTGAGTGTATATCAATGTGTCTACCTATCTTCACATACATTTTATTTCACTACGATATCAACCAGTACCAAATTTTCACTTCGTAACCTTCCTTCCCCCCCCCCAAGGTTATTGAAAAGCTGACATAACTATCCGTCCCTTACTATATTTCTGAACATATATCTAGCCCAATTTTCTTGATTGCTTTCTTTTTTCCAAAGCAGCACACATGGCGTCCCCAGGCATTCCCCCACCCAGACACTGCAAGATGGCTGCCTATGCCCTGAGACCGTGCCCCTACACAGCCGTGGCTTCCCCCTCTCCTTTTACAGCTTCAGAAATACTGTACTCACATTACCTGCACACACAGCTGCGAGGGAGTCACTTTCACTTTAATCCTGACACGAAACTGAGTATACCCTCAAAACCTTTCAAGAAAGCAAGACGGCTTCTAGATCTTCCCAATGTTTTGTATCCTAAATAGTGCCGCTGTCCAATTTTCTGACTTTCTAAAGCGATCATAAGGGCTGGGAATACTTTTTGGAATTAAGTGCTCACTCCCAGTGATAAAGGTGGCTCAGCAGAGAATGTGCGGCGTGTAATCGGACATCAAAATACCTGCATCATATTCTCCTTCTGCCACACATATTGCAGTGGTTAAGAGTGTCGGACTAGGGCCTAGGAGACCAGGGTTTGATTCTCCACTCAGCCATGAAGCTCACTGGGTGGCCTTAGCAGGGTTGTGGTGGGGATTAAACGAAGAGGGGGGAGAATCATGAAAGCCACTTTGAGCTCCATGGAGAAAAAGGTGGGATATAAATGCAACAAGTAAGTGTGGGGAACCTCAGGCCCGGGGGACTCTCCTTTATACCCAAGTCAGCCCCTCCATCGAACCTCTCATTGAATGCTTTTGTGTGGCTGGAAAAAGCCCTCAAACTGCCTTTCACTTTCCTATATGGAGAGATGTGCGGGCACATTGCTTCGATGGGGAATGGAGAGATGTGTTGGTGTAGACACCTCTGGCTTTTGTGTGTGGCTGGAATTTAACCTGCTGCCCCTCCTACTTTTGCCTGTGGAGCTGCCTACCACTGGCAAGAGACACCCCCCCCCCACACACACACAAGAAACAAGGCAGCCCTCAGGCTGAAAAAAGGTTGCCCACCTCTGATATAAGCAGTGGCTTTAAGAGGTGTGTGCCTCAGTTTCATTTGCCGAGGACACCGGTTGCCATCTTGCCTCTGGGCTTGCTAGGAGCATCTTGTTGGCCACTGTGGGAAAAAGGGTGAAAGACTAGTCACTAGGCAGAACTTTTTTTCTCCTCCAGCAAAGCTCTTTTTCCCCGATGCTTTGCTAACTATGATGAGCAATTGCCAGTTTTCATCCCATTGCATGTTAAAGCTATTTAACCATGTATTAAGCGTGGCGATAACAATAGAAGAATACAAGGTATAACAATAATAGTTTCCATGTGATATCATTTCTCACCTTTCTCTCAGTTCCACTGATCTTAATTCTACTGTTATATTGAGAGTTGTTTACTTAAGATTTTTCTATAATGTGGGGCTTCATTGCAGATTGTCGTTTAGTTACATGTAAATTATGCCTTAAAACTTTGGATTCGTGGTTTTGCATATTTTCAAGACGCACAGAGGCTGTTGAGTAGGTGACACACAGATCTAATAAATGACAACGATGAGCATTCAGAGCTGACTAATGTGCTCTCGAGTGCAGAGGAGTTCACAGAATAAATGCAACAACAGCAGGCTCAGCCACGCCAATTCACAACTGAATATTGCAACACACGAATGACACAGTAAATCCACCTGCAATTGTGAAATGCAACATACCCGTGCTTCCTGCCTGGATTCTGATAACCAGAATGACTCTACGGCACCTTCCTTTTATACAGATCACCTGTGGCCACTCTAATTAAGACATCAACAACATGACACACCACAGAAACCCCAGCAGGTGATATTGTAAGGCTTTCTAACACCACTGCTTATGAAGAGTGTGGAACTGCTCCACTTCTGGGGACAGTGTGACTTCCCCGAAACTTGCCTACAACCAGTGTTTTTTTCCACTGCAAGCATTCTCTCTCTGCTCCAAGGGAGTCAGGAAGAAGAAACCTGTGTGTGGAGGCCAGGTCAGTTCTTGACCTTTTCTTTCTTTAGGCATGGAATATGGCCGTCATTACTTTTCTAAACTGTACAGAGGCGATCAGCCCAGCCCCTATACCTAGCGAGAACTTGAGCCGGTTAGCCTAAAGCCTCGCTGGTCTACAAACACACAGAGACAGCCTTGAAGTAAGGTAAAGAAAGGTAAAGGACCCCTGGAAGGTCAAGTCCAGTCAAAGGCGACTATGGGGTTGTGGTGCTCATCTCGCTTTCAGGCTGAGGGAGCCTGCGTTGTGGCCAGCCTGAATAAACCTTGAAGTATAAGCAATGGGAAGATAGTAAGAACCAAGTAAAGAAAGAAACGTGCAGCAGGAAAAGTACTGTGCATAAGGCAGCAGGTACCGTAATTACGGGGGGGGGGGGAGAGAGAGAGAGAGAGAGAGAGACACGCCAAGAATGTAAGAATGGGAAGCCGAATTGCTAAGAAATGTGCGTAAATTGCGAGTCTGCGTAAAGTATATGTCGGTTTCCAACAATAGGACATCAAACATATTTAAAACATTTAACAAACTTCCCTATACAGGGCTGCCTTCTAAAAGCCATATATAATATATATGAGCCTAATGGTGCTTAGATGGTGTCTCTGCACCATTCTTACAAAGATGCAGGGAGGAGCTCCGGCTGCTGCAACCCAGCCCAGCCCACTACCACCAGCCTCACCCCTCCTTCCTTTACCCCCCACCCCCACCCAATTTTTTTTTTTAAAAAAAAACCCATCCACTTGCTACACACGAGTAGTACTTACTTCACCCTCCCAGATACGGAAAGGGAAACTGAGCTTTGTATCAAGCAACGCAGAAGCCAGGCCAGGCGAGCAGTCTTAGGCTAGCAGCAGCGACGCCCCAAGCACCCAAGGGCACCACGCCCACCCCGGGGCGGGCGCTGGGTTGACCCCCTGCCAGCAAAGGGTGCTGGACCGAGGCAGAGAGACCCGGGAAGGTGCCGTGAAGGAGGAGGGGGACGAGGAAGGCGCGGGCGTGCCGTCTTTCTTTTCTTTTTTTACCGAGCCCCTGTTCACCGTCCGAGCCGAGGGAGGCCTCCGCTGCAAGCCGAGCCCGCTCCTCCTTCCAGGCCCCTTCGGCGCTGCTCCGCGGCTCTCCCGCCGCCGCGGTGTCGAAGCCAGCGGCAGCTGAGTCTCTCCCTCCGGGGGCGGCGGCGGCGGCAGCGCCGCGGCCCTTCCGGTCACAAGGCGAGGCTGACAGGCGGAGGCTCCTCCCGCTTGAGGACGGGGGTGGGGGGGAGGGAGCAGAGAGAGCGAGGGAGGGAGGGAGGACATCTAGTCCAACCCCCTGCCGCGGGGCAGGAAGACGCAGCTGCCCCCGACGGGAATCGAACCTGCGGGGATCGAACCGACGGAGCTATTCCAGGCTGGACGGGAGGAAAGGGATGCTCCCAAAAGGATGTTCCTCGAGTCGCAGTCCTGCCTGAAAGGTGCCTCCAGCTGCCAGGGACAAGGGAGGAGGAAGAGGAGGAAAGACGGGTGTTCAAGGAAATAAAACAACCCTCTGGTTTTTAGAAGACGTCTGAAGGCAGCCCTGTATGGGGAAGTTTTAAATGTTGGATGCCCTATTGTGTTTTCATGGGTTGGGAGCCGACCGAAGTGGCTGGGGTAACCCGGTCAACCCAATAATAAAGTCGTCGTCTCCTCCTCCTCTTCTTCATCAGGAATAACTTTCTGGACTTAAGAGCTGCATGATGGTGGGACGGGGTGCCCTTGGACTGCACTTTCCTTGGGAGGTTTTTAAAGCAAAGGCCACCTGTGCTTGGTACTTCAGTTGAGATCCCTCCATTCTTGTTTATTTACTATTATTATTTAAATTTGTATACCGCCCTATACCTGCAGGTCTCAGGGCGGTTCACAACATAAAAACACGAAATGCGTACAATAGAAATAAAAACAAGAGCAACCCAATAATGCTCCCCAAAACATTTTAAAAGGGCATTGGGTGCATGGCAGCGGGTTGGACTAGAGAACCCCCTCCCCGGTCCCTTCCAACTTTACGATTCTGCAATCTGCATTTGGATCTGCTGCCCCTGTGGATCTTGTCCGCTGAGGCAATCGCCTTACCTGGCCTCATGGATGGGCCCAGCCCTGGTTGCAGTCCTAAGGTGGGGATGGAACCCGATGCCAAGGCATGTTAGTGGTAAAGTGATTCTCCAGGGGGTGGTTCAATGGGGCTTGCTCTCTAGGAAGTGTGCCCTGAGATGTCGGCCACACTAGGAAGTGATTTTAGTATCCGTAGCACCTTAGAGAAGTCGTGCCTTTTCACCAGGTGTAATGGTGAGGAGGGAGTGCACATCAGTGGTGTCATATGCAAAAGTGGGTGGGACACCCCTTTTCAGCCTCTTGGTGCCACCATTCCTCTGCTACTTGCCCGCCCTATGAAATTAAGCTGAGGACTACGTGGCCCTCAGATTGCAGGTTCCCCACCCCTCTCTTAAAAGTTTTATTATGGTATCTATTAACACATGACATGTATGGTATTTATTAACAGATTTATTATGGTGTAAGGTTTCCTGCACCACAGATGCATGAAGTCTTACACTATGTTGGCAGATTTTATATGTATTTATGGATATTTGAATTGTAAAGAAATGAGAAGCGAGTCCAGTCCAGACTGACAATTATGTTGAAACTTAAATAGCAGTAGTTACAAACAAAGGTCAAGGAGCATTTCCATTACGTTGAAACGTATTTAAACTTACAAAGGAGTATGCCAAGAAACACTAAAAGCTGTATACTGTAAGTTTTTCAGTTGTAATATATTTTTCTGGTCTTAATTATGTATTTTCTTATAATTTCATAAAATAAATACATTTATGAAGACAAGGAACCAAAAGCTGCAAGGAAGGAGGGAAACCCCCGAGAAAACAACGTGGACTTAAAACTGTCTGGCCACACAGCAATCACTGAGATTCTGCAACAACTGCAATACCAAATGTGTTGATTCCCCTTCAGCTTACTCCAGCTACTCCCATTTAACTGGGCTAGGCAGGATCAGAAAGCAGAGTCAAACATTAACAACCAGTACAGCAAGTTTCTACGTTAATTATTTTCTTTGTGGTGATGCATCAGGTAGTTGTAAGAAGTCTCCCAAGTCTTCTGAAGGATAGAGTGAAGCAGACCATGTCTTAGATATAACTGTCCCAAGACTCTCATACATAGCATAGGCTCTTTATGCAAATAGTATATTAGAATGGCACCGTCTAATACCTTAAAGGCTGAAATTCTAGACCCATTTATCTGGAAATAAGCTCAATTGAAAGAACTGGAATCCGTGTGTGGTTTTTAACAGCAGAACTAAGATACGTGCAAGTCTTTTGATACTGAGGTGATTTTAAAACTATTTACAATAAGCAGAAATATAGAGCCAGTCCACATTTTTGACAGCTGCCTATTTTCCTTCTGTGCAGTGATGCAGACTGTGCCCAGAAGGTCAGAGCAAGGGTATGGGAAGCAGTAAAGGGGAAAGGTGGGACTACTCAAGAGACAGGACTTCTTGAAAACATTGTTGCCCAAGGGCTGAGCAAAACCACCTGAGTTGACATGGCTTTTTTATTTCTTAATACAAATTTATTGATAAGCTCTCCAGTTATGCCACTCCCATGCAGCTGCACATAGACACGTGTATTGTTTAAGCACAATTATCTGTGTACACATTCTTTTTTCCTTTTAATCGCCCAAAGACCAGTTGGGAGTTTGTAGCAAAACCCAGGAATGAACAGGAAACCTGCAAGCAGCATGAGCTAATCAAATAAAAATACTGACTATTGCAACGGCAGAATCTGTGCAATCAACCACTCCTATAGACCTGACCTTCTAACAATTTAAATATTAAAAGTGCAATCTTATACATATATACATACTCAGAAATAAACCCCATTGCATTCAATGGAACTTAACTCCCAGATAATGCTGCATAGGACTACAGCCTAGCAGTGCAGATATATACCAGTGTATAACTACTCAAATACAAGTTCATTTAAGTACCAAAGTGCTTACTTGCAGGTGAAACATACTTCTGAGAAGATACACTTTGATTACAATGTTAAATATATTTTTTGTTAGGAAAATAAGGATACAGTAATGAAATGTGAATTGGTTATTTCACAAAGCCAGCCTTGAAGTGGTTTCCAAGTTACTGTACTAACATGCATACACAAAGGGAAGCTTTTAATGTTTAACAAACCATTGTATTTTAATATTTTATTGGAAGCCGCCCAGAGTGGCTGGGGAAACCCATCCAGATGGGCGGGGGTAGAAATAAATTATAATTATTCAGCCCAAGAGGTCCTTCATGATGGTGTGTGTTCATAGTTCCACCCAGTGCTTTTTTTCCCTAAAAAAAGAATGTTGAGGGGTACTCTCATTTTGACTCAAGAAACCCACCATTTTATACTTCAAATCAGGAAAAATAAATACGGTAAATGTACAAAAGTACAAAGATTCACAAAATGTTTAGGAGTATGTGTACCCCCAGAAAAAAGCACTGGTTCCATCCTTCACACATCAATGCCAAAGCAATAAGCCTCATCATATTCAGTCAAAAACCTAATCCACGTACTGCCAATTTTATCTACAATATATTATTTTTGATGGCAACACCTTCAGGTAGTGTTTCTATGGCTTCAGCAGGCGGAGATAACTCACTCACAAAAAAATTCAAACTCCAGCCAGGCAGCAGTAGTGCGACAAAGCGGCATTCAATGCCACACCCACAGCTCAGTTGCTCCCACTGGAGCAGAAGGTGGGAAGGCAATTCACTGCACCAGCCGGGCACTGGCACAGCAATCAAACCCAAATTGGGTTTAATTCTATTCAGCGACAACAGGGGGATTCCCTCAGGATCCAGTGGATCCCAGGCTGGCCAAACCCCTCCACAACAGCCTTTCGAGGGCTGCTGGCAGCACTTCTGCCCACACATTTGGCAGGTGGAAAACACACCTCTCTCTGTGCCAGTAGGGTTGGGTAGAGGGGCACGTCCACCCACCTTCCCACCACAAAGGGGTGTGTGGATTTCCAGGCCAATTCTGCAATCTGGTGCAAATTTACCTGGGAAGAAGGCCCACACAGTAGGCCTTACGTATATACAGCATGCACAAGTTTGCATGATAAAAGAAATATGTGGAGTTTCCCCCCGCAGTGGTAAGCGAGTTCTGCCAGCCACGCAGCAGAACTGCAGACAGGACGTTTACAAACAGTTTACAAAAATCAAACAGTTAAAAATAAGTATTCTGGTTTGCATCAAGATTATGAGTGTGAATTAGACACCCTTTAGCACATCCCAATTGGCATAAAACAAAAACACGCACAGAAACCAAGACTTCTAAAAGGTGCATGGTGAGTTGCAAGCGAATTTTCAATAGGGAACAAATTTTAATAAGGATAATGCAGCATTCTGATCAAGAATATAGAAGGCTTCCCAACTGCACACTTCCCGGCACACGTAAACACAGCTCTCCTAACCCGGATGCTGCCTTCGTGGCCCTGACTCCGCCTCCTTTGCGATATTTCTATGCGCGCAGCTCCAGGATTTTACGTCATCTACCCCTGTTCTCCCCCCCCCTAAAAAAGATAAAGGAAAAAATGAAGAGTGACACGCAGCCTCCACTTCTGATCGCTGCAGCCTTCCCCTCCTGGGTTGGCATCCCTTTATCTCGGGAGACAAGGGAGGAATGCGCCTCCAAACTGAAGTCAAACTGGTGGAAGGTTTGCAGCGCTTGCTGTGGCCGTAGTGGGAAGAGACATGTTTTGTGGAGCAGACGGAGAACGGGGTTCGTCTTCTTGCCTTTCTTTTAAACCGCTTTCCCAAGCGGTGCCCGGAAACTCGGCGTGGATTGCCCTCTCTTTACTCCCCCACCCCATCTCTTATCTCTGCGGCGTCGTTGCACGCGCAGGAATTGTGGGTAACCGGAAAGAATCCCTCCGCTGAGCAGGAGGAACGCTCAGGCGGCCAATCAGGTTCGCGTTCGGAAAGATGGCGGCGCTCGGTTCCCGAGAGCGCTCTACAGGGGAGGGAGGCAGCGGCAGCGGCGCGCGGGCCGACTCGGACCTCTTGCTGCACCCGGAGCTGCTCTCGCAGGAATTCCTTCTGCTGACGCTGGAGCAGGTAACGGGGGCGGGGGCGGGGCGGGGGGCGCGTCGGTTGAAAGGGGGCGGGGCGAGGGAGGGAGGGAGGGAACCGTTAAACAGCCTCACCTGAGACCGAGCGGAGTCCGCTGCTGTCGCTCTCGGCCTGCAGCTGCTCAAGACAAGACTGCGGAGCGCCGGGTTCTTAAAGCCGGGCCGGATCTCGGGTTGCCAGTTCATACCCTCCAACCTTGCTCCGATGAAAATAGGGACGCCCTGTTCAGTAATAATAATATAGATGATGATTAAAAAAAAATGAATATAATTCTAATAATAATAAATACAATAATTCAACTAACAACGACAATACTTCTACTACTAATAATAATAATAATAGCAACAACAACAATGCAAATAATAACGATTCAGATAATAATGATGGTGATGATTTATTATTCATACTCCATCAGCCTGGGTTGCCCCAGCCACTCTGGGCAGCAGCCAGCGTATATAAAAACACAATAAGACATTAAACATTAAAAAAAACTTCCCTGTACAGGGCTGCCTTCAGATGTCTTCTAAAGGTTGTATAGTTACTTGCGTCCTTGGCTTGGGGGTCGCATAACTCCAACATTTATCTAATGAAAATAGGGGCGTCCTATTCAATAATAATAATAATAATAGGCCTAATGGTGGTGGTTGCGATTCAAATGAAGCCCTCGTAGCAGCACCTGCCCTGCAATTCCTATGCGTGTTTCAGACTATACAGGGTCATAGTGTTGGGAGGGACCCCAAGAGTCATCTAGTCCAACCCCCTGCAATGCAGGAATCTCAACTAGATCATTGGCCACTAGACAGATGGCCATCTAGTTGCTGCTTTGAAACTTCCAAGGAAGGGGAGTCTTACCACCTCTTGTGAGAGTCCGTTCCATTGTCAAACAGCACTTACTGTCAGAAAGTTCTTCCTGCTGTTTAGTCAGAATCTTCTTTCTTGTAAGTTGAGCAGGAGAAAACAGGCTTGCCCCCATCCTCCAGATATTTGAAGGGAACCATCATATCTCCCCTTAGTCTCCTCTTTACAGAAGCTTGTGGATTCATTTTGAAAAAATTTTAACTCACTTTTCAGGGAACAGTGCCATCAGAAAGTTGCTCCAAAACATATGAAAATACCACTGCAAAACAGGCACACAAAAAAGTACTTTGCAATAGCTCCCTGACAGATATTCCTGTCAACGACCATTGTTATACTCGCACTTTACACTTGAAGACATCCTTTGTTCTTCAGAAACATCTATGATGACATGAAAATGTTGTTTGCTCCAATTCATGATGGTTGCTCTGCATTGGGTAAAGAGACTGGTGTTACATGCCCACACAGTGATAGGTCTATTAGGGGTGCTCCTTTTTATGGCTTTAACAGCAGCATAATATGAGGGCATTAAGCAGGTGAAACTCTTTAGCTAATATTCAGACTGAGAGGGGAAAAGGCCCATCTGCTAAATTTCTGCATGTTGGACTTGCATAACAGGCACAGAAGTATGGTCAGTAAAGGAAGGAACAAGCCTACTTTCAGACAAGTAGTTTAGGTCAGCAGTCTCAATCTGGCAGCTATAATATTACAACAGTGTATGGGTGTACTAGGGAAACTGGCCCTTCAGATATTACCAAACTCCAGCTTGTTTCATCCCTGACCATTAGCCATGCTGGTTGGATTTGATGGGAGCTGGAGTCCAGCAACATCTTGAGGGCCACAGACTCCCCACCTTGAATCTGTGGGGCACTCAGAGTCTTCAGGCTAAGGGAAGCTGTTGTTTCCACACCCAACTCGTATTTTGCTTCCTGAAGTGAGGTGAACTATGCATCCTTCGCAGGGCACAGCAAATTTCTATGCATTTCTAACTGTTTTAATGAAGATTACCAAGTTTATTACAAGTGATGTGATTTTTAATTGTATCGTGTACACTTGTTAACCAGAGAACATTTGCAGTCATAATGAATATGGTTTTTATTACTGTGCAACAGAAGAACATCCCAGTTGAAGATGAAGTGAAGATCAGTAAAGATGGCCTTACTGATCTCTATGTTCAACATGTCATACCATTGCCTCAGCGTGAGTTACCAAAAACTAGATGGGGAAAGTTGATGGAAAAGAAGAGAGGTCAGCAGGTGTTCAAGCATGAGGTCAAAAGGTAATTCTGTTTAGTTTAGTTTGTGGATTCACACACAAATCCTTCCTTCCTTATACCAAGTAAAACCATTGATCCATCTAGCTCAGTATTGTATTGGCAGTGGCTCTGCTAGATTTATGGCAGTAGCTTTTCCCAGCCCTACCTGGAAAGGGATTTAACCTTTTATCATGCAACTTCCATTCAGAAGGGAGTTCCGTGTTTCTTTTGACCTGTTCCTCCTCGCTCAGTAAGTACAACAATGGTTTTTACTTTTTATTGACGCTGCCAGAGGGATGTAGAGAATTATTATTGAAAGCAGTAGCATAGTCAGCAGTCTGATAAATCCAGAGCGAGAGCAAATTAGATGAAGAACTGGAAAGTACTTTTCAGCGGAGTTCATGCAGAACAGAGTATCTAGCTATTAAATAAATCTGCCGAATAAATTCGTTAAATGTGTGTGAGGTACCACATTTATTTATATTTTGCAAACCTGTCCTATCTCCCCAACTTGTTTCAGACAGAAGCTGATATGAGTTAACTTTGCCCTGCCTGCCAATCAGAAGATTGGGGAAATGGGTCTGGTCCCATTGCGGATGGGGTTTGATCAGCTGATAGTGGCTCCACTCGGGGGGGGGGGGGGGGACAGACAATAACAAAAACCAAGCCTTGCACAATTTTTTTTGCAGTAGAGAACATTATCCCAGTGCCCAAATGTAGTAAATGATAGCAACACTAGTGCTAAAGCAAGGGATCAATTTCTCTGGATTCTGGGACTTGAGCACAAAATTGTATGCTGCCCAACTCTGAACCATGACTTGGAGATAAAGTATATCATAATTGCTCTTCTGGCAGGAAAATAGAACCTGAAGGCTTCCTCTATTGAACTCTAGTTTAAATCAACCGTACTTAATTATGCTTAGCTGTGTGCTGGCATGGGGCCTTTTGTTATTTTCACTGGTTTTTTAAAAAGCATTCTAATCATCAACCTGTTTCCATAAGTAACCACTATTTAAACATGTCCTGTTTTTGCTTCTAGAAATAGAGAGAGTGTTTCTTCTGAAGTGTCTCAACTATTGCTTTTATCACAACTATTAATCAAAATGGAAAAAAATACATCTATAAATTTGGGTTCATCTATTCATAATAGACTGGTCCCTATTAGCAGATTCAGTTTATTTAGGCTGCAATCGCATTCCCACTTAACTGGCAGTAAAATCCACGGAAATCGGCAGTCTTCCTTCTGAGTGGACATACTTGTGATGGGACTGTTAAGGAGCATTTATGTAGACCAGGGTTGTGAACCCTGTGACTCTTCTGATGGCGTTGGGCTCCCAACTCACATCAGTCCCAGCCAGCATGGTGAATGGCCAGGGATAATGTGAGCAGTAGTCCAGTCACATCCTGAGGGCCACAGATTCCCCAGACAATTGTAAGATGCAAAGAAACTTGAGATGAACTGTACAAGTCCTAAATTGTTTGAAGCTAAAGAAGCAGAAATAAAAATGTTTTTTTTGTTGTTAATTTATCTGATACGCAACATTCAAGTCCACTGATTTAAATAGGTTTACTCTGAGTATGGCTTAATTTTTCAGTCAGTGTTCATTCTTTTTTTAAGTGTTAATGTTTTCCTGATTGCTCATGTGATTAAATGTGAAATAAATGAATAAAAAAAGCAGCAGCAGTGCCATACCGCACTAGATGAATTCCCAATCTATTTCAGCGCCTGACCTGCTGATCTTAACACAAACCCAGATAAAAGTTCCACTGAAATAAATAGCACCGGCTTCCAAGTAGTGTGTTTGGGATAGTGTAAATCTGTAATGACTGTGGTTTCATTTACATCTGTGCTGCAGTAATTAATATTGTCTCTAAGTATGTTACCATTTCTTTGTTCAGCACTGCTCCAGCGGAAAGTCTACGGAAACGACCTCTCATTGTGTTTGATGGTAGCTCAACAAGTACAAGCATAAAAGTGAGGAAGACTGAGAATGGGGCTATTGATAGTCTAAAACTCCTTACAGCTAGAAGTGCCAGCACTACTTGTAAGGGACTGACGGTTCCTTCAAATTCTTCAGCATGTGTTTCTGTCTCCACTTTTTCACCGGACATTAAAGTGGGATCCAGGATTAACGAATCTAAGCAGAATAATATTATCGTTGATAACAATATGGCACCTGGTCAAAGGTCACCCCCATTGGTGCCTTTAACAGGAACTACTGTTGTGAAATTAAAGAGAGCTGCTCCGAAAGAAGAATCTGATGCATCCGTAAGTCATTCCACATCTGTTTCCTTTAACCAGATATAGTTGTTGCCATCTCTTGTAGCATAAATGTGAAAGCTGTAGCAGTATTTAATTAACTCTGGGTTTCTGCAGGTCACTAGGATGCTGTGCAATAATTATTTTAATATTACCATATATTGTACCTTAACACAACTTTACTATTGTTAAAGAACTGTAAGATGGGCATAAAAGAGTTCCTCTCTAAATTACTTCATCATTATTACTGTATATATTATGGCCAACCAGTAACATCATTCTCTGACTCAATCTGAAATGTGAGGGTCATTATTTCGGAATGTGGCAAGCTTCATTTGGCTTTGACTTTCAACAATGCTCATTTTTCAGGAATATGAATTCTGTTAGGAATAGATTTTGAAATTAAGATCCTGCTTGATTTCTAGGCTCTGCCAACCCACTCACTTGTCTGCATGCCATTTCTTGTTCCCAAAGGTCATTTTCATGCTCATTTTAGAAATGGAATTGGGTGGTCTTTGGGTTCTTGCTTTTCTCTTCTATGTTTAGTGACGACCATATTTTTTATTTTAGCCACAAGATGGCATCAGAAGCCAAACTCTATAGCACACAAGGTATGTTTAAATGATTTAGGATGGGCAATCTTAACATCGTTTAAATCTTTCTCCCTCAGAACGGTCTGAAGTCTCCGGAATCAAAAAAGAAGATCCAGCATGTAAAATGGCCATGAACCAATGAGGCGCTGGAAATGTAAATAACATTCAGCCTCCATTTCAGAACAGATGAGTCATATTGAACAGGGTTGCAGATTGCGGTGGATTTTTCATAACGTTAACAATTCTACAGTACAAAGTAGGGGCCATATTCTCACCCATCACCTTAAGGATATTTTCTGTATTGCACTTTGAGTCATTTACTTCCCATTTTAATGGTTGGTTTTGGTGGAACAAAATTATTCTACCAGCCCTCCTTTGGAATTCTCACATGTACTGCAGTTCAGCCTTTGCATGACCTGGTAAGAGAAAAGCAGTGTGCATTTATAACTATTCATGTTCAACTGTACAGCAGTATTGCTTTTTTTTTTTGCCAATACAGTTCTCTACACAAGTGTATTTAGACAGTGTGGAAGACTATGTTTCCTTGTTCAACTGGACTTCCCATGGTAATAGTGGCTTTTGCACAAAGTTCTGTTGGCAGGGCAAGAAAAATATTTCAAATTCTTAGGTGCTGATACCAAGTGTCTAGATGTCTTTTCCAGCCTTGTTATGAGATGGTTACCTCTTACAGACATAGGAAAAATACTGAACTGTGTAATTTCTTTGCTTCAAATTGAAGTTTTTGTTACAACTGAAGATGAATTTCTGTTGTCTTTTGAGCAGATAGAAGCACATTATAGACTGTATATGGAGAGTATTTGAGAGAAAAGTAGTGCATGAACTAGTGCCATGCTTTTGTACAGTACATGCATAAGTATTTTTTCATAAAATACATGAACCTATGTGGTTGATTTAACTTGCCTGCCTACGAATACCTGCTAAAATTCTGGAGAAAAGCTAACACTCCACTCATTGGGCAGTTTGAATAGAGGGGTAAATTATACGGAGAGTAAGCGATTGTGGTTTGCGAAGGAAGAAGTCTTGCCTCTTTCCTATCTGTGAATAAATGTGGATTTCTTTGAAACCACATGGATCCTCTTTCATATGATGTAATACCCAACCTAGCTGGGTATAATAGTTAGAACTGCGTACCATACACAAGGTAGTGTTCAGTCAAATTCAGGCTGCCATCCTGTACATGCCTACCGCAGAATATGGACTTAGTGGTATTTACTTCTGAGTAGACATGGTTATAACTGCATTGTTGGTGCACGACTTCCACTAGATCATGATCAAAGATTTGGAAAGAATGGTGTGTTTGAGGTGTATTTTGAGTTTCCCTCTTCCTGAACACGTGTGCAAGTTTTGTACTTTAGTACAGCACAGTTTAATTTTGTGTGTTTTGTATCTGAGCTGTCTTTTTAGTAGCCTCACCTGATTTAAATAAATTGATTTAAACTGACGATGTATTAAATTGTGTGGACCATCTCTGTTCTACAGGACTGGAGACAAACACCTGTTATCCCAGTCTTCAAAAGGGTTTGAGGAAACTGTATACTGGTCCAGGGGTCACCAGTCCAGCACCCATGGGTGCCGTGGTGTGTGCAAAGGCCTTCATTGGCACCCTCAGGCAGGGATTCCAGATTCTGAGCTTCCATTAAAAAAAACCTAGCACTTTAAAAAAGAAATGTGTAGAAGAAACCATTCTAAGCAATTTCTGCGAAATGAGCCAGCCTGGCTGCCCCCGCCTATCAGTGTTTCAGCCAACGAGTGACAGAACTGCCATAATTCACTTGTTTGGACACCAGTCAATTAACAGACTGGGGTCCTAAAGATATAACCCAATTTTGTTGTTGGAAAGAAATCTTAAAACTTGGAGTTCTCCATTTGTTTTATATACAACCATCCCCTCAACTTACTACGTTCTGGGCCCTCATGCGTGTTGGTGAAATCATGTAAAGCAGGGAGGCCTCTCTAAACACTCTTTAAGTGCAGTCTTTGCCACTCTCTCTTCAATTCATACTAAAAATACTGGATCGCAAAATAAACCACAACTAGAATCAAAGCTCTGGGCCGGCTGGAGGATACACAGGAAAGCTCTGGGCCGGCTGGAGGATACACAGGAAAGTGGCTTCTGTCTCTGCCCTACCCTGCACATACCATCGAAGGAAGCTGCAGGAGCAGCCCTCTTGGAGTCAGTAAGGTGAACTTTATGTTTTTTTGACAGTAGCAGCGCAGTCGTGTGTCCCCTCCCCGGTCCCAAAAAAGTCTCATGGTACCCTTCATGCAGAGGCCATGACATATTGTGGCACACTGCATAGCAAGCATCACATTACATTCCTCTGCAGTAGGACTGTACCTCTCTCTCGGCCATCGGTACAGAATTTTACTATGTTATCTTAGAACACGGGTAGACAAACTAAGGCCCGGGGGCCAGATCTGGTCCAATCTCCTCCTAAATCCGGCCCGTGGACTGTCCGGGAATCAGCATTTTTTTACATGAGTAGAATGTGTCCTTTTGTTTAAAATGCATCTCTGGGCTATTTGTGGGGCATAGGAATTTGTTACCCCCCCCCCAAAAAAAATATGTACTCCGGCCCCCCACAAGGTCTGAAGGACAGTGGACTGACTCCCTGCTGAAAAAGTTTGCTGACCTCTGTCTTAAAACCTATGCAAGAAGCTATGTACATACATTCCAGCAACTTCATGAGTGGCAACTACCATGCTGCTTCCCGAAATTGGCCTCATGTTCTGCACAGGAGCATGTGAGGAGAGGGCAACAAATGCCAACGAAGGCTAATGTGAATATGGTCTTTGACACAAAGTAGTTTGGCCAATAGGGGAATCGATGGTAAGCGGATTGTGACAGTGATCTAAACATGAGATTACCAGGTTGTCGGTGGCCAGAAGATTTGCTTCTAAATTATCAACCTCATTAATGAATAAATGGCTATATTACTACTTATAAGGTAACCTTGCAATCCTACACATGTTTACGCTTGGTGCTCTTGCCTTGACATTTTTTAAAGAGTTATACGCTGGTCATAGTAAGGGAACCGGTTGTCAGGCTCCGTATAAAGGTAACAATTAGAATAATCTCTTGGGTGGGTGAAGTTAAGAGAGATGATTAACGGTATGTATTCCTGGTAGAAAAAAGATTCCCTCTGGGGGAAAAAAGTTGTTAAATAATGTTATGTATGCTTCCATCTGGGAAATGGGGGGGGGGGAGAGATCAAGATTGATTTGCGGTTTCCTTTTCATTATTTGTTTTGCTCTAGAGCCTGCATTGAATTCCTCAGCAGCAACTATATGTGATGAGTGGCTTCCATGGCTGGTAGAAATACACACAGAACTGCTGTGTCAAAGTTTAATATTTGGCTTGGGGAGAGAGTTCAAGCTTTTATGGTCTTCTGTTATGAGTATATATGGATTTTAAATCTTCTGCACTAATCACCGGAGAGCTTAAGTTTTTATTGTAGAAAAGAAACAGCATATGCCAGAAATTGATTTACATAATTCTTCCCCGAAAATTATAAAAAGGTAAAGGTAAAGGACCCCTGACAGTTAAGTCCAGTCACGGACGACTCTGGGGTTATGGCGCTCATCTCGCTTTACAGGCCAAGGGAGCCAGTGTTTGTCCGTAGACATTTTTTCCGGGTCATGTGGCTTCTGGCACAACAGAGCACCGAAACCAGAGCAGCTCACGGAAATGCTGTTTACCTTCCCACCGGAGCGGTACCTATTTATCTACTTGCACTTTTTGGGGTGCTTTCAACCTTCTAGGTTGGCAGGAGCTAGGACCGAGCAACGAGAACTCACCCCGTCGCGGGGCTTCAAACCGCCAACCTTCTGATCAGCAAGCCCAAGAGGCTCAGTGGTTTAGACCACAGCACCACCTGCTTCCCGCCCGAAAATTACCAGTATACTTTTCCTGAAAAGACTAACATTATAAATAATTATGCCCTGCACACTTTTTGAGATGTTTCCCCTATAGTGTTTGAGAGATCTTAAATCTGAATTAATATCCTGACTGTGTGAAAAGCAGAAAAATATTCTGTCACTGATCCATATACGTATACATTTTCTTCAGACCTGTTTTCAAGAGCTGAGATAAAACGAACCCCATGTTTTCATAAAGTGGATAAACTATCTACCTAATATAATTGGACACAAAGTGAAAATGAATGTAATGCAGTAGCAAGGGATGACTCCTAGCTACCTTATCCTTAAGGTAGGGAGATAAAGCCTTGTCAAGCCCTACTAATAGTTATGCATAATAGTATAAATCTGAGGAGGCTGCAACATCATCTGCCTCTTGCTTATTTATGATTTCATAATTGTTTTGATCAGCGCCTGAAGTTACTGATTGCAAAAGTATGATGAACAGCAGACACTGGAGCAATATTGTACAAGCACTGCAGATACACCACAGGAAATATCTGGAACAGGAATGTAGCTGCTCTTAATCTCCATTATTGCCTAATATTTCAGAAAATAAGGGCAATTTTCTGTTTGTAGCAGTAGCACCCAGCCATTGGGCTGTAACTTTCCAAACATGTAATGCTTCTGTTTTTCAATGGCCTCATTGGGATTTGGGGTTTGGTTTTGTTGATTATATGGATCCATTCTTTTTAAATAAAAGGAGTTTTTATCCACGCCTTACCTCAAATGCTAACATTTATTGAAAGTTGTCTTTTAAGATGTCAACTTCACCAAAATACAGCAGACTTCATTAGAAATACATTTATTACTTCATAAAATACAAGGTGCAATGCAATTTCAAAACGAGTACTAAAAACCGAAAATGTACTTTGCAATATTGTGCAATAATGTGTTGCGGATTCACATCAATTTAAACCTCATGCAGTCTGTTCCTGTGTGCATTTATGTCGAAGCACGTCCCAATCAGTTTAATGGGAGTAATTGCACTGAAAGTATGCATAGAATTGTAGCCTCAAAACACTTATTTTAAGGCATAACCCAAAACTTTCTAGATAGATAGATAGATAGATAGATAGATAGAACTTTCTATCTAACTTTCTATCACTGATTGAACCAACATACACTACAATCAAATTATCACCTACAGTACTTAGATATGATGAACATTGATGCTTGATCTATCAACATCAAATAATAGCTCCTGTAATCTTTCCGGAATCCACAAGTCAAATATGTTATCAGTTTTAAACTACATACATCTTTTGAAGAGAAATTTGTATTGCTAAGAATGTAACAGCCCTGTTGAATCACACCAAAGGCCCAGCTACATCAGCACCCTATGTTGTGTGGTAGCCAAGCAGATTATTATGGGAAGTCCACAAGCAGGATATGAGCTAAATTAGGGTTGCCATATTTCAAAAAGTGAAAATCCAGACGCAAAGCTGTTGAGCTTTGCTCTTTGTGGCTGAGTTGTTGAGCTTTTTCTTCACAAAATCACAACAACAACAACAAAATATGTTTTTGAGCTTAAATCTACACTACCAACATGGGCTGCCATATGTCCAGATTTTCCTGGACATTTAAGCAATTTCCACCTGGATGCTGCTTAAGGGGGCTGAATGCTGGCTACGTCTGGAAAATTCCAGACGTATGGCAACGCCATCTCAATACCACACTTCCTGTTCTGTTCTCCAGCACCTGGCATTCAGAGTCCACACTGTCTCTGAACCTGGAGATAATAATCAGCCATCTTCACTGGTAGCTTTTATCCTCTAAATATCTGAGCAACTCACAACCCCGTATTTGAACTGGACTCGATTCATAAATTAAATGTATTGCCTAGCAGTCAATGTCAAAACCACCTCCCCACCCTTTTGTCTTTCCCTTCTCTAAAGCATTTCTACAACCTAGAAAAAGAAAAGAAAAAACCTGATGAATATATATTGCAGGGGGAGGGGGGGAAACCCAAACACGTTTTTCACTTCTGGTCAAAACCTACAACCGCCATTGCTTATTTGAGAAAATATATGCACTTGTGAGAGCTGATGATGGTGGTCTTATTCCTTTCACATTTTAAATGTCCTTCCCACACTCAGGACACAAGATGTCATCCCTTTCTGTGAGGAAACCGCGGCCCACCAATGACAGGGAGCACTTCTTGCAGTTGAAGCAATCGTTGTGCCACTGGCGTTCCTCAAAGGAGATGTACTTGGTACCTCCAAGTCCTGAAAAGGCAAAACAAGTATTTAATAAGAAGAAACCACAGGAGCACCTTCTGTAAGGTCATTTGGGTCAGATTCCCACATCGTTTCCAGTTGTGAATAAACTTCCTTGGACTTAAACATGTGGGAAAGTTGCATTTAAACACACCATTGACATAACTTTGTCACAGCTGAGTCTGCATGCAGAATTCTAGATTCCTGTCAGTCCCTAGATCAGAGATGAGGAACCTGTGGCCCTCCAGGGAAAGCGGCAAATAACTAAAATGAACGAATGAACTTTATTCTGAACTGATTGGTGCTGTTTTTGAGGTGCTTTTTTCTGTTTGCAAAGGAAAACGGTAACACTATACTTACCACTGATTGGATTGGTGCATCCTGCACACTTCTTGGCATAGAGGCTGCAGTAGCAGTTCAAACAATAGGCAAACTCATCCCGGGAAGTAAAGCGTTGCCCAGAGAGCTGTTTTTTGCACCCAGTGCACACAAAACACTCCTTGTGCCATGGCTGCTCCCGGTAAGTAATTCCTCCTGTAGTAATTGGCTGTGTAATCATGAAAAGAAAAGAAAAAAAGGAATTCCTATTGATTTTGTGCCCCATTTCCATTCACCTTGCAAATCTTTTAAGCAAGAGGCAGCAGAACTAGTCTCATGCTTAACCCCTCACACCTTTTCTGTGAAGCCCCTGACAACCTTCTTTGTTCCAGTGTCTTTCTGTCTTTTACCTCATAGCTAAGCCATTGCACAGCCTTATATAGTTCAATGCTCTGGAACATGTTGGCGCAAAAGTACATGCAAAACTGGATTGCAGTTTTGCTCCAAACTAAAGCAGACGTGTGTGTGTGTGTGTGTGTGTGTGTGTGTGTGTTGATTTCGGTTTAATAGTCATTTGTATGAAGCAATAAACAATACCTTCTTGCACTGGACACACTGCATAGCAAACTGCTTTTCATAGCAGGGCACACAGAAATTTTGACTGTCTTTGGGAATGAAACTCTTTGTTCCAATTGGCTGTTGGCACCGATGGCAGATAAAGCAGGTCTCGTGCCAGCTGTTTCCTTTATATTCCATCTTGCGGGTACCTAGGAGGAGACCACAGCATGAGATTTCTACCTTGGCTTTCAAGCCGCTGTGTAGGGAAAAGGTAAGTAGAAACTGTGTTCCATTTCCCAGTTTGCATATGAGGAGAAGCCGGACACACTTTTAGCAGAAACTTGGGTTTTTGTGGGAGCAGCAAAAGTATAAATTCCAGCAGCTATTACACTCCCCAGATCCATTCTGATGTTTAAGATGTACAGGTGAGATGCCTGAAGAGTCCCTTTTCGAGTGACTCTCTCAATAGACTATGGAAACAATTCAGGTTGTGGGGTTTTGTGGCCTCTCATCAACATTTACCAGTGGCCTTTGCTTGGGGTGAAACACTCCTTTCTCCTAGTTTTGGTTTCCTTTCATCCTTTCCTGTTGTTCCCTTTTTGGGTGCTGACATCAGCCCCACCTCTCAAGCACTGGAGAAACATTCTAGCTTTTTTGGGTTGCGCAAAGTGGAATTTGGCATCTTCGTGCCCATGTTGATGCAAAATACCAGGACGCCAATGAGACTGGTCCTTTGGTGTTTCTCTCGAGAACTGAGGAGAGGTCAATCTCTTAAAGCTGCTGACAAATTTTCCAAGCACTGAAGAGGCTGCCCTCACCAAAGTGGAAAACCCCATCATGCAGCTCTAGCACAGGGCAACCGAAGATGGCTATTCCCCCCAGAACAAGGACTGAACTCCTTAGCTCCTTCCTGGTTACATTCTGATCCAAATACAACATGCACTTATTGCATCTTATATTTGTGTCTTCTCTTTTCTGATTATTGTCTATCTAATGATTACCTAACCCTCTTCTGCCTCTCTGACTTTCTAGGTTCTGTTACAAATGCTTAAAACCAAATTTTCCTCTAGTTCTGTTTTCCTACTGTCTTCAGCATTTTTCAACCCCTTTTCTGCCTTAGACAGTTTTGATTTTAGGGGTAGGACTGAATTAACCCAGCCCTTCCCCCCCCCCAAAAAAACACCCCCAAACAAACAACAACAAAAACACCACCCATTTTGACCCTGGCTGTAAAAAGAGACTTGCTAGAGTAATTCAAACCAGTTGGGCATGTGTAACCTGGAATATTTGTTCGCAAGCTTTGTGGAACGGGCTACAACGATATAAAAATGCAATATTAAAAAAAACAGTAAAAGCAGACGACAACCAAGAGCACAGAATGCGTTCTAAAATATATCTCAGGTGTCAAAAAGAGGTCAGGGTAAAGAGGGAAATCTTCAGCAGATGATGAAAGTTACACAGTGAAGGTGTCCAATGCTCCTCATGGAGAGGGAATTCCACAGCTTAGAAATTGCCACAGAGAATGTCCTCGCTCAAGCCACACACACCCTGGGCTTCTGAGTGCAATGGAACTACCATGTTCAATGAATGGGCAGTCTGAAAGAGACTATGTTCTGAATTTTTCTCACAAATACAGGAGACACCTCATTTTCATGTATGGATTCCCCTAATGTGAGCACATGCTCATTCATTCAGTGGTCGGCTTTGGGCTCTCAAACTTCAGTGGTGTCCTATGCAACGCTAAAATTCAACACAGCATTTTTTTTTGTGTCCCCTGCATCATGGCGCCCAGCGTGACAGCACTTGGTTGAGCCGCCCTAAAACCACCTCTGATTCATTCCCTCTCTAGAAACAAAAACCAGAGCAGAAGCCCAGGCCAAAACGAAAGAGGAATTTTTGCATTTTAATATTTCAAGCACACCTTGTATCGGTCTTTGAAAGCCAGTGTTGAAGGGCACCCTAGTTAAATCAAACACATTATTGTTGGGCGGCAGTTTAAGGGCAAAGTGCTATTACCTCTGTATGATTTGCAAGCAGCTTTCAGTGATATTAACATCATTTATCAGATGGGAGGACTTCTCCCTCTTAGAGTAAGCGCTACATTGAAAGAGACTTTAAAAATTATTAAGTGAGCTCTAATTGGCATACAAGCAATGTAGCAAATGTGTTAACAGATTATTATCTTGCTCTATGACATTTTAAATGGCTCTTCGCATCTTATCAGTTTATTAATGTGCTACATTAATAAAGCTCTAATTATGCTACGTTTAGTGCTTATGTGGTTTTTTTTTTAAAAAAAAAAAAGAATTAGGTAGAGTCGAGAGCTAAAGTGTCAATCCCTGAAGGAATGAAAGGATGCCCCATTAAACAAAGCAGATCTGATAACTAACAGAGCTGGGTGGTTTCACAAGTTCCCATCTTTGAAGTACTGCTGAGATGTTTTCAGTTCTTATTCCACCCCTTACTACGATGGTATAATTTTATTGCGTTCTGTTTGGACTGCTGCAACCTGCTTAGATCAGAGATAGTAACAACATCTGCCCACCTACGATGCACTTGTCAGCCCACATTGCACAAGCCAGCTAGAGCTATTATACTACCACATTTAATATACCACACTGGAAAATCCAGAGCCTGTAGCATCTGCCTTTCCCATGCAGTAAGCTGTAAGCACACTGTGTGGGCATGCACCATAAAGCTGCATCTGGATGGATTTGTATGTATAATTATTTTCGTAATTTCTGTTCTGTTTGATTATACAAGGCGATATCTAGAGTTACTCATGCTCAGAGTAGACCTGTTTGAATAAACGGGCTTAAAAACATTGATTTCAGTGGAGGCGGGGGAATGAAAAAGTATCGGCATCTCCCCCCCCACACACACACACTGCAGGTAGGATTGGAGGAACACCTTCAGATAAGCAGGGCTATCACCACAGCTTTTTTTGAGACAGAACTCGCCACAACTCAGTCCCGGCACCTTTCAGGTGGGCACCATTACCATCCTAAGAGAATGAGGGAGGTGTTCACGGTGAGTTACGGCACCTATTTTTCTATAAAAATAGCACTGGCTCCAATGGTCCTTTTATAGTTGCCAGACTCTGTGCAGAACAGTTCTGATGGTCCAATATTACTCTGTGATGCATGTGTCCTCAGCTGATTATATATATATATATATATTTAAAACCCTCACATTTTTAATGCTTGTGTGTGTGTGTGTGTGTGTGTGTGTCATTTTTTTTTTTTTTGGCTGGGGTCTCAAAAGCTGGAAGTGGCCTGGGTCTCTTCAGACCTTTGAGAGGGCCTGCCAGTCCCCACCCCTCAGCACCTGCTGCCTGATGTGGCCACCTCACTTTGCCCAATGGTAGGGGCAGCCCTGCTGCCAGGGACTGGACTGAGGAGGAATGGTGGGGGGCCGACGCCCCTTCTCCTAAACCTCCCCAAGGACAGGAGGACAGCATAGATTTAGAACAGTGGTTTGCAGAAGGTCATAGTTCAGAGGCTGCAGAGGATAGAAGCTGCGAAATACTGGAAGAGGAACAGCACGAAGAGGAAACACCAGGGGACAGACAGCTGACAGACTCGGTGTCCTTCGAAAGCATTCCTGACCCCCCCCCTCCCCATAAGACAAGGCAGGCATTGAGGGCACTAGAACAGAAAGCTCAGCGGCAGAAAGCTCAGATTAGCCAACGTAGAATAGTAGAGACGGAGGGGTGGGGACTTTCCTTGGGGCACCACCGTTTCTAGAGAGAGACGCATTCTTCTGTCTCTCCCTTTGATTGTTGAAGAAACTAATTGGTAAGAACTCTTCTTTTATCTGCTTCTTTGCTGCCGCCAGGGGTGGGATCTGATTCCCCAAAGCCTGACACTCACTTGCTAAAGGTGTTTCCTTTTCCTCGCCCCACATCATGTCATGCAGGTTCCGTTTCAAAAGTGAATGCTAGCGGCCATTTCAACTTGCAGATAATTCCCAGATGAAAAAGGGGCACCTTTCATGGACTCTGGGGTGTGCTTTTGGCCAAACACTTGTTTCCGCCGCCCCTTGCATCTCCCAAATGTGTGGTTTCATTTAAGCCTTGAATCAAGCCTCTGTAATCTCCGCAAGCGCTTTAACACAGCATGTACACACACCGCCTAGGACATTTGCCATTATACATAGCAGGGTTGGCGGCGGTGGTGGGGAGAGACCTGTACCTAATGCAAAATTGCAACGGATTTTGGTCATCTGCTTTGAATGTAGCTGCATAGTTGTGGTTTCTGCTTTCCTATCTTGTAACCCAAACCTCTCTAATTTTAATGTCATGGCTAATCAAGCATAAAAATTAATTTGAGGATAAGCAACACAAGAGGCAATTCAAAAAGGTTTTTTTTTTTTTTTACTAGTGATCATCTGCTGATTACACATCGACTTCCTGGCTCATAAAAAAACTGCTTTCCCCCTGCCTTCTATTTTCAGCACAGCCATCAGACTCTGCCAGCAAAAACACTCGTATCAGCCAAGCTATTGCATTCTGTTCAGCAAGTAAAATCAAACCACGTTTAATTGGGCTTTGAATCCACGATTCAGGATGTTGGGAGGCTGCTAGTTTGGGGGCAGTGAAACCTGAGCATGAAGCATGCTCAGCTTCCAGGGTTTGAGAGAATGCCTTTTCTGGTTTTCTTATAAAAGCAGATAAACTGCATGCCTTTTGATAGCCCCAGTTAAAAGTCAGAAAGTTGGGGGGGGGGAATCCTGCTGCTTAAAATAATAATAATAATGTACTTAATTTTCAAAGTATGGAGAATAAGAGACCAGGGCACTGCGGGATTTGGCATCTTTCCGCAGGGCCTGCAAGACAGAGCTGTTCCACCTGGCCTTTGGGTTGGTTTCTGTTTGATAGTTATGCTTCATTCTCTTATTGGTGGGCTATTTGAAAATGAGACTGCAGTTTTAATTTTGAATTTTTAAATTTGCATTTTAATCTGTATTTTAAATTGATTGTTTTTATGTTTTGCTGTGATTTTAATTAATGTTAGCTGCCCTGAGCCCGGTTTTTGGCTGGGAAGGGCGGGGTATAAATAAAAAATTATTATTATTATTATTATTATTATTATTATTATTATTATTATTATTATTATACGTCTTGCCTCCAGGTAAGTTTTTTCATTTATATTAATATTTATGAAACCTTCATTTATTTATTTATTTTTAAAGTGACGGGTCTTTGGGTTGCTTCCAGTATTCCTCTGCAATCAATGTAGGACATTATCTACAGACTTAAGCAATAGCAACAAACTGATATAATGAGGCACAACCAGCCAAGATTCAGGGATTTCATTATCAGGATCTACAGGTATCTCCTGCATTTTTGGAATGTTAGAACCATGAGCGCTTGAGCATCTCCTCCTGTCCCATCACCCTGGCTTACAGAAATGAGATTGTGGAAGAGAACCCCATTGGTCCCCAAAAGACATTTCCATCCCCGTCCTGAAAGCGGACCAAGTCCTAACCTGGCATGATGGTTTTCTTGCACTCGCTACACTTGGAGGAGTATTCATTGGAGTAGCATTCCGTGCAGAGAAGATGTTCTTCTTTTGCTGCGAAAGGTTTGTCCACCAGCGAGTTCTTGCACTGGAAGCAGTAGAAGCAAGTTTCGTGCCAGTGCCGGTCCTTGTAGGACAGATCCTGCAGAAATCCCAAACCACAAAGGAGGCTTAGTAGAGAACTTACTAAGAGAAACTGAGGAGAATTTACTCAGACTATGCAAGGTAAGAACTAGGTCAGGGCTACTGAGGTTATTGATATCGCAGTTGGGTGAATAGGAACTGAGTCTTCTTTGAAAATAAATATTATCCAGTCCAAATATAGGCTTCAAAAGCTTCACTTACAGAACTTCAACTCCAAACAACTTAAAACAATTGCAGTTAAGTTCAGGTAGTTGCAGAATTTTGTATACTGCTCCCAGCACACATACTTGCAAACCCTTAATAAGCTGCTCCCCAGTTTTTAGGAAACGTTCATTTATTATTCTTTATTATAACCAACCAACCAACGGGGATATTCATTAAAGAGTATTTTAATGGCACACTCTCCACACCCACCCCACAAAAATAAACCAAATGCAAGCCCTGAAACACATAATCTGTCACTATCAGAACTGCCCAGTGACTCTTGAGCAAAAGAGTAATATTAATTGTTCGTTTAGCACTGAAAATTCAACAACTTTCCTTTGCAGGAAATTACCTCACATAATCCTGATACGGATCAGTAATGCAAGTGTCTCTGGAAAGGAATTTTTATGGTAAACAACAACTTGGAGCCAAAAGGAATATGTGCAATGTGCAATGTCCCTTCAGTGTATCTGAAGAAGTGTGCATGCACACGAAAGCTCATACCAAGAACAAACTTAGTTGGTCTCTAAGGTGCTACTGGACAGTGTGTGTGTGTGTGTGTGTGTGTGTGTGCGTGTGTGCGTGTGTGTGTGTGTGTGTGTGTGTGTGTGCGTGTGTGTACACCGGTATATATATATCCTGCTAAGAAACAATGGCAGTTTGCGAAAACTTAGGTGTATAAAAACGATCAAGTTATTTTCTTTGCATTTGCTCTCCTCTGCATTTTTCTTCCTTCTCATTTTCTTTCCCCCTCCCTCTGTTTGTCTACTGAAGTAGTAGCATCTTCTTTAAAACACAAAATTCAAGAAAAGAAAGCCCCATCTGATTACCGTTCCCTTGATAGGAATATGTTCTTTTAGTGCTTTAGCCTTCTAATTTCCTGCTGAGCTGTGTGGGCAAATAAAACCACAGTTCCTCATACAGAAGCTGGCTGAACTGGTCCTTGAATCTTACTTCAGCAATGGTGATGGGATAATGTCCTCCTTTGAAACCGAGGCAGCAGGCTAGCTGCCTGAGGTGGTTGCCTCATTTTGCCTAATGGTAGGGCTGGCATAGACTTTCTTGGGACTTAGGTATGCATAATTGCATAATGGACTATGAACTTTCAAGGGATTTCAAAATACAGTTTGCAGGAGGGTCTGCTGATGAATAAACTTGTGAAGCAAGTTTTCTGTCTTGCAGAAAAGTTTGTGGCATGTGCTCAGGCCATATTCCATGAGGAGTATCCACATCAAAACTGATCCATAGTCGATATGGAATGCTGTTGCCACATGATGGGCAAAGTTTATTCCGGCAGTTGCTAAGTGAGGATCGCTGAAGTTTAATTGGCAAAAAGATATATTAATCACAAACACATCTTTGTTATTCTCTCCTGTTAAGTCACTCTTGTCAGCTTCTGTGTGTGCATGTGAGTGTTCAAGTGGGAATATGTGTGTGCATATTTTTTTCTTATCTATAGCAATATATTCCTAATCCTTCACCAGGGAAAAAACAACAACCACCAATCTTCTGGTTATCTGTCCTTGCAGAAAGTCTTGGTTTTTGTTTTGTTTTGTTTTTTAAAAAAAACACCATATAGATCTGATAACACCTACACCCCCCAAATCCATCAGCCTGGGTTGAAAAGTTCAGATGATTAATTCCGTGCTCCGAGATGTGTTGGAGCTTAGTCAAGTTTATGGATTCTTGAATGTCAACACATTCAAAGTCCCCAAGGGATGAAAAAGATCTTAGAAGTAGACTCACCAAAGAAACTGCTACCTTCTTTCTGCTTGGCAACTCAGAGAATCTTTGTACATGTATGTTTAGTAGGCATGGGGAGAAATTAGACTGGGCTGGCATTTCCATGAGATACTGCCTAACTCACACATTTTTAAACTGATACACAAATCAAAACACAGCTATCCTTCAAAATTTGTACTTCTTTGAATTTTGAAGTGCAATTTCTCCAACCAGAAAATGTGTGCAAAAATGCATTAAAATTGAATAGGATTTTGGAATTTTGTTTGCAAAAATGTGCATGTTAGCCAAAGCTGCATAAAAATGTGTGTATTAGGATAGATTCACAATAAAGTGCTGGTGCTGATTATGATTATTATGATTATTATTAATCATTTATTGCTGCAGAGAACTGAATTTAAGCCTGGAAAAATGAGAAATTGAGAGAAACCAAAACTGTGTTATTGAAAAAAGAAGACTTGAAGCCAACCAAAGGAGATGTGGGAGATCATATGAATATGTTCATGTTTACCTTAAAGCAGTCAATGGGTGTTCCAGTTTTGAATGGCTCAGTAAGTGCTGGAAGAAGGAGGGTTTCAACCTTTCCCCCAAAACTGTTTTCCTGATCTATATCATCACTCCAAAGCTGCTCTTAGATGTGTAGTAGGGAACAGAGTCTCTGTACTCCCCCAACACCTAAGGCAGGCATAGGCAAAGTCAGCTTATTAGCCTTAGGTCAGGCATAGGCAAAGTCCGCCCTCCAGATGTTTTGGGACTACAATCCCCATCATCCCTGACCACTGGTCCTATTAGCTAGGGATGCTAGGAGTTGTAGTCCCAAAACATCTGGAGGGCCGACTTGGCCTATGCCTGACCTAAGGCTAATAGCTTCAGGGATGATTTTGAACACGGACAGTGGCACAAGAGGAAAAATTCTAAAACTCAGCACTACCAAGCCCGATGCTTGATGAAGGAAAGACCGACTTTCCCCAAAAATATTATCTTAGGGTCCTTCCAGACACAGGCTTAATATTGTGAATGGGACACTGGTAACTGCTATTTTTAAATTATCACATTTCCCTAATCCATATGTAGATTGGACCAGAAAGAAACATGGGTTGGTGCTGTGATGCCAAAGGCTTTGTAGGGATGCTATGAAAAGTTTGTGTACATGAGCAACAGAAATCCCACAATGAACATGACCCATCTCCTTAGAGTAGGAGAGATGTGATGTAAAGACCAGCCGCCACAAGGAAACTTCTATTTGAAATGTGGCATTAGTAGCAGCAGCAACAGCAGCAGCAGTTGTGGTTGTGGTGGTAGCAGTAGTATTGTTTGGTTTTGAATCTGGACTTTATCTTCTGTTTGTACATTCCTTTTTGTTGGGACCTGCAAATGGCTTAGATGCTTCTGCTGAAATAGGAAGTGCTGTATAAAACTAACAAACTAACAAATAAATAAAATGCACACAGTAATGCAATTAATTGCGATCCAAGCACGAGGCTGGTTGAAATGCGTATCCGAAGTACCTTACAGTCGCAGCCAATCGGCTTTTTGCATTCCTCGCACGTGTTGGAGTACAAGCTGTTGTAGCACTTGATGCAGTAGGGGCTGTCCTCCCTCAAAATGTACTTCTTGCCAAACAGTGTCTCCTTGCAGTAGTGGCAGTCAAAGCGATCTGTCATTTTGACATCTAGGATTCTGCCTGCCTGTCAACAAGAAAACAAGCAGCTTTGAATCATAGAATCATAGAGTTGGAAGAGACCACAAGGGCCATCCAGTCCAACCCCCTGCCAAGCAGGAAACACCATCAAAGCATTCCTGACAGATGGCTTTTCAAGCCTCTGCTTAAAGACCTCCAAAGAAGGAGACTCCACCACACTCCTTGGTAGCAAATTCCACTGCCGAACAGCTCTCACTGTCAGGAAGTTCTTCTTAATGTTTAGGTGGAATCTTCTTTCTTGTAGTTTGAATCCATTGCCCCGTGTCCGCTTCTCTGGAGCAGCAGAAAACAACCTTTCACCCTCCTCTATATGACATCCTTTTATATATTTGAACATGGCTATCATATCATCATATCATATCATATCATATCATAGTTTTTGGATTAAAAACTAGGGCTTTCTCCCCCCCCCCAGCCAGAACTCACTGGAACTCAATCCCGGCACCTCTCAGGTAGGCACCATTGCCATCCTAAGAGAATGAGGGAGGTGTTCATGGTAAGTTCCGGCACCAATTTCTCTAGAAAGATAGCACTGATAAAAATGGTGTTTCCTTGAATGTCAGAGAGAGAAAGGTCTGTTTTGTTGTGAGGTGTCATTTGCTTGTCATATTTGTATGCCACCATCCTGCCAAGTAGTTTTGGGGTTGGCAACGTGTGGTTATTCCACCTAAGCCCTCAAAAGAGGTATATTAGGGGGACAGATCACCCAAAGCCATGCCATGAGCCAAGCAGGTATAAAGCAGGTATAAACTCTCTGGTTCAAACAGATCACATTGTATGTACCCCTCATAGCTGTCAAGTTTCAGATTTGAAAATAAGGGATCAGCAGCCTCACCTATCCCGGGGACAGTCCCATGGCAGTGGTGGGCGGAGCCAGAAGCAAAAGTGGGCGGCACTGGTGTGAACGCGCGCAGTAGGCTTACTGTATTTTGGAAACGCTGCCCGTGGGCTACAACGCCTGTAAGCGCGGGAAATGGCTCCCGCTTGCTTTGAGGCTGCAAGGAGGCGAGGTCTTCCCAGTCCCTGGCCAACAGGGGGAGGGAGAGGAGCTGCTTCCTTTGAAAAAATGGGAAATTAAAGGGATATAAAAAATAAGGGATAGCAGCGGGAAACTGCTTGAAATAAGGGAGATTCCCGGGGAAAACAGGATACTTGACAGCACTGGTACCCCTACCCTAGCTCTCGGTTTGGTCTTTCATGTCAAATTGTTAGTTTCCTTTATTTTAGGCAAGTTGCTGAATCCACTGTAATGGCGCATAAACAAATAAGAAAACGCCTGATGCATTCTATCTTCTTCCCAAAACTTAGACTCCCTCATACTATTTATCATGCAGGCAGACATAGGCCCCATCTGCTCCATGCGTTCAAAGCTGAGAAGTGTCAGGAGCATTGAGAGGTGCTAAGAGTTGTTAGGAGACATCAGGGTGTTGACAGTTGTTAGAAGACCCCCCCCCTATTCCGCTCACAGAGCTACAATTTGCAGTGTGGTTTAACAGACAATTCCTCTTCCCAGGGAACCTCTCAGTTCAACCCTCACAGAGCTACAAGTTCTAGAACCCCAAACCAACTACAGTTCCCAGGATTCCTTGGGGGAAACCACGTGCTTCAAATGAGCTTCAAATGAATAGTGTGAATGTGACGAAGTTATTTCCATGCCATCATGTCGGGGTGCCAGCTTGAATAAAATATTGGAGGATCCCAGGTAAGTCCCACCCTGCATAAACTGATCACATGACATGCCGCACACACAGCATTTGAATGCCAATGTCTTATCAACTTTGGGGGACCTCGACCCCCTCAAATATTTTATGGGGAGTGCCGAAAGGACTTCGGCCCCTAAAAGTTGTATGCATTGCTGATGTTGTTAAAATTTGTGGGAGGCTGTCAGTAGAGCTGCCTCCATGTGGTTGGTTTTGAGCGGTTCCTTGCAGTGCTGAATGTTCATGAGAACTGGGTTTTTTTTTAATGTGCAACAGGAAATGCTGGTGAGATCTCTCTCTCTCTCTCTTTCTGATAGGAGCAGCCCAAACCTTTCAAGTGTGTTCCAAACTGCAGAGAGGACTTATTCCTGCATGCAAATATAACACATGGCATTTCTTGGACAGTGTCACCAATTGCAGATCACATGAGCGAGTGCTGAAAAAAAATAATCCTTGCAGTCAAAGAGCAAAGGGAGAAGGCTAGGCTAAACCTATGCTTGCTCTATATACACAGGGACGTTTTGTCACACGGGGGAAAATTGAAAATAAATAAATAAATAAAAAATTGAAATAAACAATCCCCCCTCCCACCTGCAGTCTGAAGTACAGTGGTACCTCAGGTTACCAACACCTCGGGTTACAAATACTTCGGGTTACAGACTCCGCTAACCTGGAAGTAGTACCGCGGGTTTAGAACTTTGCCTCAGGATGAGAACAGAAATTGGGCACCGGCGGCGCGGTGGCAGCAGGAGGCCCCATTAGCTAAAGTGGTACCTTAGGTTAAGAACGGTTTCAAGTTAAGAACGGACCTCTGGAACGAATTAAGTTCTTAACTAGAGGTACCACTATAGTACAGTTCAGGAAGGTCCGTACTATAATTTATGCACGGTTCACTGGCATAGGAAGGGTGGGGCGTAGGGGGTGGGGTACCCCCGTGCAGCGCGATCCCAGTAGGGTTCCATCTCAGCTGTCCCCCACCCGTGCTGCGTGCCCCGCCCTGCCCCCAGAACACGTGCCATCCCCCTGCGGGTGGCACACACCGCCCCACCAGAATGCGTGCCAGCCCCACCCCCTCCTGCTTCCCGCCCCCAGTGCTGGAACACAAAGCTGGGTTGGATAGGTTTTGATTCTGCAATCTTTCCTAACTAAACCCCAACTGTTTTAACTATTGTGTGAGAAATTTTTTCGAAAACGTAAATCGTGCTCTCGTTAGCATTATAGTAAAATATGAAAATATGCCTACTCTGTATTCCTATAACAATCCCAGAAACATTATAACACACAAGGGAAATATAGAAATTCCATGGCAGCCGTACTCTTTTAATTTGCCTTGGAGAAAAAGCAGATCTTAAGCACACCACACACAAAGAGACACACAATTTCCTCTGTTTTCTGCTGTATTAAGTAAGTAAGAAAGATATTATTTACAGTCCCCAGAGAAGAAGGCTGGTCCCTAACCAAGCACATTTACTGAAGAGTACCCCCCCACTGAACATAATTAGACTTTCCTCCAAGTAAACATGTGTAGGATTACACTGTAATCACAGGGCACCCTTGATTTTGACCCTTCATAATTCCCCCGAGACAAGTATGGTACACTTACGAGAACTTGTGGACCGAAAAGCAGATTTAATAAAAGAAAAAGCTGTTGAAACCGGAGGCCAAAAGCTTCAGTAAAAATGATGACATGGAGTTTAGATGCCGACAATAAGCGACCACAGAACTTGAAGCAGGACAGGCGCTTGGGGGGGGGTGTCAGTCACCAATTCCCTGCTCCTTGCCGGGGCATTGATTTGAAGAGACAACTTGCTGCATGTACCGGTAATTTGAGTCAGGTGATGTCAGGTAATTTCCAGGTGCTCATTCACCCTGATTTGTTTGCACAAAGCTTGCAGGGAGGTTAGATGATGTTGGTTATTTATGTAGCATTCATACCGACCTGCTTGTGGGGAGGTTTTTTGTTTTTAAAAAAATATTCATACCATTTATATACCGCTTGATTGAAGACATTGCATCATGCAAGCGTTATATCCCAGTTTCCAGTGCATCGTCTCACTGCTTCCCTTATCGCAAGAAGTCCAATTCTGAGGGGAAACTTTTGAAGGGGAAATCCTCAAATTTGCCAGTATGGGATGGACTCTTGCCCCAACAAACCACTAGAAAGCTCCCAGCCCTGCGGCATTCCCTGAATTTGGTCGGGTTTGCTCTTTATTACATTTGTCATCTCTTCCCGCACCTGCCTCCTCTAAGCGTTTGCCTGCATTTGGACCTCAGTGCCAGACAGGCAGGGGCGTAGCAAGGTAAATTGGTACCCGGGGGCAAAAAAATTTTTGTCACCCCCCCCCAGGCATGCCAAGGTCAGGTGGTACCTGGTGCGGAAAATTTCTTGTCAACCCCCCCATTGATTCCCCTCCCCCCGCAAAAAATGGTTTTATGTTATTTCATATTTTCTTACAAAGGAATAATAACAAGTAATAATAATAATAAAACTTTTTTTATATCCCGCCCTCCCCGGCCGAAGTTGGGCTCAGGGTGGCTAACATCAGATACGTAACATTGGTATAAAATCAAACAATAATTAAATTACCTCCTAAAAACATCTCAAAATCAAATTAAAGTCTAATTAGATGGCTTTCCGCAGGGTTAGGGTTGGGAACAGTAAAGTGTTCTCTGAACTGAAATTTCAGCCTTTATGACATAGGAAAACAGCCAAGTGAACAGCTATTTTGGTGGAGGAGGGTCAAGATATTAACCGATATGCATGAAATTTCATATATAGCTATATAATCCCTAGTATAGTAAGATAAGACCTTCGGAGCAGGCATTAAAAAAAAAAATTCAAAAAAAATTTCCTTCATAATTTGTCACTCCCTCCATTATGGAACCCGGGGCGGCCCCCCGCCCCCCCCCCCCTTTGCTATGCCCCTGCAGACAGGGCTTTTTTTCCAGCCGGAACTCACTGCAACTCAATTCTGCCACCTCTCAGGTGGGTGCCGTTGCCATTCTAAGAGAACAAGGGAGGTGTTCGTGGTGAGTTCTGCCACCTCTTTTTCTAGAAAAATAGCACTGGTGCCAGACATTGTCCAAACACCTTTCTTGTTGCGATACTCTCAGGGAAGTGTCAGGCCGAAAAGGGAGATGTGTGCATTTCAGATGTATCGGCATGTTTTTTAACTTAAATAGAAAGCAGGATTAGAATGGGAACATGGGAAGGGGGCTTAACTCATACGACCCAACACTGCATTGCTGAGGGAAATTTTCCCCATGCTGCCATTAGCCCTAAGAGTTAAGCTGCCATTGACAGCATCATTGGGGGTGAAAGGAGATTTTTCTTTGGGACCAGCACATGGAGAGAGAAAGGGTTAATGTCCCTCCTTAAATGTCGCAGTCCCAGTAATAATCAACAGGTCCGTCTATTTGGGATTAAAAAAAAAACACCAGATATGTTGCAGTTGTGGTCTCATAGATCATGAGACTGACAGACTAGTATACAATACTACGCAGGAATGTAGTTTTTCTTCACAGTTTTTTTTTGGGGGGGTTTGTTTTGTTTTACCGTTGTGAGCCTGTTGTAAGGCATTCATGATTTGTGCCCAATGTACAATCACACACACACACACACACACACACACACACACTGGCACTCCTCTTTGTTTTCCTTCTTGAAAGAAAGGAAGATTTGTATCTGGAACATTTTGCAGACATAAATCCACACAGGAAGAGGTGTTTGGAAAGCATTTTTTTTTGTTATTGTTTCAAAAGCTGTAAAGATTTATAAGGTCCTCTTTTTGTTACAGCCTAGCAAAACCGAACTACCGGGAGCAGCTCGTTTTTCAGTCCCCTACCAGTTTGTTGGCACAAACATTGCCTCTCATTGCTTTGCGAGAACTTTATGTCCTCCTTCCAAGAACTCTAATCCGTTTTCCGATCAAAGCTACAAATCTCTGCAAACAAGAATGGAATGAAGAGGCTGGAAAATAAGAAAAGATGGTATGTGTGTGTTTAGATAGATAGATAGATAGATAGAGATAGAGATATCGATCTGTCTATCTGTAGAGTAGTTAGCAGGGTGCAGATGCAAACATGCAAATGTTATTCACAATTTTCCATGTCACACTTTTGTAGGGGGGGGAATGTATAGAGTTTTTAGATGGAAATGTATAGAGTTTTTATATCTCTTCACTCCTCAGAACAGTCAGTATCCTAGAACCCCAACCCTGCATAATCTATCATACTGTATTTACATCTCTAATTAGAAGCAATGAAACTAAGCTGCTTCAGCCAAAGTTCAGGTGGTTTGCCTATCTTGCCGCATTTCTGGATAGCCGTGACTCTCAAAGGTCCTGGGTTCAAGAGAGGCCTTTCCCATCACCTGCTCTTTCGTCCTTTCGGCTAGAGATGTTGAGGATTGAACCTGGAATTTTCTGCATGCAAGGAACTGGCTTCCCTCTCTCACAAGACGCACCTTGGGAAGTTAGAGGGTGCTTTGGGGCTCAGATGGTTCTCATTATAAGGGGGAACTTTGCACCTGGCTCCAAAGCATCCAGGGATTTCAAAAGCATTTAGAACTGGGCCCAGAAACAGCTGCTTGTATTAAACCAGTGATACAAAACCCTTTTCAGCCCAAGGGCCACATTTTCTTGAATGCAACCATGCGGAGGCCACATGCCAAGGTTGTGTAGGACGAGAGGTCAAAAATGGGTGGCACCAGAGGTAAAAGGTGGACAAAGCAATGAATGTGGCTGTTTCCTTTGCATTGTGAGCTACGTGCCAAACATGCAAAAGTCGGAGGTTTCTGCACGCACATCTCTTCATCCTCTACCCAGGCAAGCAGGAGGTCTTATCAAAGATGCAAAAGCTCTGGAGGAAGGTGCAGAGCTGTTCCAGTGAAGATTGCAACCTGGGCTGAGATTTGGGCCTGGGAGAATCCTGAAGGCTGACTGGGGAAACCCAGAAGATCAAATTTGGTACCCAGGCCGGAGGTTCCACATCCCTGTCTTAAAACATGTATCGTATTTTCCCGTGTATAAGACACCCCTATTTTTTAAACATAAATTAAGAAATTAAGTTGTTTAGCTTTTGGGGTGGGGTGGGGGAGGTCACTTCCGCCAATCGCTCACCTGCCTGCTTGCCACTGCCGATCACACACCTTGCCACAGCCAATAATAATAATAATAATAATGATAATTTATTTATACCCTGCCCATCTGTCTGGGTTTCCCCAGCCACTCTGGGCGGCTTCCAACAGAATGTTGAAATACAATAATCTATTAAACATTAAAAGCTTCCCTAAACAGGGCTGCTTTCAGATGTCTTCTAAAAGTCTGGTAGTTGTTTTTCTCTTTGACATCTGGTGGGTGTTCCACAAAGTGGGTGCCACTACCGAGAAGGCCCTCTGCCTGGTTCCCTGTAACTTGGCTTCTCGCAGCGAGGGAACCGCCAGAAGGCCCTCGGCACTGGACCTCAGTGTCCGGGTAGAACGATGGGGGTGGAGACGCCCCTTCAGGCCCAATTGCCGCAGCCACAGCCAATTGCCAGCAGGCCTTGCCACCACAGCCACCAATCACCTGCCCAATCGCCGCTGCCAATCTCCTGCTTGCTGCTGCCATTAATCGCACGCCCCCCCTGCATTCACTATCTGTGTATAAGATGACACCCAATTTTTGCCTTATTTTTTTTAGCAAAAAGCATAATCATATACATGGAAAAATACGGTATCTTCCCTCTCCAACTTGACGGTTCTTCGTGCTGATCTAGAGTGCATCAAGAAAACAGTGTGGTTCTGTTTACTTACACACACAAAAGATACAGGCTGCTCTTGAAAGAAAATTCTTCCAAAACCAGTTCCCCAAAAATGCACACAAGCAAGCCATAATACAGTTTTAAAAACAGATACAAGCATACATCTCACAGCATGCTCAGCAGTATGAAATACTGTACTGCTAAAACCAGCATGAACCAACACGACCATGTGAAAAACCAAGGCACAGCCACAGGCTAGGCACTATAAGCAGAAGTAGAGTCATGGGTCTTTAATGACCCTTTGAAGGAATCAAGGGATGATTCCTGCCTAAGTTCAAGTAGGATAGAGTTCAATAACTGTGAGGCCACCAAGAAGGCCCTGTTTCGTTTACCTGTCATCCTAGTTGCCTAGGCACTTAAACAGGGCCTCTGAAGTGGATCTTAAGACACAGGCAGGTTGATTCAGGTGCAGGTGTTCCTTGAGGTAACCTTGTGTGAGGGAGAAGGACAAGCAAGGCTAATTGCTCATGCTTGCTTTGGCATTCCCCCTTGCAGTTAACCTGATTGTAAAAAATAAATAAATGGGTGGGTCAGAAAAGGAATGTCAGTGGGAAGGTGAGTCAAAGGAGATGTTCTAGCATGTACTGTGGCGTCACAAAAGGCAGTCATTGGGAGGAACAGACATGATTGTTGGCCAGGAGTGAGACAGGAATGAGAATCTAAGGATGGGTGAAAGGAATACAAGTCTTTAAAAAGGTGGGAGGGAATCTCATACAGGTGAGGCTTAAAGAGAAGAACCCAGATGGAGAAAAAGGGAAATGTATTATGCAAAGGGAAGAAGGACCAGGCAGGAAATGCTGTGGGTTGCTGGGGATTAACTTAATTTTTGTTTAATGAGCCAACAAGAGAATCCTTGTGATGAGTAGGAACTTGACCTTTCATGAAACTGAGGGATCCACAGCATGTTCTGTCGCTTTCCACAGCATGTTCTGTCGTGTTCAGGGATTCAAAAGCATTTAACCAGATGCCACCTAGCCCCAAACAACAGCTGGGTGCCTTCATTTTGTCCTAGTTGAAGTTTCTGAACCACCTTCAAAGGCAGCCCCACATGAATTATATTGCACTAATCCAGACTGGGTGCTACTAGTGCATGCATAGAAGAGGCAAGGTTCATTCCAGCACCTGAGCTTCCCCAGTTGACTCAAATAGCACTCCCAAACTGGGCACCACCAAGGACCGAAGGTAAAGCTGCCTCCATAAGAGTTGGTTTCCCCACCTACAGGGCTTCTGTCCTATCTGCTTCAACCACTTCCACATCATTCAGACCCAATTCAGAGGTCCAGCATTCTCCTTGGGATGAGTAGATGGGAAAAGAATAGATCTGTATAATGGTGACACTTCAGCACAAACCTCCAGATGACTTTCCCCCCACCAGTTTCATGTGGATGTTAAAGAGCATGGAGAACATAATAGAACCCCATAGGCCACCAACCAAGGGTTGGAATAAAAGCTCCCAGAATGAACCTCCAAGACTGATTCCCTAGGCAGGACTGGAGGCAATGTTATACGGGGCCTCCTAGGCCCAACCCAAACAACCAATCCTGAAGGATACTATGCTCAATGGCAGGCATAGGCAAACTCGGCCCTCCAGATGTTTTGGGACTACAACTCCCATCATCCCTAGCTAACAGGACCAGTGGTCAGGGATGATGGGAATTGTAGCCCCATAACATCTGGAGGGCCGAGTTTGCCTATGCCTGCTCAATGGTATTGAAAATTTCTTTTGTGTCCAGATTAAAAGAAAAAGAAACCTTGGTTGTAAGGATGTGAGAGGAATGCTCCAACTATTGCTGCATTTGGCCAGTCACCAACCAATTATTACGCTGATGTAGAAGTTTTGCAGTTGTTATGCATGGCTCGGAAAATGTAAATCCTAACAGTTCAGCGTCTTTTGCTACCTGATCAACTGGAAAGTGTCGGTCAAGGAGTACAACCTAGATATTTGGCAAGTATTTGCTAAAATAACAGTAATTGGTTTACCAGAAAGACACACATACAGAGAGATTGGATATGAGTTGGTTAATTTACTGAAAGTGTTATTCTTATTTAAGAACAACCCACCCAGTATGCCTGCCCAGGTTTAATCGATAATTACGTGTGGGTCTAGTTGAAGTAAAATCCATGTTAAGCATGGTGTTTTCTTATCTATGCATTTGGGAAAACAGGGTAACAACGAAAAGAGGTTGGCGCGTTTGCTTTTTGCTGCTGCCGCCCAGCCTTGTTGGTCAGGAAGGCTTTTAGAAAGGACCGAGGAACACTAGGATCCTCTTTCCCCTTTCCTTTCCTTTCCTTTCCTTTCCTTCCTAAGAAAGGGAGTGGGGATCCAGGATATTGAACAGGGGTGGGGAACCTATGGCCCTCCAGATGTGGGATTCTAAATACTTGACCATTGATTTCGCAGACTGCAGCTGATGAGAGCAGTAGCCCAAAAATGGCCTCAAGGTTCCCCATCACTGCCATAGCAGTTTAGAGAGGCATTTGAGAAATGGCTATTATCCATGCTCTTTCAAGAGAAAAGGACCTGTCGCCTATGCATGGCAGGAACGCACAGGCAGCCCATTTTAAAAAATTGCTACACCCTATTCTGCTCTCTCCATGAACTTTTGAGATATGTGGGTGGTTCTGTAAGTCAACCGTTGTTTGTTTAGCCTTGAGTATGGCCATGTTCAGAATGTGCGTATACTCCAGCCTTTTCAATAGTGACTCCTGAGCCCCAGCTTTGATCAGATGAATGAAGCGCTTGCATAGTTTGTGTGCTTTTTCAAGGCTGCGGTTGTCCATTTTGTCCTAACTTTTCTTTTCCCTGGGTTCTACAATAGGTGGCTTAAAAATGCAGATGAACCAAAAGTCCCAAGGCTGAATGCACTATTGGATTGCTTCTGCATAGCAACTTGAAGTCCTTATTAGTATGTACAGATTCTAACCTTCCCATTCTTGAAGTAAGACACCCTAAAAAACAAAACAAACACTCTGTACACACCATTTTTGAAAACATATCCTCTGTTCATTTATTATATTACATTACATATTTCTTAAGGGGAAATATGTAATGTAATTGGCAAGAGATGGCACTGTGGTCTAAACCACAGAGCCTAGGGCTTGCCGATCAGAAGGTTGGTGGTTCGAATCCCCACGACGGGGTGAGCTCCCGTTGCTCGGTCCCTGCTCCTGCCAACCTAGCAGTTCGAAAGCACGTCAAAGTGCAAGTAGATAAATAGGTACCGCTCTGGCGGGAAGGTAAATGGTGTTTCCGTGCACTGCTCTGGTTCGCCAGAAGCGGCTTAGTCATGCTGGCCACATGACCCAGAAGCTGTACGCCGGCTCCCTTGGCCAGTAAAGCGAGATGAGCGCCGCATCCCCAGAGTCGTCCGCAACTGGACCTAACAGTCAGAGGTCCCTTTACCTTTATAAACAAATAATGTGGGGGAAATCATCATATGTCATTTGTTCCAGAGTGTATGGGGTGTTAAGGAAAGGGTAGTACCTCTGGTGGTCCACCTTTGGTCTCTACCCTGCATATAGCAATTACCTGTAGCACCTAGAAGCTGTCAGCATGTGACAGCGGTCACAACCTGGGAACGGCTATGACCGGCTAAACCAGGTGAGGGTGGTCGATGGGTCTTAAACCCTCAGTTACTTAGGGACTACCTCTGTATGCAAAAACAGGCTCTGGCAAATTGAATGGATGAAACTAATGGCGGGTCCAGCAGTTAAGAAGGCGGTTTCTGCACATATTGTAGAGGGAAGTGAAGGCTAAATGGGGCTCATTACCCTGAGAAGGAAGCCCATCTAGGAGAAGGAAAGCTGATCCTAAACCTCTGTGGCCTTGTGGGATATCTTCAGGAGAAGAAAAGGCTAAGGAGAGAAGAAGAAGAAGAAGAAGAAGAAGAAGAAGAAGAAGAAGAAGAAGGAGAAGGAGAAGGAGAAGGAGAAAGAGAAAGAGTTTGGATTTGATATCCCGCTTTATCACTACCCGAAGGAGTCTCAAAGCAGCTAACAATCTCCTTTCCCTTCCTCCCCCACAACAAACACTCTGTGAAGTGAGTGAGGATGGCAGACTTCAGAGAAGTGTGACTAGCCCAAAGTCAGCCTGCAGTTGCATGTGAAGGAGCAGGGAATCGAACCCAGTTCACCAGATTACGAGTCCACTTTTTTTAACCGCTACACCACACTGGCGCAAATCCAGAGTGGAGTGCCTAAGATTGTTGGATGGCGCCTTGTATGCCTCCTTCCGGCAACTCCTGCAGCCAAGCTGGTGCCAAACGTATTGCTCTGCTTTCCTTTGGACCACATCAGCGAGGCCGAGAGGCAGGTCTTGTCGACTGGGCAGGCCTGGATCTTTATGCACACTGCCCAGACTTGCACCCCACAGAGGTCACTTTGGTGCTGCTAACACAACAGTTTGACTTCATCCATGGAGTCATTGTCTCTTGAGACTGACATATGTCAACAACAAGAAAGCCAGTTAGTTTTGAGTCCATATCACTGATATCAATGGAACTAAAGGGCCCTGGCAATTTATTCTTATTGAGTTAAATGGAACTATAACTCTCTCTCTCTCTCTCTCTCTCTCTCTCTCTCTCTCTCTCTCTCTTTTCTTGGTTCTCCTGAATTCAACTTTTAAAAATTGCATTTCATGCATGAGTCGCATGCAGTTATACTACACTATTTATATGGCAACTGTTCAGTCTGGAGTAAATCATCAGTTTGTTTTAACAACCTCCAGAAATTGTTTAATCTGGCATGTGCAGTAACCCAAGATGTTTTGAATCAAGGGTAAAGGTATTACGGTGGAAAATAGGAAGTGACCCATTAATACAGAAATATACACAAAGCCCACCTTGGAAGCCTGCTAAGTCAGAAAGCGGGGAAATGAATATTTATAAGTGAATAAAAATGACAAGATACAAAAGTTGCCTGCTGTCGACTCACATGCATTTTCTCTGTTACAAACGTAGAAGAAGCATGGCGGGGATTAAACATTAAATAAACGAATGGAAGGAAGAAAAGAACCATGTACCTTCCATTTAAATATCTTGAAACAATAGCAATGCACTTTAGAGGACTCCTGTCTTTTACTTATTTTGTGTTCGTGCATGAGAGAGAGAGAGAGAGAGAGAGAGAGAGAGAGAGAGAGAGCAAAGAGGCTACCTTTCTTTCCTCTGATTCTGCTACTGGAAAGAATTAATGAGGTCTTTTGTTGCTTTGGGAAGCAAGAAGCGTTCACAGAGGTGTAAAAGAAACCAATATCTGAACTCTCATTTATGATCTTCCCCGGGGCTTATCCAGCATGTCATTGGGGAGTGAAAATTGTCTCGATGGGATCTGACACAATGCCATACCTCCCTGCTCACATGTCACATTCAGACACCGAACATTCCCCCTGAAGACAACACCATTATTCTTACCCGACCTCTTTCTATTGCCCATATTTGCTAAAAAACAAAGGGCAAGCCCTATCACCGTATATAACATAGACAGCTAGGGCTGTTGCTGCATCTTGGGCAAACCATTGTTCTGCCTCAAGCTCACACCCTGTTCTCCCCATCACACCCTTTGTTATTTATAGCAGACGCTCCAAAGGTTTATTGTTGGCTGTTGCAGGGAGGGACAAAAAGGGATGTCTACTTACAGGCAGGCAGTTAATGGTACCCTCTGGAGTTGGGATGGGAAGTCACATCCATTAATAAATGGGCAACACAGTGTGACCTGCTGGCAGAGGAGAGGAGAGAGGAGAGAGCTAGCCGGGGATTCCTCCAGTTCTGAGCAAGCGGCTCTTCTGATTTCAGCTCAGCCGTCTGTGTTGTGTGGAAACAGGCGTCTGCCTTCACAGCCTAGTGAAAAACCCCTGTGTATCATTTTACCATATAAGGAGACAAAAGCACTGGAGACACTCACTCTTTGAGGCTCGGTGCAGCTGGCATTCGACACTATCCTAGGGAGCAGACCCTTCGCACCCCTAAATCCCCACACCCTCTTTTGTTTGACTCTGCTCCAGGTGTTCTTTTTATATGAAAAACAACTAAATAAGTGGGTTTTCCGCTCTCGTACTTACCCCCTTTTGGGGGGAGGTTTTGTTAAAAATAATCTCTGTTTTAAATTCTGCATTGCTTCTAAGCAGCGCCAGCCAACTGAAACAATTGCCGCCCACACCAAGAAAAATGCGCAAGCGTTTGAATCTTGCACAAGCAGGCACCCTGGCACACCTTCCCCCCATTAATCTTGTGTGCCTCTTCGCCTGGTTCATGTCCTAAACAGGATTATGATGTTACCTGTTTGTGCCCCCTTGTATTGGCCATGCTGCAAATTAACCTATTGTTCCAGAGAGTCAGGGTGGCCAAAGGTCCCAAGTCTCAGCAATGTGTCTGGTGGGACTGAGGGCCGGTTCACCCTAGCCATCGATCCCCGAATGAGGATTTGACTACCAAGCCTCGCAACAAGCGAATTCTGGGCACTGATTTCTGAGAATTGCCAACAGAGACTTTACAGCACCATCAAGAAACGGACACTCTTGGATTTCGTTAGGCAGTTCGTAAACAGCTCTTGACTAGAAAGCCAGTTTTGAATCATTTTAAACACACAGGGTTGAAGCACTGTTAGCGCACCTGAACACTGGTGTGCAGGCACATTAATGTCCTGTTCAGATTCTGTTTGTACTCCATTCCTTGAGTTGGCAGAGAGCGGCACAAGCTAAATGGGGAGTGTGTCTGGTGTTGATTGTTACAGAGGCATTGCCTTCCTTGAGATTGTAATCATGTAAAACCTTCCTTGGCCAGCATGCTCATTTCCTCTTTCACAGGAAAAAGAATCAGTCATTAGCATAAATAATGGGAATGAGGCTCAAAGGTGAAAATCCTCATGATAAAGTTACTTGCAGTTTAAATTTAGTGCCAAATGTAGAGCAGTGGGGCTAATCTAAGAGTGAGCACAAACCATATTACATCCAGACATACGAAATTTTGTTTAATCTCCAAGTGGAAGGGTGGCGGGGTGTGTGTGTGAACTGTTCTGTAAGTTTGCAAAAAAGTAAAAAAGTGGGCAGTGCACATAGTCCCCCCAGTTCATGGGTAAGCAAACTAAGGCCCGGGGGCCGGATCCAGCCCAATCGTCTTCTAAATCCGGCCCACGGACAGTTCGGGAATCAGCGTGTTTTTCCATGAGTAGAATGTGTCCTTTTATTTTAAATGCATCTCTGGGTTATTTGTGGGGCATAGGAATTCGTTCATTTTTTCCCCCTTCCAAAATATAGTCCGGCCCACCACATGGTCTGAAGGACAGTGGACCGGCCCCCTGCTGAAAAAGTTTGCTGACCCCTGCAAGAAGTTTTGCAACTGTTCGAAAATGTTTCCACTTTAAAAAAAAAAAGGAAGAGAGAGAGAGAAACGTATAAATACACATCACGGGGTGCCAAAACAATAAAGCAGGCAGCCCAGCTAAAATAGAGTGTGGGGGGAAGATTGACAGCTAATCAATTATTTGACTTGCTAGGCTATGTGGCTGCCCCACAGATTGGAAGCCAGAGGAAATCAGGCACAGCGCTGCAGGTGAGAAAACCTGCTGTGATTTCTCCTTACTTTTTATATATGTTTCCAACCCCAAGAGACAGTGATTGCTAGAAAAGTTGGAGGATACAGGATGTTGACTTCAACCATGCAAAACTAATGAGACAAAGTCTGTTTCACAATGGGGCCCTGTTCTCAAGCATAATGTGACCAGAGGCAGATTTAGGGGCGCACGGCCAGATTGGTCAAGCATAGTTGCAGCATCCTCAGGGAACCCCTGAGGATGCTGCAACTATGCTTTAAAATAGAGTGAGGGGAGGCAGAGGGGTGCTGAATTTAGGCATCACACAGAGTACCATTGAATTTCGAGACCCTAAGATCTGCCACTGACATGGTCCAAATAGAATGTGACACAGTAAAATGTGGAGGTGGGGAGCTTGGATCCCCATCCCAAAAACATTTTGAACAGCCTTTGATCAGAGAGGTGGGATATGCACTGGTAGGAGGTACAGTGGTACCACTGGTTACAAACTCAATTCGTTTTGGAGGTCCGTTCTTAACCTGAAACCGTTCTTAACCTCAGGTACCACTTTAGCTAATGGGGCCTCCCACTGCCGCCATGCTGCCGCCGTGTGATTTCTGTTCTCATCCTGAGGTAAAGTTCTTAACCCGAGGTACTACTTCCGGGTTAGCGGAGTCTGTAACCCGAAGTGTTTGTCACCCGAGGTACCACTGTATAGGGGAGAAATCGGCTGCAGTCAAACTCAAGCCTGGCTTTGCCACAGTTCGCACATCTGCCTTGTGTGAGGACCAGGTGCCTTTTGCACAGATTCTGGCGGCTTTCGTTAATAGCATTTTTTAGATATATATATAAAAGTCAGCTAACTTTACAATGCCATTAACTAAGCGAGGTCAGTTTCAATGTCGGTTGCATTTCACTTACATTAACTTCTCTGGCTGTCTCCTGCACTGGTACTTTGGCAAATCTCAATCAGCAGGAAAGCCAAGCCACCATGCAAACAAATATAGTGGTGTAGCGTGGGTTGCCAGCAGCCAGGGCAAGGCAAGTATCCAGGGCACTGTCCGCTGATAGGCTGGAATGAAGGGGCAATAGCTCGGCGACCTACCCAAGTGAGTGTCAAGCACCGATAGCAGGATAGGGTATTGGTTGGGAGTGATTATCTTTCTAAAGCCCGCACAAAGAGTGCCCTAGCATCCAGCTGCTGCCCAAATCTGCTCCTTAGCCTGCCCACACAAACATTGGAATATTTTCTGTGTAAGGGAGAGGGTGTGCTATTTTGGAAAAATTACTGCTTTTTTCCCGTTTTGAAATTTTGCATCCCTAAGAATTTTGTGCCCAGGCAACCGCCCCTGTTTAACTTGTTTGTTAGGATTCTAATAATGGGATTGGTTACAAAGTACAAAATTCATTTCATTCATATATATATATATATATATATATATATATATATATATATATGATAATGAAAGGTACCCACAACATAGCTATATAATTTAAAGTATACACCCTAAACTTAGGAATTCACAGCACGTGCCTCACTTCAGTCTGAAATAATCACTAAATGTCACAGTGTAATCCACAGAGCTTTGGGAGCACACAGCAGGCAGACACAGACTGGATCAGTGGCAAGGATAGCATGAAAATCTATCTAGTTTCCCAGTTTGTGGCAGACCCAAACCACAAGTCTCCAGATTCCCACTTGAGAGTGGGAGAGAAAGATCTTGCAGAAAGGCTGCATATTTTGCATTGCTTGACACTTTAAGGCAGGGCTGTTGACCCTGTAGCTTTCAAGATGCTGTGGACATCAGGCCCAGCCAGTTAAAGTTCAGGGATGGCTAGGTGTTTTGGGGTCCAGTGGCATCAAGAGGGCCACAGGTCTCTCAGTCCTTTTTACCATAGATTTAAAGGACTGGCTCTGTAATGTTGCGGAAGGAACACACTTTTCATCCATTTGCTTTTCTCACTCCCATTCTTAAGGTTCAGCTTGGGGATAGTTTTCTACACTGAACCACTCGGAAACAGATTCTTTTAGGACTCAGGGTCAGGACTTGTTGATTCGGATGTCTCCCAAATTTCAACTAAATGATCGTTCCTCTGAGATAATGGCTCTGTGAAGAAGAAGAAAAATGTTTATCCTAGCCTTGAAACAAACAGAAAAAAACAGAAAAAGAAGTGCTGTACCCCCACACTGATCAAACTATGAGTGGTGCGGGGAAAACATCTCAAAATCTTCCACTTTCTTTAAAAATAACAACTGTGCAGCATTTTTTCCACTGTGGCATGTGTTTAAGAGCATTTCGGGTCAAGAAGGAAGAGGAGGAATAATTATGATGTTTTGATTCAGGAGGGTGGAAAAAAAGCAATGATGACCTCAAAATGAAGCAGGCAGCACCATGGGTTGGATCCAGACCTAGTATCTCTGATAGCCACCTGCTGGGCCTCATCCAGCAGAGGCACCTGGAGAAGGTCCACTTGAGGTCCAGGTAGGTATATAGGAGTAGGCAGGGAAGGGGCAGTTCCGCTGTTCAAAGGAAAAAGTAAAAAATAATAAAGAAATCCTGGACACATGGAAGTCCTCAGGCAAGGTGTGAGGTGCCTCCCCAGCAAAGTGTCCTTTGGTTTATCCTCTTCTACATCTGTGGGTATGGACTTTTTGCATGGACTGCAAAAAGATCAAACTTATCCATCCTTAAAGAAATCAGCCCTGAGTGTTCACTGGAAGGACGGATCCTGAAGTTGAGGCTCCAATACTTTGGCCACCTCATGAGAAGAGAAGACTCCCTGGAAAAGACCCTGATGTTGGGAAAGATGGAGGGCACAAGGAGAAGGGGACGACAGAGGATGAGATGGTTGGACAGTGTTCTCGAAGCTACCAACATGAGTCTGACCAAACTGCGGGAGGCAGTGGAGGATAGGGGTGCCTGGTGTGCTCTGGTCCATGGGGTCACGAAGAGTCGGACACAACTGAACGACTGAACAACAACAACAATAACACCTGTGGGTCTCCTGGGCAGGCTTACCTGCTGAGGGATGGGCAGCAATAGCAGTGGTGTAATCTGCAGCAGGCTACTTGCAGATTGAGCTGCCTGGTACCAGGAAACCAAGGTTATTGACAGTGTTGTTCTCTGTGGGTATCCCAGCAGCGGCCCAAGGGTTCCAGATGTTGGCGCTGGCCCTGTCCTTAGGAAAGGTTAAATGCAAGATGCAATACTTTACACAGGGTGGCTGGGCTCAGATGTTTGGGATTTTCGCAGTTAGGAGGCTTACGGTGAACTTACATTAGGCAAGGTGCACATTCAAAGGCAAGTGTCTTTCTTTCACCCTCTATTCCCTACAATATGAGTCACACACTCACATAAATAGTGCAAAAGCAGTAATTTACCGTATTTTTTGCTCCATAAGACCACTTTTTTCCTCCTAAAAAGTAAGGGGAAATACCTGTGCGTCTTATGGAGCGAATGGTGGTCCCTGGAGCTGAATTGCCCAGGGGCCAAAAGCAGATTGTGCTTTTTATTTTACAAAGAGAAAAGGGAGTGTTGAAAGGACCCGCTCAGCAGCTGATCAGCAAGAGATGGGAGAGAGATAAGAGTCCCCGGCTCCCTTTCAGCCCCGCCCTCCTTTGTTGAATGTGCTGCAGAGGGAGGTTGTTTGTTTCCCCAGGACATGTGACTGGCTGATTAGATTATCTGTCTGGAAACAGTAGAAATGGCTCCCTTTCCTCAAGATTTTTCAGAAATGTGAGTTAAACCCCATAAAATGGGGCTTTTCCTCTTTGCTTTTCCCCCTTTGCAAAAGGAGCTTTGCTTTTCCCCCTTTGCAAAAAAAGCTGCAAAACCTTTAGCTGATCCTCAAAAAAGGCCTTTTGCCTTTGCAAAAACAGCAGCAAAACCTTTAGCTGATCCTCAAAAAAAAAAACACCCCCAAACCCCAGGGCTTTTGCCTTTGCAAAAAAAGCTGCAAAACCTTTAGCTGATCCTCAAAAAAGGCCTTTTGCCTTTGCAAAAACAGCAGCAAAACCTTTAGCTGATCCTCCAAAAAAAAAACCCCAAACCCCAGGGCTTTTCCCTTTGCAAAAAAAGCTGCAAAACTTTTAGCTGATCCTCAAAAACAAAACAAAAAACAAAACAAAACAGGGCTTTTAGAGGAGGAAAACCAGAAAAATATTTTTTTCTTGTTTCCTCCTCTAAAAATGAGGTGCGCCCTATGGTCCGGAGCGTCCTATGGAGCGAAAAATACGGTAAGCCTCACAGGAGATGGACACTCTCTATGCCTGCTAGAGAACACTGCAGATTATGGTTGCTGCGCTGTTTTCTGCAGCAAATGCCAATGTAAAATAAATTATGTATTATGTACATGTCTCCCAAACTAAGTCTTCCAAATGCACATGCAAGCAGATTTGACTTTCATATGTTATGCATTTGCTGGTGTAATATTGGTGTAACAAATGTAACATGTCGTGCCACACTGCCATTAGATTTTCCTGAAATGCAGCTATCTGATCCTAGGGCCGCTCGGAGTTTAGTAGCAGAAAACCCCCCAGCATATACATAAATCACTATTATAATCATAGTATTATTGAGGAAAAGCAGCTATCTCCATTCATACTCAATTTATAAAATCCATAAACCATGAAACCTTCTCAGCTAGGTTTCACTCAGCTAATCAGCACTGCCTGGCCTACTGATGCGGTCAAACTGAGCGCTCGATTTACTGCACGATAACTCAGCTTAGAGGAAGTCTGCAGACAGAACCGTCTGCTTAATAATCATTTCTCTTATTTAACAATGAATGGATGTTATTTAAAACACACACAACTCTTTATATTGGCAAGGCGCTTTTGGTAAGGCTTAGCAAGGCAATTCTTACTAAGAAAACAATGAAATAAAAAACTGCCTTGCACATAGAAAACAAGCACTTTTAAGGAGGAGAAGAGTTAGGGCAAAGCCATTCTGCCTGGCAAGCTAATTTTCTAAGCATGAGCCAAATTCACGACAGTGGAATTTGGGTTAGATATGAGGCAAGGATCAGGTGCAGGTGTCTTATTTTTCACAGGTGTGCATTTTATTTATTTATTTAATTCCCATTGGTTAGCATGGGCTTAGCCGGGGGGCAGGGAAGCTCCCCCCCCCTTAAATCAAGTAAATAAATAAAAATGCTTAACTAACTGACCAATTGCGTTGCAGATAACTCAGTTCTGCCCCCCAACATAATGCCCCCCCCATCAATCCTGGCTATTCCCATGTTGTTTAGTAGAAGTATATTTTCCTTTTTATTAAAATCAATTGTAGATCAGGACACAACATAATCAAATAAAGCAATATAGCATCAACAGCTATGGGTGAAATTATATGTAGAAAATAAGCTGGTTATATTTTGATCCATTATAATGCACACATTTTGGGGGTGGGGGGGAGTTCTGATTTACGGTAATCTTGATGCCTAAAACTGGGATAACACAGCTTTCCTCACTCAGAAGTTCTTGGTCCCAGAACATTTGCACATTGCAAATAAAAACAAATACTGTATTAATTTACACAGCCTACAAATACCAGTACAATCACTCTAACTTCCCCCATGCAAACATCATTTGCAGACAAAACGTAGCACTCCCTTGAGACCACTTTAAAAAGCAATTCAGGGTGATGAACACTTTACAGTGCATGTTTCGGCAGCTGTTAATGCTATTTTGCACAATCATTATGATGAAGTATTCTCCTGTCACAAGTCACACACAGTTTAGTTGGGTTTTTTTGTTTTGTTTTTTAAAGTACAGTATCCTTTAGCGCAGCTTCTATTACCTCTAATGCAAAGCTGTTTAAATATATTACAGTGGTACCTCGCAAGATGAATACCTCGCTAGACGAAAAACTCACTAGACGAAAGGCATTCGCTAATGAAAGGGTGACTCGCAAGACGAATTTCCCTATGGCCGCGACTCGCAAAACGAAAACGTTTTGCGTTTTTTGGGGTTTCCCCCCCCCCGTAAAGCCGCGCTTCCTCCGACCGTGCTTCGCAAGACGAAATTTCCGCTATACAACAGCACTCGCAGAACGAATTAATTTCATCTTGCGGGGCACCACTGTATCAGGTTTGTTCTCCAAAGCCATCAGGAAGCAACAGGAAGAGAAAAAAATTCAAAAGGCTATGCATATACTAAGGGTATGCTACCTTTTCATTTTCCAATCTCCAAACATTCCACTGCAACGTGAAAACTGAAACTAATTAAAGGTTATTTTCTCTAGAATACTATTCTGTCTCCTATGCACTCAGAGGAAGAACTTGATTCTTTCTAAGTTTACTCAGTATGCAGAAAGTCCAAATAAGTTCAAGGGTATAGACTCCCCCCCCCCAAAGTATTCGAAGAATAATAGCTGAAAATATTACATGGTACACGTGAGGATTTTAATGTTCTACAAAAGTATACGATTTGCTAAAAGTGGGGCACCCCTTATTTTCAGGTGTACTTTATTTTGTGAAAACTACGCATCCTGGCTCAAAGAAAATGGAACAGAACTTTGGCTTCCTTTTGTATGCTGCTTTGAAAAACAAACTTTTTGGAAATTGGGATAGAAATAATGGAAGCAAAACGAATGAGCACACTTACCCAGACAGTATATAATTATACTGGGCAACCCCATTTGCCTGGCAAATTAGTCTGTGATTGGTGATGAAACTGCTGCCTTTCAACACACTGAAGTAAATTAAAATAAAGTAAAGAAGTAACAGAGGCGGGTGAATATGTCAATTTCAGTTTCTCTCTGTTTCTTATTTTGCTAATTCTAAATTCAGTTCTCCACTTTTTTTTTTGCACCAATCTGCATTTCCCCCCCTTTAAAAACATTAACAACGAAAAGTCGCTAGCATTTTAGCACAGGTTTCTCCTAATACGCACAATTTTGGGACACATTACATGGCTGGAGAACCGCACTGAACAATTCAGGTAAGTGTGAGTTTCAAAGGTAAGTTTCATTTCTCACATTGTTTAATGCAATGTGAATCGAGGCAGGTTTGGCTTTAAACGGCTTTAAATGAGAACTGAGTGGAATTTGTCAATTCCTTTACACACGCAGCAAAAACATGATGAGGCATGAACCGCAACTGAGATAGCTCTTGTCACCCCACAGCAACACGAAAGAAAGCAAAGTTCACCAGAGGGGAATAAGGCCAACAGGCTACCTGGCTTCTGTCTGTGAGAAGCGACAAAAACACTTTGTGCATGCTGGTGTTCCTTAGGGTTCAAAAGAAAAACATACCAAGATTCCCTTAAGCCCCGTTCTCCTTGTAGCAGCTCTTTTTGCTCTTACCTTTTCTGCGTGCTCCAGTCAGCGAATGAGGAGACAAAAGGCCGGTACGGAGGCTTATTCCTTTATTGGATTACCCAAACTATGTATTTAGCAATTAGACTGTCAAGAGTTCGTTTGCCAGATGAGCTATAAATACAATATCTCCAAAGAAGCCGCCGTCCTGGGAGATAAGAGCCAACAGCATCTCTGCGAAGGGCTTGCCTTTTAAGGAATCGCCGTGAACAGGAGCGCAGGTCTGCCATGGAAAGGGTGGCCTTGGTCCCAGTTAGAGCAGCCCTCCAGTTCCTTTCCCAGAGGCAGCCACGCTTGTATCTATGCATATATGGACAGTTGTACAAACAATGAGTCCTGAGGCAGTTTAAAGACTGTCCGATTTATTGCCGCATAAGCTTTTATGAACTGCTCCATCAGGCGCGTGATCCAGTTTGTAATGTGCTATATAGTTTATCTACAAAGGGTCAAACTAGATGTGAGGTTGTCTGTGCACCCTGTACTTGGGATTCTTTCCTTCTTTTTTAAACCTAGCTGCAGCTGATCCAGATCAGGGCAATGGTGCAAAGGGAGGAGATATTAATCCTTACTCCCAGCATTAATAATAATAATAATAATAATAATATCTCCCAAGCTGCTGTTTACTCGCTAAGCCACCATGTGCTACAAATAGCATCTGTAGGAGGGATTTTTCAGCAGGCAAAGGGTTAAAAAAATACTTTCCTCCATGCCTTGGACCCCATTTGGATTGGGGGTGCCCTGTAGCTGCTATGAGTTTAAAAGACAAAGAAGAGTCTCGTGCTCCACCAAGGCCGCTCCACTTCCTTGTGGGGCGGTGTTGCGGGCAGACCGCGTGGTCTCCCACACACAGCAGGGGCGTGGCTAAGCCCCGCATCATGGGGGACTCCCTGCCATGTCACAGCCCCCAGCCAACCAATCCGGTTGGCTGGGAGGGCGTGGCTTAGCGAATTTAAGCAGCTGCATGGCTGGGAAGATTCCCTTCTTGTTTCCTGCTTCCACGGATCTCCCACCCTCCCATCCTCTTTTGGGGCATTCATCATCTTGGCCTTGCTATGGACCTCGGTTGGTCGCCTGTTGAGGGGGCCTGGTAGGAATTTTCCCACTTGGCAAATTGGCACCAGCCATTTGGTTTTCGCCTACCTTGTAGCAATCGTCACAACATTTGTAAGGTTTGGCGGTTAGGCATTGGTAAAACCTGTTTTGGAGGAGGGGAGGTTGTGGCCATCACCTGCCCCTCCTCTTTAAAGGTATTCCGTTAAAGGGATCCAGATGTGTGGATCTTGTCCGAAGCCTGGGTAGGTGCTAGGGCCATGCCATGACCCCAACAGGGACCCTGGGGGAGCTCTTAGTTGATGTACATCAACAGGGCTCCCCCTATTGGTGGTTGACCCTTACTTGACCACCTGCATGGCGGGCAGGAGTCAGATATAGTCGGTTCAATTCCAATGCCCAGGCCAATACCACTCGCATTCTGTAACCAATAAAGTTGTGGCCTTTATTTGCCCATTAACCTAAAATACTGTGTCCAGGTGTGGTTATTCAACATAAGGGGGAGGCTCGGGGTCTTGACACGCTAATAAGCTATACTGGGTTCAATCAGATAGAACAAAATAGCTTCTTCCTCTGTGGGTACTGATCCTTTCTAAATGGTCAACAAAAATAATTAGGGGCTCAACAGGCTGGCCATGTGTCCTGTTTGACTGGTCCTTTACCTGAAGAGCTATCATGGTACATTCCTCTGCCCCTCCTTTGGAATGAGCTATTGGGTTCAACTCTGCTCTATAGGTAACTATCTACTCTTTATTTCAGGTGGGGAGCAGTGATGTCTAAGTGGCTACCCTGGATCTATTTCTGAACTTCAAAATATTATTAATCATGGAAAGGATCTGATTCCAGAAACTTTGTGTACTCTTACAAGACCACAAGTAACTAAAAGAATGACCTTTCTCCTGCCACATTCCCAGCACAGTTCATTACAATTTTTATTGATGGCCTAGCGTGTTAAACGGCATTGTGCAATTAACTGATAGCAATTCTCTCTTAAACCTGAGGAAAATATTCAGCTGTCTGTTTTCTCCTAAATGTGTTTCTGCGTTTATATTGATGAGCCAAGGTTGCTTTCTCGTTTGTGCAAATATCTGGCGGTCCATTTTCTTCTGAGTCTAATAATATCGGGTGTACGCGAGATAACAAGTCGCTAGGCTCATTTAAGGCAATCCTTTCTGACTGGAAGTGTGCCCACACCCCTGATCTCCTTAACCAGTTAGGTAAAGAGTTAAGCACTTTTAAAGCTGCCATCCCAAGCACAATTTGTTGGGGGAAAGTCCCAGCAAAATCATTGGGGGGGTTGCTTCAAAGACACTCCAAAGATTCACGAATATCCCTCAAAATCTAGTCCAGACGAGTAATGGGGATGCATTGGTAAGACCAACAGGAACTGCAAGCGAAGTAGACAGGAACTACAGTTCTCCCTGGTTACCACTAGGTGGCAGTGTCCAACAGGGGGAAATATGGGTACACTTGGTTTGCAATTCAAACCTGAGATGTGGGGCAATACTAGACAATGGCAGCTGGATGCTTTCTTTTTGCACATCCACCCCATCCATATATAAAGTGGGGGTGGCGGGCGGAGTGAGACATCAATTCTCCTCCTGTTTTACCTTCCATCAGTTTTGTGGACCTTTCCCAATTCAAATAGTGGAAGAGAACGGGAGACCAGGGATGGGGAATACATTTGATCCGGTTTACATTGCTATGCACAGCTACATAATTCACCCTTTCCGAAACAATACCATGCCAAACAGGTGTGGGCTGAAGTCAGGTCTGAGTCCCAGCACCTCCCGCTGCTGAAGGAAAGAACTCTCTTCTTAATACGGTTAGTTAGCATTTGGGCATGCCAACAGCAGAAAGTTATGGGATCTTATTTTGCAGGTGCCTGTGAATTTCCCCCAAGGCTGGGTCACAGAGGAGGGATGACAATATGAAATAAGTAGCAATAACAAGATTATATCAGAATGCACCGACTGAATACCACATTCTTCATCCAGGAAAAGAGCTTTCCAGAGAGGTATTTGTGGGAATCTGACGTCACTATCCTAGCCACTCACAAGGAGCACGATGGATTAAACGCTGCATTGCAATGCCATTGAGCCTTTAATCTAATTTGGTAGATTTAAGAGGTAAGGACAATACATGATATCACAAAGGAACCCAGGGACAGAGCTGGCAAAAGAGAAAGTGGCATGCAGAAATGTCAGCAACCTACTGTTCTGGGAACTTTTCATCCAGTGTTTGGGGGGGGGGAACTTTCTCCCTCTAAAATGAATGGAGGGAGTCAATGCATTAGAATAGAGCAGGCATAGGCAAACTCCAGCCCTCCAGATGTTTGGGACTACAATTCCCATCATCCCTGACCACTGGTCCTGTTAGCTAGGGATGGTGGGAATTGTAGTCCCAAACATCTGGAGGGCCGAAGTTTGCCTATGCCTGGAATAGAGCTTGTTCTCTTGTGCATTTGTGTTGCTCTTTGTTCCTCATCACCTTGCAATTTCCCAGCTTTTAACTCTTGGGCTGCTCCCTAGCATCATCCTGCACACGGGGGCATGATACCTGAGTTGGTTTTCACAGGAATTGTTAACTTCCTGCGTATGTACATGGCTGGTACTATCCCCAAGGAGATTAGGACTAGAGGTTTTCGCAGCCTGATCCAAATCGGCCTAGGACAAATATTGAACTTTTCACCAGTGTTTATTGGTTAAGATAAAGGCTGGTGTTTTGATTGGATGGGAGCCCTATATAAATAGCAAGGAAATTCAGTCCTGAATATTCCACTGGTGTGTGCAGAGTTTTCCTACTGTGATCTACAGGACTTGCTTTCTCCCTTGACTTGCTTCAAAATGTTATGCATGGAACCTATTCCCTGCTTCCACTCACGCAGCGTACAGAACTTTCTTAATCTTTGTGCAGTTATGGTTTGCAGTAGTATCTGCACTGATTATACCTAGTTATTGCATCTCCGGCTGGAAGACCTCCTCCGTGTGTGTCTTTTGGTTTCTCACAATAAGTTGTACTCATCTCTTCCCATTCCCTCTCTGTCCCATGAGCTTCTAAGTGCCTCCGAAGTGCACTGCATCTGAAAATGGATGCAAACAGAAAAGTCAGGTGTACAAAATGTCAACAAATATCTGTGGATGTCTATTGGTCCAGCTATGAGAAGAAGAAAACTCGCAACCGCAACCGCAAAGCACTATGATTTGCAGTGCCTTAAATTGTACAGGTTTCCCCTGACAAACTCCCCTATGTTCAAAATGCAATGGAGAATTCGTTTGTATACATTCACACGCATATACATTCACAGGGCGAGAGATGTGGGGTCAGGAGTGTAGAAACGACAGCCATTTGCCTGGCTGGGATGAAACCTACCGTCCAAAGGTAAGAATCATATCCATAGTTTTGGCCACTTTTGCCTCTAGCGCAGGCTTCCTCAAACTTGGCCCTCCAGATGTTTTTGGCCTATAACTCCCATGATCCCTAGCTAGAAGGACCAGTGGTCAGGGATGATGGGAACTGTAGTCTCAAAACATCTGGAGGGCCGAGTTTGAGGAAGCCTGCTCTAGCGTCACCCACCACTTGCATGTGGCTCCCAGATGGCTGCCCACAAGGGAATGTGACCTTCGGGGTGAAATAAGTTCTCCACTTAATTGTCCTGTTGAGTTCAGTAGAACTTACTTCCAGGTGAATGGGTGGAATCCAACTAAGGCGTTGTAAGAGTGGAACAACTTCTGCTCACACAACACAACAGAACATGTCCTCCCTCTCCTCTTTTTGCCACTACACACTCACTCAAAAACTGCTCCAGAGTGTTGAGGGAGCCTCCGGAGAAAACATGGAAGTGCAGCATTGCACATGGGAAGAGAAGAAGGGAAAGTTCCACGGTGTGAGCAGAAGTCGTTCCCTTTGCGCAACACTGTTGTTGGATGAAGTCCAGTATATGAAAGAATGCACCCTAAGCACATTCTTTTGTCTTTCGTCAACTATCTACGTATCTATAAATAAGCTTCTGTATTTTGGGAGAATGAATGAGTTTTCTAGTCCTAATTTTATTAATCCCTATTCTCCCCTTCTCTCCTCTCTCTCTCTCTCTCTCTCTCTCTCTCCTCTCCTCTCCTCTCCTCTCCTCTCCTCTCCTCTCCTCTGCAAATAGTATGATTTATAAAAGCTTCTGTTCTGCAGCTGCTTCTGGCTCTCCCAGGCTGGCTCCATTGTTTGTTCCTTCTTCTGTAGCTGCTGTTTAGAGAACACACTCAAATAACTTTGGTCCAAATCTATATTCATCTCATAATCCGCCCATCTAAATCCTCATTAATCTCGACAAGTTTTCATTTGGATGTAATCATCTGTTGGTTGTGACAGCAAAAGTAACCGGCTGCAAACCAAAACAAAGTTTAAATGTCAGAAAACTTAATTCAAGTGATCTCCTCACAGTCCTCCACTTACCCCAGCTTGCTTTCATTAATTTATGCAGCAGTCTTTGATGAGGTTGCATGCAATTAGAGGCCAAGGGAACATTTTTTTCATTAGATAGTTTCGTGCTTACCTACTTTTAGGCAATTTATTTTTATTTAATTAAGCAAGGCTTAATTTCTGTGAAATGTTGCCAACCGGTTGCTATCACTGATGTGTGGTTGTTGTTTTTAATGTGAAGAATGAGTTGCATTCACAAGAATATGGCTCTCTTGCAAGATATAGGGCATTTCGTAGAGTCCTTGGTACAGCAGTTCCTGGCCTTCTTTGGCAATAACTCTAAGCATAGTTTTTTTCCAAGCTCCAGGAGAGCCAAATCAACTCAGCAAACCCCAATCTGCACTTCACATGTGTTTACCTGTTGTAATTCTCAGTATAGGTAAAGGTAAAGGGACCCCTGACCATTAGGTCCAGTCATGGACGACTCTGGAGTTGCGGTGCTCATCTCACTTCATTGGCCAAGGGAGCCGGCATACAGATTCTGGATCATGTGGTCAGCATGACTAAGTTGCTTCTGGCGAACCAGAGCAGCGCACGGAAACGCCGTTTACCTTCCCGCCAGAGCGGCAACTATTTATCTACTTGCACTTTGACGTGCTTTAAAACTGCTAGGTGGGCAGGAGCTGGGACCGAGCAACGGGAGCTCACCCCGTCGCGGGGATTCGAACCGCCGACCTTCTGATCGGCAAGCCCTAGGCTCTGTGGTTTAACCCACAGTGCCACCCACGGTCCCTAATTCTCAGTATAGGGGCCCTGAATATTGCAGTTCTGTGAAGAGGTTGCAGGTCTCTGCTAGAAGGTTCTTAACGCCCTCATAACATTGTGTTCCCAGTAGGGGGTGTGCAGCAGATTCCAAGCTGAAGTGGGCCACTTTGAACAGATTTGAAGCTGGTAATAGCTGCAGTTTGTTTAAAAAAAATCACCCCCCCATTCTAATAGGGTGTCTTAAAAATGGAGGCAATGCCCATCATTTCCAGAATGCAAGTGTGACTCTAAAAATATAATTTTAATGGGAACAAACAGGCTAATTGAATTAAACCCTTCATTTATTAAAAATTCTGAGGGTAGCATTTGCACTATCTGGAAAGTATGAGGACAGATAATTACATTAACTAATGAGCCAAAAGGGCAGAGGAAAACAAGAAAGGCAGATTGACCAGTGTCTTCCAAGTCCTCAAATCCCGGGATTATAACGCTATTCTTGCCCTGTTGTGAAATGCTGCAAAAATGTCAGGGTGTAATGGTTTGTTTCCTTGCGAACCATTTCACTTCTTTTGCTTTTGTCTATTTATCGTTTAAAGTGATTGTCGGTATACACTTAATGCCAGCTGGGGCTAGTGAAACAACAAACTGTTTGGGATTACCTGGGAGACTAATTTGGGCTTAAAAATAAAATAAAATAAAGATCTTGCACAATACCTCTATCATTCTTGTGGATGGTTTCACTATTTCTTTAAAGAAAAAAAAAATAAACCCAAATGCCCAAATGGATATGGATATTATATCACCCCCTCCTCTCAAAAGAAAAAAAGGGGGGGAGGGAGAGCATAAACCTCCAAATTGCCCATTGGGAAACTGTCTGGGTAAGGCAAATAATGCTTGTTCTTGTGCACTTCCTGGAATTTATTTAATTTTTAATGCATGCACTTAGATAAAGAAATAGATGCAACCATGCCCAGGATGGAAACAGATACCTGGAATGCAGGGGAGGAGTGGCTGAGTGAAGAGACAGCAAAACACAGCCCAGATACATTGGGTGATATTTGACTATCTGCTGAAGTTAATAAACACACACGACTAGGCCAAGTCCATTGATTTCAACAGGTCTGCTGTAAGTATAACTCCGCCGAATGCCTCCCATTCTGTCACGTTCCGTCCACTAGCGTGGATGGCAAGCAGCAAAACAGCAATGAGTATTCTGACTGGGGCCGGTGGGAGGAAGAGGAATATGTAGAAGCTATTGTATTAGAAATGCACACAGAAACATCAGATACTGTATAAGGTCCCCATCGGGCAGGACCAGCCCTACACATTTTGCTGCCTAAGGCAAAGGACAGATGGGGTGTGTGTCCCCTCCCTGTTCCTCATACAAAAGCCCACTTTACAGAACTGGTTTGCAAGTCCCGATTTTATCTTCTATGCATACCAAAGAAAGAACATGACTCCTGCATGAGTCTTACCGCAAATGTGTGTGTGTGTGTGTGTGTGTGATCTAAATGGGAGAGAAGTTTCACACTGTGTTGCCTGCACTGTGCAGTCCCCCCCCCACCTTCCCTGTTGGTCTTGCTGTGCTCTGCTTGCAGCTCTGAGACTCTCCGGATTGCTCAATACACATACATTTTTGAGTTATTAATTAGTTGATCTGAAATATACTCAGAGTCGAGTGTGAATTTCATGCTCTTTATTCAGCTCATAGTAGTAAGGATTGAATGTTCCCCCAAAACGTCTACTTTATATACACTATTTACACAATGGGCCCCACGTGATTGGCTAATTCCGGAATACTCCTGTGGGCCAATCAGGTTGCGGATTCACTTCCACCTGGAGCCGGATTGGGGCAGACTGCTGCATTCTGAATCCTATTGTTCTAGGACCAACCAGATTGCTGCATTTTAGATCCTATTCAACTCAGTACATAACAGTATCCAACTAGACTGCTCCACCAGTGCAAAGAGTTTTAACTGGACAATGGAACATCCCCACCACAACTGTCAACTTTCCCCCTTTCTTGCGAGGAATCCTATTCGGAATAAGAGAATTTCCCTCAAAAAGGGGGGGAAGTTGACAGCTATGATCCCCACCTTCCCCTCCTCCTGCACATCTATCTATCTATCATCTATCTATCCACACAGTTTACTTCCAGAGGTGGACGATTCAACAGCACCCAGTCACTGCACTTCTGCTTCAAGGTGGAAGTGCAATAGCTGCTCAGCTTCCAGGCTTCTATTTGGCCTCTGACTTGCAACCAGGTGAGCAGTCTCCCTTTCCCTGGCTCCAAATGTTAATGGGAGGCAATTTTCAATGGGATCACTGCCTGTGGGGAAAGGGTTGAATACTTTCTTTCCCCCTCATGGCACTCCTGATTATGACTGTCCCCCTGCTCCAATATAAATCAAACTGATTTTCATGTCTAATGTAAGCAGGGCTCCCCCACCCCACCCCATGGGAACTCAGCGGAACTCAGTTCCAGCACCTCTCGGGTGAGTTCTGGCAACTCTCAGGTGGGTGCCATTGCCATACTGAGAGAAAGAGGATGGTGTTCCTGGTAAGTTCGGGAACCTCTTTTTCTAGAAAAAATATCACCACTGTATGTAAGCATGTACCTATATCTCTGACACAATTGCCCTAATGTCCACGCTTGTCTCTGAGCCATTGGAGATGCAGGTACTGAGATTCCAATGTACACGCTATACCTTGAAGCACATTCAAAGTACATTCTTCCCCTCAGAGAATTCTGGGCCCTGCGGTTTCCTCATCGCAGAGTTACAATACCCAGCAACCCTTAACAAACTACAGTGCCCATAATTCTTTGAGGGAAAGAATGTGCTTTGAATGTGTTTTAAAGGTATAGCGTGTGCACAGCCTTTGTCCTAGCTGCGAACTGAGGTGTTAATCAGAACTTTTACGAATGTGCCTGAAATATACAACCATGTGGAATGGAGTAGCAGAGTTTTAAAACTCTGCAATAGTTTGGTGAGGGGGGGATTGCCCTGAAGCAGCAAGCTAGTACAGAGGGTCCAGGACAGACCGAGAGTACAAAATGGCAGGGGAAGGGGGGCTTATGAGGGACAACCAGAGGTCTGTCACTGCTGCTGCTCCCGGCATCTGCATGGTGGAAGACACAAGCACAACTCCACATTCTTTGCCACGTGCAACATGTTTTTGGAATGCTGTTATCAGGGGCTCAATTTTAAATGAAAGGCAGCTGGTTCCTATTAGATGCTATCGGCCTTTCTCTCGAATGACCTTGCTAAAATGATTTCTTGTGCAAGACCTAATGCCTAATCCTAGCTAGCAATTTCTTGCATCACTTCCAGAGCAGACATCTCAGCTACAAAATACTCCCAGATACTTAGATATTATAACTACCAGGCTCAGCTTGCATTTTTTTGACATGATACGTCAACATCTTCTTCTAAACAACATTTTCAAATGCCAGACAAATATTTGGACAGTCTACAGTGCAGATTTTACACGCTTCGCTGAAGGGAAATTTAGGGACATCAGTAGTGACTGGAGGAAAAAGAGGAGGGCGGAGAGATCTGTAAACGTTGTATATTGAGGCTTTAGTGAGGGTGGAGATATAATCAAAACCGGCGGTAGTTTCAGTCCACCGGCCAAAATGAAGATAAAATGCAGTGAATAATATTTTTAACAAATTGTTTCTTATGTCCACCTTCTTCAAGGAGTTGTTACCAAATTGTCTTTTAAGGAATATCACGTTGCTGATCTTGTTGCCTGTTGCTTCAGGTCTATTTCTTTCCATGAACAATGCGAACAGTAGCGCTCATGCGATGAGATATCATTAGTTTGGAGCAGCTTTTCATGGTTGTTTAAAAAGAAGACAATCTAAGTCGTCTGGGCCTGAGTGGGAAAGGTCTCAAAGAAGCAGAGTACAGAGAGATTAAATGAGGTAGCCTTTGCTCCAATTCCCTGCACATCCCTAAAGTTAATCCTTCCCCCACTCTCTGTTTTATATCCAGACTAGCTTTTAATGGGGATGCGGGTGGCGCTGCGGTCTAAACCTCAGAGCCTAGGGCTTGCCGATCAGAAGGTCAGCGGTTTGAATCCCCGCGACAGGGTGAGCTCCCGTTGTTCACTCCCAGCTCCTGCCCACCTAGCAGTTCGAAAGCACGTCAAAGTGCAAGTAGATAAATAGGTACCGCTCCGGCGGGAAGGTAAATGGCATTTCCGTGCGCTGCTCTGGTTCACCAGAAGTGGCATAGTCATGCTGGCCACATGACCCGGAAGCTGTACGCCAGCTCCCTCGGCCAGTAAAGCGAGATGAGCGCTGCAACCCCAGAGTCATCCGCGACTGGACCTAATGGTCAGGGATACCTTTACCTTTACCTTTTAATGAACACACTTATGTCTAGTTTGTCCCTTATTTTGTTTCAAAGTACTCAGAGCTCACTCAGTGCCGAAAGTGATGAAATTTGCCAGTGTGTAGCATGTCTTCGTACGGTACGTGTTCCCAGTCCCGCTCTTTCTTATTCTGTGCCAGGCTAAGAACACTTGTACAGGGCTACCTGTTCACTCTTCTTCCTCAGTTACATATGGTTAAGAAAATGTAACGCAAATCTTTATTCGGCTGCATCAGAATAAGCCACCCAAGGCTTGCAGCCTCTGGGATCAGCTGCACACTCAGTCATTACAAGTGGAGAAAGAGACCTCAGCAGAATTCCTTCCTCCACTTGCCCCACCACCTCGGAGCTCCTGGTCCCCTTGCCTACCAACACCTTGACAAGAGTCACGTACTCCATGTATGAAATTAGAAGAGTTCAGCTTTCTGATTGGAGGTTATCTGGGCGACGAGAGCAATGCTATTTCAGGCACTTTGCTTAGCAAACCGATAAATGTGGTGTCCAGCTCTTATCTGTAGCTGAGCCCATCATTTGATATTTTGACCTACGCAAGTTGGCGTGACTGAGCGCTGTCAGATTTGGTAGCCTGTGCTTCACAGAGTAGGACAGAAAAGGCCAAATTTTGCTCTTGGCTTTATACAGAAACTGGAGTGGAGTGGACAAACATGGACTGCTTTCTCATCAAATCTAGGGCTGGGAAGTGGTTCGTTTGTATAGTGTGCACAGCTTTCTTTGTCAAGTCCACTAATTAATTAGGGGTCGATTTTTAGTTAATGCCTTAGCCGATTAATTGCATTGTCCGAACAGTGCAGCAACTTGGGCAGGAAAATGTCTTGTGCCAGCGCTGGATTTAATAAAAGCAGGAGCAATCTTCAGCCTTTCAGTTCCAAGTCTACCCACTACCCCCAGCCTGGAATGTAGAAGTCACATCATGATGATGGTGTCCCTATTCTCCCCAGAAAGCTAAAACAAAGAGAGAGAAAATGGCGCCAGTGAGATTGTGTCAATGCCTGCTGAGCAACCCAGGACAGATCCACTGGATTCTTGGGGGCGGGGAGTAATGTGCTTTAAATGTGCATTAAATTTGCTTTGAAAGCATGGTGTGGATCTGCCCCCATTGCTGGGGCCTAGCCATGGACATCTACATGGATTTTTCCAGTGCAGGGGGGGGGGCAAACTGAAATATTGAAAGGGAAAGCAGACTAGTTTCTCACATGCAAAAATAAGAATAGTGACAGTACATTTTTTCCTGATAAATTGAGGTTCTAAAAATGCTAAAAACTCTCTCTCTCTCCCCCTCTTAGGGTTGCCAGGTGTCCACTATTTAAGTGGACAGTCCACTTTTTTCACATTATGTTCACTATTTTTTTCCCACAAAATAGTGGATATTTTTTAATTCAAAAGCTTTATGATGAAATGGTATTTTAATACGTGTTAAAATGTTTGTAAGAAGATATATAATTTAATTTAACCACCCCCCCACTTGTCTGCTATTTTTTGGAAGCAGACCTGGCAACCCTACCCCCTCTCCCTCTCCCTTCCCTCCATCTCTTTTAATGAAAGCTGGGAACCTGGGAGCTCCAGTTTACCTGGGGGAGGAAACTGCCCCTCTTGCCCCCTCCCATGGACACCCATGGCCCCATCACACCCTTTGAAGAGAGGAATGTATTATTCCTCCTTTATTCACCCATAAGGAAGTATCGGGTGGTGTCTCAGCTGTTGCCCTTTTTAAGTCAACATGCAGCCGTGAGTCTTATCAGGGTTGCATTTGGACATGCGCCTAATCTTGGCTTTGATGCCTGGCTGCTACTGCTGCCATCTGAGGTGTCACTTCGTGTATTCACAGTTTGCACCTTGGCCCTTCTCTCCCTCCTCAGCCTTTACAAGAAAACAGATTCTGAGAACCGCCTCTGCTTCTCTGGCCTGTATCTGCTCTTCTCGCTCTCTGAGGCTAGCCGATTCATCTCCAGAGGTGATGAATTGCTGCTGATGTTTTCAAGGTAGTAAACAGCGCAATGGAGAACTGTGTAAGGTGCATGACCCCCTTCAGAGTTTCTAAATATAAATCTGCCTGAGGGATAACAGTTGTTCTCATGATATGCTCATGAGATACAGTGAGGTATCTGAAATAACTTTCTACCAAACAGAGCGGCGTAAGGTCCGAGAGTGAGGCCATTTTATGTATTCCCATTACTAGCAGAGCTCTGACTCAGATTCCAAACCATCACCAGCGTTGCCTAAAGTATATTCCACAGCGTTCAGCACTGGCATGTAAGCTGAGTTCTAGGCTATGAAAATGCATGCATTACCCACATTTGCATTAAACATAAATTCTGTGCAAAGAAAAACTGAATTCAGCAACCCAAGTGATTTAAGGAAATTTACATTTGCTTATTTTGCATACAGTGGTACCTCGGGTTACAGACGCTTCAGGTTATAGATGCTTCAGGTTACAGACTATGCTAACCCAGAAATAGTACCTCGGGTTAAGAAATTTACCTCAGGATGAGAACAGAAATCGCACGGCGGCAGCAGGAGGCCACATTAGCTAAAGTGGTACCTCAGGTTAAGAACAGTTTCAGGTTAAGAACGGACCTCCAGAATGAATTAAGTTCAGAAGAAGAAGGAGAAGAAGAAGAAGAAGAAGAAGAAGAAGAAGAAGAAGAAGAAGAAGAAGAGTTTGGATTTGATACCCTGCTTTATCACTACCCAAAGGAATCTCAAAACGGCTAACATTCTCCTTTCCCTTCCTCCCCCACAACAAACACTCTGTGAGGTGAGTGGGGCTGAGAGACTTCAAAGAAGTGTGACTAACCCAAGGTCACCCAGCAGCTGCATGTGGAGGAGTGGGGACGTGAACCTGGTTCCCCAGATTATGAGTCTGCCGCTCTTAACCACTACACCACACTGACTCTTAACCTGAGGTACCACTGTAATTTGGTTCTGACTCTCCTTGTCATAGGATTGGACAAATGAGTGTGCAGGAGACTGAAGCCATCGATCCCTGGCTACTGTTCAGAACATGCGCCAAGCCCCATGTCACAGGCCCCGTGTGATGCTTTGTCAGGAGCATATCTCTGCTCAGCTTGCTGGTTTTACACAGACAGCCAACCATAAGAAACTGGGGTGGGAGGGCGGGATAGGTTAACGATGACGTATGCATGCCAGGGACACAACTTCATTTCTAATCCTCATTATCAGCAGCAGCATCCAATATGTCCTGCATATGGCCAGGGTATACATTGCATTGCAGGGGGTTGAACTACTGGGACCCAACGGGACTACTGCAAAAAGCTCTACGTCGGGCTACCTTTGAAGGTGACCCAGAAACTGAAACTAATCCAGAATGCGGCAGCTAGACTGGTGACTGGGAGTGGCCGCCGAGACCATGTGACACTGGTCCTGAAAGACCTACATTGGTTCCCAGGATGTTTCCGAGCACAATTCAAAGGCTTGGTGCTGACCTTCAAAGCCCTAAACAGGTGTGACCCTATGTCTGAAGGAGCGTCTCCACCTGTATCATTCTGCCCGGACACTGAGGTCCAGCTCCGAGAACCTTCTGGCAGTTCCCTCACTGTGAGAAGTGAGGTTACAGAAGTGGAGCCCTACCTGTGGAATGCCCTCCCATCAGATGTCAAGGAAATAAACAACTATCTGACTTTTAGAAGACATCTGAAGGCAGCCCTGTTTAGGGAAGTTTTAAATGTTTGATGTTTTATCGTGTTTTTAATATTCTGTGGGGAATTATTATTATTATTATTATTATTATTATTATTATTATTATTATTATTATTACAATTCTGTGGTAACATAGTTCACCAAAGGTAAGTTCATATAACACAAGATTCAGCAAAGTCCAAAGACAGATACATGCAAAATGTCAACATTCCCATCTCCTTCATTGGGGGAGTTTGTTCAATGCAGACTGCAGACTTCTGGGTTCTTGACAGGCAAAGGGTTACCATTTTGCTACTCCCACCATGAGATTGGGGCCTCCATGTTGGCAACAGGTATTTAAACAACAACAGCAGCACTTTATACATAGTTAATGGATTGTTTGGTTTGGCCCTGAGATACTTCTCCACAGTGGAGAATGTTTATTTCCCCTAAACAGCCTCCACCACAAGTTGTCAAAGGTCTCCTGTTTCTGTGGCTCTTGCTAGGGTAGGAATGAGGGAGTGAGTCCAAACCCCGTTGGCCTTAACCTGCGCGGCCAAAGGTCAGGGATGATGGGAGTCATTGTCCAAGGTCTGCAGGGCCACAGATTCCCTCCCCATCCCTCTACTAGGATGACATCAGCAGTTGCCTTCATCTGGAGAGGTGTTCCTTCAGAATGACTGTCCCAATGTCCCGTTATTCCCTTAGAGCAGAGGTCATGACTGAGCTAGAGGATATGACGGAGTTGGAAAGGAAAGGAAACAGTTTTGCCGGGGAAAGCAGGAACATCTGTTGGTTGCTTGTGGCACAGAAAGTTGTAGAGAACAAATTGGAAGGCTTTAGTGTGGATTTAGACTGTCTTTCTGGCAAACAAAATGTTCCCGGAAAACGTTTTTGTGTTGCTGCTGTTTTTTTCAAAAAGAAAGAAGAAAAATTCCCAGAAAGTACTTTGTTTCAAAGGAAATAGCAATCAATTAAAATGACTTTTGTGTTCTCAAGAAAGGGGCTGAATAAACTCTCACCATACCTTATTAGGAAAACTGTCCTTCAAACATTCTTCAGACATTTCAGATACAGCGAAACGGAATCCAATCCTGAATTCCAGCTACAAATACACTATCATGGAATGAAAGGAGGGGAGGAAATGTAATTCATATTTCCATACAATGGTTTGCCATATTCCATCTGGGGAATGCAACCATGTGTGTGATAGAGCTTTGGAGATATTGTGCAATTCAAGTCTGTGCACGTATTGGTGTTCCTGCAGCTCCTGCAGTCTAGACCCCTTTCTTTCTGAACTGAAAAGACCCATCCAGGTGGCTGCTTTGTGCTGAGATTTCTCAAGAAGTCTGTACCACATAACTTTGCTCAGCCACTCCAGTAATGTCATGGGAAATACTGAGCACACAACGTGACTTGTCCTTTTTCTTGAAAGGTGGTGGGTGTCAGAGTTGTCCGCAGGAAAGAAGCTTAATCAAGAGATTGCCTTGAAGACGTCTTTAGCTATGCAGATGTACACAGGTGGGGAAGAGATAAGGGCAGAAAATGATATGTGTGGGGAGAAAAACTATTTCACTGTTTTATTGAAGGTATTTCATTCTCAGGAATGTTTGTGCTCCAAATTATAAGTCGGAAAGATGAGCCTATTATGAAACCCTTTGTGGCTGGAAACCTCCCCAAACTTTTAAAAGAAGTTAATGGGCAGGTTCCAGTTTCAGGTAGGTAGCCGTGTTGGTCTGCCATAGTCAAAACAAAATAAAAAATAACACGAAATGCACACGAAAGCTCATACCAAGAACAAACTTAGTTGGTCTCTAAGGTGCTACTGGAAGGAATTTTTATTTTATTTTATTTTTTATTTTGTTTTAATGGGCAGGTGTTTGGCTCTGTAGTTATTGGCCGCTGGGCAATCTTGGACCAGTCACTACTTTTCAGCTTGGCAGTGTTGTGAGGACAAAATGGTGAGGGGGAATAGTGTCTTGATACCTGTACTAAACTAGTACAGTTGTACCTTGGAGCTTCTTGCAGCCAATCATAAGCCACACTTTGGTTACCGAATGTTTTGGAAGTCAAACGGACTTTCAAGGTACGACTGTACTCATAATTACATTATTATCATCATTATTATTGGAATCATTATTGTTAGTAGAGGTAGAACCAGAAAACGCATGGCTTGAGACTGAGACCTACCTTCCCCCCCCCCCCGAAGTATTTTTTATTAAAGATTTCTTAATTTACAAAAGTATGTGCAATGTGTCTCTCTCATATTTTTTTACATGTATCATTTTTACAAATCAGTTTCATTTGTTGAGACATTGGGAAGAAAAAGGGGGGAAGAGGTGGGCAGGGGTGGGAGGATGGGTGGGGGTGGGGTCGGGTGACGATGTTTCTATTTTACTTAATATATGTAGGGCTGAGACCTACCTTGATGAGTCACCTGGGACCGTGTTCCCAAGCTCTCTTCAGGTACTGGGTGGTCCAGGCTCCACAAAGGACTAATCTATACTGGCAAGTGCTGACCAGAAGGTCGGCGGTTCAAATCCCTGCGACGGGGCGAGTTCCCCTTGCTCTGTCCCAGCTCCTGCCCACCTAGCAGTTCGAAAGCACGTCAAAGTGCAAGTAGATAAATAGGTACCGCTCCGGTGGGAAGGTAAACGGCGTTTCCGTGTGCTGCTCTGGTTCGCCAGAAGCGGCTTAGTCATGCTGGCCACATGACCCAGAAGCTGTCTACGGACAAATGCCAGCTCCCTCGGCCTATAGAGCGAGATGAGCACCACAACCCCAGAGTCATCCACGACTGGACCTAACGGTCAGGGGTACCTTTACCTTTAGCTTTTATACTGGTGAGTTATAACATTATAAATGCATTTTTTTAAAGTGGCACCAGGGGGCGCTGTACAGTAGTCAATGTAAATTTGCATTGAGAGCTATAGAACGTTTCTTTTCCTTAGCATTTTTTTTTAGATCAGTATAGATCCAGCCCCATATAACTCAAGCAGGGTTGGCAGAGAGTTTTGTCCCTCTCCCTTGGGAGACATAATGGAGGCTGCTCCACAGCCGGCCATGCCACTTACAGTACACTGTGTTTTCAAGAATGATGGATTATTTGAGGGAGGTACAACCTCCCGCCTCCATTCCAGTATCCAAGATCTGTAGCAGTAAGCGGCTTATTACTATACTATATAGTCATCATGTTCAGAGACGGTACACTATTCAGTGTGATTTAAGTGTATAATTGGATAGCCCTCTCCATGATTATAGCATCTGAAATGGGAGCAGGCAAGTGAAAATAGCTTGTTAGTATAACCGTGTGAATAGAATACAGAGAGAACTGTAATTGCAGACCACAATACGGTTGATTGGATGCGATTGAAATATGAGGGGGACAAAGAACAGAGTCAAATCACAGGGTGGGTAGCCAGGTGGACGCGAACGGCTCAGGCTACTGACCTATTGTGTGCAAACAGAGATGGGCAAATGCTGATAGGATGAGGGGTGATCAAAAATAGATGTAAGGGGAAACAAGAGGTATCAAGTGGATGGAGGCCAAACCCCACTCGAGAAACAGTAACCTTTTCAAAAACTGAAATAAAATTCAGCACTATAACATGTGAGAGCCTCACAGTTCTTCAGATGTTTCTCCCAGCGGCACACTTAGGATGTGCAGATCTGGCCAAAGATGAACAACATTTTTCCACCTGGGGGGTTAGCATCCTCTTGTTAAGGCTGGAGCGGTTTTAGCCTATTGCTGTTTCATACCTAGCTCCCAATCATACTTACATAGTTGCAAATACCAGTAATTTTACCAGTGCTAGCTAAGACTGGAATCTTATGTGCACTTCTACAGCGGTAAATTTCACTGGAAACATCAGGAAATGCTTCCCCAGTACACATGGCTGAGCTGTTAGTGTTTCTGTTTTCCCAAAGCTCTAATGAACGCAGAGGGATCCAGGAGCAGAAGGTCTTGAGTTCAAGTCTTGACTCAGCCGCGGACATCTCAAACAGCCTTGAGACAAATGCGTGAGATTACCTTACGGGGGAAATAAATAAGTACAGGTAAATCAATAAAAAATGTTAATGGTGTGACAATTTCAGTTGTTGACGGCATGAGTGCATGTGTCTCACCTGACCTTTCCCTTGCTGTGTCTCTACTGCATACAAAGAAGTGTAGTGAGAAAGGGGTGGGTGGGAATGCGGCAGCAGGAGAACCAGATCGACTCCACCTACGTGTTTGCACAACACTGACCTCAGCACCACCTCTCCTTACAATGGATCAGCAAAGGTTTCTGACTCCTTTTTGTTTTTTATCTATAGCTGCTCGACAGCAAGAGATAATTTGCATGTATAAAAACATAGCATATGCAAATGGTATGCAAACTTGTATCTTGTTTTTTTCGCGATGTGTAAGTGGTCACCCTACAAAAACTTGCAAGCCTGAAGTCTGGTCTTGCATGCTTTCAAAGATGTCTCAAGTCCTCTGCCAGCGTGTAAGGCTTGCACAGAAGACAAGTCAACGCAGAAAGTGTTCCCTGCAGGCAGAAAGTCCAAAAACCACTGGCCTAGATTGATGGAGAGATAGATACCTGTGTTTTGGCAGGGGAAAATCATTTTGAAATCTAAACTTGTTTTTTTCTTTTCACCCTGCAACTACCATTAGACAGGGACTTAAATCTAAAAGCAACAACACATAATTAACAGCATGTGTTAACTGACCACTAAAGCCATAATGCAGTGCGACTTTTCTTTTTTAGTTTGCAAATCACACATGAAAGCACGTTTCCTTGACAAATACATGATGTAGCATGGGGCTGCTATGCGAAATGCGCAATTCAGACCTCGTGCTTTATGACGCTTGAGTGCTGTATAGACTTCCGCTCACATATCCATCATTTGATACTGACAGTGTACATCTTTAACCTTTTGGGCAGATTTAAATATCATAATGAAATCAGAAACTGTTCTGCCCTCTTGTGTCCAAGTCTGCTACTGCATGTTTTTCTATGTTGCAAAATGCCATATATTTAAAATGCATGTTTAAATATAGCAAAATACAGCTGGGTGGTATCTTAAGATTCCTTGGGAAACAGTAAGCATGTATAGTTAAGTATCAGAAGAACATTTTTTGCATTAATCACTGTTTCTTTTCTTTTTCTTTTAAAAAGAAAGAGCTTTCCTTTTATATCATAGAATTGTAGAGTTGGAAGCGATCGTGAGGATCACCCAGTCCAACCCCCTGCTGTGACCTGGTCGTACACATTTACCTGAAAGCAATATTTAATGACACCTGTGAAACTTCCTTCCAAGTGACTGACTCCAGCACAGGGGCTCTGGGTTTTATCTTAGATCTAAGAGCAGAGACGCTTCCCACATTACAGACAGTGATGTCGCCACATGTTTAATATGTGCTTTTCGCAATGACTCCTGCAGTGTTCATCTCACCCCACGTTCACCATGAAAACGTGTTATGGAGAACCTCGGTTTATCGCAGTGTCAAGGTGTTATATTCTCAAGTGAACAAAATTAGAAATCGATGTAGCTGCCATATAAGGTTCATCACAAACACACACCACACACACACACGTTAATTCTGCAATGGTTGAAGCAGTCGTGAGAATCCAAGCTCCTAGATTCTAAATTGCAGCTTCTCAGGTTTTCAAGGGAGAGAAGTGGGGGGAATATATATTTTTCCTAAATGTTGGGGAGTGAGATACTGGCAGTATAACAGCAGGGGGCGGTGAAGGGCTTAAATTACAACTAGATTAATCAGCGCAGCACCTAAATGAGATATGAGATATTCATGATGATGGTCATTCCTAACATTCCCTTCATTTGTTTAAACTAAGCATCCACAAAGCAGGTTCTCCAGCATTGCAGGTGGGGTGGTTAATCCTTTCTCTTGCACCCAACTTCCCCATTCATTTTCAGTTTTGCTATTTGCCCCACTGGGAAGTTCATAGTTCTTCCTCGTGGCTGTTTTTAAAGTAAGGTTACAAGTTTTTTTTTTCCTCAATGAATCCGGGGACACGTTAATTAATTAATTAAATACTACACTTTTTGGGCGCTGATGCTGCAGTGATGGCGGTGGCAGAGGGGCGGCCACCGCCTTGACCTCAACCGCCACGTTTCCCCTTCCTCTGAGTCTTCTACCTCTTTTTTCCATGAGCCTGGGCAGCCCCTGAGTTGTTGGTTCTTCAGTGGTGCTGGGGAAGCGGTGCGCAGTGGGTCAGGCATGGAAGGCAGAGAAGGAGGGCCGAGAGCGGCGCCAGCAGCGAGGTTCGGGCAGTGCAATGCCTCCCTTCCCATCGGAGCAGCCCCAAGCCCCAATCCCATTCCTACTTGCATGCAAGCAGGAGGGGGCGGGGATCCCTCAGCTGGGAAGGGAGGCTTCATGCTGCCTATCGGAGCAGCCTCCCAACTCCTACTCCCGTGCAAGCAGGAGCGGGGCGGGGATCTCTCAGCTGTGAATGGAGGCTTCACAGGAAGGGGCAGGGATCTCTCAGTTAGGCAATGGGAAGCCTCCCTTCCCAGCTTAGTTGCTGGGGTCAGGGAAGGTGGAGGCAGCCCGGAAGCTGCATCTTAGAGCCCCTGCACCACCATCATATGGAGGCCTCCGAGCAGCTCCTGAAGCCAGCCAGAGCCAACTGCTCCGGGCTGCTGAGACTCCCGCTGCTGTGTTTCCCGGGGACATTAGATGAAATCCAGGGACATTCCGGGGATGGAATTTGTCTGGGGTAAAAGGTAAAGGTAAAGGGACCCCTGACCATTAGGTCCAGTCGTGTCCGACTCTGGGGTTGCGGCGCTCATCTCACGTTATTGGCTGAGGGAGCCGGCGTACAGCTTCCGGGTTATGTGGCCAGCATGACTAAGCCGCTTCTGGCGAAGAAGAGCAGCGCACGGAAATGCCGTTTACCTTCCCGCCGGAGCGGTACCGATTTATCTACTTGCACTTTTGATGTGCTTTTGAACTGCTAGGTGGGCAGGAGCTGGGACCGAGCAACGGGAGCTCACCCCGTCACGGGGGGCTTATTCGCAAATCCGGGGACTGTCCCCAGGAAACGGGGACACTATTTTAAAGTGAAATTCAATTTCCCAGCTAACGTACCATTTGGCCCTGAGAAATAAGCTAGTATGGGCTGGGAAGCAGCATCTATGACCCAATTCCTCAGTGTTGTTCTCTTTCAGGCTGGGTGGATAGTTTCAGTATACAGTATAGTTCAGCCACTAGGTGACACTGGACTTAATTGCAGCTGGCTAGAGCCAGGAATTTCCTGCTGCTGTTTATTCTGTTCTTGTTTAAATGTGACGATGGAGTTCTTGTTTGGCTTCCTTATTGATGGTTCTGGGTCAGGTTCCCAAAGCCATTTCTTGTATTCCCACCAGGTTCATCCATCATGGTAGTCACTGTTGATCTGAACCAGGCAGGTGTGTCCTTCATTCTATGAAGACAAACGTCTCACATGAGCAAAATGTAAGAATTTACTCAAAACTCTTTGGAGAAAAGAGGGAGATGAAGAATACAATTCAATACATTTTCCCCATCTTCTTGCTTGCTCTAGCTTCTCAATGTGGGGCCGATCATTTGTACTCCTTTCTCCAATCCCACAAGCATGATTCCAAAGAAATTCCAAGATCCCTAGGTTACGTCACCACAGTGTGACATAGCAAAATAGACTGAGCTTGATGCTTTGTTATCATAAATCTAAGTGCCAGGGAACACAGAGCCAGGAGTCCCTGGATTCTCCAGGGTAGGTACAGGGGAGTGGATAGTTTGATCTGCCCATTCTTCTCCTTGGAGTCACCTGGATGGAAAGCCTGGTGAACAGTGCCTGATTTACTTACAAGCTATAGCTTAGGGCCCCACTCTCTTGGGCCCCCCCAAAAAATGTAAAGGGAAAAAAAACCTGGATGTACATTTCCAAAATATAAGATAAAAAACAAATAAAATAAAACCTACAAACAGCAACAGTGTTTTGTGTTGTGTAGGCTCCTATGATGTAAGTCAGGGGTCACCAACCCAGTGGCATAGCAAGGGAAGGGTGATGGGGACGGGGCACCCTGGGTTCCAGGGGAAGGGGGGTGACACTCAGCGGCCCCTCCCGCCATTCCCTAAGCTAAGCCCCACTGCCTGGCACCCCGTCTGTGCTGCTTTACGGATGGCCAGGGTAGCCTCATGAGCCACCACTAGCTCGGCGGTGACCAAGCGAGCCGCCGTGTGAGTGGCGGCTCGTGGGCTGCCCCATCCGTAAAGCAGCACAGGGCAGCCCCACAAGATGCCGCCGCTTGCTCAGCAGCTTGCTCAGTCGCCGCAGGAGCAGCAGCGCCGACCTGGATGGACTGCGCCAAGATGCTTCCTCCGCCCCTGCACCAACCTACCTAAGGCCCATGGGCCGGAAGCAGCCCGCGCAAGTCATTTGACCAGCCCATGAGCTGCCCCCAAACTGAGCTGCCCGCTCGCACGCTGCGCTAAACTGGTGCAGCGCAGCACGGGGACTCGCTTCCGTGGCACCAGAAATCGCGTCTGCGCACGTGCAGACGCCGGAAATCGTGGGAGCATGTGCTCACACTCACACACACACACACACACTATCCAGCCCACGGAGGGATCTCCGCGGGACCGATCCGGCCCAGGCAAGATAAACCTTGCTGACCCCTGTTGTAAATAATGGGCCTCGCCTGCTAGCCTGCTCCCTAAAATATCACTGGTTTGCTCATTTCTATATATATGAACTGGTTGCATGGCAACATGCGCAAATGGCTTTAGACACCTATAAGGTCCATAAATTACCATATAGTATATACAGTATTCAACACAAAAAACAGCAACAATTTGTTGTTGACAAAGGACAGCTGGACATATAAAGGGCCCCATTACCTTCTGTAGCTTAGGGCCTCATCAAACCTAGATCCGGCCCTGCTGGTGAGATGTGACATATTGCGAATATGATACATTGTGGTGGGCCAGAATGCTCGCATTGTTGCTGTGGGTTGCCTTCCTTTCACGAGAACAAAACCATTTCCTTCCCTCCCCGTTTGATTATGTACCTGCTTCATTCCGTATTTCCCAGCTCCATGAATTGAGCGGGGGATATTATTTTGGTAGAACTCGATTTCCTTCTATGAATTAATCGGCCCTGACAGATTTGCGACTTTCCGTGACCCTTAAATTTTACTGTCTGCTAGCGTGTCAGGCACCAATTTTCTTCTACCCTTACCCTAGAGCACACATGTGGCAATGATCTTCCTCTAACCTGACAAGGGCAAGGACTCATACCCAATAAAAGGGCATCGTTTGTATCTCTGTAGGGCAACTGAGGTCACAGAAGGAGGCTGGTGGAAGCTGACTTGGTTTGAAGAGACATAATACGTTCCTTTGGGCCAGCCTCACTCCCTTCCAATTTCATTTGCCTAGATAGACCTACAAACAATGTTCAGAACCATATGAGTTAGAAGGAGGCCAGCCACCTGGAAATAGCTATGGGAAAAGGTTCCACCTTCTCCCTAAGGCATCATTGCTAAACCATCCTTAGCCATGACATATATTCATCCACTTTAATCAATGCTTTATTTTGAAGGCGGTGCCATATTTCAGAGGCTTTGCATGCAAAGTTTTTTTTATGTTCAAAAATATTTTGTTTATTTTTTATACTTTTCAAGTTTATACATTTCACTAATTTTATACATTTCACTAATTTCAAAATTATTTCAACATTTCAAAACTTGACTTCCTTCCTCTTCTTTCTGTGGTTCCTGAAAATTGTTTTTTTTTTAAATATCTTCTGCATATCCAAATTAACTTAATTTGTTCATTTATTCGCCTTCTTTAAATGCAATAATCCTGCCACTGTTTTTATCAGTTTATAATTTATCAATAAATATTCAATAAACCATTGCCGTTCTTTTATATGTGTGTGTGTGTGTGTGTGTGTGTGTGTGTGTCACACACTGATGTTGGGGAAGATGGAAGGCAGAAGGAGAAGGGACGACAGAGGACAAGATGGCTGGACAGTGTTCTCGAAGCTACCAACATGAGTCTGACCAAACTGCGGGATGCAGTGGAAGACAGGAGTGCCTGGCGTGCTCTGGTCCATGGGGTCATGAAGAGTCGGACACGACTAAACACACATATATATAGTTAGGGATGGGGGTGGCTTGTCGATTGGAAGGTCGGCAGTTCGAATCCCCACAACGGGGTCAGCTCCCATAGCTCGGTCCCAGCTAGTGCAAGTAGATAAATAGGTACCGCTCCGGCGGGAAGGTAAACAGTGTTTCCATGCGCTACTCTGGTTTTGCCAGAAGCAGCTTAGTCATGCTGGCCACATGACCCGGAAAAACTGTCTGCGGACAAACGTCGGCTCCCTCGGCCAGTAAAGCGAGATGAGCGCCACAACCCCAGAGTCGTTTGCGACTGGACTTAACTGTCAGGGCTCCTTTACCTTTATATATATTGTTATCTTGATTTCTTATCCTTTCATTAAGTTTCACCATTTCTGCATATTCCATAAGTTTTTGTATCCATTCTTCCTTTGCTGGGACTTCTGCTTCTTTCCGTTTTGGGACAAATAACATTCTTGCCGCTGTCGCAGCGAACATGAATAAGTTTCTATGCATTTTGCATGCAAAGTCTTGTCCTGAAGACACCAGTGGTTTGGGTGCTACATTTGCAGGGCAGACTCAAGAAAGGTTGTTGCCTGAGGTAAACAAGATGGCATCTCCCAGTCCCACTCCATATTCCATGTACAGATGGACAGTGGAATATAAGACCCACTTAGGAGGCAAGTGGCACACACAGTTCTGTTGTCTAACACCTTGGTCCATTCCTCTACCTGTCTTCATCTGCTACCAGAGGCAGACACCTAATGACAGAGTCGGCTCTGGATATTTCTCCTGCTGTAGAGACAAGCCTTTTTCTGTAGCATGTTATCATTATGCATATGATGAGACAACACTGAAAGAACACGATTTAAAGGGGAATTAGCATGAATGATACCATCCCATGCACAATAATTTATGGACTCTGGTTGTGTAAAATGCAGAGTCATAGCTTTCTTAACTGCTTGCTAATAAGTTCTACTCCGAGACAAGTTAAAGTAAAGTCCTGTTTAAAGAGCAGGATTCCTAGGTCGCCTGTGTATCACCCGAGCTCGTGTTGGCCTCCTGGTTTCACAGAGAATCTGAAAGAGCAGGAGTGCGATACAAGATTGTTGCTATGGCAACACGCAGACGGCATCAGAAATGACAAAGTTGCTTCATTTTGCTGCACACTCTGTGACATCTGTTTCGCCCAGGAAGAACCTATCTTGCAAATCCACGCACCTTCTCCGGAACAATGGTGGATAATTTGTACATATGACATGAGAGATGTGTAACAAGGTGCAACTGAGGGCAAATGCTACAAACATAATGAAAACAGGAGGCATCAGGCAACACACTCTTGGGAATGATGAAACAAAAATAGTTGGCTCTCACAACGCAATTACGCCATAACTCTGAGAATATGAAGCGCTGAGAGCAGGCCCTCCATGTGCCCCTATTTTCCAGGGACAGTCCTGGATTTACAGAAGCCATTTCTGATTTGATCCTGGAATGTCCCACTTTTCCTTGTTGTTGTTGTTGTTGTTGTTGTTCAGTCGTTCAGTCATGTCCGACTCTTCGTGACCCCATGGACCAGAGCACACTAGGCACGCCTATCCTTCACTGCCTCTCGTAGTTTGGCCAAACTCATGCCAGTCGCTTCGAGAACACTGTCCAACCATCTCATCCTCTGTCGTCCCCTTCTCCTTGTGTTTCCCAACATCAGGGTCTTTTCCAGGGAGTCTTCTCTTCTCATGAGGTGGCCAAAGTACTGGAGCCTCAACTTCAGCATCTGTCCTTCTAGTGAGCACTCAGGGCCGATTTTCTTGAGAATGGATAGGTTTGATCTTCTTGCAGTCCATGGGACTCTCAAGAGTCTCCTCCAGCACCATAATTCAAAAGCATCAATTCCTTAGGTAGTCCCTATTTCCATCAGAGAAATGTTTGGGAGGGTATGGTAGGACGTTGCTGTCTTCATCAGAGGGCATGGAGCTATGTAAGCCCCGAGCCAAGGAGATAAGCAACTCTGCAACCTTTAGAAGACATCTGAAGGCAGCTCTGTACAGTTGTACCTTGGAAGTCAAACAGCTTAGTTCCCGAACATTTTGTCTTCCGAATGTTGCAAACCTGGAAGTGACTGTTCTGGCTTGCGAACTATTTTTTGGAAACCAAATGTCCAACAGGGATTTTGTGGCTTCCAATTGGCTGCAGGAGCTTCAGAAGCCGTGCTTTGGTTTTCGAACGTTTTGGAAGTTGAATGGACCTCCACAACGGATTCCTTTTGACTTCCAAGGTACGACTGTATAGGGAAGTTTTTAATGCTTTTATGTATGTTGGAAGCTGCCCAGAGTAGCTGGGGCAACCCAGTCAGATGAGCAGGCCAATAATAATAATAATAATAATAATAATAATAAGAAGAAGCCCCTATTTTCATCAGAGAAATATTGGAGAGTATATGAGAGGACAGTTCTCGCTTTCTCGTCAGCTTCCGCTATGCTCCCCCCCCCACACCCCTCGCTCATTGTGACAGGATGCCTGAAACGACTCGCTAAATATGTAACTGACAGCTAGAACAGGGGGGGGGGAGAAGGCCTGGCTCTTAAGATACTAAGCTGAGTTGATTTACTAAAACATGAGCCTCGGGGCATTCCAGTCTAATTCATGGCTCTGACATGCACTCCCCGGTTGACCTTGAGCAAATCACTTAGGCCATGTCCGTACTCGATGTCTCCGGTGACCCTCGGTTCAACAGCAATCAGAGGTCCAGAGCCAAGAACCGTAGGCCTTTCCACACATTGCCGGGGCTTCCTTTGTTCTCCGCAGAGGTGCGCTGGAATCAGACAGAGGCTTGCACCTTTCCCCTTTGGGTTTAGCAACGGGCATGTTCCTTCAACTTTTCCATTAGTCATACCGCTGAAAATGAGAGAGGCGGATGGCCAGGAACAAAGGATTCCGATGCTCCCATACTGAGGCCCTGGGGTTGCAGCTGAACTCAGGGTTGCAGGAAGCATTATATATAAACCTGCCCTTAGGCATTTCGGGGAAACTGTGTTTTTAAAACGGCCTTAAAGAAAAAAAAAAATTCACAATATGCGCAGTGCTCCCTGGCAAAAAAGTACCAGGTGCCTAGGTGCTACTTTTACACATTAAGGAAAACTGGGGAGGAAGTCAGAACTGGCTAATTAAAAGTCACAAAGGTCAAGCATTGTGGTCCCAGGGATAAAAGGTTTAAATTCAGCTGGATTGTGTGCAAACCTGGCACTAACATTGTGCCTGCAGGTGGGAGCGAATCTGAGGGGTGTGTGTGTGTGTGTGTGTGTGGAGTTAGGGATTGGCAAATCTGTCCGTGTCAGCTTATCCCAATTTCTCACTTTTCCCATCTTAAATTCGGCTCTTCATATTTCCACGTCAGTTTCCTGTTTACTTATTTATTAAAATATATCCTCATGGCAATTCATCAACGTATTCATGTGTGCGTTGTCCTTAATATACAATTTTTTGCAATGCAGTTTTGCCTAACGTGCACAGTTTTGCAAAGTGTTTTCCATAATGTAAAGCATCTTTGTATTTTATTTTCACGAACATATACTGTATACAGCGCTTTTTTCCGGCTGCAACTCACAGGAACTCAGTTCTCACACCTCTCAGGTAAGTAACATTGCTATTCTAAGAGAACGAGAGACGTGTTCATGGTGAGTTCTGGAACCTCTTTCTCTAGAAAAATAGCACCGACTCTCTCTCTTTGTGTGTGTGTGCGCGCGCACGTGCATGCCTTTCTGTGCATGCTTTGCACTACTTGGCTGGAGAACCGCGCCGTGAAATTTGGAGCAGCGCTTATCTTCAAAGGTGACCATGTCTCAGTTCACACACATTGTTTCAGAAAGTTTTGGTTTGTGAACTGAATCCAATTTCTCTTGCATCCTTGGAGATAAGGAATGGGCATCACAGGAAAGACACATGGGGGGGGCAGCATACTGAGTGCAGCATACAAGGAACAAGGCAGAGCAGACAGGAAAAGGAACCTGTTTGTGATTACCCACATGCTTGGCGAAGCCTACGGCTGGGTGGAGATTGGAAAGAAGAGAGAGGAAAACAGCAGCCACCCAATTTCCTGCAATGGACTTGTCCATGCCCAGTGCCTCTGAAGCCTGTTAGGGGCTGGGAATGTACCCACCCTGAAGCACTGAAGACCTGCTGCCCGTCAATGTTGACAACACTGATGTAGATAGACCAAAAGTCTGCCTTCGCTATGTTCCTCTTCTGATGCACATTGGATATCACCTAATGTATCTTCTGGGCTTAAAATGCTATGCTGAGTGTTTTTGATCAGGGCACAAGGAGAAGGGGACGACAGAGGATGAGATGGTTGGACAGTGTTCTCGAAGCGACTAGCATGAGTCTGGCCAAACTGCGGGAGGCAGTGAAAGATAGGCATGCCTGGCGTGCTCTGGTCCATGGGGTCACGAAGAGTCGGACACGACTGAACGACTGAACAACAACACTCTGATCATCTAGTGTGGAGTGATGATTAAAAGCATGAGCTTCAGAGCTCACTTCAGACATGAACTCATTATTAAAACCTTTTCCTATCTCACCTATGTATTGGAAAGACTCCAAGGCAGGTAAAAATAGAATCCGTTCAACAATGCAGCATTAAGCGGCCATTATCTCTCAACTCTATTACAAGATTAATGTATGCAAAGCACGTAGGGAAAGCACTGCACAAAACAGTAATTATTATTATTGATCTCAAATGACTACAAATATTTGTACTCATAACCAACCGTGCTATCCTTGCGGCGGAATAATAACTATCTTTTAGGTACTGGAGGGTGCAGAATTCAGGGTAGCTGGAAAGATTGCAATAGATCTGCTAACAAGAGAAGCTGGTCCTATAAAATGCTTTCTTGTTCTTTGGAGCAAACTTGCCAACACGCAGTGCTAAGTATTCTTCATGCACTTTTCTTCTCCTGCCACAAGAGGTCATCTTCTAAATATCCCACTGTAACAATCATCAATCTCTGCAGAAATAAGAACACACAAAGGAAACAGCTGCACAGTATTCTTGTCCAGATGTAAAACTATTTTTGGGGGGGAGGGGTGATTTTATGTTGTTTTTAATTTCGTGTAGTGTTGTGTTTTCATATAAGCATTGCTATTTAATTGTTGCACCTTTGGGTGAAGGGTGGGTCATATAAATTGTAACAGCAGCAACATCTCTCATGAGTTTGAAAAGTGGGCGAGGAATAATAACAATCTGCGCTAACTGCTGCGTCTGCGATGGTGGAGGTATTGCATCCATCTGAAGCAAAATACAACCAGTGTGTGGCACCTTAAAGATGGGAGCTTATTGGGAGATGTGGCACCTTATTGGGAGCATGTACATCTGTAGGAGAAAGTCAATGAGATGTGCGGAGTGGACCGAACAGTTATGTCTGTTATACAGTGTGTGTGTGTGTGTGTGTGTGTGTGTGTGTGTGTGTGTGTGTGTAAGAGAGTGTGTGTGTGCATTATTGTAATATAGGGTTGCCATACATCTGGGGAAACCTGGACATGTCCTCTTTTGGGGGGGGGCAGGCAGATTTTTACATTTTAAAGGAAATGTCCAGTTTTGGGGGGGTAGGCTTGGGCTCGGGGGTGTGTGTGTGTTGGGCTTGGGCTGCTCTGCATGCCATGGTCGCTGCCATCCTGAGCTACTCTGGGTGGCTTATAAAATGCTTTCTTGTTTAATTACACATTAAAAAAGAACAACTTCCCTGTACAAGGCTGCCTTCAGATGCCTTCTAAAGGTTGCATAGTTACTTATATTTTTGGCTCAGGGGGGGTCACATAACTGCATACCCTCCAACATTTCTCCAATGAAAATAGCGACGCCGTAAGGAAAAGCAGGGCACTCTGGAGTCAAACCAGAAACCTGTAAATCTGGGACTGTCCCTGGAAAATATGGACACTTGGAGGGTCTGCCATTATCCCCTCACAGAGCTGTGATTCCCAGTGTTCCCTGAGAAGAAGAGGGAGTGATTGTTAAGCCACTTTGGGGTGAATCTCTGAGGAATCTCCTAACAGCTCTCACCACCCATAACAAACTACAGTTCCCAGGTTTCTTTGGGCAAAGACGTGGCTATTCAAATGGCATCACAGTAGCTTTTAAACATGGCTTAGTCCACCCTTCCATCTGCTGCTTGTGACACCGATAGCCCACAGCTGTCTTCCACGTAAGATTAGCAGCTTTCTCCTTAATGTGGACTCCTGAGGGTGGCCTCTCCTCGCTGGCTATAATTAAGCTCATGTTTACAGGCAATGCGAGATTTCATTATTTCAAGGAGCATTTGCGGCTGAGGAGAAGTGAGCGGATTTATTTCACTCTTAGGTTTCACAGGTAGCGTTAGTCGGAATTTCCGCATTCTCGGTACGTGCGGTGATTTTCAGCTTGAAGCCTAATGGGACTGGAGTTGGGGGCTGGGAGATGTGATTAAAATGGGCCTGCATTGCATCGAGGGAGTCCGGCTTTTGAATTAATCTAATACCCTTCATTAATTATTGACCAAAATAGTTATTCCTACTTCCACACTAGTTCATTACATACGGGGGAAATCGCAGGGGAGATAGCACGGCAACAATAATAAGCCGTAAACTAAAACTCTTTCCCATTACTGCTTCATTTCTCTCCCTTCCCTTCCCAGATAAGGATATGGGTAAGAACACACTAAGGCATGAGAAATAAAGGAGTAATTAACAATTGAAGACCCTGTGCAGAGAAAGAAAAACCTGACTAAAAACCTTCCCTCAGAGTGGAAGCAGCATGCATTTTGACGTGGATAGCTCCGTTATTACGGACAGTAAAATTCAATTTATATTTCAGTATCGGCAAGGCTTAAGGGTTGGGAACAACAAATGAGAACGAAGGTTTCTGCCAGGAGTGAATTATTTTTTACTCTTTTTTTTTTTTGAAAGAGGGGTTTATTACCGCCATCTTGACAGATCATTAACTATATTTGTATGAACGGAAGCGAGGAAATAAATTGTCTGTCGCCCCTTCATCCTCACAGCAAAGCCAGAGTAAAACAAATTAGCTATTTACTTCTCACACGCACTATATTTGCTATAATTAAATGCCACCTGTTATTCCTAATGCATGATCTCAAAGTAGCGATGGAGATATGGCATATAATAGTTATCCCTTCAGTCTTAGTGGGACCCATGCAAGCAGGCTCTGCACCCACCATTGGTTGCGTAAATTAAGAGGAAATTTGGAATTCATAGGTACGTCTAGCGACAGTGGACGGACACTTTTGCTGAAAGCAATTAGTCTGCCATTTGATAATGATGTGATTAAAACCTGTAAATGACTTCAGCTTCAGCCTCTTGCAGTTCAATTATGGTATGCACATGATGGATTGATGTGGAAGATATTTATAGTGCACAGTGGAGGACACAGAGAGAGAGATGGCCAATTGGCCTGAAAACTCATTGATGGAAGTTCAGATTTAGGCCTGAGAATTGAAAACAAAAGAAAACACACAATTATTTATCCTATTATTATTATTATTATTATTATTATTATTATTATTATTATGATGTCCCGAATACAGTGGTACCTCAGGTTACAGATGCTTCAAGTTACAGACTCCGCTAACTCAGAAATAGTACCTCAGGTTAAGAACTTTACCTCAGGATGAGAACAGAAATTACGCGGCGCCGACGCAGCTGCAGCGGGAGGCCCCATTAGCTAAAGTGGTACCTCAGGTTAAGAACAGTTTCAGGTTAAGAACGGACCTCCAGAATGAATTAAGTTCTTAACCCGAGGTACCACTGTATGTGATGAAAGCCATGTTTAGATTAGTCTAAAGAAGGATTGGGCAGATTGGGGGGCCGGGACGTGCATTGAATGTGCTCTAAATGCATGGTGTATGTTCAGCCCAAGTTTCTAGGCCATATGATTGTGAAGGTAAGCATGAAAATGGGGGGGGGGCGACGTTTAGTGAAATCTCAGAAGCCAGATGGGAGGATCCGCTGCCAAGCTCACTGCTTCTCCCCAGAACTAACAGGAGGAGGAGATATGCCAAGTAAGAAAATGTACACTACAGTGGTACAGTGGCTCCCCTTGCTTCACAGAGATAGCTGCCTATTCACAGCCTTTGCCCCATCTGTTAAAGTAGCAAGTAATTAAGGGTAGGACATTATCTATGGGTTAGGAAAGCAGGCACTGGAAGGTTTAGCGCTTAAGCTAATTCTATAAATCCATGGCAAAACCAGGGATGGAATTACAAAACCCGACCACTCTTGAGTGTCTTGCTGACATATCCGAGCGAACACCCACCTCGATCCATCTGCAAGCCTATTTTTCTGTGGAGGGGGGGGGAAATGGAAACATACGCCTTTCCTAGAGGACATATGGATAGTTAGTTGAAATTTAATGAACTGAGGCTTCTGTATTAGTCAGTATGAGCAGCGCACTGGTCAATAGGCAATCTGATTAAGGAGATTAGGGATCAGGAAGAAAGTGCACTTATTTTCCACACATTTATTTTCTCAGCCAGGCTTTTCACCATGAGTAATAGGGTGCGCTCCCTTCAGAACTGTGGACACCACTAAAGTGCTTTGGCTAAGAAAATTTCGCCCATCCGTTATGCGGACGGGCAAAATAATTTAGCCATGATATGTGCTTGTACAGAAACACAACAAAGAATTAATCTCCTGTGCGTTTGCTGACTGCTCAAGCTGCAGGCCCCAGGTCGTAAACACATCTCAGTCTCATCTTTCTTTCGGCAGGATTTACAGAGTTTTCTGTGCACTTAAGCCAGCGAGCTGTGCCCTGGCTGCTTCTTATTTTTAATGAACTATAACCATTAATTCTGAAGAGGGCATCCTTTCCCATGTGTAGGTATATAATATATCTGGAGTTCCTCCAGAGTCCTAACCACTTGACATCTCCACACATACAACTGTGGTGGTTCAAAGAGCAAGAAAATCATGCTTTCAGCACTAGAACTGAATGAAACTGATAGCTAGTAGGAAAAATACCGTATATGCAGACAATCACTTGCCTATTCAAGCCCCTTTCAATAAGTGAAGAGTGGAGTATCTCCAGGCTCCTTGGGGCCAATGTGGTCCTCCATGTCTCCCTATGCAGCCCTCAAAACTCTCTCTAAGCCAGTGTTTCCCAAAATTGGGTCTCCAGGTATCTGGGGACTACAGTTCCCATCAGTGCTTTTTTTCTCTGGGGGTACGCAGGGATACACATACCCCCTAAACATTTTGCGCATCTAAGTTTGACCTCATTGAGGGGCAGGATTTCAATATGAGTAGGAAAATGAGAGTACCCCTAAATATTTTTTTAAGGGAAAAAAGCACTGGGTCCCATCATCCCTGACCAGTGGTCTTGCTAGCTAGGAATGATAGAAGTTGTAGTCCAAAAACAGCTGGAGACCCAAGTTTTGGAAATCCTGCCCTAAGCCACAACCCCTCTGCAGGTCATATCCCCTCACTGGTCCTGCTTTACAAGCTACTGGAATGCTTTTGCCTGGCAGGAATGTGTCACTGGTCTCTGGTCGCCCAGGGGCGTACCCAGGATCAAAACTGGGGGGGGGCATGGTCGTTCAGGTTCAAAAACAAAAACAGCTTCAAAAAACAGAAAAACTTCCCCCCCAAACGGCTGAAAAACTCAGTTTCCCAGGATCCTCAGTCCTTGCAAAGGAACTACTCACCATGCAAGGGAACTCAGTTTGCCAAGCTCCCTTGCAACGATGAATCCCGGCAACAATGAATTCGCCCCCTGACACTGCCCAAGTCTCAGCCTACATTCCCATTTGACCAAGCAGGGTGCAGGCTAGGATCCGGTCTCTGATAGGCACGCCAGCTCTTTGTCGGCATGAGGGAGGGGGAAACAGCCAGCGCAACACACACACACACACACACACACTGACCAACTGCCTCGGCAAGAGCGGAAGAGCTCAATTGTTATTGAGATTTTGGGAGGGGGAGAAAGACCAGTCTTGGGCTTTTTTTTCCTTTTAGGCTGCCAATAACCATTTAATATTTTTTTTGCTTCTGGGGGGGGCAGCTGCCCCCCTGCCCTCCCCCCGTGTACACCCATTGTCATGCCTCTTTCTTGCTTGAATGGAGGACGAAGAAATATGTCATAGTGGGGTGTGCACATGCAGAATCATCTGGCTTTGGTGTGGCTGGGATGTAGCTTACTGTGCATCCCTTACTTTTGCCTCTGGCTCTGCTCATCCTTACCCCTGGTCTTGCCCACCACTGGCTCCCCATGAGGAGGCACCGGGCGTACCCACAGAAGGTTCCACGGAAGGAAATGCCGTTCTCTTGCTGAAAAAGTTTCTGCACCCTTGCTAGAAAACTTGTGCAAAATAGTTGTTTAGGTTTCCATTGGCATACCTCTCTCTGTTAGACCTCAAGATCAACGTTGTCATGGTGAACGGAGAATTTGATCGGGAGCAGATCTTGCCCTTGCGTCAAATGCATACCCTCCAACATTTCTCCTCTGAAATTTGTTGTTGTTCAGTCGTTCAGTCGTGTCCGACTCTTCGTGACCCCATGGACCAGAGCATACCAGGCATGCCTATCTTTCACTGCCTCCCGCAGTTTGGCCAATAGGATGTCCTATTCCATAATAATAATTTTACAATTTATACCCCACCCATCTGACTGTATATAAAAACATAATAAAACATTTTTTAAAAAAACTTCCCTATACAGAGCTGCCTTCAGATAGCTTGGGGGTCAGATAACTCCAACATTTATCCAATGTAAATACTGTAGAGAGGTCCTAGGGGAAAGCGGGACATTCCGGGATCGAATCAGAAACCAGAACAGCTTCTGTCAATCTGGGATTGTCCCTGGAAAATAGGGGCGCTTGGGGTGTGTGCAAATGTTTACAACCTAATTATGAAATTGCCGCACAGACCCACATGTTATAGCATCAATCTGACCTTTCCAGCCAGTGAAATTAAGCTGATTTTGTCCTGTTGATTTCAATGACTTTGTTGGTGGAACTGAAAGAATCCACCAAAAATTTGCAGATTGCTGTCTACAGTAGCAGCTGTACACAATACCAATGGATGGATGATATGGTGACATTTACAAAACATGGGGAGGGCCGCAGCTCAGAGCATCTGCTTTGCATGCAGAAAGTCACAGGTGTGATTTCCATCACCTTCGGGAAGGGCTAGAAGAGACCCCTGCCTGAAACCCTGGAGAGCTCTTGCCAGTCAAATACAGCATAGATAATACTGACCTAGATCAGAGAGCTTCCTATGTTCTGACAAACATCACCAACGCTTAGCAATGCAGACGAATGGGTTCAAAGAGTATTGCTCATCTAGTTTGTCTCCATGTGTGTTAAGCAGCTCAGGCACTTGAAATAAAAGGGAACTAAGAAATAAAACTTGCTTGGAATTCCAAATACAAATGAGAAACCAATCTAGACCCTATTCTAAATGAACTGTAAAAAAAACCCTACTACTGCAAATTCCAAGATGGAAATATAAAACCCCAAGTAGTACAATATTATTGGCATGTTAGGTTTCAGAAGAATGTTTGCTGCTTCAGAAGACTCATGCAAAGTGTTCAGCGAAATACAAAATAAAATGAGCCACATAATCAAATATTCCCTTCAGCAAGAGACATATGGTTTAAAAATATGCCACTGAAAGAGGAATCCAAAGACTCATTTGCAGTAGTGCTCAAAGTCTTAGTATGTGATCGAAATTCACTGGTGTATGGATTTTGAACGTGCAATTCTATACGTAGTGCCAAACAAGCAACATGCAAATTGAAAACATGCCACGATGAATGCAAATCTGGTGCCTGAGAATAATAGAAAGTATGTAAGAGGATACTTTAAAACACAGCAAACAACTGAGGCAGATACAGAAAATGGTCTGTAGCTGATGCAATGTAGTTCAAACACCATTAAAATCAAGAGGATTTTTTTTGCTATAGGCATCTATGAAATGCAGACTGGATCCTTTATGTAAATCTTGTGATCCCCAAATTGTAGTTGTTATAACCTGAAAAAATATGATATTTTTTCAAGTGTTTAAGGTTGCAAAATACCTTGTTTTTACTTTTTCATGTCTTGCGCAAATGGATAAGACAGTATGAAATAGATTTCACAACAGCAGGCAAGATTATCAGTCTACATTTCTACCATTGTCCCCCCCCCAGCATGCATTTGATAATCATCTGGATTTGTACTCCTTCTTTGGAGCACTGACAGTTTCTGACCTGCTCATGACACTTGTGAGCAGATGTGAAAACTTTCGTCCATGCCAAAGAAGATGAACACCGGGTGCAATGGCTGAACACCAATAAATCTCCCACTATCAGATGGGATTCATCTAGGATACTGTCAGCATTACAGTGTGGATGAGTCTAAACCACTGAGCCTCTTGGACTTGCTGACCAGAAGGTCGGTGGTTCGAATCCACATGACAGGGTGAGCTCCCGTTGTTCTGTCCCAGCTCCTGCCAACCTAGCAGTTCAAAAGTATACCAATGCAAATGGATAAATAGGTACCACTGTGGCGGGAAGGTAAACAGCGTTTCTGTGCGCTCTGGTTTCCGTCACAGTGTTCCATTGCGCCAGAAGCAGCTTAGTCATGCTGACCACATGACCCGGAAAAGCTATCTGTGAACAAACACCGGCTCCCTTGGCCTGAAAGCGAGATGAGCGCCACACCCCATAGTTGCCTTTGACTGGACTTAACTGTCCAGGGGTCCTTTACATATACCTTCTTCTTTTTTACCTTGTAAAAGCCATCCGTAACATTTTTAAAAAAGCGATATACATTATCTCTCCAGGATGCATTCGTCTTTAAAGAAGATAAAAATGTATTTCATTTCCTGTTGTAAATTTTGCATTTTATTGCTCAATGGTGTTTTAAAGGCAAGCATTCATAAAAGGAAATGAAGGACTTGTCTGCAACAGAAACTGCAGATTATGCAACGGAGAACAAGGTGTGCAGACAAAGACATCATCAGACAGGCCCTCGAGCATGGACTACCCTTCGAAGTCCTATAGGAAGGAACAACATACCAATGGAAGCAGGCAAATACTGTAGTGACTGCTGTAATTTAGAGACACCCCCTTCAGACCTCCAAGTGTCCCTATTTTCCAGGGATTTACAGAAGCAGTCCCGGTTTCGGTTTTGATCCCAGAATGTCCCACTTTTCCTTAGGACATCCCTATTTTCATTGGAGAAATGTTGGGAGTTATGCAACCCCTGAGCCAAGGAGTAAAGTAACTATACAACCTTTAGAAGCCATTATTATTATTATTATTATTATTATTATTATTATTATTATTATTATTATTAAATAGGGTGTCCCTATTTTCATCGGAGAAATGTTGGAGGGTATGTTCCTTACAAGCAACTTAGCGGTGGGAGAAAGGATTCCTGGATGGTGGAGAAAACTCAATGTGGTATTGATGTGAGCAAGCCCTCAATGCAATAACTTGATTTGCAGATCATGGTAAATCAAAGTACATCCATAACTACTGGGACCATGTGGATGCTATGGCTGCCAAAGAGGAAACCAGCCCTACTTTTCTCCTTGGCTACAGATTATGGTAAAGGAGGAAGAGCTTAACCTCAATCCTATGTTCAGGTGACACACTAAGACAGGTGTGGGGACCCTATGGACCTCTAGATGTTGGTGAACCTCGGGCCCCACCAGCCCTGGTTATTGGCCGTGCTTGCTGAGGCTGTTGGGAGTTGCAGTTTAGCAATATCTGGAAGGCCCGAGGATCCCCTAAGCCAGTGATGGCCAAACTTGGCCCTCCAGCTGTTTTGGGACTACAATTCCCATCATCCCTGACCACTGGTCCTTTTAGCTAGGGATGATGGGAGTTGTAGTCCCAAAACAGCTGGAGGGCCGAGTTTGGCCATCGCTGCCCTAAGCCATACTTTAGCTTAGCTGCTGTGATGAGCTAAAAGGACCAGAGACAAGCAAAGCGGCTGCAATTTCTTCTGGGGAGCCAGCATGCCTATGCTAAGCCATGATTTGGCTTTCCGTTATGTGTGAACACAGCCGTTACAAGGTGTTATGAGTAGAGGCCAAACAGACTTTTGAAGCAGCAGTAGGGGCAGCTAGGACTTGAGGAGCTGCGGCAACCTTCAGATGTCGGGCAATATTGCAGAAAACCAGAGAAAACTCCTACCAAGATGCTAACTTTTATCTGGTGGTTTCTCCCAGGAGTGGGAGGAGGGGGAAAAAACCTGACGAAATGAAATCCTTCCATCTTGCTGCATGTGGTGGGAGAGGAAGTGTTGGAGGTTTACAAGAATTTCCAGAGGAAGTCGTGGCACACAGCCTTCAAAGAACCCGATAATGAAATAAAAGATACAATGTTCACAAAACTACAGAGGGAAATTGCTGTCCGCCCACTTCATTTTTAGAGGGCTACATGAATGCCAATGCATGAGTGATAAATCAAGGAAAGCCTCAGTATCTAGTCATTATTATTTTTTCCCCCAAAATTTTTTTGGATAGTCACACAGGATGCTGCCTGCATAGAACTTGTGTTGCACCAGGAGTAAGGATGTAGCTGTGCTGCTTACAGCTAGGGTATAACACTATTATTCCTTCCATCTCTGCCATGTTTCACAATTGCAAGCAATGTAATTGAGAGGTGTGTGGGGGGGTGGGTCAACCTTCAGTTTTCTCTGTAATTAAATGAATATTTGCCATTTGAGTGCTTGGCCTGTGTGTGTTTGGGGGGGGGGTAATATTCTCAAAACAGGACCACCCTTAACAAATGGCAACCATTGCATAATAATTTTTTTCAAACAAGCAAAAAAGCAACCCGAAAGTCCCCCCCCCAAATGTCCAACTCAAAAGAACTGCAACACAGAGCTATAACACAGGGTTACCCCAATCATTCTTTGAATGCATTTCAGGAGCAGAAGGAACCATTCTTGATTCCCTCATCTGACTCCCTTGGCCGAAACCTTTTATTTAGTCATTCCTGCCTCAAATGGAGATATTTTTGGCTACACTCCTACACTTACCCCCCCCCCCCGTTTAATGTGCCAGGCTTAATTCTCTCCTGTATCCCCACCTACCACGTGTATTTATGATTATAATTAGGTTGTCTCAGTAGGATGAGTAACACAAGCGTAATTAGGTTGCTTGGCTCCAAGGTGTGTTTCTTTAAATTAAATCAGGAAGTGGATAAGGGAAGCATAGGTGTAGGGCTAGAGCTGTTATGTGTTGTGCGCAAGCGGATGAGTAACGAGGCAGTATTATGCACTGTGAATTGACAGCTCTGCATTCCATTTCTGGAATGTATGGCAAATAAAGAGATGAGGTGTTAACCTTCCCACACAGTAATGAAGTAGGCGGCTGGGCCCAGCCTGCAAGAGTTGAAAGGGACAACTCAGCCACCAAAGGAAGCTCATCCTTGCCGTGTTTTGTTGGAGGTATGGGAAGCCTGTGGCATTCCATGTGATGCTGGATTCCACCTCTCCTCAGCCCTGGTCAGGATGGCCAAGGGTCAGAGATGATAGGAATTGGAATGCACCAGAATCTGAAGAATCACAGGCCTTCATTCCTGCTTCGCCACAATTGGGACAAGAGAGAGAAAAGGAATCCCAGCCAAATCCAGTGAAACATTTTTGTCTTTTGCCAACATATACAGAACTATTTGTGACTCTTGTACACAGCACAGTTAAACTGACTTACTCACTTTTGAGTAATAATTGAATGTTGCTCTCCTACACTTAAGCAAAGAGCCCACACAGCCTGTGCTGTTGTTATCAGTTTCTCTTTGGCTCAAGGAACCAAGAGTGGGCAAAATTCAAATGAGGCTTTGTACGCACCATACATTTAAAGTACATTCAAAACACATTGCTTCCCCCCAAAAAAAGATTCCTGAGAACTGTAGCTAACTCTCCACAGAGATACAATCCCCACCACCCTTAACAAGCTACAGTTCCCAGGATTCTTTGGAGCAAATAATGTACTTTCAATGTATGGTGTGTACGCCCCCTGGAGTGCTTTTTGTTTTCAGACTTTCTAACTTCAGAGAATCCTTTCCGTTTGTCACTTCAGCCAAGCAAAACCCAGCAATGGTGCAAAGGGCTCTGCAAGGAGTGCTTCAGGATTCCTGCCAGTAGCAAAGTAGAGAGGAGGTCAGTGCTGTGCAAAGACATCGGACGGAGTGATTGCCACAATGCCTGCACTGGTGCACCCCTGCCAGTTGAGCCAGGATGGAGGATTTATCCAGCACAACTTTGGCCGAATTGGGATGAGGGAACTTTAAGCAGCATAGCCCTGGCTGAGCCCAGCCAGCTGAGCCAGAGATCTGTGGATTCCAAACCCTGTTCATTCTTGTAAGGATTTGGGTTTGGACTGCAGCCTAAGCTATTAGAGGCTCAAAAATGTCGATTCCCCCCCCCCTTTCGGTTTCTGGTTTTCTACCCCTGTCCCTTGTCCCAGCACTACTTCTGTTGACCCATGGCTCAATGGCCCTCAACATTCTGTAGTCAACTGAACTTGTTAACCATCAAGACCTGATTATGTACACTTAAGCCTGTCAAAGGCCCATGAGGTGAAAACAACGAAGTAGACCGCACCACACCTCTGCTGTATGCAACCAGCGTGGTTTACCTGTGTCGGTTTCAAAACAGAGGTGAGTGGGCGAAAAGGATGTGCTTTTGTTTGCTCCCACTCTTGCAATAGCTCGCAGGAAGCACATGATGTAAGGGATAAAAGCTTCCTAGGGAGGAAAAAGGAGACAGGTTGGCTATCTAATCAGGCCATACTTGTACTGTTGGTCACCACACTGCTCTCTATTGCAGTATTGGTTGCCACTGCCAGCACAATTGTATCTTATCAATGGTGCCCATTCTCGTGTATTAAAAAAGACACATTGATGGGCAAAGCACGATTCACGAAATTACGTTGATTTTGATCATTCTAGGGCACAGATATACTAATAAATGCAACCAAGCGTATTTCCTGTTCAGAGATTTGTGCTTTACTTTTGTAACAGCTTTTTAAAAAAAGGTCATCTGCCAAGAAGTGGGTTCTTAACATACACCTTTCTGTGTCCACCAAGCTTATTCTCCAACTGCAACAAATGTTGATGGCTCTGGCTGCTCCTTATCGCCAGCTGGATCAGTGACATCAGTACTTGGCAAAGGTGAGGATGACAAGAATAAAGTTTCTCCCATCTTTACAACAGTAGGTAATAAGAATTCAACATGCCTCAGGCCTAAACATAATAGGAAAGTCTTAAAACAGAATGAATCATTGATTGATTGATTTTTGAAATTCGTGGTTTGTGTGTGCCTAACTGGGAGCTCTTGCCATGCGCCGTGTCCCACATTAGGAATTTGAAATCAGGCTTCAGCAGGCACGGGTGAATCTGTCAATTTCAGTTTGTTCCTTCTTTTTCAAATCTGCAGTCCAGTCCTTCACATTTCCACATCAGTTTGTTACTTTAAAAAAAAAAGTTCCCGTGAAAATTCACCAGCATTTTAGTGCAATTTTTTTTGCAGCCGATTCCCCCCTAAAAGAATGCATTTTTGTATGTTGTTTTCACCAATATATGCTTTTTTATGCACCCTAGTATATGCATTTTTTGAACACATAAATATTTTCCTGGAAAGCTGCATTGCAAAATTTTGAGAAGTGCAAATTTCAGACAATGACATGTTTCGGTTCTGCTTTTCTTTTCTTTTTTTTTTTTTTGCTATACAGCTTAGGTTGGTCCACCTTCAAATGTGAACTAAACCCAAATTCTGCTCCATTCATAGTCTTCAGAGACCAGTCTGCCTCCGTTCTGCTGCTGACAGAGTGATAGCCTTATGTGAAAGGCAGCCTCAATGACTCAATGACACAGGGCTAGGGTTGCCATATTTGAAGGGCAAAAAAAGAGGACACATTTGCCAACTTCTACTTTTAACTATGACGACTCTAATTTTACATACCCATGAAAAAGAAGACATATGGCAACCCTAAATAGCACGAAAGAGAAAAGCAGGTGGCATGCCTCATTATCATTATTATTTGGTGCCATATCAAGGAAGGAGGCTGTGCTGGCAGTGCCATCACAATACTCAGAGGGAGAGCTGCAAGGGACAGAAGATGTACAAAAGAATGCTAGGACTCCAGGGGCTGCTCCATCCATATATAGAAGTAACTTCTAAAACCTTGGAAAGTAATAATTATCGGGTTTTTCCCCAAACTGGCAGAGATTGCAGTGAGGATGACAGAATCTGTAATTATGTGTGCTATCTGCAGTTCAAATCTATATTAGAAACAAGACTCTAGGTGAGAAAACAACAACTAAGAGATCCAGGCCAGAAATGCATGCTAGGGAGAAACAGCAAGGAGTTTATATGCCTCTGTTCTACTATTTTAGAGGGGATGCAGAATCCAAAATACAGGCATAATTTAGAACTTGTATTTGACTTTCTTTTACTTTTACACACACAAAATATCTATATATCGATAGATTGTGTGTGTGTGTGTGTGTGTGTGTGTATGTGTGTAGGTTGCAGTCCAAACCTTGACTGAGATACCACTGCAGCTGCTCCCTGCTGCTTTTGCCAACAAAGAGAGATTTTTTTTCTGTTCCCTTTCTGAGGGGAAAGAGATATTACTGCTCCAGCTAAGAGCTGGCACAGCAATCACACCTGATGCTGTTGCATACACCTGGAACTTTCTGCATGCAAAGCAAGTGCTCTCACACTGAGCTATGGCATACCCTCTAACATTTATCTGATGAAAATAGGAATGTCCTGTCCTATTATTATTATTATTATTATTATTATTATTATTATTATTATTCCCTGCCCATCTTTGGCTGGGTTGCCCCAGCCACTTTGGGTGGTTTCCAACATATATAAAAACACAATAAAACATTAAAAAACCTTCCCTACACAGGGCTGCCTTCAGACACTGTATCTTCTAAAGGTTATATAGCATGGGTAAGTAAACTAAGACCCGGGGGCTGGATCCGGCCCAATCGCCTTTAAATCTGGCTAGCGGACAGTCCGGGAATCAGGGTGTTTTGACATGAGTAGAATGTGTGCTTTTATTTAAAATGCATCTCTGGGTTATTTGTGGGGCATAGGAATTCGTTCATTGCCCCCCCCCCAAAAAAAATATAGTCCGGCCCCCCACAAGGTCTGAGGGACAGTGGAATGGCCCCCAGCTGAAAAGGTTGCTAACTCCTGATATAGTTACTTCTTTCCTTGGCTTGGGGGTCACCAACATTTCTCCAATGAAAATAGGGACTTCCTGGTATCAAATCAGAAACCAGGATGGTTTCTGTAAATCTGGGACTGTCCCTGGAAAATAGGATCACTTGGAGGGTTTGCTATGGCGCCTTCCTCCTTTGAATTGTTGTGATACAGTAGTTTGCTTGAGGACCAAGTTTGCTTGAGGTCAACTAAGAAAAAAGGAGTTGTACACAACAGACAATAACAACATGTAGATCTGAGCCTTAAGAGACTTCATTACGGTGCATAGGCTACAACTAATTAAGTTGAGTTTTAAACAAGTCATCTGTAGCTTTGGTTCTCCGATACTGTCTGGCTATCTGATATTGAAACTCTCCCATCACCTGAAGACCAGCGCTGCTCAGGTATTAAATAATGAAGAGTGGTTTAGGCACAATAATAACTAGCTAACAGTGGATTAGACATCACAACACTGAACTAGTATGACATGCCTACACATTTAAAAGTGGAGCAGTCCAACAGGTCTGGGTGTCTCCCAAGACTCTTTGTTGTTCTCAGGTTAATTGTTTGTGGCATTGTAGGCATCTAGTAATAAAACCAAAAAAAATGGGTGTAGTTCATTCAGGCAGTAATTGATTGTGTTGTATCTCCTATAATCTGTATTATCTATTATCTCCAGACCTAGAAATGTATGTCAACTGCTGCCACCTTCCCCACTCCCTTTTTATATTCAGGAAGTAGTTAAAAGAAAAAAATCAAAAAGGAAAAAAAATTAGACCTATGGGATGTGTGGGTGACAAATAACAAGAAGAGGTAATTACTGTGCAACTGAGCTAAGTATAGAGCATTGTGAGTAGCATTTGTTGTGCATTTCCTGTTATAATCTGGAAATGAGAAGATGGAGCATATGATAACTTTGGATGAATAAGGTTTTGCTTTCACGCTACTGAAGAAAATTGGACTAAACCTATTAGCCAGCTATTAGCAACATCAGCCATCTACTGAAGTCATAGTCTTCAGAAAAGATTGCAGGGAGAAGGACTGTGTGTTTGACAAGTCCTGTGCAATAGATATTGCACTTCAGGCTCGTGGGATCTACCAGTACTTTGTTTTTGACTAGAATCTCAAAGTCCACCAACTGGAGCCAAGGGCACAACAATGATGTGAGGAGGGTGGTGTCAGTTTCAAATTGGTTAATTAGGAGATAGAGTTAATCACTGTGCACACGCGCGCACACACACACACACACACACACACTACATCTGCATCACTACAGTTTGGGGTCTCGAACACAGAACTTCCAGACTGGCTAATACAACTGCACAAACAACCCAGTCAAAGGCAACCAATGAATACCCCAGGTGAGGAACACCTGAGAGACAAGCACTTGGTACATGCAGTGCTACTTTTCTATAAAAAGAGGTGCTGGAACTCACTGTGAATGCCTCCCTTGTTCTCTTATACAGTGGTACCTTGGTTCTCAAACTTAATCCGTTCCGGAAGTCTGTTCCAAAACCAAAGTGTTCCAAAACCAAGGTGCGCATTCCCATAGAAAGTAATGCAAAACGGATTAATCTGTTCCAGACTTTTAAAAACAACCCCTTAAAAAGCAATTTAACATGAATTTTACTATCTAACGAGACCATCGATCCATAAAATGAAAGCAATAATCAATGTAATGTGCTATAAAATAAATAAGACAATATTGTAGATGATAAAAATTAAAAAAAAAAAAAATTCCTTACCTGCACTGATGATAGTCATTGTTTGGATGGGGGGGGGGCTTTTTATCCATTTCCGCAGTCAGACAATCAATCAGTAGCTGAACTGGTTTCCACACAGTCACAAAAACAAATTAACCGAAAAAGCGTCAAAAACAAAAACACAAAATAGATAGCAAAAACAAAAGCGCCGAACTTAATCTGTTCCAGAAGTCCGTTTGACTTCTGAAATGTTCGAAAAAAGGCGGAGCTTCTGCTTGGTGCAGGCGCCGCAGAAGCAATAGCCGACAACCATATTGGATGCTCGGCTTCCGAAAAACGTTTGAAAACCGGAATACTTACTTCTGGGTTTTCGGCGTTTGGGAACCAAGGTGTTTGAGTACCAAGGTGTTTGAGAACCAAAGTACCACTGTAATGGCATTGGCACCCACCTGAGAGGTGCCGGAACTGTGTTCCAGTGAGTTCTGGCTGAAAAAAGTCCTGAGTACATGACTAACCATTAGCAAAAGTTTATATTTTACATGGGCAAACAGGAATGGCATCACAAATTGCTATTAAGAGATTGATTAGAGAATGCTTCTCTAGAAACATCCTGCTAGCATGTGAAATGTCCATTTATGTATTTGCAGGTGCTGTTGGTTCCATTTACAGGGATGGGGAAGGGAAGGGCAGGACAGTGGCGAAGTCGGGGCTGTGTGGTCACAGGGGCAACACCAATCCTGCACTCTGGCTGGTGCGCTTGGGGCTTGGACAGCCCCAACCTTGCTGTCACCCTGCTCCTCCCAGTCCTCCCAGTGGCAGTGCCCCTGTTGGGAAGGTGTGACCCCACACAGGCTGCTCCTGCATTTGTATGATGCCCAAGTGCCAAAATTACACTTGTTTGTTGCAACAGCTTCCCAGCCACGGCCATTTTTCAGTCCTAGCGGTCTTCTGGCGCAGGACGCATGCAAATTGCTCTGCCTGGCTGTTTACTCCAACTCCTGTGCTCTGGGGGGAGGGAAAGCAGACTGGGGAGGGGGGCTGCTCTATTTCTTTATCAGCACAAGCTGTTGCCTTCCAAACGTCAGCCCCCGCCCTTTGTTCTGTAGCTGCGTATATTTGCCTCCCATCAACACCTGTCTCCTTTTCAAATCAATTCTAAGTCAATCAATAACCTAAACAGATAAGCCATGTGTCTTCTTGGCTTAACATGCACGCATTCAATACAACTTAGTTAAATAATCAAATGATGAGTCATCGGCTCTTTTGCCGAACGTCTGGAACTCTTGCCACTGTCCAATCTGTTCCACTCCCGAAGACTTTATTTTTCATGTCGACAATAGAGCCCTGTCCCTAGAAACGCTGCTATCGGTGCATTCGGGCACAGATTAATTTTCAACCTGATTGCTGGTGACACACATGCATGCTCTGTAGCACAGACCATCTGACAGCTCACACTCTCGATTAGGCCAGTTTAGACCACATATTTGTGTTGGTTGAGCACACACCAACACTGGCCTTTGTAAGTTCGGCACAACTTCTGGACACAGCCTCTACACATACATTTTATGTGTTCAGCCACAATTTGGGGGGCAGGAGAGTCTGAAGCTCAGGAGCAGAGCACCTGCTGCCCAGGCAGAACTTTCTAGACAGAAAGTTCTGTCTTCCTATTAACAAATCTGTCTGGAAAAAGAGAAATACACATGCACCAAGGTAAAATTGCTTGTTAAGCTAATACTTAGAATACATAGATCATACAGAAAATTCGGATGCTCCCAGGTGAGACCTGGGAGGGCTCACCCTTTTTCTTTCTGGGACAAAAGTTGAGATATACCTGTGAGAGAAAGCTGCCATCTTCTATCTTCTTTCTTCTTTCTTTCTTTCTTTCTTTCTTTCTTTCTTTTCCTTTTCTTGTTTTTTTTCTTATTTTTGTGCTTAGATAAGTTTGTTTTTTATTGTGTTGTGAAAAGTCCTAATACAACTTTATTTTTTTTTTTAAGAAAGATCATGTAGGAGGGTCAAAATATTTTCCACACATTATCTCATCTGACAACCCTATTAGGTCGCCGAGCCAATATTACTATTTAATATAGTGAGGGTGGGGTATGAGAAAAGACTAGATTGCCAAGGCCAACTAGGGAGCTCTAGGGTGAGGCAAAATTTGAACCAAAGAGTTCCTATTGCGTAAGTCAGACTCATGGTCATTTTTCTACACTAGCTCTCTAGTGATGCATCGTATCTGGCCTTCATCATTGGCTGGGGCTGATGGGAAGCTGTAGCCCAAAATTTCTGGAGAGCATCAGGTTGAGGATGAACGGGTTAAACCCTTCAGCACTTTACTCAAGCTGCACAAGCCCACTTGCACTGTGTGGCAAGACTACTTGTCCTGTTTTGTATTTATGCAAAGCAACCTAGTCAAAAAGGCAAGAAAGTAACAAACAGATAAAAGTATTTTACTATGCAGTATATATTATATATGCAGAGGCAAATGTTGAAGACCTGTTACTGCTCCAATCCTATTGCAATCTAAAAAAAAGCAACTGGCTGAAGACATCTTACTATCTTTAAAAGTATACAAAAAGGTGCGGGTTTTTTGAATAAACTAAAATACATAATTACTGTTTTCTGGTACAGAATTCTCTGTGTCTATCAATTGCAGGACTGTTGGTTTATTGGTTTAAAAGCATTTATATTCCATTTAATATTTCTCTAAGTGGCGCTACCTGGGGTGCCCAATCCTATTAGGGTTGCTACTCCCCCCGCCAGGACTCCTGCGCTTTTAGTAAGCAGCAATTCAACAGATGAAGCTTTTTCTCCCAAAGAGAAGTGAGAGCAGCTTCCCCTGCCAAATTTCTGTTCACCTTGCAAACTATTAGGAACCCTTCCATAAAACAACAGACCTGCGATTTGTTGCTTATCTTTATTGGCATCTCAATGGCATAGAAATGTTCTACTTCATTTACACAATTTATTTTTTATTTCCTGAGGTAAACCAGCGATTGTGCCTTGTGTCCTTTGGGAAACGGGGGGAGGGGGCCGCTGGAGTGATCTTTGCACCACGACGCCAGATATGCTTAAGATGGCCCTGCCTTTGTGGGTCCTGCAGGAAGCATGGTTGAATAGAGTCTATTTAATAAGGTTCCCAACCTCTGCCCCCTTAAGTGAAGCTTGATCTGCAGATTTGAGAAAAAGGGCAGGGAACCTGCCAGCTCCTGTAATATTTGACTAGCTAGGGCTGGTAGGAATTGGACTCCAACAACATGGGGAGGGCCACATGTCCCCCACTCCCTGGGCAGGCTGATCCGTAACTGTTGGGTTCTGTTGAACTGTAGGCATGTATTATTAACAGCTTAATTTGTTCACATCTCCCTTAACTGCAGTGTAACAATACCCCTTTTATTCTTTGCTGCAATTTTCTTGGAAGTAGCGCTTCAGATTTGCATATATGAGAGATAATTAAAGGTTCTGAAGCATCTTCTGCTATTTTAGGTACATCTCCCTTGTTCCTGTATTTTCATCTGATGTGCCCTGGCAGCTGCACTATCAATCTGATATTGGAATGAGAGCACCCTCTAATTCACTGGTCGATTATCAGGATGCGAGGATATAGAGCTGCCGATCCTTATCCTTGTCTGGTCATGTTGGTTTTGATAGTTTATCAGATCAATCACTTAGCAAATCTATCAGCCAGGGTTTCTGCTTCAACATTCTATGTACTGGGGAGACAGGAATTGGGAAATGGAGTTTGATAGTTTAATACCAGTTTTGATGACTGTGTGTCAACACACTTTCAGCCAAAAGTAAGACTTGAAACTCAGACATATGAACCCCAGGAAAGCAAGGATTGGTTGAAAGTGACAAATGTAAATACTGTTGGATTTGGTGACCAAAGAAACAAAGAAGACAGCTACCAGCTATTAGTGAGCTACATAGATGAGTTACATAGATGCAGCATTTGAGGCCTACCACCAGGAATAGCAAAAAATTGAATGCTCCTTGTTTAATTACCATGACCCTCACATCCACGTGTGCCTGTATTTAATTCACTGACAGAGCATTCCTTCAAAACTCTTGATTTAGTAAGCATGAAAAAACTTGATTGCAAGGTGAACATTATTCCACCTTTTGCCAAAGCAGATAGAATTTCTAAATCTGAACTACAGGAGTTTAAGATGAACACCATGAGTGAATCATTAATGGAGTTGAAATATAGCAGTTTCCAACAAATGATGTCAGCATTGCTAAGAATGCCAACATGAATGAACACTCGCCATTTGCTGGAGTGGGGAGCAAGGAAGAGGTAAAGATAGGAACCAAAAAACAGGAAAAGCTCTCCCGTACCTTTCATAGACGTGCAGAGTAAGAATCACTGTGATTTGTAAAGCTTTGGGAAATGTACAACAAGGGAGGATTTTGAGAGAAAATATCCATATGTCCCTGTGCCGTGACAAATTGCAATTAGAAGAGATGGACTTCCAATACGCTGGTCTAAAAAACAAACCTGTCAGGATCCCAATACACAAATAGCAAAAAAAGACAACTCCTTGAGGAAGTCTACAGCACACTTATGAAGCTAAACAACACGGATTCCTTGGTGAATTGCAGCAGAAAGAAGATGTGCAATCTCAGCCTCAAAAATGGCAGCCCAGGATGCATCTTAAGGAGTCATACCTGCCTGGATAATATTGGCATCCAACATATCCTTTCGTAGCCCCTTTGCTAGCTGGTATAATGGAAGTGGAATAGTACAATTCCACCACCCTTTGATTGGGTGATGATTTGTGACAATTCAGTTTCTTGCTCATTTGGCTCTCCCCAAATCACTAGGGGGTGCTGTTGGGGGCAGGGAATATGACCATGCCTTTCCAATAGTCTCAATACATTTGTCTCAGGTGCATAGCTTGCACTTCACTTGTATGATCTTTTCCCCAGATGCCATTTCTCTTGTCTAGCGCTCTTCTGGCTCACAAACTGGCACCTGTGCTTCATGCTGTGCAAGCACGATCTTCTCATATATCCCTCTTATCCATCCTTGTGCAACAGCTCGTCACAGATAAACAGTTACAGGGTACTTTGCCGGATTTCAGCATGGAAGACAAGCTGGGATTGGTTTGTAAAACCATTTTCTGATCCTTCCAGGACTCCACAAGATACAAAACTTGTACCTGTTGAAATTTTCTACCTGTCCATCCTGAAACTCTTTCTTCTATATTAGGTTCACTTATCACAGCTGCTTCTTCATGAGCTTCTCCTAAATTTTCTCTTGCTCAATCACAACATTTAGCACAGCTTGCCAGTTTCTCCTAATAACGACCCTCATTAAGCAGTACTTCTATGTTTTCCGCATCTTCCTAATAATGCTGTAGTGCATTAGTTCCTATTACAACACTGAGTAAAGCTTGATAGTGAGTAATCTCCTTGATGGTCCACTTCCTTTCCCATTTCCACATAACCAATCTGTGAAATGGTGCCAGCATTTCCAGCTACAACTTGCACCAATCTCTCAGTAGCTTGGCAACCCATTCTACCACTACAATAACAGAAGAGTATTCCATGCCATCTGCACTTCACTGCAAAACAGGTCTTACATTCCTGTTACAGCAATATACCCTCCTGTCTCTGTGCCAGGGTGCTGTCAGTGGCTCCCACCTGGTTGCCCAGAAAAGTATAAAGACAAGGAAAAGTTGCTTGCAATCCTTTTTTATTTCAATCTTTACAGAGAGAGGCTATAGAACCCAGCCTCTTGGATAATGGCATTGTCCCGAGTGAATCTCCACCCCACCCCCACCTCTCTCACTTCCTCATTCCTCGTTCTTATCCTCTCCTCTATGGGTGCTGCTAAGTGCCCTCTGTCTTTGAGCTCTTTGCTCTCCTACTTTTAAGGCCCACCGGGTTCTGGGAAATGGTGAGTCTGGAATGGTTTCTAATGACAACGTGTCATTCAGCTGTTCTGGCTCTCCCATCATTTCCCAACTTTCCCCCTCATCTGCCTCTGAGGTGTGATGTCCCTCAAACCCCTGTTGTAAATTTATACTGTTTTCCTCCTCACTGGAAGGGTCAGGATGGGGGGGGGGCAGTCTCCACCACTCCTCCTCTGACCAGACCCTGACATTCTGGTCAGTGGTGGAGCTAGGCTCCGCGGCACCCGGGGCGGCAAAGGAGCCGCCACCACTTCTACAGCCCGCTTTTAAGCCGAAGAGCCCGCTTTTAAGCTCTGAGGCTCAAAAGGAGGCTGTGGAAGCGGCGGTCCGACTCTGCTGCTCCCGGGGCGACTGAGCGAGCGGCAGCGGGTGGGGGTGACAAGCGCCGGCCCCTCCTGCCACTCCCCACGCTGCCGGTCACCCTGGGAGCAGCAGCGCTGCATGGAAGGGGTGCTCCCTCGGCCGTGCGCTGTTGCTCCTGGGGTGACGGAGGGAGCGGCAGCACTTGGGAATGGCGGGAGGGGCTGCCGCTTGTCACCCCCATGCGCCGCCGCTTGCTCCGTCGCCCCGGGAGCAACAGCGCACGGCCGAGGGAGCACCCCGTCCGTGCAGCACTGCTGCTCCCAGGGTGACCGGCGTTGCGTGGGGAGTGGCGGGAGGGGCCGCCGCTTGTCACCCCCACCCGCCGCTTGTCACACCTGCCACTCAGGGCGTACTGCCCCCACCGCAACCCCCTAGCGACGCCCCTGATTCTGGTTTCCTTCTTTATCTGCTGCAGATCCAGTTTAAAATTTTGAGGTTTTTGTTTTTGTTTTTTTACATCAGTTGATCCTCTGCACTAAATTGTCATAAACGTTTTCTCCTTTGGAAACAATAGTCTTACTTTCATTCTCAGGGTTCTTCTTTGCAGATGCTTTAGGGTGTTATCATAACTTTCGTAACTTTATTATACCATTCATAATTTCCCCTTAGACTGAAGACTCCGCGGTTCAAACTCTGGATAGACACATTTCAAGCAGTATCTCTCCCTGTACCTGCCAGGAACTCTCTTTGGGTGAAGCTCTAATTGCCTCCATCTCCCATCTCCAAAGGTTTCCTGTGTCTGTGACCTGCTTCCTGCTATCCTGGGTCCTCTCCTCATTGAGGTTACTCTAACCCTTTCTCAAGTATTTCTTGCATTCCTTGTAGGTTCTGTGTGGAGCACAGAATGTCAAATATACCACAGAATATAATGGTAGAATATTTTGCTTTGCAGTTATTTCTTTGGGCAAAATAGGCAATTCCCATAGCTTACATCAATCAGATCTTTCTACCTTTATTCCTGCCTCAGTCTAAGAACAACTCTGAGGTCGCAGAGGACTTCTTTGGGAGGCAAGGCAATAGCTCAGTGGCAGAACATCTGTTTCATATGTGAAAGGTCCCAGGGTTCAATCCTCAGCATCTTCCAGGAGGACCAGAAGAGACTTCTGTCTGAAATCCTCGAGAGGCACTAGCAGTCAGATAATACTGAGCTAGGCGAATTAATGATCTCATTCAGTATAAGGGAGCATCCTTGTTGCTATGAAAAGAGGCTTAATTCCTGTCTCTTAGTAATGCAGATGAATGGTTAGTCAGCTAGTTTGGTTAGGTTGTTCTTAGTCTCCAGGTGTGTGGAGCAATTCTTGCACTTGAAATAAAATGGAACTTAAAAACAAACAAACTGCTTGCAGCCAGATGGGCGGGGTATAAATATATTATTATTATTATTATTATTATTATTATTATTATTATTATTATTATTATTATGAAATCCTGGTGAGCCATTGTCAATGGACAATATGGAGCTTGATGGATCCACTAGTCTGACTCTTTATAAGATAGCTTCGTATCTTCATATGTTCAAACTCTGAAAATCTCAGAATTCTAAAAAACATAGAAAAGCTTCCTAGATCAACCCAATGTACCATCTACTTTATCATCCTGTTTCCAACTATGTTGAGCCAAATGCCTCTGAGAAGCTCACCAAAAAGAACAGTATATAGTCTTACATTGCAGAGGGTTGAACTAGATCAATGTTTCCCAAACTTGGGTCTCCAGCTCTTTTGGGACTACAACTCCCACCATCCCCAGCTAGCAAGACCAATGGTCACGGATGATGGGGATTGTAGTTCAAAAGCAGCTGGAGACCCACGTTTGGGAAGCACTGGACTAGATGGCCCTTTGGGTCTCTTCCAACTCTCCAGTTCTATGATTCTATATACCAGACTTGCCAAACTTCGTACCCTCCAGATGTTTGGGATTACAATTTCCCATCTGCTCCAGCCAGCATGGCTAATGGTCAGGGGTGATGGGAATTGTGGTCTAAAACATCTGGAGGACACTAGATTGAGGAAACCTGGGCATACCAAGTATACTGGCATAGAATGGCTCTGAATATGAAAGTTCTGTTTATGCTCAAGTTCTTCTGTTCTTGAGATGCGAGAGATATTCCTTCCAATAGCATATTTGTATGCCACTGGATTGTTGTTGTTTTTATTCAAGCTGATAAATTTCCTCGAGGAAGGGAAGCGAAGCCCTCATTTCAATGTCTCTTTGCGGTTGCTTTAAACCATTTGTCATGGAGCCAAACTTTCTGCAGCGCTGAATTAGTGAAATTCCAACCTGAATGCTAGAATTGTAAATGGCATGCGTTAGCTCCGGGGTTTAAAAATATGCCATTACTCAGTATGTAGTGTCACCTAAAGCAGTATTCATAGATGCACATGCAATTAAGAGCTATTTCTCTCAGACTTTGATTCACAACTGTTTAATACCAATGTCCTGGAGACAAACGACTTCCCTCATTGTCAGCATAGGTTGGTGTGGTTGCAACTTGTAAACCTAAGGAGAACCTCAGACCAAGACAGAAAGCACTTTCTTTACCAAATGCAATCCAGTTTCGAGCCTAGATACATGTGAAGAGGCAGAGAAATCCTTTGGGCTACAAGTCAACAGCACACAATGAACTGAAGGATTATTTTCAGATGAGGAAATAGCACCCTGCATCTTAACACAAGTTCCAAATTTTAAGTGACTCCCCTTCTGATGCTTGGTCATAGTAAGTAACTCAACAATGGCTTCGCATAATGTTATTTCCCAAAGTAAGTTGAGGGTAGTTGCTATTAATCAACCAACATTCAATATTAAAATACTTCTTGAAAGTTTAAGAAAGATAAAGAAGAAGTTTGGCTTCTGTCATTCTTTCTGGGTCAGTAAATGGCAACATTCACCACATTTATGGAATATGCTGCAACATTTATGTTTGTAGGGTTGCCACTCTTTTTCTAACTAAAGTGTTGCGTTTTTAACAACTCAATAAGTAGAAATGGGTGTATCTGTCAATTTTGGTTTTTAGCTTTTCATTTTTTTCCAGTTATAATTCATTTCTCCACATTTCCACATCATTTTGCAAACTAAAAAAAATCGCAAGCATTTTAGTCCAGATTTCTCCTAACATACATATTTGGGAATGCAATTTGCCTTGATACAGTAAGCCAGCAACTTACATGCATTTAACTTGTGCACACTCAGCTTTACACACACACAGCAAAGAAAATATAAATAAAGAAAAAGGGGACAAAAATAGAGCGGGGTTCCAGAAAAAAATGAATTTGGCAATCCCACCCGCCATTGAACCCAATGCGTCTTGACTATATATGATTCTGCATTTAGGAGTGATCCCCGGAATGTAACCCTCGTGCAAGTTGTGGGCCTACTGTATTCACATGTTTGAAAGCAAATTTGCAAGAAATGTAACGCATTTCCATGCACCGTTTTCTCCACTATACGCATTTTACGCACACATTATATGCATTTTTGTACACGTGGCTTCATTGGAACACTGCGCTGCAAATTTCAGAGAAGGCTGTGACTGCATTTCAGTTCCCATATTGCTTCTGGAAGTTTGGATTGGATAGGTTTGCCTTTAAAATGCAAACTGAACCAAATGTCTCCCCTCCATCCTTAGTGATAGGATGAAATCCTCCACCATCAAGCAGTTTTCCACCCATCACACCTTCTCTGTGCCAGGAAAAGCAGAATCTCTACCTGTTGTGCAGCTATTGAAGGGACATAGCTTTTTTTCAAGTGACAGGGAATGGTATAAATCCTAGACACAAATGGTCCGGAAAATGTCAAGTAGCGAACCTTATTGAATCCAACCTGATCCTTACTTTAAATAGCTTCTAAAGACAGTTCCATCAACTCTCAAGCACCACAAATGTTACTTATTGATGCAAGAGAGCCATTATCCACAACGTTTTAAAACTAAACCTACATTCCAGCCCTCCCTGCACCCTCCCTAGCAAGCTCATTTTGTGAAACAAAGTTGGATTATGCCTTGGATGCAGTCGCTGCAGAGAGAGCCTGCAGCTCAGCCAGAGGGTTTGGTGTAGCATACAATCAGGTGACATTCTTTTAATTGAGTGTGTTGTCTCCACAGTTCTCAAGCAGTGATGAATGTAGACATATATTTGGAAGTTTTGTCATTACATCATTTTTGGTCAATTGATCTGTCTCGCGCAGTTTGGACGACTAGATCCATCAATCGCCCGTGAAAAGAAAAGTGTGAATAGGTCTTAATCAATTAAACTTGGAGGTACTGCTTGACAGCGCCCTTAGGGATTCAGGCTGTTCTAGACATGGCTGTGAGAGCAGGAATTAGCAGTTTCCAGAACTAAAAAGCTGACCTTGAAGGGGAAAAGGTGAAGCTCTCTGTAAATGTCAGTGGAACATAGTTGCGAAGAAGAGCAAAACAAACCTCTTCGTCTCGTTTTCTGGTGATTGCGAATGCTGTCCAATAAATGCTGTCAGTCTAGCTCAGTTTACAATAACATAATCGCCGAAGAATTGATGCTTTTGAATTATGGTGCTGGAGGAGACTCTTGAGAGTCCCATGGACTGCAAGAAGACCAAACCTATCCATTCTGAAGGAAATCAGCCCTGAGTGCTCACTGGAAGGACAGATCCTGAAGCTGAGGCTCCAATACTTTGGCCACCTCATGAGAAGAGAAGACTCCCTAGAAAAGACCCTGGTGTTGGGAAAGATGGAAGGCACAAGGAGAAGGGGTCGACAGAGGACGAGATGGTTGGACAGTGTTCTCGAAGCTACCAGCATGAGCTTGACCAAACTACTGGAGGCAGTGGAAGACAGGAGTGCCTGTCGTGCTCTGGTCCATGGGGTCATGAAGAGTCAGACATGACTAAACGACTAGACAACAACAACAACAAATAGCTTTCAACTTCTGAAGGCTGCTTCTTGCTTGGTTAGAGAGATAGGGTGTGCTTTTGTAAACTTCTCTGTTTGGAGGCCCAGAGGATGCTGCCCCACATTGAGACATACCATTGGCCCATCTGGCTCAATATTGCCTACAAAGACTTTTGGTAGCTCTCCAGCGTTTTAGTCCAAGCTATCTTCCAGCCTTACCTGAAAACGCTGGACCTGGGACCTTCTGCATGCAAACCAGGTGCTCTCCCACCAAGACATGCCCCTTCCCCTAAACCTGGTCTACATCAGGGTTCGAAATTAGCAGGGCACCGGGTGCATTTTATGCCTAAAGATTCTCCAGGTGTAAAAAAAAGGTTATTTATGTATGCCACTACTACAGCCCATGTTTTGTTAGCCTAAAAATGGAGAATGAGCGTGGTCACAACCAAAGTAGAATAGCAACTTAAATTGATGGAATATGCGCAGCTTGCGGACCTATCGTATAAAATAAGAGAACAAGAAGAACATACATTTAAAGAAGATTGGAAAATGTATATATATATATATATATATATATATATATATATATATTCCTGCTCCCCTCCCTCTCCTGAGATCCATCCCACAGAGTATATACAGTATGCACCTCCCTGGCTGACAGCAGAACTATTTTTATGATAGAAAGCTTCTCTTTCATTGCGATTGACCTCTTTCTGTGTTCTTCCCTTTCTGTGTTCCCTTCTTCCTCGGAACTGCTGGTCCAATGCTTACCTTGGCCCAATTCAACAAATGCTGATGTTAGTAACGGCAAAGATTTCACCCAGTTGTCACATTCGGATGCTACCCTGTAGGATTTTCCTCCTCTGGCTTCCTCTCTTTCTCTGACCAGCCAGGATCTCCTACCTATTAACTGGGCTTGTTCTTTCATCAGGCTCTATCTCAGAACTACTGGCCCAGCAGCTATGCAGCCATCGCGTGTGCGCGCCCCCCTCCCTGCACACTCTTGCAAATTGGTTGCCATAGCAACTCGCCACGTGCTCGGAGCCTGAAACTCCACAGTATGGATTTGTTTCTCAAAGGTAGATTCTGAAACACAGACAAAATCAGTCAGGAAATTAGATCTAAAGTGTGGGAGTCGGGGGGGGGATGGGACCCACACAGCAGCTGGAAAGTTGAGAGAGAATCCTCATGACTCCTCACTTTAAGCACCTCATGTCATGCAGATGGCTTATGAACTGAAGAGTCCTAGGACCACATAACCCTGTCTGCAACAAGACAATATGCCTCCAAGTTGAATTTCCTATGTCTAGAAGATTCTTAAAATATGGTATGGGCTAAGGACGCAGGTGGCACTGTGAGTTAAACCACTGAGCCTAGGGCTTGCCGATCAGGAGGTCGGTGGTTCAAATCCCTGCAACGGGGTGAGCACTCGTTGCTCCGTCCCTGCTCCTGCCAACCTAGCAGTTCGAAAGCGCGTCAAAGTGCAAGTAGATAAATAGGTAGCGCTCTGGTGGGAAGGTAAACGGTGTTTCCGTGCACTGCTCTGGTTCACCAGAAGTGGCTTAGTCATGCTGGCCACATGACCCGGAAGCTGTATGCCGGCTTCCTTGGCCAGTAAAGCGAGATGAGTGCCGCAACCCCAGAGTTGTCTGCAACTGGACCTAATGGTGAGGGGTCCCTTTACCTTTACCTTTAAGGACACACAACAATTTTTAGGAAAGGCACAAACAGGTCAAATGTTGCTGGAGAGCATTATCTTCCCCAGGCCTCCTCCAAAGAACCTGGGTGCAATAAGTTATGTTTTATCTACTAAGAATCAAGCAAACTAGGACAAAGTACCCTTGAACATTACCCACCCAAACTCTGTATTGAAATGGGCAAGGGAATATCCACGGGACACACCCTCTGTGGTGTGGGATCAGAATGTCTCCTATTGTTTGGCTTTGAGAATTCAGCAGACCCTACAAGTGTTCCTGTTTTCCAGGGATGTCCCTGATTTAGAGACGCCATCCTGCAGGATTTAGGTCATGATATACAATTTGAAGATTGGGAAAAGATGTGGAAGGTGAATCTAAAATTTACAGACTGTATCTTACTGAAAGAGAATTATATGAAAATGATGTATAGATGGTATATAACACCAGAGAAAGTGGTCAAAATGTATAAATAGGGATCAAAACTTCTTGGAAATGCAAAGAAAAAGATGGTACATTCTATCATATGTGGTGGGAATGCAAAAAGATTAGAAATTATTGGGAAATGATATACAGTGGTGCCCCGCTAGACGAATGCCTCGCTTCGCTAGACGAAAAATTCGCTCTACGAAAAAACTCAGAGAACGAATTATTTTCGTCTAGCGGGGCACCACTGTATAATGAATTGAAAAAATGTTTTAAAAGACTTTAGTTAAGAAACCAGAAGCATTCCTCCTAGGAATTTTAGACCAATATGTAAAAAAAGAAAAGAAAATTGGATTTGAGAGGTGGGTTTGGGCTGCCTGGTTTAAAATCATATTACGAAGCAGCCTGCCTTTCCTGGATCAAAGACTGGTGCCAACTTAAAAATATGGATCTTTTGGATTTAGAAGTGCATGACAACCGTTTTGGTTGGCATGCATATTTATATTATAATAAAGTAAGAATCCATAAAGGCTTTATGAATCATATCATCAGAAATGCTCTATATAAAGTCAGGGGAAAGTATAGAGGGCTGTTGGAGCCAAAAACAAAACAAAACCCCAAGTGGATCTCTCCGGAGGAGGCAAAGGCACTAAAAAAGAAGAACATGAAAGGGAGCTGGTTGTAGAAAAAAACAACCAATTGACACTTAGGAAGTATGAAGAGGTTAAAGAACATCTATCAGGCTGGCTTGACTATCATCAACTTTCCTAGTAACCTCAAAGATACAGAAGTTTCTCAGGGTCTGCATCTCAAACTTCTCCCCAACAAGGCTTCAAGGGGTGGGAAAGTAACCAACATTTGTCTTTGGGCCAGCTACAGCAATATGCTTGTAGGGGAGAGATATTACCTGCTTCCTCAGGACTGCAATGAGTTCCAAGTTTATGTGCACACACAGGCATCAGAATTACAGTTTGGAGATATGAGAGCAACATGTCAAGCAATTTCCTGTGTTGCAGAAATCTAATATAGGATTGGAAAGAACTCTTTCATACCCCTAAACTACCTTTAGAAACTCACCTTGTCCAGTATGTTTGTAGGGGGTAAACACAGGATTCCTTGCATTCATCCACCCACATCTCATGTCTTGTCCTTGAATTCTTATATGCAAACAGATCCATTTCCTCATGCTGGGTAGGCTACCGGTATTTTAATTTTCAGCATTTGAGGAATCATTGCCATGTTCTGAAGTGAACCGAGTTGTAAAGGAGCCCATTTTAACAGCAGGATAAAAATACTCTTACTACCAGTTTGGGTGGAGCCATGAGCAATAGTTTATTTAGCATAATAGCTAATCCATTCCTAATGCCTGCTCCAAATAAAAGCCACTCCACCCTTCAGAATTATGTGCATACATTATGCAGCAGTGTTTAATTGTATAGCTCCTATATGTATGTTTATTCATTATGTAACAGTTTTTCATTGTGCATCCTTTATCTTATCTGTATGGGCAGCCGTGACGGGAATCAGTACTGCGATTTCTGTGTGTGTAATGAGTACTTGAAAACTACACCCTGAATGTTCAACTTGAAACCAAGAAATCTATTATATACCTTGGTTACAAAGTCCCCATCAGTGTGATATTATAAAGTTTTAATATTCTGTACCCTCAAATTCTCCACGGTATAATTAACTATTTTCTTTAAAGTATTTCTTAACTCACTTTTTATCCAAAGATCTCCAGGGTGGTGTGCAAAAGTCTGAGAACAATTCCCACATTTCTCTGGAAATCCATATGATATTTCCTGGTGGACATTGCTCAGCTGAGTGCCAAGTGATATCTTCAGGCTATCAGCGATGGGGTTATTGCTAAATTTTCCTGGTTCTCAGAACTTTCCGACAGGAAAACAAAATTGAATGTAGTATTTTGGACAGTTATGGATTGGAAACTGCAGGTTGAGCAGCGAATGGCTTTCTTGATATCATACTGGAATTGGCTGGGAAGAATTATGTGTTTCTGATTTTTGCACGGAGGGCTGCTCACTCACGGCTATTGCCTGCCAAAGAACATGTCACTGTATTGCTGGAAAGAACACAGAACAGAACCTAAAAATAACAAGGGAGAAATGTCCAGCTGTGGTGTCTGGCTCCAGTCCACAATAATAGAATTTCTAATTTAACCATGCAATACTCGCTTTTCTAAATATAATTGGTAACTGAAAACAAGAGTTTCAAATACAGTCACAGGTAGGTAGCCATGTTGGTCTGCCATAGTCAAAACAAAATAAAAAATAAAAAAATTCCTTCCAGTAGCACCTTAGAGACCAACTAAGTTTGTTCTTGGTATGAACTTTTGTGTGCATGCACACTTCTTCAGATATACAGAAACAGAAGTCACCAGACCCTTATATATAGTGGGAGAGTGGGGAGGGTTATTACTCAGAAGGGTATCAGCCAATCACCCATTCCCACCACCCTTCTGAGTAATACACCTCCCCACTCTCTCACTATATATAAGGGTCTGGTGACTTCTGTTTCCGTGTATCTGAAGAAGTGTGCATGCACACGAAAGCTCATACCAAGAACAAACTTAGTTGGTCTTTAAGGTGCTACTGGAAGGAATTTTTTTATTTTTTATTAAGAGTTTCAAAGTGTGCTTGTCCAGAGTAATTATGAAGGTATCGGGAGGCCTGGCCTGCAGCAAACACAGTGCAACTGTGGTGGGTGGCCCAGTGTCTTTTGTTCAGCATACGCTGTACTATAAACATGGTACAGAGGTGTCATTATAAGTGTGCTTGCCTGGCTGAAATGGAGGATTGAGCTGTGATAATGCCTCTTGCTTGCCTTGATGGGGGCAGAGAGGCATTGGTGAGTGACTTTGGAAACTAGCTAGCTCTACAAAGATAACATTTACATTCATTGTTTCTGCCCAGTTTGGGAATGTAGCCCCTGGAAAAGATGGAACCTTCCAGCTAAAAACAATTATCCACCCCGGATTTACCTTCAGAACTGCTGGACAGGGGACAGACCATAAAACTACAAGGTGTGGATCATTCGCTCATCCATCAGTCAAATGAATTGGCCCATTTTTCAGAGCAACCACTTGAAAAACATGGATGGCAGCAGTAAGCATCTTTTGTTACAAGAAGAGTTTGGCCTAGTTTCATTGGACAGAAGGTTTTTTTTTTTTTAATGACGACGAAGAAGAAGAGAAACTACAGTGGGCAGCTGTTGCAGACTCAAAGGACTAGTAAATAGCAGACCTGGGGGAAGAAATGGTAGAACTATCAAAGAGTTTGAAACCACTGGACTCATGTGGGATTCGATGAAACATCTGTGAAATGACAGCTACAGTTAAATATGAATCATTAAAGAAGTTTCTTATAACTATTTTCAGGGTTTCTCTGTGACCTAGATAATAGAGAACTGAAACACAGGGAGTGCCGCTGCAGAACAATTACTTCCTACCTGGTACAGAGAAACTAAGTTAGGCCAGTAGCTGTAGCTCAGTGGTAAATGACATGCTGTCATTCTGCTGCCTGGCTAATGGAACGTGATCATTCCCTAGGACCCATAGCGCCGATAGAGAAGGGGGTGGTGCTCCACAGAGGTATTGATGGCTAAATGATACCATCAATGTGCACAGTATGTTCTACCTTGCCTCAAATGGCATAGCTCTGGGTGTAGTTTCCTCTCCTCCACATCTCTCATCGGTGGCCTGCTGTTTCATTTGTACTGCTTCGGCAGCTCACCTGTTGGCAGCAGCGTAGGTCCACATGCCTCTTGCTAGAATTAAGCAAACAGAGAGATCACTCAAAAGTAAACGATTTTAATTGGGGGTGGGTGAGAGAGGTATATTGGACGGGAAAGTATTTTGAAGGATTTTGTGTTGGGGGGGGGGGAAGCCCGCAATATCTTGAAAGCATACCAAACAATGGGTGGAGAGCAGAGGGCATTTTATCAAGTGGTGACTTACCACTTTGTGGATATAAAGGTACTGTAAAGGATCCTTGGATGGTTAGGTCCAGTCAAGGATGACTATGTGGTGCGGTGTTTATCTCACTTTCAGGCCAAGGGAGCCAGAGTTTGTCCACAGACAGCTTTCTGGGTCATACAGCCAGCATGATTAAACTGCTTCTGGCATAATGGGACATCATGATGTGTGCCAGAGGGCATGGAAAAGCTGTTTACCTTCCTGCTGCAGCAATACCTACTTATCTACTTGGGTTGGCGTGCTTTCAAACTGCTAGGTTGACAGGAGCTGGGACAGAGCGGCAGGAGTTCACCACCGTTGCATGGATTCGAACCGTCAACCTTCCAATCAGCAAGCCCAAGGGGCTCAGTAGTGTAAGCAGGTTGTTTGCATTGCCCCAGCATAGCGGCAAAGATATTGGTGACACGACTTCTTGCACAGATTTCTGATCATCACGATCTTGAAGGAAAATACTTCTCAACATTTACAAGGGACATTGTAGATGACCAGCTTACCACATGATTATGCTATATACTGTTAAATGTACTACCCAGTAAATGATCCTTGACCCTTACTCTCTCTTAGCTGAGAATGATCAAGGCATAGGAAAGAGATGGTATAATGGTCCCTGAGCAAGAAATTCTGGCTATTTTCATATTTGCATATGTACATTCATTGACACAGGTCATTTGTTCATTATTAACTATAGGAGGCTGATTGTAAATCTGTCAAAGAGTGTAAGAGCACCTTGTTTGCTCGTTCAGCCTGTTGAAAACCAGTTTTGTATCAGCTATGAGGCATCGTGTAAGTATTGGCAATAAATGTCTTTAGGAATGATAAAGGGGGAAAAGAATTCTTGAAACTCAGGTTAGCAAGTGCTAAGCAAAGAGGCAAGGAGAGAAAAAAGAGCATATAACATATTTCATAAAAAAGTGAAAACATAATGAATTAACACTGTTGATATAGGGTGTACTTTTGAACTAGCAAGAAAAATAAGGGAAAGTGATAGATTCAATTAGGAATTGTAGTAGCTGTGCATAAAGAGTAACTAAGAAAAAACGAATGTATGTTAATCAGCAGGCCTGACCCCTGGCCGTATACATCCCAGAGTGTCAGCAAAATTAACTAGCAATTAGCAATGTTTATTCCTTCGAAACCTGAGAGGAAAGGGAGAAATACACAAGCAGATGGGGAAAGTAAATCTTTTGCTAATTAGTTTAACAGGAGAAGTAGCAGTTATGGCAAGGACTGCCTAGTAAAACTAACTCAAATTCTGACTTAATAGAGAACAGTGCCTGAACAATTTCTATACACGAGAGAGAGAGAAAACAGCAAATCAGCAGTTGAAAAGAAAAAACATTGTACCTGCCTGCAGAAGAACAGTTGAAGATTTTGGCTGCAGAAACAAATGCCAATACGGACTGAGGATAATCACAGAAGGAGATTTATATTTGCCGTGAACATTGGTGGCCCCAGAACACTGGTGGTGAGGCAGGAGGACAACTGTCTGTCCCCCCAACGAGGTCACTTTCCATTTGCCCCCATTTCTATACTCCTGACATTAGCATATGCAGTATTCTTTTTGTTGCCCACCTAGAAATATACTTTGCCCCTGCTGTGGACCCCCTCTCACCCCATTATCCAATTGATGAGAGATTTCAGATGTATCAGCCCATACCTGACTGTGTTGTCTTTGTTATGTACAGTTTTATTTACACATTCATACAGACTAAGCATAAGATGGAGGGGCTCACAATGTGAACACCCCAGCAGATCTTGTTCCCCCATTAGGTTTCTAGGATCATCCCTGTTATGTATTGAAGTTCTCACGCTAGGCCACTAGGGGTGTGTGTATATAGTTCATTCTGCTGCAGTTTTCACTCAGGTCCGCACATGCAAATGAGGGATTGAAAAGTGACATTCAGGGATTGGGTAACTACAGAAAGTTGTTACTGTTGCTTTGTAGCTGAGTTCTATATAAGCAGGCTGCTGAGCCCTTCAGCTCACTTCTGTTCCAGCCTGAGAATAAACAAGAGCTGCTTGGAAATCACTGTGTTGTCTGCTGTGTCCACCCACTACTTAACAATCCCCTTTCTGTCTGTAATGGGGGGAAATAAAGTGTGACTATGTAAACTGGCTGAAACCTGGCAAAGAAGAGAACTTTACTATATTTGTGCTCAAGCTCAATAAAGGTGTGCCTTATTCTTCTTAGCTTAGAAATGCTTACTGCGTTTTGTTTGTGCTCTGCTGCATACAGTCTGGTTTGAGAAACCAGATTTTGAATGCAAGCCAGAAATGCCTCCATCAAATGCCTCCATGCCTTTCCTCTTGAACTCTAGTTACTCATCATTTCAGCAACTATTCACTACTTTTGCCATGTTATCTTAAGTTTTTTTTTTTTAAAGATTTTATTATTTTACCATAAAACAAAGCAAAAACAACATTAGACATACATAAACACAATCAAAACATAGTACACAATCAACAATATAAAACACAACAATACCATACAAAAAAGAAAACTTATACAAACCTTACCTAACACTTATCTTTGTTTCTCATCTTATTTTAAACTTCTTAGGGGGGACTTCCCCTGATCCCTCCTCTGTCTTCAAAAACATATATTTTCTTTAGGTAGCTTCATTTCTTTTCCCATTGACTTATACTCAATATCCTAATACTCTTTAAATTTATTTAAACCAATATATTTCTTAACTTATATTCTATATCTTAGAACCTTCTTATACAAATAGATCTATCACATCAAAATTTCTTCTAAACCATTATCACTAACCTTAAATTTCTAAAAGCCGACTCTTTTATATATTTCTGCACAAAAATTCAAACATTCAGTTTAACATGCTTAACTAAATAGTCCTTAAATTTCTTCCAATCTTGCGACACCTTCTCCTCCCTCTGGTCTCGGATTCTGGCGGTCAGGTCTGCGAGCTCCATATACTCCATCAGCTTCGTCTGCCATTCTTCAATTGTCGGTAGCTCTTCACCCTTCCAGTTTCTTGCCAATAAAATTCTAGCCGCTGTCGTGGCATACATAAAAAATACTCTATCCTGACTGGGTATCTCTTCATTGGTCATGCTCAAGAGAAATGCCTCTGGTTTCTTACAAAAGGTAATTTTCATTACCTTCTTAAGCTCATTATAAATCTTGTCCCAGAAGGCCTTTACCCCTGAACACGACCACCACATATGATAAAAGGTACCTTTCGACGTTTTACATTTCCAACACACATCCGACATTTTAGAATTCATTCTTGCTAACTTAACTGGTGTCAGATACCATCTATATATCATTTTCATTACATTTTCTCTTAAACTATTACATGCAGTGAAATTGATACCTTTTTGCCACAATCTCTCCCAGTCATCCATCATAATGTTATGACCCACATCTTTTGCCCAGTCTATCATTGTTGATTTGACCAATTCATCTTTCGTATGCCACTCTAGCAACAAGTTATACATCTTGGAAAGGTTTTTAGAGTTCGATTCGATCAGTTCTGTTTCCAGTTTAGATTTTTCTACTTGAAAACCAATTTTTTTATCTAATTTAAATGTTTCATGTACCTGGTGATATTGCAGCCAGTCTGGGACTTGACTTTTGACTTGATCATAACTTTTCAACTTAAACGAGTCCCCTTCCTGCTGCAATATGTCCATGTATCGTAACCAACTTGCAGACATATTTGGTCTCTTATAGGCCTTAGCCTCCACTGGTGATATCCATCTAGGAGTCTTTCTCTCCAGTAAGTCCTTGTATCTAATCCAGACCTGATACAAAGATTTCCTAATTATATGACTTTTAAAAGTTCTGTGGATTTTAGCTTTGTCATACCAAAGGTATGCATGCCAGCCAAACATGTTGTCGTGTCCTTCCAAGTCCAACGCATCTACATTCTTTAATTTAAACCAATCTTTCAACCAGCAAAAGGCCGCTGCTTCAAAATAAAGTCTTAAATCTGGCAGGGCAAAGCCTCCTCTCTCTTTAGAGTCTGTCAAAATCTTAAACTTAATTCTAGGCTTTTTGCCCTGCCATATAAACTTCGATAAGTCCCTTTGCCATGTCTTAAAACACTCCATTTTATCCAAAATCGGTATGGCTTGGAATAAAAACAGCATCCTTGGTAGGACATTCATTTTAATCGCTGCTATTCTTCCCATTAAGGATAGTTTCAGTCTTGTCCATATCTCCAGATCTTTCTTTATCTCTGTCCACAGTTTTTCATAGTTATCTTTGTACAGGTTAACATTTTTTGCTGTGAGATTGATACCTAGATATTTTACAGATTTAACAAAATTGAGGCCTGTGCCATCTTGTAATCTTTGTATCTGTTCTGCACTCATATTTTTACTTAAAACTTTGGTTTTCTGTTTATTTAATTTGAAGCCAGCTACGCGTCCAAATTGTTCGATTAATTCCAAGGCTTTGGGGACACTGCTTTCCGGTTCTTGTAGGGATAGCATCAAATCATCTGCAAAGGCGCGTAGTTTGTATTCTTTCTCTCCCACCCTAATTCCTTTTATTTGTTTCTCTTTTCGTAACATATTTAAAAGGACCTCCAGGACCGTAATAAATAATAAAGGGGAGATAGGGCACCCTTGTCTTGTTCCTTTTTCAACTTCAATTTCCTCCGATATCACACCATTTACTATTATTTTTGCTCTTTGTTCTGTATAAATGGCTTTGATACCATTTAAGAATCTTTCTCCAACTCCCATCTTTTCCAAATTCTTTTTCATAAACATCCAAGATACCTTGTCAAAGGCTTTCTCCGCATCAATAAACAATAGTGCTGCCTCTGTGTTTATGTTTCTTTCCAGTTTTTCTAAAATGTCCACAATAATTCTTGTGTTATTACTTATTTGTCTTCCTGGAAGGAAACCCGCTTGATCTTTATGTATATAGTCTTTCAGCACTCTTTTCAGTCTTGTAGCCATAACATTTGCAAAAATTTTATAGTCCACATTCAAAAGGGAAATTGGGCGATAATTTTTCATTAACGTTCTATCTGTATCTGGTTTTGGAATCAGTGTGATAAAGGCTTCTTTCCACGTCTCTGGTGCCCTATCTCCTTCCAGTATTTTATTGCAAATTTCTTTCAAAGGCTGCGAGAGCCAATCTTTTAGAGTCTTATAAAACTTTGCAGTTAGTCCATCCGGTCCTGGTGCCTTTCCTAGTTGCATGTTCTTAATTGCATCCTCAATCTCTTGGGTCGATATTGGGTGGTTGAGAGTTACTAATTTATCCTCTGGGACTTTTTGCAAGCTATTTTGTTGCAGAAATCGGTCTATCTCTTCTTCTTTTATCCTCTCCTCCTTGTACAGTTGCTTGTAAAATTTTTGAAAACACTTTCTGATTTCCTCCGGGTTCTCCACTATTTTTCCATTTACTACTAAATTGCCGATGACATTTGCCTTTTGTCTTTTCTTCAGTTGCCAAGCTAGTAGTTTTCCACATTTATTCGCAGATTCAAATGATCTTTGTTTCATCATTTTCAGTTTCCATTCTATATCTTGATTCATATTTTTAGCATACTGGGATTGCAAGTATTTAATTTCCTTTTGAATTCTTGAAGATTTGGGGTGACCTCTCAACTCTTTTTCTTTAACCTTAATTAGTTTCAACAGTCTTTCCATTTCAGCGTTTTGTAATTTTTTCTTTTTTGCTTTTTCACTTATGAGGAATCCTCTCATTACCGCTTTACTTGCATCCCAGGCAATTCTTTTTTCTACATCCGAGTTCCAATTGATTTGAAAGTACTCCTTCATCTTCTTCACAGCTCTTTCTACCAGCTTGGTGTCCCTCATCAACGCGTCATCCATTCTCCATCTGAAAGAACCCTTGGAAACCATTTTGAGTGTTACCTGTACAGGATTATGGTCCGAATAAGTCTTTGGGCCGATTTCCGCTTTTTGTATTTTCGATGCCAATTCATTCGATATCCAGATATAATCTATCCTCGACCATGACTGCTGAGATTCACTGAAGTAAGTTGCCTCAGTATCGGTGGGGTTTTTTAACCTCCAAGCATCCTCCAAGTTTAAATTGTTATCTTAAGTTGCCTGTACAAATCAAATCACAAGGACGATTCATAAAACAAAAAGTAATATCTCTGGAGCTTGTGTGGAAACATATAGGTGCACACCTGAACTGCTGTAATACCTGAGGCGAGTCCTCTGTTTGATTTAGCATTCTACCTCAAAAACTGGTAAATAACATAAATTGCCTTCGGAAAGATAAATCTTCTGATAGCTTTCATCTGCCTAATTATAGGTATTCTGCCTGCATTTAAAACACTTTTGTAAAGTACAGAACAGGTAACGTATCCATTTTAAATATTTAGAAACCATAGACTAAGCTTTGAAGATCTGCATGAGGTTACATAACCAGTCAATTGCAGAGTTAAGATGCTTTTCATTTTTAATTAGATATATGGGAAATAGGTGAGCCCACACAGCTCAGTCCCAAACTGGTTCTGCAAGCCACAATAATTATTTTTGTCCTAAATCCTAATTGTGACAGCTACATCTCAATAGGACATTTGAATTTCATTGAGAAAACATGTATTTTATAAGAAAACATCAGCCTCATATCAAGTGTGGCTTGGGAGTTCTATGAAACAAACTAACAAAAAAAAGGTGCAGTGTTGACATGCTCATTCAACCATCTTTTATTCAAAATGGCATCCAGTTATATCCAAACTCAGCTGAAAACCTGCTCCTTGATCTCAGGAACCATAATACAAAATTGGTTATGATATCTGAAGAGGTGTCCAAAGACAAAGCAATTTTCCAAAATATACAGTAGAAGTGAAAATATGATAGTTTGGAAACCTTAAAGGCAGAAGCCATAACATTTTTGCTTTTTAATCTCTAGTTCACTACTCTTGGTTTTGTGGTGTCATCAATCTGCAATTCCACCCTTGCTCCCTCCACCATTTTGCTGCAACCATTGTGAAGTTACCTTGGTCCATGAACCAGCTAAGTGAGACCAAGTCCTAATAGAACTCAATGGAACAATCAAGTCAAGACTAACATTAGTTGCTTTGAAGCCGCACAAATTATCTTCCACGTGCATACTTTAAAATGTAAAATCTTTTTACAGATCTACAGTAAGAGACAAAAGCAACACTTAAGTAATGGATGTAGTGAATCGGTTAATTTGTTAGATCACATATATTATGTTAGTCCCTATTATGCTACAGCATATCTGGTATTTTAATAAAGTACACTGTCGCGAGACAGATTATGGATGTCCTGTGTTTCAGGCAATAAATTATATTTCTCTGATACTATGCCAAGAGACACGTTCAGTATTATCCATAAAATGTCACCTGTTTGGAGATAATTTGATGTTTGCTTAAGCTGGTTAATTCATCAATTAAACTGACTGAGCAGGACAGTTAATCAACTAAAAATCATTAATCAGGTCAACCCCGTATTCAACGGACATCAGTATAATTATCAGCATAATCCACCAAAGCAAAGGTGGATTTAGTGTTTCAGTGATTTTACTTTTAAAACAAGGCTATCCATAATCCTTGCTCTAGCCATTTGCAAACTCAGCTGGCAGGACCAGAGCCACCATTTGTGCCAAAAAACAAACAAACAGGCATGTAGGAAACACCAAGTTTCCTATAAATCAGGCTTAGCATTATATATATCACAAGATAAATAGTGGCCTTGGGTTTTTCCCTCCTAATTATTTCTAATTAGTAATGATCATTTTAAAATAATTACTTAGCAGCAAAGTTGTTGGTTGCTTCTGACTTCTTTTCCAAAACACATTCCAAAATTAATGTGTACGAGATTCTTTTTTCCATTTCAATGGACTGAAAGGCAGCTCAATATAGCATTGGGGTGAGTTGTCTTAAGGTTTTCACCCATGATCTTCCACCCAAAGTGTTATATTTTGCCCGTAAACTGATGCAGTAGCAAAAGCTTCAAGCTATAAACCACTCCAGCAAATTATTCATTTCCATGGACTGCCTAGCAAGAAGAAACATAAATATTGGCATTATGTTAATATGAAAAGTGACTATTGTATAATGTGTCAGGAGCTTTGGTACAGTGGCTTCATTGTTATTCATTCATTGCCGGGCTGTTCGGTGTCCTCTGCAGCAGTTTCAGTTCAGCGCTTAAACACTGTGAAGTATTCCTTAAGTTAAAAAAAAAAAGGACCTTGCGTCCTCAACCCACTTGAATAGCAGAAAGCTATTTGTGAAGACTGCATGTCCTCTACTGATATTGGTTAGATGATGATCATCACTGTCACTGTGCAGATGGCCAGGGACATGCAGGGGATAAATATAGTGCCAAAGCCTTCGTATCATTACATTTTGCTATGGATTTGTCTGGCTTGATCATTGTGAATGAGACATTAGGGATCTAACTGAACAGTTTAATGGTTGCTTCCGGAAAGAGGCAACAACAGGTCTTAAATACAACAGTATTCTGTTAAGAATCTGTAAGAACCATTGTTCTCTCTCCTACTGCCTGAACCTATTGAGAGCTGACCCTCTTGACCCTTGGGCCTGACTTCCAGAAATCTATTATGGAGATGCCCTTAAAGATTCGAGTAAAACTATTATCCTAACATACCGCCTTTCTAGAGTAATATGAACTCAGTGCTATACATTGCCTACCAAGAATGTTTTATAAATGTGCTAGTGGGCTTCATGATTAGGTTTGACCAATGCTTTAGGGATGGAGGGGTTAAAGTTGTGGTGCCAGTACTCATATATTGATAAAAATGCTGTGGGTGCCGGAACAAAATGGCTGCCATAGGCAACCAAAATATAAAAATATAGATACTGGTAATGTCACACACAAATAGGCCTGGGTTTTACCTTTGCAGATTCATATTTCTTATTTATTTATGTATTGCATTTCTATACCATATTTCTGCCAAGGCTTCCAAGGTGGCTTATAATGGTAAAATACTAAAATAAACAAATGAAAACAAACGTAGAGTTGGTTCTGTGGTGAAGAGCAAGACAATCCAACCAAGGTTGTCTGTCCACCTCCCATCCTTTCCTCTTTCTTCCCACAGGCCAGGTGATTCATTAGCTCAGCTGTGGAGTGAGGGGACAGTCCAGCATTGCCTCCTTCCCTCACTCTGAAGCATCATCTTTTGTGTGCTGGCTTGCTTGCTATGTTGCTGTCTTCAGCTGTCCTTCATTCAGCATTTTACCTTCCTCTGGATCCTTCCTTCGAGAGCCAGTGTGGTGTAGTGGTTAAGAGCGGTAGACTCGTTATCTGGGGAACCGGGTTCGCATCTCCGCTCCTCCACATGCAGCTGCTGGGTGACCGTGGGCTAGTCACACTTCTCTGAAGTCTCTCAGCCCCACTCACCTCACAGAGTGTTTGTTGTGGGGGAGGAAGGGAAAGGAGAATGTTAGCCGCTTTGAGACTCCTTCGGGTAGTGAAAAGCGGGGTATCAAATCCAAACTCTTCTTCTTCTTCTTCTTCTTCTTCTTCTTCTTCTTCTTCTTCTTCTTCTTCTTCCTCTTCTTTGGGAATCTGTAGGAGGGGACTTGTGAAGAACGTCTTGCACAAGGGACTCCAAAACGATCCAAGAATGAAAGAGTCTGGATAGCTCAGCTGGTTAGAGCATAGTACTACCGGTAATAGTGCCAAGGTTGCAAGTTCTATCCCCATATGGGACAGCTGCATATCCGGGCATTGCAGGGGGCTGGAAAAAGGGTCTGAATCTTAAAAGGGAAATGCTTAAGAGGCAGAGTTTTGTCTGGAGGTTAAAAACAGTTATTTGTGATGGAGAAATGCATCTACAATATGTGAAGAGAAAGAGAGAGATTTGTCTGGCTTGACTCTGAACAGTCCTGACAAAGAAAACATTATTCTCAGTGCACAATTCACCTACAGAGATGGTGTCTCTGAGGCAATTACTTTGCAGGTATGTACATATGTGGGAAACAGCCATTCTTAGTTTGAAATTAAATAGAGTCACAGGACCAGATTAAAAAAGGCACCGTTCATGCAATTCTCCCATTTATTCGCTTAATGGTTTTAAAAAAAAATAGAAGTGAGCTTGGTGGCAAGAGGTACAAAAGTCCACTGGTAGGTACAAAAGTCCATTGCCCTTTTGAAAGCTGGTAGCCAGCGGAGCTCAGACCTAAATTTGTTGCATGTAAAACATCAGTGCAAGTCTTGGGCAGTGACCCTAGCTCCCTAAAGATGACAGACAATTTACCAGAAGAGCATTCTGGCAGCAGCTATCTCAGGAACCCCAAAGACAGAGTTGCGCCACTGCAGCAGTAGCCTAGTTTTAAAAGAATGTATTCTAGAGAAACTTGGTGCTCTCCAACAATCTTCTTCCTTGCTGAGAAGTGTGGGACAATATTGCAGTCAAGCCAACAATTCATATTTTACCAGATAGGCACATGAAAGGGTTGAAGCTCACAGAGCTTTCCTGTAAAATTCACAAACGAGAACTCTGTGAGATCACTTCCTTTGTCTGCCATGCCAGGAAGCTGTAACACTACGTACTTCCTTCCTGCCTGGGCATCTCCCTCTTTCCTCATCATGTCTCCAAACTGACCACACGTGTATGTCTGAGCTACACAGATCAGACACCATTTTGAACTTAAATTCTGTACTTTTGTAACTTTGCTAGTCGTTATAAACCTGCCTTCATTTTGCCACTGTAACTGCTGCTCAAGACCTAGAATATGTAATTAAATACTACTTTTACTTCTTCACAAAACATGTATGATTGTTATTTTGAAGAGGAAGGAAAGGGAAAATCCAGTCTGCCTTAAAGCATCGTGGATTGTTGTTTCTAGAAACTTAGCTTCCAAGTTTAAAGCTGCAAAGGGTGGTGCTCATTTAGATAACTACATAATATATCCTCTCCTAGTGCCTAAATCCATTCCCAAAAAGAAGCTTATTAATGGCAACCCATCTGTCTGGCTTGTCCTCCTCATCTGATCATCCCGATATGCACAGCTTCAGGGGTTTTGGTGCCCTCTCCTAACATTTCACCCAAGCAAAAGAGGAAATCAAACAGGTTGGGAGAGTGGCCTCTGTGAAGCAAGTCTGCACCCTAAATTCCTTCCCAGAACCCTCAGCAACACTGGTTTCCCAGCAGACATTCAGGAGTTCCTTTGTCGGCGAGTCACAAGAAGCTGTCTTATGCCAGTCAAACTGCTGGTCCACCTAGCTCGCCATTGTCTACGACTGGGATGACCTCACCAGGACCCAGGCTTACATGTTATTGCCAGGGAATGAACCCATCATCTCCCGCACACAACGCAGGCGCTATACCACTGAGCGATGACCACTTCCTCTAAAGTGGAAAGAATTCTATGAGGCCAGGAAGTCTGAAAACCACTGCGGTAGTAGAGTGTGCAGTCTGGGTCTTCTTCTGCAACTGAATTGCACTGTTTCCTACTAGAGTTCATGCAGCCGAATGAGTTATCCTTGAGAGAGGCGGGGGCAATATCTATGTACAAAGCATCTCTTCCAGATCAGTCCCAAGGGAACAAGTTGGAAAGTCATACTTTCCCATTTCAAAATAATAAGCACTGAGTCATGGGCTGCTATATGAGAGAAAATGAGATTACAAAGATTACTCTATTTTAAGATTTCAGCCACGTTGGTGATTCATGCTTTGCCTCATGTTTTTGCATTATGCTCCTGTCCATTTCTTTGAACAGTGCATTTTCTGCATTTTTGAAAACCTGTTCTCTAAGACAACATATGTAACAATGAGGTGTTGTCATTGGAATCAATTTTTTATCATTCACTGGCACAGAACTACCTTTAAAAGTCGGTTACTAAATGCATGTTCTTATTCTTATGATAAGCAGGCCAGAGTTTCTCCAGGGATCTGAACTATTTTAAAGCCTGTATTATATTCTAAACATTCTGCAAAATCTCTGCATTTTTGAATATAGCGCAGCAGTAAATGTAAAAAGGGTTTTCTTTTCTCCTCTATAGTTTTTATACATATGCATATCCCATGGGGTTCTCTCCCCATTCATGCTGTCCTTTCTGAAGATAGTATTTTGAAGTAGTAGCTGAAATTTAATATTGTGTGTGTGTGTGTGTGTGTGTGTGTGTTTAAAAAAAACTTAGGCATGATTCATTTAGTCACAGCAAGCCAGCACAAAGTACTCAGGAGCACTAAAATTAATATAGGTGAATAGAAAGAGAACCTTCCCAAGTGTTGCCAAACATTTTGGTTTTCGAACGCCGAAAACCCAGAAATAAATGCTTCCATTTTTGAACGCGCCTCAGAAGTCGAATAGCTTGTGTTGTGCCGTAGCCGAGGAGCCTCCCTCCAGAGGGCAATGAGGACAATTAAAAAGAACAATTAAAAAGGTGGAATGATTTGTAGACAGTCCAGTATAAATCCATCACTAATGAACTATTATATGTTGCAGAATACACCCACAGAAACATGTCTGAAGGAACCCTTAAACTCTCAAATCCTGTCTTTGTGGGCGATTCCCCTGTATTTGTCACATTGATTAATATTCAAAAGTCCTACTATTATAGATAAGAGGATGGTTAAGAAACAAAACAAAAATTCCATGGCGAAAATAAGCAGAGGAAGACATGTAAAGGATGCTATCTTCTCAAGAATCATCACTTCAGATAATATGCCAGTGTTTCCCCCTGCATCTTTTATTTGCTTGGAACGCGTCAAATTATTATTTTAAAAACATACTGCTGTGAGATATGTTCTGTGACTGCAAATCCAGTTTTAAGACATTTCACAACATGTCAGAATATGTGGGCTATTTGCAGGGAATTACAGCATAACTCAAAACGAAAATGGAAAAATGGAGAGGCAAAAAGTTCTGCCTTCAGATCTTTTCTTAATGAATAGACATTTATACAGCTTATGGGTGAATTATGAAGTTGGGGAGAAATTCAATTTTGGTCGTTTTTACATCTCATTTGCTGCCTTGACACCTAATCTATTCCATTCTTCAGAAGCCCAATGTGCAGAGTGTGTGTGTTGTGTGTGTGTGTGTGTGTGTGTGTGCCCTGCATTTAATAGCTGCATTGCCTTTATTGCTGGTTTGGGAAATACTTCCCTAATGGAATATTTATCCATTATAAACATAGCATGACCTTTGTGCTCAGAAGTATACTGTTTTCATTTAATTTTTCTCCTCCTAGTTGCTACCTTTAGGATCATAAACATACATCTATTCAGACAGACAGACAGCTCTGTATACTTTGCAGGGGTGGCACAAAGGAGATGGCTGCGCAAGGCAGGTGTACAAGTACAAATATGCTAAGACTAGAAATGTTCCAAACTCTGGACTAGCACAACCATAGAAGGATATACAGCCCCTTGTAATATGTGCAACAACCACCCCCATCCTAGTGATGGAATATGGAAATTTCAACTTCACTTAGGCTGGGTACACACCATGGGCATAGGCAGAGGGTGCAGCTGCCCCCCCATCAAGTAAAAAAACCAAAAACTAACTGCCCAATTGCATTGCAGATAACTCGGTTCTGCCCCCCATCTAACATAAAGCCTGCCCCCGCTAAAATAAATCCTAGCTATGCCCATGGGACATACCATACATTTAAAGTCATGGTCGGAGTAGGGCTGTCAACTATCCAAAAGAAAATGCATCTCCAGGTTGCTCCTGGGCATTTAAGAGAGATTTGAGTATGCAGAAATAAGCAGTTGAAGCTTTTCACAGCACAGCTCAGTGGATAAAGGCGCTTTCCCATTAATTCCAAAGTTGCAGGATCAAGACCCATGGGAGATGCTTTTCTTTGAAGGGCTGTTATTCAGTAGTATGGCACATACTTTGCATGCAAAAAAAGGTTCCAGGTAAAATTCCTGGCATCTTCACCATCACCTCCAGGTAGGGCTGGGAGACACCGCTGTCTGAAACCCTGGGAAACTGCTGCCACGCAGTGCAGACAGTACTGAGCTAGATGGACCAGTGGTGCGACTCAGCTCCCTGTGATCCTAAAATAGCATTATAAAGGAGCTTCCCATTTTCCTACTGGCTACGTGCTACTTATCAAACTGAATTATAGGGGCCAGTCTAAAATATCATAGAACTGAAGAGTTGGAAGGGACTCTAAGGGTCAATCTAGTCCAAACCCCTGCAATGCAGGAATCAAACCTAAATCATACATGGCAGATAGCTATCCAACCTCTGCTTAAAACCCTCCAAGGAAGGTGAATCTACCACTCTCCCATGGAGTGTGTCCCACTGCCAAACTGCTCTTACTGTCAGAAAATTCTTCCTGGTGTTTAGTCAGGAATCTCCTTTCTTGTAACTTGAAGCCATTGGTTTGGGTCCTACCCTATGGAGCAAGATCAAACAAGCATTGCTTCATCGTCTTTTAGATATTTGAAGATGGCTATCATATCTCCTCTCAGTCTCCCCTTTACTAGGTTAAACAAGTCCAAGAGATACAGTACCCAAATTTAATTTGCACACTCATACTGGCCCGGTAGTTTCAACATTAATATTTTCCTCAGCTCCCAGATGTGACGTTCAAACCCTCCTGTTAAAGAGTAAACTATCCCTTTCTCATTTTGCTGGCACTAAATAGCATTTCCAGTTCTGTGCGCTATGTAGTGTATTCTTGCAAAGGCACACAGAAAGTTTCCATGCCGTGGAAAATTGGCATGGCTGCCTTGTTTACAACCAAAGTAACAATTCTGAAATGCACACGTACAGACACAAGAAACCGCACCATGGCTCTATAATTATACACCTAACTGCTCATTTCTTGGTGGAGGGAGGAGATTGGAGTGGAGTGGGGAAACAATACCCAATTAATCATGCCTAGCCACCTTCATGTAAACAGCGGAGTGGGGTGTTGAGTCTTGAATTGTGCTGCTTTCATGTGCTATTCTGTTTGCACAGGGCTGTGTGAGTGTGTCAGGGCTTATTCCCCAAATCTGTTCCCTGATAGGAATGTACCAGTCTGCCTTAAACTGAGTGAATCCATTGATCCATCTACCTCAATTCTGTCTACACTGAGTTGCAGGATTCTGCAGACCCTCCAAGTGTCCCTATTTTCCAGGGACAGTTCCGGATTGATAGAAGCCATCCCGGTTTCTGATTTCATCCTGGAATGACCTGCTTTTCTTTAGGACATTCCTATTTTCACTGGAGTACATGGTAGGATGTCCCTGTTTTCATCAGAGAAATGTTGGAGGCTATGGACCAGGGTTTGTCCCGGCCCTACCTGGAAATGCCAGCGACTGAACCTGGGACCTCCAGCACTGAGCCACTGTGATATGGCAGCCACTGTGCACGTTGACCGCCGTGTGCCAAGATGTCTGTATCAAAGCCAGCTCCATTGGATTGCTCTCGAGAAAACAGTTTTTCAAGCGTTTGTGGCGTTCACACAAAAAAGCTAATCCATTCTGAGGTCTGTGCATTTCCCTCGAGTTCTTAACTTCACTGCATTCTCCAAATACAAGATGGCTAAACGTGTTTACTGCAAACTCAGAGCAGTGTTTTGTTTTTAAATTATCTATCCTCAGTAGATATGATTTCAGTGGATCATTCAGTGATAGATTGATTTTATTTCTGTTTCAAAGGTCAGAGGCCAATTATGAAGCCGCTGAAAGAAGGCAATCAGGCAGCTATGACGTTCTCAGAAGATCCCCAGCAGAATTACACATTGGCATCATTCTTGTGGTTGTTCTATTAAGCAATGACCTTCAAGAGGATTAAGTCAGTTTTGAGGCTAGATATATGTAGGCACTTGTTGTTGCTGATGATCTAATGCACCAATTGCTGGGGTGGATGGGTGGGTGGGAATCACACCCTTCATAATTTATTTTCAGGCAGTGATGGGAACCTGGGGACCTCAATATGTTGTTGGATTCCAACTCCCATCAGCCCCAGCCAACACAGTCAATTGATAGTGATGATAGGATTTGTAGTCCAACAGCATCTGTAGGAACACAGGTTAGTCATCCCTAAAAGGCTCAGACAATTTTGTACTCGTCAAAATATGTAGGCTTGCTTACAGTGCACAAGAAGCTCCCATTCATGAAGAACTCGGGTTATCTAGACCCTTTCATTTCAGGGAGCTTGCAGAATTGGTTTTCCCTAAGTTCTGCTTCTGACTTCTAGGAACTATAAATCTGCAAAGAGAGAGAGAAGTGCAGCCAAGAGGTCATGTTAAATATCAATGTTTTTAGTACGTTCTGCAAGATCTGATTATTTCTTTGACTATGGTTTTCTGTGACTGCTCAATGAAAGATTGGGTTCACTTTCAAAAGTAATGGGATACATTTATATAATTAATATTTTTAAATGGCTAGGTTTTCAAACAAAATCTCTCTTTTTAAAAAAATAAATGCTTTAGGCCAATAGCACCTGCAATGAATATTTTCATGTTTTTTTATACACCTCTGGGCCAATCTTATATATATATATATGTCTATTCAGAAGTAAGTTCTATTGAGTAATCCTCAGTGAGGCTTACTCCCAGGTGAGTATAGGACTGCAGTATAGACCTCCACCCAGTGCATTTTACAGATTATAAGCACTTACAGAGAAACCCAAACCATCTCTTCTCAGAAGTAAGTCCTGTTGAGTTCAGTGGGACTTACTTCCAGGCAGGCCTGTGTAGAGCTTGCCTGAGACCTGTCGTGGGAGCCTTGTTAGAATAAAGTTATAAACTCAAAACAAAAACACAGGTGGTCCCTGGTGGGGGCCCTCAGCCAGCTTAGCCTTTCAAGGTCTGGGGCTGCCCCCTGCCCACTCCCAGGTAACCGGGGTTAGAATTGCAACCAGAGTTGCCCTTTTGAAAGCCTTTCCATTTGACCCAGTGGCTTTCTATAATTCTCTTGTTAGTATGATGATACATTTCTACTTTTTCATAGATTAGATTAGTCATTTAAATTGAAATCAATAGCATTAGGAGGCAATATCAATTTCAGCCCTGTGCTGCTATTTCTTTAGACTATGTTTTCCAGTTAATTCCAGGACTAATTAATTACAGCAGCCATCGATTGTACAGATGCCTTGCTCGTTGCATCTGCATATGCGACCAAGGTTATTCACGGACTGTTGACAAGAGAGCAAAAACAGCCCCAACAGCTTTTGTCTCAGAAATGATATAGGAGAAATGCCTGAATTGCCGCCACCCCTTTTTTAGTTATAAGAGGGTTACTGAAAAACAAAACAAAAAACAAGTCTGTGCAGTAAACAGACCTGCAAGACATCATGATTTGAGCCAGAGTCCCTTGCTGTTTTCCTCTCCAGGTCATGAAAGACCATCTGCTAAGGACCAAAGTTTTCTTTTAATGTAGCAGATATTTCAGGTAGAGTTCCCGATGCATATATGAAGCTAATGCAACCACCCGTATTGCCCTAAATGTGGCGCTGGAATCGTTGTACTGGATTCCACTAGTGTAACAAGTTGTTAGTTGTTAACTCGTGTGACTGCCATTGTGGCCCATGCTCAGTGTGTGTAAAGGTAAAAAGGTAAAAGTACCCCTGACCGTAAGGTCCAGTCGCAGACGACTCTGAGGTTGTGACGCTCATCTCACTATATAGGCCGAGGGAGCCGACATTTGTCCACAGACAGCTTCTGAGTCATGTGGCCAGCATGACTAAGCCGCTTCTGGCGAACCAGAGCAGCACACAGAAACTCCGTTTACCTTCCCGCCAGAGTGGTACCTATTTATCTACTTGCACTTTGACGTGCTTTCAAACTGCTAGGTGGGCAGGAGCTGGGACAGAGCAACGGGAGCTCACCCCGTCGCAGGGATTCGAACCACCTACCTTCTGATCAGCAAGCCCTAGGCTCAGTTGTTTAGACCACAGCGCCATGTGCAATTAAACAGCCATTTTAAAAAACAGACCTTAAAAACCTCAGGACTTTATTCTCACAAGAAAAAAGAGCTGGAAAAGACTGCCCCTGGAACTTCCTTCCCTTTGGAAAACTGGATAACAGCAGAATAGCATAGCATTAACATTTTGGCATCATCAAGATCTGTTGTGATGAGCCCGCAGCAGGTTTTTATTCTGATGCTTCCTCTGTAGTGCTACATAGCCAGATGAAAGGAGGAGAACCTGTTGTTATTGACTCCACCTCTTATTTAGCTTTTGATCACGCTTGAGTACTTGGAAAGGGGGGGGGGAAGCCAATTTATGCTGATTTCAAAAAACTTCTGCTAATTTGAGATGCTCTAGCAGAGAAGGATCCCAGGTGAAATCTAGAGATGGAGGGCTGGTGTGCATCAATGTTATTCACGACATCAGTTCAATGCCCCACGTTAACACAGGACAGGGCACGAAGCATTTCCAAGCCAGTTTCAGCTGCTGAGCAAAGTATAGTGGCAATGGTGAAAAGTCATGTGTTGAGCGGCACTTATGGCGACGGCTTGAAAAGGGGCTCAGTGTGATGGTGTGGGAAACATAGTATGATCCTTACATTCTCTAATTTCAGCAAATCTGAACGGCAAGATGGCACATAAAAGGAGCATCAATCTGAAACTTGAATGATTGCATAAATAGAGCACACTACTAAGCTTTGGGACGCTGGTGGTGCTGTGGGTTAAACCTAGGGCTTGCTGATCAGAAGGTCGGCAGTTTGAATCCCCATGATGGGGTGAGCTCCCGTTGCTCGGTCCCTGCTCCTGCCCACCTAGCAGTTCAAAAGCACGTCAAAGTGCAAGTAGATAAATAGGTACCGCTCCGGCGGGAAGGTAAACGGCGTTTCCGTGTGCTGCTCTGGTTCACCAGAAGCGGCTTTGTCATGCTGGCCACATGACCTGGAAGCTGTACGCCGGCTCCCTCAGCCATTAACGCGAGATGAGTGCCACAACCCCAGAGTCAGATATGACTGGACCTAATGGTCAGGGGTCCCTTTACCTTTACCTTATTAGGTAAGCTTTATTGTAAGTCAAACCTCAGTTCTCAAATGGCTCCGTCTTTGAACATTTCAGTTCCCAGACACTGAAAACCCAGAAGCAGTGCTTTTTTTTCTGGGGGTGATGCAGGGTGTACGCATACCCCTAAACATTTTGTGAATCTAAGTTTGGCTCCATTGAGGGGCAGTATTTCAATATGAGTAGGAAAATGAGAGTACCCCTAAACATTTTTTTAAAGGAAAAAAAAACACTGTCTGGAAGTAAATGCTCTGGTTTCAAATGTTCCTCAGAACTCGAACGTCCAACGTGGCTTCTGCTTGAGTGCAAGAAGCTCTTGCAACCTATCGGAAGCCGTGCCTCAGCTGTCAAACGTTTTGGAAGTTGGACGGTCTTCCGGAATGGATTACATTCGACTACCAAGGCTAAAATATCACACTTGTCACCTGAGAGGGCACACACACAGGGAGATCGATCATCATTTATGTTATCAGCTTTTGCTTTTTGTAAAGGAAGATGTATTTAGATCAGTCTTCACAGCCAGTGGAAAACGAAACAGCCTTCAGGACCGGTTAGTTCTTGTGCAATGTTTACAGTTATTGTTGCCTACAGTCTGGAATAAAAATGGGAACTTCACAATGTTGTTTATTTGCAGGACCATAGGAAAACTCATTTCGGTTAACCAGAGCCCACAACTCCATAGTTACTGCTGAATCCCAGTTCTGCTTCGACTTCCTTCATTTTTATCAGTGGCATGTGCTGTTTTTTTAATCAACACTGTTCCATGGAACTTCTATAAATTGAGGTCTTCTAAAAGAAACTGTGGTTTAATTATGAGCTTTACCCACAAGGCAAAGAAAGAATAAGAATCATGATTGAATGAGGAAGTGATTCTTAACTTCATTGTTGGATAGGGAAGCTGGCTTGAGCTATTGCATAGTTCTTTCAGTTAAAGCGATGACAAAGCTAAATCAATGAACACCAGTCATGTGCTACTTTTCTCTCCCTGTCATGCACTGGTTTGGCATGAAGCTCCTGACTTATATCATGCCCAAACCCCCCCATTTCTAAACTGGGAAATTTTGCCTTCCCTTTCCCTCCCTGTTTCTAAACTGGGGAACTCTGGCTTAATGTTGATGAATAACTCACAAAATAGCCACATTCTGTCTTATTTTCATGGTTTTTTTTTAAATCCAACATTGAGCCAGAATTACCTGGTTTGGACATAACAGGGAACTCTAGCTTAATACAACCAGTGCGCAGTTGGAATCGGTGGAATAAGGGAGGTGCACTCAGCCTTAAGCGTGGTGTAGTGGTTAAGAGCGGTAGACTCATTATCTGGGGAACCGGGTTCGCGTCCCCGCTCCTCCACATGCAGTTGCTGGGTGACCTTGGGCCAGTCACACTTCTCTGAAGTCTCTCAGCCCCACTCACCTCACAGAGTGTTTGTTGTGGGGGAGGAAGGGAAAGGAGAATGTGAGCCGCTTTGAGACTCCTTCGGGTAGTGAAAAGCGGGATATCAAATCCAAACTCTTCTCTTCTTCTCTTCTTAATGCTCGTTTCTGGCTCTATAAACCGTGGTTTGTGAAGGCTTTAATGATCATCTGAACTAAGACACAATCTGGCCAGCTGTGCCTGTGTCCCAACCACCCCAGGCATTTCTATTTTTATGATAGTCTATATACAAAAGGATTCAGTCTTAACACTTGCTCAAAGAGTTAACCATTTCAGAACTTCTTAATGTTATTTATGTGCAGTGTATTACTCTGTGAAACCATTTTTAGCCCGCATTTAATATTTCTGCAACAAAGTAGATCATGGGGTCCAAGAAACATCATGAACACATGGTGACAGTCAAACTTGAGTCATATTCAGATTAGACAGATTAGAATAAAGGGACTTGATTTCAGTGGATCTACCCAGAGCATGATTAATGAATATATCAGGGCTGATCACGCACAGCATGATATTTCCTTAGGAGAAAGCCTCACTAAATTCAATGGTGCATATTTCCGAGTAATTTCAGCAGACTTTGAACTTAGGCGATCCATGAAAGGATGTTTCAAATTCCATGTATGGAGCCAGCCATAATACTATGTCAAGGTATTCATGTACACATGGATTTGGCAGTGCTCGCCATTCTACCTCATTTTTAAAATAAAACCTCTCAGGAGCACGGGTGTTACGATGGTGAAAACTAGACATGAGCATAGAGCTACTATCCACAAATCACTCCTTGTATACTGTCTCGGCTATCATGTGGAGTGATTTCATGTAAATGGGCCCCGAGTTACGTAGATCCACGTTTACGTTTAGTTTTCCCACCCTTTCCTCGAGATTACTGGTGAGGAAGATGAGGTGCTATTAATAAAAGAATTTATTGTAACAGAATCTAAATTTGTGTATCTCAGCTTACATCGGGATGTTAAAAGCACCTTCTGATCATTTTGCTGCCTTCAGGACAGGAACGCGAAAGCATTCCCAAGTCCTGATATCATTCCTCTCTCAAGTCCGTTTTTAGTAAATGTCACTGACAATTCAATAGTCATGCAGTAAGTGAGAAGAGCAGCTATGTTAGTTTCAGGCTGAATTAGAAACATTGCCAAGGATACACAAGTGACTCAGTGGTAACTAATTAAAGCATTTTGGGTATGTTTTGACCAGTGCATTCTGTAGTGGTGAATTATACATATGAACTCAAGGGTATGAGCCAGCCAAAAGCATTTTGAAATCATTTTAATTTCCATGGGGGGAAGGTATTTACAATTTGATTCTTATGTCACCCAGCTGTGCACAGGAATGAGGTGTGTTTATTTATTATTATTATTATTATTATTATTATTATTATTATTCAGCCACTAAGAATTAAAAGTGCTCAGTGTCACCCTAAGGCTACAGTCGTGAACACACTTTCTTGAAAGTCTCAGTGAGCACAGTGGAACTATTTATTTATTTATTTATTAAATTTGTAAACATGCACAAAAGGGCTGTGACTGTTTGCAACATAAATATTTTAACATGGAAAGGGAGGGGAAGGGAAGAAAAGTTCATTCACGATTTCACAATTACATGTAAGAGAGTCTAAGAATGGCTTGTGCAAATGTGAACAGCGTGTGCGCTGTATTCATCTAAATTAAACAATTAAAATGTTCTTTTTGGCCGTCTTTAGGAAAGAACTACAGTAGTTGAATTTGCTAAGAGTTATTCGCAAGTATAACTCTTGCGAATAGAATTGTCGTCTTTAAATCTCAATCCTAGGAGCTCACTTTGAGATAAGTGTGCAGCACACAGGTTGTAGCTTTACCCAACTCACTTACTTACCTGGCTATCGGAATCATTAAACTTAGTAAGATGTATTTTCGAGTAAGCATACATACTGCAGCATTTCAAGAAAATGTGAGAACCTTGTGTACAGAGAGCAATGAGCTTGCTAATTAACCTTTGTCCTGCGTATCAGATTTCCTCGCTGACTCTATACCAGGACAAAAGGAAAATTGAGATTCACAGTGGATCGCAAGCTAATTTCACATTGACCTCTCACTTAATACCTACTGATGACTGGGATTATTGCTGAACATGCCAGACCTTGGTTTGACTAGTGAGGCAACTGCTAAAGTTTTGAGCAAAAACTCATCTTCAGAATCACTTAACATAGCATAGTTATGCCTTAACTTTAAGAGAGCTTGACTATGTCATTTTTGTTTGAAAACTCTGAACACACTGGGAGATTTAGTTAAGCAGACCATGCACGAGTATAGGCACCCCAGTTACGTTCTATACCTCCATTCAATTTTAGACTCCAGATACTGAAAATCCTTGTTCTGATGATGCAAAAGCTAATCTAGTTGGTGCTCCACTTCCCCAAAAGAATCAAGTCTGCAGCTTGGGAGTACTTTGAATGCTCAAATTACAGCCTTAGTACAAAGCATTTTTTTTTAAACCAACTTATGTTGGATTGCTAGCTGTGGACAGAGTCTTACCAGTCATTCATGCCTTGGTATAATTGAGAACTGATTGCTGCAATGTGCTGCATATAGGGCTTCCCTGGAAAACTATTCGGAAACTGCAGATAGAGCAGAAAATGATGGCCAGATTTTTTTTTCTTCCGATCCTGACTGCTCAGAACACACACTGCCAGTACAGAAATATGTTTTTCACTGGCTTCCAATTCATGAGTGAAGGCGATTCATGGTGCTAGTGTCCATCTACAAAACTACAGTTTGGGATCAGGTTAAATAATGGTGCCTTTTCCCCACATGAACCTACCTGTTCACCATGATCTGGTTCAGAGGTCTTGCTCCAGGTTCTGCCAGCTGGAGAACCAAAGTGGGTAGCAACCAGAGACATTGCCACTTGTAGTTCAACCCCCAAAATGAATTAATTTTATTTTGCTGGCCTGTTTTATTTCACTGCTTTAGGTTGCAATGCTATGCTCATCTACCTGGGATTAAACCACGTTGAACAAAGTTTATTATTATTATTATTGAATTTATTTAATGCCCTATACCTGGAGGTCTCAGGGCAGTTCACAGAACAAAATCAAAATATAAAACCACAAAACATATAATCAAAATAAAAACAGCCCAATAACCCCCCCCCCAAAAAACCACATTGTAAAAGGGCATAGGATGAAGCTGTACTTACTCATGAGTAAACAAAGACTTGTGCTGTTCCACCCTGTTCTTGGTGTTTAATGCTGCTTTTAGTGTTTATTGCTGCTGTCTACAATGCAGTTAACATTTGTATATTTTATTTAACCTGTTTTATTATTTGTTAGTGGCCTTTGCCAGACAGCCCTAAAAGATTAATTCTATCAAATGAAGACATAATTAATCCCACCAGGTAATAAAAGGCATTGAACCAACGAAACGCATTAACATTTGTGGATTTTCTAATATTAACAATTCAGCCCGGTATTGGCGCTGCAACTGTTTTGCACTCTTTAGACATCTATTATCTTTGACACAGGTAGTTTTCCTGCCCTCCAGAGTGAAGGCGGTGCTTCCAGAGTGACATCACGACCTTGTCCAATCAGCCTCTTCGGAGGCGGTGACGCTGAGCCCGAAAGTTCCCTTCTCTGGGGTGCTCTTCTGGGAATGGTAACATTGGCCGGTTTCCTTTCTATTTTTTAGTTGGCGGTGCAAGTGTAGCATCGCGCTGGCAGAGAATCCGGTGTCTTCGAAACCGCCTCCTGTTTCTTTCTGGATCTATGGCTCCCACCAACGCCTAGCAAAAACAAGCAACACCAGAAGCACTTTCCCAGTCCACGGTGCTGTTTTTTTGTTTTCCACCCCCAAACGAGCACCTTAAAATAGAGAGGGTGAGAATCACACAGCAAACCGTGGGCGCGGATCTGAGCTCTCCATTTGCGCGCGTCCCGAGTCACATGTTAACGGTTTCGACTCTCTCTCTCTCTTCCCCGGATTTATAGCTAATCCAGAAAGTTCGCGGTCTGGAATCGGGATAGGATTGGCAGGGAAGGCCAGATTTACAAGCCGCTCCACGGCCATTGCTCCGGGCCTTTTAAGAAACAAATAAATCGAGGGGCAACCTTATCCAACGGGTGAGGGCGCAAAAATTAAAATACTGTACATGCACACGTGTATATAAGTTGATGGCTGAAAAGTGCCCCCCCCGCCAAATCTGGCAGAGGTAGGTTCCCCCCACCTCCCTAATGTTTCCACAGGGTTAGGGGGCACCTAAGTCCCACGCAAGGACCGGGCTGCTTTTCTATGCGGTCCCGGGGCTTAGCGCCCATTCCGACCCTCCACGCGCGCTCTCTGTCTCTCCCTTCTCCAGAAGTCCCGGAGAGAAAAATAAAGAGTTTGAATCTCGGGGGTACAGTGTTCCTGTCATCATCACCACAACCACCACCATCATAACCAAACCGAGAGTGCGCGATGCTGCTGCAGACCGAGAGCAAGAAGAAGAAAAAAAGTCCCTCCCAAAATTAGAGAGGCGCGTAGGTGTGAGAAGACAAGGGGAGAGCGAGAGAGAGAGGCTGCGGTTCTTGCATCGGCTGCTCCAAAAATAAAAAAAAATCGTGTCCCGTCCCTCCCTCCCCCCCCCCCCGCGCTCGGGGAGGGGAGGAAGAGCAGGAATTAAAAAAAGAAAAGAGGGAGCGGGGTGGGGTGGGGGGTTGTTGCAGCAGCAGCAGCAGGAAGAGAAGGAGATCCTCCCAGGAGACGGAAAAGGAAAGCAGGGGAGAGGAGGGCTGCTCTCCTCCTCCCCGCCCTACGCGATCCCGGCGGCAGCAGGAAGGGAAGGGGCGGCCAGGGGAGGAAGGAGGAGGAAAAGGAAAAGAGAGAGAGGAGGGAGAGGGAGGGAGGGAGCTGCCTGCCTGCCTGGGCAGAGGGGGAGGGGCCCGTCGCTGCTGCTGCTGCCGCCGAGGCTGGGCTGAGCGGCGGCAGGAGCGCTGGGGCCTTGGACACGTCGAGCCGCGGGAGGAAGGGGGAGAGGAGCCCGGGAGGGGAGCGCGGAAACGCCGGCGGCCCCAGAGCGCCTGGCTCGCTGGGCGAAGGAGAAGGAGCCCCCCGAGCAGAGCGAGCCGCGCACGGGGTAAAGCGGGGAGAGAAAGAGGAGCAGCCGCCGCCGAGACAAAGAGCGGAGCCCGCCGGGGAGAGCAGCCTTCTCCTTTCCGCCTCCTCCTCCTGCCATTATTAATCCTCCGCCCGCGCGCCTGGCCCGGGGAGCCCCGACGCGCCCGGAGGAGTGGACCACCGGCGGGTCTCCCCTTCCTCCCGCCAGCCAGGTAAGGCGAGAGAGAGAAAGAGAGAGAGAGAGAGAGCAAGAATATCACGAGCCGCCATAAACTTGGAGGAGTTGAGGGGGGCGGGCTCGGGGGTTAGAAGCCCCTCCGGGGACCCCACCTCTCCGCGCCCGTCCCGTGTCCGCGGGGCCTAGCCGGCGCGCCCCGTTGGAGATGCGGGGAGGGCGCACGGAGAGAAGGGAGCCTGGTTGAGGACGGGCTGCCTCCGCCCTTCTTCTTCTTCTCCCTTCGGTCTCTCTCCTGCGCCGGGTTTTGCGACGGCGGGGTGGGGGGTGGGAGAGGAAGAGAGAGGCGGGTTTTTTATTTTTAAAAAAATAAAGATTAAACATTTTTAAATCGCCCCCCCCCACCCTCTGATTTATATATCACATAAATCAAGGGGTCGTGACGGAGAGGGAGGGACTTTTTTGGGGGGTGGGGAAGCAGCTGCCTTCGCCTGCCCCCGCCCTCGGAACTATGGACGACTATTGTGGAATCCGGGTGAGAAATGGAAAAGGGTGCGTTTGGGAATATGGGTTTTATTTCCACCCATGGGGGGTGGGAAAGGGGAGTGGGGAGGCAAGCTCAGGCATCTCGAAAGAAAGAGGGGACTAGGTTTCGGGTTTTGTTTTGTTTTCAGGGGGGGGCAGAGGAGGAGGAGGAGGAGGAAAGAAGAGGCGGGGTGGTCCAGACGGAGAAGTGCTGGGTGTTGCAAAGCACTGCGTGGGGCGGGGAGATTGTGGGAGGTGGGGGGGGGGGGCGGCGGAATTTAGGGGTGTGTGTGTGTGTTTTTTGGGGGGAGGGGACGATGGGGCTGGAAGTAGAGGTGGGAGTTCACTCCCCACACATCGGTTGCATAGGAGATCATTTGCTGTTTGCAAAAAAAGGGGGGGGGGGAGGAACCAGGTCCAGCTTTTTTCTTTTTTCTTTTACTCCTTTGTGGACTGGAAGAAGTGAGGGAGCGGGACAGGGGGATTAAATACAGGTATATGGCAAGAGTGGTGGCTCTAGAGAAGTGCTGAAGAGGGGCAGGGGGAGCTGTTTTTTTAAAATGAAGAGAGAGAGAAGCAGTGGCTTATACTAGTTGATTATTATTATTTTGTATCATAAAGTAGATGGATGTCTCAAGAGCATTATTTTACTCCCCGTATATGAAGAACAATATAGGGTGGTTGTAATAGAGCATTCTAAAGCTTCATATCTAGGTGACTAACCTGTCACCCTCCAGATGTCGCTAAACTATGACACCCACCATTTATTATTATTATTATTATTAGTCACGCTGGGTGGGGTTGATTGGAGTTTAGTTCAGCAACATCTGGAGGGCTTCAGGTTAGCCCCACCTGCTTTATTTAAGCACCGCTGTTAAGACACCCCTGCCTTTTGCCAAGTACTATTGCTACTTTTATTATTGTATGTAGATAGTCACTTAGTGCGTTTATAGTCGGTTCCGAAGCTTGTGTACTTGCAGTAAGGCCTATAATTGTGCATAGGGTAGATTCAGCTGAGCTGTTTTTGTTGTAATGCTAACTACTTTCTTCTTCCATGTTACAATTGATGCATCATCTTAAAACACTGAAATCTGTATTCTTTGTTAGCTTTTACTTAGCGCCATTTCAGATTTTTGTGCAGAGGCAAGCTCAGGTACACTCTGCAGGAAGCTGCAGCCAATCCCTGACAAGTACACCTGTATGATATACATGTTTGCTACATTCACATATTTAGGTGTATGCCGGTCAAAACATGGATTGAGAGATGCATGCATCAGTTTGCATTGTTGAGAGTTTGGCTCAGTCTAGGCTTTGTGTGTGGGTATGTATCAGGGATGGGGAGAGCTGAATATTCAAATTTTAGCTTTCAGGAGGGTTATAATATTTTAACAGCTACTTAATTCTGTGTCCAGGGCGGCTGTCTACCAGCTCTATCTGGTACGCAGGCTGAGACCCTACCTGCCTGCAGACTGTCTTGCCAGAGTGGTGCATGCTCTGGTTATCTTCCGCTTGGACTACTGCAATGCGCTCTACGTGGGGCTACCTTTGAAGGTGACCGGGATACTGCAATTAATCCAGAATGCAGCAGCTAGACTGGTGACTGGGAGTGGCCACCAGGACCACATAACACCGGTCCTGAGAGATATACATTGGCTCCCAGTACGTTTCCAAGCACAATTCAAAGTGTTGGTGTTGACCTTTAAAGCCCTAAAAGGCCTTGGTCCTGTATACCTGAAGGAGCGTCTCCACCCCCATCGTTCAGCCCGGACACTGAGATCCAGCGCCGAGGGCCTTCTGGTGGTTCCCTCACTGCGAGAAGCAAAGCTACAGGGAACTAGACAGAAGGCCTTCTCAGTAGTGGCGCCCGACCTGTGGAACGCCCTTCCATCAGAGGTCAAAGAGATAAACAACTACCTGACATTTAGAAAATACCTGAAGGCAGCCCTGTTTAGGGAACTTTTTAATCTGTAATATTTTAATGTATTTTAATATTTGTTGGAAGCCGCCCACAGTGGCTGGGGAGACCCAGCCAGATGGGCGGGGTACAAATAAATTATTATTATTATTATTATATTATTATTATTTCCCTAATGTTGAAGCACCTCAAAGGTGTTTCATGAATGGCCCTTCGCTCAAGTTGGACTTCTTGAAATCATATTGAAAGTGTTTTGGACCTGCTACACAAGGAATTAAAGTGAGGAAGACTGCAGAATTTGCTTGCAAGAAATTATAACCATACTCCTTAATATGGACATTACTGGAACAGATCTGCTTGGGTTTTCCCCACAGTGCCTCTGTCCAACATAGAGAAGATGATTTACTGCTTCTCTAGAAAACAGGGGACCTTGGGATATATTCACGTGACTTAAATGATCATTATCTAACTGGATATTGGAGTAGTTAATATGTGTGTAAATAATAAAGCATAAAAGCATGCACAGTGCTTAGTCATCTTTACATAAATAGCCAACTCTATTTACCTTCACTTATGTGAAAATAGGGAACATGCTCTGTAGGGAACATAAGGGTAAGGAGTTGGTATCTAAATCAGCCTTGATTGTTTTTACTATTAGCAATAGAACTCTGGAATCTTGGGTTTTTTAAAAAATTCTGACGTTGTAAATTTCATTTACTTTATGGTGGTATGTTCAGAAGATAAATTATGTCAGCAGATAAGTGTGATTTGCTATTGATTATTTTTATGCATTCATTCAGAGTATTTATAAATCACTTTTTAGACCCAAAGCATCATATATAAAAAGGTACAAGATAAACTGAGACACATCAAATAGGGTACAATTATTATGAGAAAATTGTTTTCTGAAGCATGCACATCATTTGCACACTTGAGAAAAGGCAGCAGTGAAGAGCAGTTTGCAAGTCCCACTTAAAGGCCTGTACTTAAAAGGAGCCAAGCATAACCAGAAGAAAGCCCCATAACTCTGGGGCCATCACTGAGAAGGCCCTGTCTCTTATGCATGCCAGCCTAACCATCTTTGCATGAGCAACCTAAATATCTTTACATGAACAAGGTGTATATGCAAAGGAGGTTCCTATGCTAACCTATTTCCAAATTGATTTAAAGGTTCATATGAGCATGTTGGGCCTGGAAACATAGCAGTAAACCTGTGGTCTCTATGATGTCCACAAAGTCTTTTTTAGTGATCTCCCAGCTGCTATCTTCTCCATCAGGAGACCATCCCATTACAGTGCTAGGCTGAGATGTTTAAACCTCTTAAGAGTGTGCCTGCATGTGGTACGCAATGTACATGTTTTGGTGGCTATTTGGTGGCGTGTGGCTGTTTGGAGGGTTGGTCAGCTTTGAATGCGGCATTTGAGCTGAAGACAGTTTGCATCAGTTGCATTGCTTATTAGGCGGCAAAAACAAGTGTTACACATTCAGATGGCCCCCACTAGCATCTGGATGCCTACATTTTATAATGACCTGAGTTTCCAAACCTCCCAAGACAGTCCTGCAACACAGGTAGTCACATCTTGGAGGAGCTAATTCATGGGTTACTGAGATAGGGCTGGTGTACAAGCCTGTACTGGTAAAAGGCACATCTGACCACTGTGTTTATGTTTTCAGGAGTGTGCCCCCCCATATTTTGTTCTTCACTGCCCTATCCAGAACTGGTTTAATACCTCCCTATAGCAGGAGTAACCAGAGCCAGAGAAGGGGGTGTGCCACTGTGCCGATGGTGTCTCTTTACTTACTTCCATATAGGAGAATGGGGGCTGTTCTTTTATACGAAAGCAAAGGGCCTACATTTGAGGGCTGGGTTGTCCCAAGCAGTCCTAAAAATATGTGCCTCGTAACAGGTAACTTACCTGGCCCTTCTCATACACATCCTGCCTGTCGCAATGAACGTTTATTAAGAACTGTGCAGAACACTGTTGTTGGAAGTGAGGTCAGGAAAGCTGTTCTGCTTTAGGAGTGGGTGTGGTGTGATGAGTGAGGACGTCATCCAATGGTCATTGTGGATTTTGGAGGAAAGGAACTCTGCTCTCTTTGCTCTCATCAGATATGATGGGCATTTTGCTAGTTTAGTAAATAAGGGAATAAGTTCAGTGCCGTGTATTATTTTGAGCCTGTTTAATGTAGCTTTTTATAAAGCATAGATCAGTTCACTTGGGTGTTTCGTTTGAGTTTTTAAGGATATGTTCTAACTAAAAAGCACTTTTTAAGGAATTTGGTGTGATATTTGGAATACTTCACTAGGAAGGGGCATATGGCTGCACCAGTGCCAACACTTCATTAAAACCCATTTCACAGGCTTCTTATAACAAGTGCAGATGTATAGGGTTAGGGGCTAAGTCATTCACCAACAGGTAACCAGATTGTGTATTCTGGAATAACTACATTGACTTTGAGGCACTTCTTTTACACTTTGTAGCTATACAGTATATGAACTTCAGGTGTATATTGGTATGTGATGTTGGTTGTATTTTATATTCTCCGTTGCGTGGAAGCAATGCATTTTTTAAAAACAGAAAAAGTTTTGACCTGTATATCGGGATTCATCAACTGACTTGAAAACACCTATTCAAGGTTGTTTCATTACGTTGTTTTGAAGCATGGTTTCTTTTCCAGATTTGTTTCTGTTAACTCACTTAAATTCATTAGTTCTCAATGATCCGTTGAAATGCTGTTGTTTATATATAGCCTCTAGTTGGTTACCGAACATTAGGAAATGCTTTGCAAGACAGTGTCCTAGGCTACTTTTGCTCAATGATTTATTAGGCTAACAGTCTAGTGCAGGTTTTTGTGGAAGGGAAATCAGTTCTTCCAGCCGTATGTTACAAGCGCAACCCCATGCACGCTTACCTGAAATCAGTAGGACTTACAAGTAAATTATATTTTAGGGCGGGTGACTGTTAAATAATAGCTACTCTACTCAAAACAATATGGAATTCATTATAAGCCATTTGAGCAGGTACCATGATATTTCTTTGTTCTCTAAGCAGCACTTAAGACACTCTTCTGTATTGATTGTTATCAAAGGGCAATGAATTGTAGTAATAGTAATAGTACTATTTGATGGTTTTAATGTGGCATGGGCCGGTGAGCATCTTCATGCGCAGAAGATTGAAAAGGGGATAAATTTTAATGATAATCAGATAACAATTTGGAACTGGTAAACAATGGTTTGAAGCTTGGCGATGGAAAATAGTGCCAAGAATAATGGAAATTACTGCTAAGAATAATGAATAGTATTGAAAAATACTAGTAAATAGGTGATGGATGGGATGGAGAAAACATTCTGTAAAACAAGAAATGAATACAAAATTAACAGAAGTATAAATAATAAAAAATGAATGGAAATAAAGCAAGAACACATTCTGGTCTAAAACTATGCTACTGACTTAGCTAGAGCTGAAATTTTTGAATCTTAAGGAGGTGCCTCACATGACTTTTTTCTACTGTGTAGTTGATTTCTAAACAGTTTGCATCTTCACTCGCTATAATGCTTTTCTGGAAATCGGTGTGTGTGTGTGTGATTTCAGGAAACCGATGTCCACAGAGGACTCTCAGCCTATGTTCTCAAAACAAAACAAATGCTGTTAAAGGCAATTGTGTATGTGCTTAGATTTCTTTGCCTAAAGATTGCGATTTTTCCAATGAGCAGATCATGGCCTGGTTTGCGCATAACAGTAAGCCACAGTTAATCTATGGCATTCCAGGAATGAGCAAGCTTGCTTGTGCACACTGCTCAAATCACACGGGACCCCTCTCCCTTTGCCACAGTGGGAACAGACAATCCAGGATGTTACTTAGTGTGTGAAAACCAGCACTTTGGGTTTGCTTCTCTGCAAACCATGAGAATAAACCATGGAATAAACCATGGTTTAGTTTTGTTACCTTCTTTGGATTTGAGAGAAACAAACTTTAGAGCTGGCTTACACAACATTAATCCAGCACTCTGGTTTATGTCCCCCTGAGGGAGGAAGTGTTGGATGCCATTTCAGCAGTATGAGGGGTCTGCACCTTCAGTTGGTCCCAGTAAACCATAGTTTGGCTGGTCTTGTTGCATAAACCATAGTTTGGCTGGCCGTGTTGCATGAACCAGGCCATTGTGACAGAAACTTGTTTTTCCTGTGAAGGTAAAAGCTTGGTATTATGTGGCAAAATTGTTTTCGTGTTGAAGAAAACCTGCATTGTTAGGGGAGGCAGTTGTGTTGCGGGGAGAGGGGGAATTGTCTAAAAAAGTCTTCCATGTGGGAATGTATTTCTCAAAACTTTTTGTTGCAGTAAGTGCTTACGCTATTTAAGGAATTTATTGCTTGAGCTAGCAAAATGAGTTTTGAACATACTTGTTGTGGTTTGCTTTAGTTTCTACTGTGTTTTAAATACTTTCAACAATGGGTTTGAAAGGCCAGTATAGCACTGTTGAGAAGCCCTGGATAGAATTTATGCATGTTTGTGCAAGCCAGAGGTAAACCTTGATGTGGCCCTATTTAGATAAATAGGAGTCAAGCACTTGAGATCTCCTGATCTGAGTGATTACAGCACCCATGGTCTTTATTGAAACACCTCACCCGTATACAGGTTACTCCCAGGTACGTGTGTCTTGGATTGCAGCGTTAGAATAATTTCAGAGTTAGTAGGCATGAACTGAAGAATGAGCATCCATTTTGTGTAGTCTACTCACCCAGATTCGCTTGCAGATTTAATTAATTACATTTAATCATCTTGTCATGCACTGCATTATTCTCTAGTGTTTTACAGTAAACCTAAACAGATAACTTTCCTTTGGATGCAGTCTGTGCTTTACGTGTTGCATTGCGATAATCTTGCCATCTTACGGAAGATACAAAGTATTGGATTTTTCCACTTTTACCAAAATAATAGGCAGCTAATTGGAGCAAAACATTAAAATCAGGATTAGAAAATACTGCAAATTTTATGTGTCGGAGCTGGGGTTCAGAAGACAAAACTGAACAGGGGGAAAAACAGATTTCCAAGTGCCCAGATGATCAAATATTTTTTAGTTTTCTTTATACAGAGATGGCTCACAAGGCTTAGGTTCTTTAAAGAAAGTAGTGCACACTTCAAGTTGGCATGTTCGGTGAAGGAGTCTCCCCTAATTTAACAACACTACTTTTATTTGAATTGTAAAGGTAGTACAGTGGTACCTCGGTTCTCAAATGTAAACGGTTCCGAAATGTCCGAAAACCGAAGCACAAAGGGCTGCCTGCAAATTCAATTGAGAAAATTGAAAGACACGCAGTAGAAGCCGTTTGAGTTCCAAGGCGCGTTTGAAAATGGAAGCATTTGCTTCTGGGTTTTTGGCGTTTGGGTTCCGAAACGTTCGTCAACAGAGTCGTTTGAGAACCGAGGTACCACTGTATAATCATACATACTCACCAAGACTTTGGTCTTTACCCAAAGGTGATGCCTCTAAGTAGACTGAATGTTGAAGCAAAGGGTACTGTTTCTCCGGTGACGAGTTTGTTACATTTCTTTCCCACCTTTCCTCTAGGACTTTTTATTTTCTTACAATAAGACAGCATCCCTGGTTCTTCTCCCCCCTCCTTGCCTCCGCCCATTTATCCTCAGAACAAACATCAAACATTATGTACAGTTTAATATGACGCATGGGAACAGCCAATCAACCAACATAAGCTCGAAGCAATCAGGGAAGCAAAATGTACGCATAACTGAATAAAACGGCGTGCTAGAATAAATTTGCAGCTTTGCAAACACTAACTAAGAATTTGTCTGATTCTGTTAGTAACAATACCCACCCCCCAAGAATTCCTTTGTGCTTATGAGTACCCAGTACATTTTTGTGGTATTTAGGTACTATAAAATACACAGTGGTTGTGAAATTTTAACTAATTCATTTACTTGTAGGTTGTTATGGTTAATGTCAATACAGTCGTACCTTGGATCTCAAACGCCTTGGCTCCCGAACAAATTCGCTCCCAAACGATCAAAACCCGGAAGTGAGTGTTTCCAGTTTTCGAACGTTCTTTTGGAAGCCAAACATCTCACAGGGCTTCCGATTGGCTGCAGGAGCTTCCTGCAGCCAATCAGAAGCTGCACTTGGGTTTTCGAACGTTTTCAGAAGTCGAATAGACTTCCAGAACAGATTCCGTTCGACTTCCAAGGTAGGAATGTATTAACTTTTGAGGAGCATTTTAGTCTGTTGATGAATTACTGCCCGAAGGTTTACTATTATTAAGTATAGCTAAGCAAGGAGCCCAAGAGTGTTCTTCGGTATATATTTGAAAGAGTGTTGATAAATTTATGTCAGCAAGTATAAATCTATAGGCTGAAATGTCAAATGAAAGTAAAATAAGGTACTTTTCAGTACCATTAACATGGTAATTACCAGTTAAAAGATCCAATGAACTCTCAAGTTAATCTGTTAACAGTTGATACTTTGCAGTTGATTAGTAGAGAATCATCTTCATAGTTAGCCAGGAAATGATCCAGAATTAGAAGTTAGAGAAGACTGTGTTCTAGCCTGACAGCTGAGCATGGCAATACATTTTGTTCTCTTCACCACCTACACATATTATGTTTGGAGGAGATTGGGGGGCGGGAGGGGAATGTAATTATGTCTATTGGCATTGTAATCAGTTCAAATGCCTCCATTTTAAATACACTTCGGAAATCTTAACCCCAAAGTTGAAATGGATGGGCAAGTTTGAGAGATTTCCTGATCAAGTCTTGTTTTTACCAGAAGGTAAAATAGAATGTGCACAAAGGTACCCAATGGCTGCTTTGTGCTAGTGGAAAACACTTGCACTCGTGCAAGACTGGGCCCCTGATTTTCACTGCTCCTTGCACCTCCTGAAAGCTGCAGCGGTATGGGATATTGTAGGGGGCTCTCAGGTAGGGGAGGATTGGTGAAATTGGTTGCCCCACTTTGAGTGTTTGGTGGCCAGCCTAGTCCAACCCAAAGCCAACCTAGTGTTGCATCCAGTAAGCCTGATTTGCTGATGGAATGATAGGTTGTTCAGTGAACTATCTATAAAATTAGAGGATAGAAAAGTTTGATGATAGAGGTATACGACAGTTGAAGGGCACTTCCATGCTTTTTAAAATGGGAGTTGCTGCTATGGACTAATACAGGTATAATATTCCTCTATATAATTATAATAAAAGCAAGTGGACTCAGGTGCTGTTAATATAGTATTCATAGACATACTGCAAATGGTGCCTTATTTAGACCACCCAGTGTATTTTATTTTATTTTAAGTATAAACTATTGTCAGCACTAATGCAAATTTCTAGTGATGATATGTGTGTGTGTGTGTCAGATAGAAGCCTTCTAAAAAGCTTTGCTCCTTATAAAATGTTGAGCAGAGAGAAAAATTATTCAAGATGAATAATATTCCATATGTCACAGAGTAGATTGGGTTTGGTGTGGAAGACCCTTCTAATGGGTTGGGGTTTTAAGGGAAAGTGGCTCAAAATAAGGCAGTCTTTATTGCAACAGAATTATTAGGGTAAGTTAGAAGAATTATCTTCCATTAGAGGCAAATAATGTATTTGATCAGACTGGCAGCGTTCACTGAACTGGGGAGTTACACTGAACTCTACTTCAAGCCTGAATATTTAAAGTACAATTTTAAATATCGGGATTTTTTATTTCTGGGGGATCCTGCTGCTGATAGTGCTTATAACCTTCCTAAGGAACACCTTTATTTTATTTTATTAACATTTCCTCTGCTCCCTTAAAATCTAGACTGAGAGACGAGACAGAGCGTTCTCTGTAACACAGATCTTTGCATGTTTTTTGTCGTTATGTATTTTCTCAATTAAGAGTCTGAAATTGCAACAGTTAACATGTGGGGGGGTTCACAAAACATTTTTGAGGTGAGAAAGGGGTCTTTGTACTCGTAAAGGTTGGGAACCACTGATCTAGGGAGAAATGTAGGAATAATTTCTGAGCAGACGTTTTTCTGCATTGCCTTCATCATTTATTTTTGCTTCTTCTTCTTCTTCTTCTTCTTCTTCTTCTTCTTCTTCTTCTTCTTCTTCTAAGCTGCAGTTTATCCTTTCTATTATTTCCTCCTCAGATCTGCACCGTTGCTGCAACTATTTCCCAAAGCACACCTATTTTAGGAACTGCCTTTATTTTTATACGGAAGTGCAACTTGGATTGTCACCTTCCCAACTTACAATATGTTCCTGGCAGATAGCTTGATCTTATTGCTTACTTCTGTTTCTAAGTGCCTTTTTTTTTGTACAGCCCTTTAAGACAAGACTAGGCAGGGCAAGTCCAAGTACCTGCAGATGGCTCCCCACTGCCCAAGAAATCCTGTGGGGTGCTGTGATTTGTGCCTGGACTGGTTCTTGAATAGAAGAATGGTCCTTCGAGTGAGTGAGTGAGTGAATGAATGGCAGAGCTTTGGTTAATAAACAGTACCATCTGAACACAGCCTTCATAAAGCTGCTTGAAGGTGTACATTGTCTTGAAGGTTGAGTTGGCCCCCCCAATTTTTGTTGTGCCACAATCATTGTCATCCCATTTTAAGGGAAGGAGAAAGAGGGTAATATATGCATAGATAGAAAGCTAGAACAATATATACAAACAAGAGTTGAATGCAGGGCCGTCTTAGGGAGATCAGCCGCTGTGGTGCGGCGATCCCTCTGGCGCCCTCGGCGTGCCACCTCTCCGCCGCCTTGCCGCCCCTCAGGAGGGGGGTGGGCGAGCGGGGGATGAGGGGCGTGGCGCTGGAGCGGCGCGGGGCTCTGTGCGCCCTTCCAGTGCTCCCGGGACGGGAGGCGAGGGCGGCCAGCTCACAGCCCGCCCGGGAGCGGCATGGGCGGCAGTGACTGTGCTGCCAGCGCGCGAGCGTCCGGCCGCCAGCCCGCCCATGGGGGCGGGGACGGGGGCGGGTTGGGGAGGGGGCGCCCGGTATGCCGGCAGGCTCGCGGGGACGCCCCTGGGGGGGCTGGCGCCCTGGCGCACCACGCCACTAGCCCCTATGGATGAGACGGCCTTGGCTGAATGGGTCCAGTGTTGCAATTTAGGGGTTAAAAGTGGTTCCTGAATCTGAAACGGTTTGAGACCCTTCCCCCATGTAGCCATAAGTCTGGATCCTGGAAGAAAGAGTGCTGGTTGCATAGGAAGGACCATGAGCATAGCTGTCAACTCCCCCCCCCCCCTTTTAAGGGAAATTCCCTTATTCCGAATAGGATTCCTCACAAGAAAAGGGAAAAGTTGACGACTATGACCATGAGTGTTTCTTTTCTCGCCCTCCCTGCCTGATTAAATCATTTAATTACAGCCCTCACCCATGTGTAGAATTGCACCAAAGGGAAGCAGCACCCGATGCTGTTTCTAGTCTGTTGGAATGGACATCAAAATACTGTGTTTGCATATACTGTTAGATATGCAGTGGTACCTCGGGTTAAGAACTTAATTTGTTTTGGAGGTCCGTTCTTAACCTGAGGTACCACTTTAGCTAATGGGGCCTGCCGCTCCGCCGCCGCCCCACGATTTCTGTTCTCATCCTGAGGTAAAGTTCTTAACCTGAGGTACTATTTCAGGGTTAGTAGAGTCTGTAACCTGAAGCGTCTGTAACCCGAGGTACCACTGTATAAGTGCTAATGTAAAATGTGAAAGATGGTGATATAAGGCAGACAGTCTTTATTGCCGCGTGTACATACCTGCAATGAGTTGCTGACCCGTCAGACAGTGAGGTTTTCTATCTCAGGTTCCCCTAGATTCATGCTGCAACCTTCAACTACACGTTCCTCGGTTACCAAACAGCTTAGTTCTCAAACGTTTTGGCTCCCGAATGCCGCAAACCTGGAAGTGACTGTTCCAGTTTGCGAACTATTTTTGGAAGCCGAACGTCCGCCGGGCCTTCCGATTGGCTGCAAGGGCTTCCTGCAGCCAGTCAGAAGCCACGCTTCGGTTTCCGAATGTTTTGGAAGTCGAGCGGACTTCTGGAACAGATTCCGTTCGACTCCCAAGGAACGACTGTAATTTGCAGAAGGGCCTGTTGCCCGGCTCCCACAATACTCCCTACATTTTGAGCCCTGCTTAGATCCTCTGATTCTCCCCCTTTGCCTTTGGGCATCATGAGCAAAGGTCACAGTGGACCTAAAGGCAAGCCTAGATTTGCCTAGTTGGCCCTCAGAAGACTCTTTATCACCAGGTCTCTTGGCTTGAGATGAGGGAGAAGGCCCAGCTGCAACGGTGACTCAGCAATGGCTCAGGGATAGGAGGAGGTGACAGAAAGCTATATGCCCTCGACCTTTGCTGGGTCTTCAGACTTTACAGCTCTGCTCCTGCTCTCATGCCGTGAGCAATTTCATGAAAAGCCCGTAGTTGACTAAACTAGCTTACAACAGAGGGGATTTAATTTCTAGTCGCATGCCTATTCTCCCTCTCTCCTCACCCCCACCCCCCCAGTTCCAATATTGTGTTTGGACCTCTAGAATGTATTTGGTTGAGATTAATCACCGGTGTGTGAAATGGCCAAATCACAACAATGGGTATTTTGTGAAGCAATACATTTTCATGTATAGCTAACAGCAACGAGTTTAATAATACACCAAAAGACACATTCCTCTATGCTGCTGTTGTTAAAATGTAGTGATGTATCATTCCTCTTTAACTACAGTCAAAACATTTTTCTGGCAAATGTCCAAGCATAAACAGCAGAAGTCAATAACCAAAGTCTTCAGCTGTGGGGGAAGGTTTATCCTGCTTAAAGTAAGTATAGGCCTCTGAAATGGGTTACTTTTGATTAAGCGAAGGACAAAACTTTATTCTCAAGACAGTATCACATGCAGTAAGGGACGGAAACTTTAGCCATTGAAAGGGGTCTTAAGTTGACTGTTTAGTCAATTTGCTTTTTTTTAAAAATAACCAAACTTATTGCACATCTGTTGAGTAGAGATAGGAAATCCTGGGAAATAAACTCTGGGAACATTCAAGGAGGGAAATGGTCCTTACTCATTTGTGTTTCTTCTCAGAATTATTTGAAAAATTGGAAGATTGGGAGAACACTTAAAAACCCTCTTGAAATGTATTTTTTAGAATGAGTGCAATGTTTTTGAACACTTTTAAAAATGTAAAATACCCCACGGCATTAGAGAATCATAATCCTGGCATACAGGTAACTAGTCAAAGATGCATTTCTCTACTTAAAGCGTGCTGCCCTCTTCCTGACAGGAGTATAAAATGCCGTCATTTTACACACATGGAAGTGCCTCTTGCCTTTTTCTAGTGACTTTTGATCTAGTTTGGAGATGCTAGAAGCAAATAGCCTGCTTCGGCTTTCCTGTTGACCTGCCTCTTCCTGGTTGACCTTTTTCATGTCTCCTAATCACCCTCCTACACATTGGGAGTCAATCAGGTTATTGCCCTGCCTTGCTGGGTAATAAAAATGTCGGAAGAAAGCAGGGCAGAAACTGTAGAAGTTCTCCTTATGTGTGGCAAAACATCAGAGGAAAAAATTCGACCGTTTGGGTGACTTGTACAAGGAAGTGGAGCACAACTGGGTATATTCACAAGTTTGTTGGTACGAAACAAAGTCATTTATGGTTTTAAATAGGCCAAATGGTACCATTTTATATTCTAATTAAGTTAAAAGTGTTGCATTTCGTTTGTTCGAGCAACTTGGATAAGGAAGTAAATATTGCATATATCTCCCCCACTACCTACTTTGTGTGTCCGTCGTCCACCCTCCGAAATGTGGTGGGGAAATATGGGGAAACAAGTTTTTCTCCACAGCTTTAAATGTTTCAGGAGATTTTTACATTTCTACTATTAAGATGTGATTCTGACTTCCATTTTCCCATCTAGCGCTTCCTTCCTTTTTCTCCCATCATCCACCAAAATCAATTTGGACTTCTTTAACGTGCAAGTAGATTATGCCAGTTTGTCACTTAACAAGTATTACTTATAAAATCTAGCAATCCCACAAATTCAGGATGGGATAGATAGATACTTGGAATTTGTCCTTTGACAAATTATCTAGAGAAGGAACAAATGCAAATGATCAGTTACTTTGGTTCACAACAAATAGTGACCAATGCAGAGATTATCTTTAGGTATGACTGTCCACCTTACCATATGGAGAAAAACAGATGAGTTTTGCAGTAAGGATAAGAAAATTTCCTTCTATACTATTCTTTGGGGAAATGTGTGTGTATATGATTGGGAGAAGATGGGAGGGAGAGAAAGCTGTTAGCAATCGTAGCTCTCCCCTTTTTAAACAGTGGCAGTGCCCTTGTCTTCCCCAAACATCACATACTCAAGTTTTAGGCTTACTCTTTTTGGTGTACCTGTAGTGCTCTTAAACACCAAGACAGCAACATAGAATGGAGGGAATACAAAACCTATTTTTAGTGGCATGCTACTATGCCATTAAAAATAGTTTTTTTATTCCCCCCCCCATTCTATGTTGCTGTGTTGGTGTTTAAAAGCACTACACCAAAAAGAGTAAGGCTAAAACTTGAGTGGCGCTGTGGGTTAAACCACAGAGCCTTGGACTTGCTGATCAGAAGGTCGGCGGTTTGAATCCCCGCGAAGGGGTGAGCTCCTGTTGCAAGTAGATAAATAGGTACCACTCAGGCGGGAAGGTAAACAGCGTTTCTGTGCACTGCTGGTTCACCAGAAGCGGCTTTGTCATGCTGACCACATGGAAGCTGTACGCCAGCTCCCTCGGCCAGTAACGTGAGATGAGCGCTGCAACCCCAGAGTTGGACACGACTGGACCTAATGGTCAGGGGTCCCTTTACCTTTTTACCACAAGCAACAGCAGTTTTTTGAGAGGCTTTATTTTCCTTAATTTTATTGCATTGTTGGTTTGTGGTTTAATGTTTTTGTAACTTTAAATTTCTTTGTATACCACCCTGAAATCTATTTTTAGACGATAGGTGGTTTATTATTAATATTATTTTAAGAAATACCTATAATGGATATTTGTGCGATTAGCAAGTTGGTGCCTTTTGGCTGGAGTGAGGATACAATTTACCCGAGGGCTGGCTTTTTTTGGTGCCATCCCTTTTGCAATTGTAATACCTGTATATTCTGGTGTATAAGACTACTTTTTAATCCAGGAAAATCTTCTCAAAAGTCAGGGATCGTCTTATACGCCGGGTGGAGAATCTGCGGTCGAGTATATCTCAAACTCTGTATTTTAACTGGAAAAGTTGGGGGTCGTCTTATACGCCCAGTCGTCTTATACGCCGTAAAATACGGGTGTGTGTTAGCCCAAAGTTATGTAAAATGCTGAACTTTGAGGATCACCTGACCTGCACAATGAGACTAAAGAACCAAGTTAGTAATTGAAACTGAATCTTTTCAATAACCTGAGGCCTTGTTACATTAATTTACTGTGCTGATTGGAGTAATATGAGCACTGGAGTGTCAAATCTGAAGAACTATGCTACAGCAGATCTCTCTTCAGGATTCCCTGATGCCTGTCATTTAGATACCGTCAGATGTGTTGCACTTCATGATGAGGGCTCTCTGTGAAATTCCTGTCTGTAGAAAAATTCCATTTTGAAGCCCTAACTAATGGTATGTAATTTGATTGCCACTTATTGATCTTTGTCATGTAGAAAATATTAAGTTGATCAAGGATTGTTTCACTTCATCATGAATCCCTTGCCTGCCTCGGGAATAAAAGTCTAAATTACTGTGCCGATCAGAGGTTTCATCTCAGCCCCTCTTCCCCCTCCCCCAAATTCTTTACAGTCGTACCTCGGGTTACGTATTTTCAGGTTTCGTACTCCGGTAACCCGGAAGTGTTTTTCGGTGCGCATGCGCAGAAGCATTCTGCATGGTCTCGTTCTGTGCAGTTCGCACATGCGCAAAGCGGGATTTTCGAGTTACGTACTTTTCGGGTTACAAACAGCACCCCGGAACCAATTAAGTACAGAACCCGAGGTACCACTGTATTTCTTGAAAATGGAATTTAAAATTGAATTCTGTATATATATTTTTCCTGTAAAACCTCAGCCACTGTTAAAACATGTACTGTATTTTACGCTCCATAAGACGCACTTTTCCCCTCCTAAAATGGAAGGGAAAATCGCTGTGCGCCTTATGGAGCGAAGGCTTCGCTCCCACTGCCTCCCCACATCCCCTGCCGCATTCGGCAGGAGGTGGGGGGAGGCAGCAGCAATGTTGCTGGATCATGCCAGCACCTCCGTTCACCGAAAGAAGCTTCTTTCGGTGAGCGGAGCTGCTAGCACGATCCAGCAACATCTCCGCTGCTTCCCCCGACCTCCCGCCGAACGTGACGGGGGATGGGGGGAGGCGGCGGGAAGCGAAGGGGGTGTTGGTGGATCGTGCTAGCAGCTCCGTGAACGGAGCTGCTAGCACGATCCACCAACACCTCCGCCGCCTCCCCCCACGTCCCGCCGAACGCGATGGGGGATGGGGGGAGGCGGCGGGAAGCGAAGGGGATGTTGGTGGATCATGCCAGCAGCTCCATGAACGGAGCTGCTAGCATGAACCACCAACACCTCTGCTGCCTCCCCCCATCCCCCGTCGTATTCGGCGGGAGGTGGGGGGAGGCAGCTGCGATGCCTGCTTTTGGGATCGGTGGGCGGCAGGGAGGTTGGTAGAGGATTTCCTCCACCACCCCACGCGCTGCCTGCCAATCCCAAAAGCAGGCTTTTGGGATCGGTGCAAGGCATGGGATGGTGGAGGAAACAGCGGGGATGCTGCTGCTTTCTCCACCACCCTGCGCCCCGACGCCAAAAGCAGGCTTATCCCCTGTTGCTTTAAAGGGGCATGGGGAGGAGGGGAGAAACCTTCTCCCCTCGTCCCCATGTCCCTTTAAGGAAGCGGGGATGAGCCGCTGTGAAGGGAGAAGGGGCTTCCCCTCCAGCGCTCCCCTCCGTGTTTTTTCCTGGTTTTTCCCCTTTAAAAAACAAGTGCGTCTTGTGGTCCGGAGCGCCTTATGGACCGAAAAATACGGTACCTCCAGCACAGAGAAATGCTGTTTCTTTTCCTCCTGTGTTTAAGTATGCATGAAAATTGATTAATAAGGTAGACTCTTAACATACTTTAAAAATAAATAAATTTGTGCCCTTGTATTTGTATTTACCAGTGGATAATGTTCCCCATCCCAAAGTGCTTTATTTAACTTGTGTTTTGAACCACCATGGCCTTGTGCTGCTATTTGCATGTGCAAAATATTCACGTATATAATGAAATGATCACTTGGTATCATTTTATGGACGTTTGACATTTATTTTGTAAGGTTCACATCTGTATAAATGCCACATTACTGGAATTGTGTACTTGTTTAAAAATAGGTTGGGCAAATACATTGCAGATAAAAACTGGAGATGATTTTCCAATAATGCTGAAAAGGCCTGCTGCATGGTAGGTGTTTAGTGTGAATTCATGTCCTCCCCCCCCCAAAAAAAAAGTATTGTGAAAGTTGTTCTTAAATTTAGGACAAGCAAGGGAATTGTGTTCCAATTAGGTAGTGAATTGAGAATGATAGATGCTGCAGTTAAGAGCTTTCAGTAGTGCATAGATTACTCTCTGAGCGGTGAGTTCCACTCCACAGTGTTCAGGTTATATAAATATTTTAATGACTTTTTTCATCCTTTACATCAAAACGAATGCTGCTTCCACCTTTTCGTCTCGCTCTTCCCTTCCCCCACTCAGTAACAGAGCTGTGATCTATTTACAGTGAGTTGTCAGTACACAGTTGCTCCAGCTGTTTGTGGAACTCGTTTTGCCTTTTAATTTCTTAGTATGTCATTGTCTTTCATATTTAAACCTCATTTCTCTTTGGTCTCAAAGCGTAAACTATTTTTCGCTGTGCTTTTTGTGCAGTCCTTTTTTTGCGGGAGTAACACAGCTGTTCCGAAATGACAGATACCAGGAAGAAACGAACATTTTAACAAGCCTGCTTAGCTGAGAAAGAAGATAAAATGGTTGTATCACCTGATAGGCCTTGGGGATAAAAATGCAGATGCTGAGCCACTTGTTTTGGTTTGTTAAAATCAGGAACAGGAAATCCTCTCCTCCCATGTTGATGTGAGTAAATATGGATTCCAGAAATGCTTGGAGGGATCAGGGAACTTAGAGATGTATGCCATCCACAATCTGGCCAGCATTTACCCTTCTATCTCAGGAAGAATCTATAGAATCCAAATTTCTTTAAAGCTATGTCAATATTTCATCTTCATAACTTTCACTTTCACAGTCCATTAGATGGAGGATTTCTTGTGAGAACAGATTGAACTAGGATGGCTAGCCATAGTATTGGCTCCCTTCATCTGTATATGCACTAAGGAGTAGCTGCTTTTTTAAGTTCCTTACAGCTGACACAACTTCTCACCAGTGAAATGTACAGTACAGTGTTGGCTATGTGCTCCCATTTAATCTTTACAACTTCTTTCTGAAATGTTCATGTATGTCAGGGGTGGCTGACCTTTTAGGCTCCGTGGACCAGATCATTATCCGGATTGGTCTTGTAGGTAAAAATTTATGACAGTGAACATGGGCTGCCCACCTGTCAAACAACCTGGCGTCAAAGCAGCATCAGGTACAAAATGTTTTGAAGGACATGGACCTTCAATGCATTTTGCAAGGTCCTCCTTAAAGGAAGTCCCCCCCCTTCATTTTAGCAGGGATTTCATGCAAAACGTTTCCTGAATCATGAAGGGGTTTGCATAAAATCCTGCCCAACCAAAAAGGATTTAACTCCCTGCTCATCACCTGAAATCATGCAGATATGGCTGTGTGCCTTTGCTCCCTGCTGAGAATAGGCAAGCAGTCAACTCTGGGCTTAACCCTACCCTCTGCTATTGGCTGATGTCGCAAATGATGTCAGTTGATGGGCAGTTGGACATTGTTTGAAGAAGATGGCCTCATGGGCCAACAGGGACCCTTTGGCAAGCCAAGATTGGCCCATAGGCCAGACATTCCCACCTCACCATGTATGCATTGGTACAAGCTAAGCTAGTCCTTTTCATTTTCCCCCACTTTCAGTGCATAGCGCTGCAGATAGTTTATGTGTAAGGGCCTAACCCAATGTTATATGAGCCTCATGGCTGCCACTGAAAACAGCAGTCCCCTATTGCCATATCATCTCTATTCTGGTAATGTCTAATATTTTTTGGCAAAGTGTTTGAAGGGCTTAACCTCAGGAAAACATTCTATTTCATTAAAAAACAAAAACCACTCCTCCCAACTTGAAAATGAGCACAGAGCAAGGGTCTAAACCACAGGAAGATGGGGTGAGCTCCCGTTGCTCGGTCCCAGCTCCTGCCCACCCAGCAGTCCAAAAGCATGTCAAGTGCAAGTAGATAAAGGTAAATGGCGTTTCCGTGCGCTGCTCTGGTTCGCCAGAAGCAGCTTGGTCATGCTGGCCACATGACCCGGAAGCTGTCTATGGACAAACGGCAGCTCCCTCGGCCTGTAGAGTGAGATGAGCGCCGCAACCCCAGAGTCGTCTGCGACTGGACCTAATGGTCAGGGGTACCTTTACCTTTAGGCTATTGGGGTAGAAAGAGATGTAGGGTTACTGCTTTCAGAAGCAACTATACTGCTCAGCAGAGCAGCCTAATCCTGGGGCCGTTGCGTAGGGGTTGGTTAGATGCAAAATTTAGTGTCTCTTCTTTGTTGTTCGTTCATTTCTGCTACGCCCCTGGACTACTATTCTGCTTGCTAGGAATTTGGTATTATCGCATATCACAATAAAAGCAAAACATGTAATGGAATGTTAAAAAGATAAAACACCTAGGACGTATGCTAACTCCAGAGTCAGATAAGATTTCATTCCAAAATGCTTTAATTAATCTCAGAATGTTGCTGTCTCTTTAGATTCAGGGGGTGATTTATAAGCTTTAAAAAAAATTCAAAACAAGTTGCCTTTTTCTGAGCTTTTTATATCATCTTGATTATTTTGCTCTGGGAGGGCAAGGCAAGTTTGAGGCTCAGGAATTCTGCCTGAGGATTCGGTTTTTGGGGGGTGGGGGTCGGAACTGCTATGCAGAAATGAATTGTTGTAGTGGGTGAAGGCTTTCTCATGGACTTTGCTTTCCTTAAGTGAAAACTGATCTCGTATAACACAATAATAACATTAGTTTGAGAGACAGTGGTAACTTAATGAAGGTAACATAGGATCTCTGTGCATAGGGTCCTAAAGAATTAATGTTCTGATTATGTACATTCACTTACTTGGATATATAGTGTGTTGAGGACAGCGATTTCCCCCTGCTTCAGTTTAGCATGAATTCCCTCTGAGCCTCAGGAGTGATTTTTAAGGGCTGCCACCCCCTCTGCAAGCATGGTTTGAATCATAGAATCATGGAGTTGCAAAGGACCTTGAGGGTCATCTTGTCCCACCCCGCTGCAATGCAGTTGTCCCACATGGGGAATCAAACCTGCAACCTTCTTTGAAGACAACCCCATTTTTATATTTTCAACCAGTGATATTTGAGAAGATTTTTAATTCCGTAGAGGTGTGGTATAGTGGTTAAGAGTGGTAGACTCGTAATCTGGGGAACCGGGTTCGTGTCTCCACTCCTCCACATGCAGCTGCTGGGTGACCTTGGGCTAGTCACACTTCTCTGAAGACTCTCAGCCCCACTCACCTCACGGAGTGTTTGTTGTGGGGGAACAAAATATAAAATCAAAAAATCCTTCCAGTAGCACCTTAGAGACCAGCTAAGTTTCTTCTTGGATTCTTGTTGTGTGGGTGGAAGGGAAGGGAGAATGTTAACTGCTTTGAGACTCCTTCGGGTAGTGATAAAGTGGGATATCAACCTGAAACTGTTCTTAACCTGAAGCACCACTTTAGCTAATGGGGCTTCCCACTGCACTGCCAGAGCACTATTTCTGTTCTTATCCTGAAGCAAAGTTCTTAACCTCAAGCATTATTTCTGGGTTAGCGGAGTCTGTAACCTGAATCGTATGTAACCTGAGGTACCACTGTACATACGGTGGTACCTCAGTTATCAGACGCCTTTGAAGTTGAACATTTTGGAAGTTGAACGCCAAAAACCCAGAAGTAAATGCCCCGGTTTTCGAACGCGCCTCAGAACTTGAACAGGGAAACGTGGCTTCCATTCTGCGTTTTCCGTATTGAGGCTTGCGTTTTGAGGCTTCCGCTTTCGGTTTTCATTTTTCAAATGTTTCGGAACTCGAACAGACTTCTGGAATGGATTATGTTTGAAAACCGAGGTACCACTGTATAGTGTTTATAAGCTTTTAATCTTGCTTTCCTATCCAAGGAAATAGAAGAGTAGAAGTCTTGACTTATCATCACAACAGTTGTGTGGCATACGTTAGACCTGACTGTGATTGATTCAATGGTACACCATGAGCTTCATAGCTCAGCAGACATTTTAACTTGGGTCTCCTAGATCTCATGTCCAACATTCTAGATAATATTTCACGGTGGCTCTTTAAGAGGTCTTAAGATCTGTTTGAACCTAGTTAGTTTACCAGAATCCCAGCCGTGGCACTTTACCTCAGTCATAACAATGTTTACTTGGACCCAGAATCACCAGAATGATAACAGAATTTAAGGAAGCCCATCAGCACACAAGAAAACAAATGGAAACACATCGCGGTGATCAGATGTCTAATGTGCAGACAGCATTTGCTAAAGATGCTTGTTCACTTGTGGAAGTGATTGAAGAGCTTGTCAATTCCTTTAAAGAAGACACCATCTATCCAAAGACAATTGGAGACCTTCTGCTATGGAGATATTTAACTATGGAGAAAAGTGATGTAAGTCAGAAGAATAAAACATTATTTTGTAGCTAAACAACCAGGGTGTCAAAAAGAAAGAAAGAAAGAAAGAAAGAAAGAAAGAAAGAAAGAAAGAGACTTGCCTTAATTTAAAAGCATGTAGTGCACTCTTCTTAACTTGATGGCCAAGCACAGGGTAGGAATTTTGATGGTTTCTCTGAACGCAGAAGTTAGGTATGCCCTCCTTCACTGTCTTTTGCGGTAAGAATGCCCCTGGATATAAAACAGTGACTTAATGAAATGCATAGAAGACTTCTCAGCTACAGCATGAGTCACCCACTGTTATGTATATTCATTGATGGAGCAGACATCATTCAAATTCTGGAGCTTACTGATGCTCTGCTAGGAGTGGAATGTGTGCAATATAACATCTCAAATGAAACTATGCATAGCACTGAGAGGTTTGTTGTACTGCCCTAGGACAGAACAAGCGCTTGCATTGATGTGGTCAAGGGCAGAAAGAAGTTGCTCGCAAGGAGGATTTGTGGAAGGAATTCCACCAACGTGAGCTACTCTTGAACAGCATGTAAAGAAGGCAGTTTTCTAGGTTGGTCGTGCCTGGAGACAGACTCTTGTTTCCAAGGCCTTTCCTTCCCCAAAAGGTTTAGGCTGGATTCGGGTGGGTGACGGAAACTCTACATGGCTTTCTTCTGGCTGCCCAAAATATCAGAAGGACAGGGAATGCAAAACTTCCCTGTTCTCTTGTGAGGCTGAATGCTTCAGCAAATCAGTCTGATAAACCAGAAAAAAATTCAGCATGTATGTTTGTTAAATTTAAAAGCCCGTATAACTATCTAAGAACATATGCCAGAATTACTACTTGGTTTCCGTTAAACTCCCACCCTGTCTTCTGCCCTCAGACTTTGGCCTATCGACACAAGAAATCCACAAAGCTTTATTGATAAAACCAACTGTGTGTCATCACTGAAAATGTCGGCTCACCAGCCACCTAACCTTTGAAGATGGGGACAACTGGAGAAGGTGCACCTCAAATTCTGGATGGGCTTGTGGAACTGAACTGTTTTGGAGTACTTTCCGTTTGAGTGTGTGTGCTCCTGTGTAGAGCCTTGTTTGAAATATATATATATATCAGGGATGGGGCACTTGCAGTCTGCCGTGGTGTTATTGGAGCCTTATCAGCCCTGACCCTTGGTGATGCTACCTTGGGAATTCTGGTCCAACAATGTCTGGAGGGCCACGGGTAGACAATACAGTGCACAGAGCTGCATGAGGACGAATTCCCATCTCTTAGTGATTATTGTAGTTTCTACTGGTACAGTTATGCGAAGTTCAAGCAAGTCCCGGGAACAAATTACTGATCTTTATTCTTGTATAGTTTCGTACCATGTTGCTTGTGCACTACTGTATTTAATTTTGGTCTGTTGCTGAACATTACTACTTCAGGTGAAGCCCATAGGTGTCTGTTAACAGAAGATACTGTATTTTTACGAATCTTCTTTCTGAACCGTGTTTCTCAGAAATGATGGAAGTGTACGCCAACAGTGACTTGAAAGTGAAGTGCTTGAAAATTTTGTGAAACGTGCCTCAATAGGAGTCTTAACGGTTAAGCATTCCGGTTTGATTATTGCTCAACACGCAAAGTAGGGAGTGGCTTGAGAAAGAGCAAGGAAATAGAAATAAGCTTTCTGAAAAGGTTTGAAGGAAAGGTGTGACCATGGCTAGCTAACTTAATTTTATCTCTGTATCCTTTGTGGAAGGGTTTTCCTGTAAACGATCTAGGTTATAACATTAGTTTTGTAGGCTAGACTCTTACTGAGCATCAGAATCACTTAGGCTCTTGGCCTATGTGACACTCGAAAATTAAATCTACAAGTCTGTTAACTAAAGAAAGTCTGGATTTACAATTTTATTAAACTGTACTCACTAATAAAGACTTCTCTATGAATCAATATAGCCTCTGCAGAAATTAGCTGGTAGGAAATCTTTCCAAAAGGACTAGCATTATTGCCTTGATAATGTTTTAATGCAAAAGAAAAGTCATATAAAATTTTATCTTGCTGGTATTCAGTACCACATAAAACCAGATACACAGGCACCAGCAGCATTAATGCTATATATAATCTCTAACTAAAGGCAGATTATATATATTTGGTAGGTTTTTTCCATGATAAGAGTTTTCTTTATGGGAGGATACTAACAGCATCCCCAGCTTTCCATTAATATTAGGCATGTATTCTTTAATCAATTGCTCACTCAAGAGCATTATGACCAAGTGTGGAATCTTTTAACAGTAGTAAATTCTGGCATGCTTAATGAAAATCATTGGCATCCAAATGTATGTTTGGAAGGTTTCTCAAATTGCAAAATATTCAGAGGAGTATGTGTGAATAAGGATGGGTAGACAGGTCAAAGTTGTGAAAAATACTGGGTTCTTCTCATTAACGTCATGAAAGTAAGATATATTAACAGGGAGTGCCCGACACTGCCTAGGATTTTTAAAGAACCCACCAAATACTGTGTTTTTAAAAAGGATTGTGTAAAATGGCCACTTTAGACCCATCATGCCAGAGTCACTTTTTGGTTTGAAATCTTGATTCAAAATGGCACCCAGCATATCAGGGACAATGAAGTCTGCTTCCCCCTCTTTGGGGAATATCTTCACAGAGTTTGGCAATGTTATCTTTAGAGGTGGCCAAACCTATGTCACACCAAAGGCACTCAAAACATTGACACTGATCCCTCCCCTCCCTCCACCAAGTTTGGCGACAATATCCGGGTAGGCGGTTGAACCTACGAAGAACAAACATACAAACCACTTTCCAAAATATATAGTAGATAACAGGAATAGCCAATATGGTGCCCTCCAGAACAACTCTCCTCCCTGACCATTAGCAATGGAGGCTGGGGTTGATGAGTGTTATAGTCCACAATGTCTGGAGGGCTATCCCAGTGTAGAATTTACCAAAAAATAATAATTATGTTTTGTAAACAAATTTTAGTAACCTTTGTTACGATTATAGTGTATTGTTTTTATTTACAATGAAAATCCTAACCTTACTTAACCTGGGAGTAAGCTCCACTGAATCCAATAGGACCTCTGGGTAGGATTGTGAGCAAGTGTGGTGTAGTGGTTAAGAGCGGTAATCTGGTGAACTGGGTTCGCGTCTCCGCTCCTCCACGTGCAGCTGCTGGGTGACCTTGGGCTAGTCACACTTCTCTGAATTCTCTCAGCCCCACTCACCTCACAGAGTGTTTCTTGTGGGAGAGGAAGGGAAAGGAGAATGTTAGCCGCTTTGAGACTCCTTCGGGTAGTGATAAAGTGGGGTATCAAATCCAAACTACTCTTCGTCTTCTATTTTCTCTCTCTCTCTTTCTGTATACATATGCATTTAAAATTTTTAATTAATCATAACAAAATCGAAAATTCTTTCTAGTAGCACCTTAGAGACCAACTGAGTTTGTTCCTGGTATGAGCTTTCGTGTGCATGCACACGAAAGCTCATACCAGGAACAAACTCAGTTGGTCTCTAAGGTGCTACTAGAAAGAATTTTCGATTTTGTTTTGACTATGGCAGACCAACACGGCTACCCACCTGTAACTTAATTAATCATGTGAGACAGATTTTTACCTCATGCTAATGGGGCTTTGACCAAAGACAGATCAAGCAGCAACAGCAGCTAGGCTCGTTCTTGCTGGAACAAAATATGTTCCTTTCCTCCCACGTTGAGAGCAGACCAGGATGTAGCTCAGGGTTTGTGTCAGAGTTGGAACTATTTATGAAACTAATCCATATTTTTGAATGATTTCCACATCTAATCCTGCAGGGCTCTCTATTTGAGTTTTAAAAACAGAAACGACATGATTGGATTCGTGCTCAGATATTGTATTCAGATAGCTCTGAAGGTGCCATTAGATTGACAAGTCTGCAACAGCATATTGTTTAGCAATTTATAGCATTCTGTCATTAGTCTTTGACACAGTAGTATAGTCAACAATCAAAATAAAATACAGCAAAATTTAAAAAGTAGGGAGCCTTGGAAGTCCAACGAGAGGGGTAAGTTTGCTTTTTAATCAAGCCACAGTCCATATTACTGCTGGATTTTTAACCCTGTTCTGTTTATTTTTAGAGTTTGATAAGCTATTGATGACTGCATAAAGAATCACATTGTTAAACTTGCTTATTATTCTTTATTATCAGCTCCTTTTTAAAAAATCATTCTTATGTTTCTTAAGCTACACCAATTCAAGCTTAAACCCTTTTTTTTTGGCTTGATCTTTGGCTCAGCCTGAATAATAAGGGAGAATGGCTTTTTCTTCTTAGTGTATCTGTAGTGTTTCTGCAACGTCCAGTATGTTGTTCAGGCTGCAATCCTATATGTACTTAGCCAGGAGTAATTTACACTGAACAACGAGGCTTACTTCCGAATAGACTTATGTAGGATCTGAAATGCTCTAATACTCTGATATACACTTTCTGAGTGCTGTTTTGGGGCAACTATGTGGTCTTTTCCCTTGGAAGATAGCTGATTATTTGAGTACGCATCTCCTTTTGGTTAGGGTCATGAAAAAAGATGTAGCATGAGTTTTAGTATCTTCTTCCCTTTGAATGCAATGGCGCATTTTAACCACAAAAGCTATCATGGTTGAAGTAATACCCCAAATGTACCTGTAATGTTCAACTTAACATTCATCACAGCAGTGTTGTTGTTTTTTGAGCAAATGCCTCGTTTCAGGTATACTGTATTACTATTTACCATATGTGCGTTTTGTAGAGCGTCTCCAAATACTTAAAAGAACTTTTTACATGCTTTCCAATTTCTTTAATCCTTTTTACAGTTTATTATTATTATTATGTTTGATCATAGAGAGGTCAGGTGCAGAAGGTTTTAAAACCTATCTTCAGGGTCCACTTAAGGCAGCCGAAAATTACTGAGGTCCACTAGTCACAAAATGGTGGTGCAGTGGCAGACCCATTCAAAAATTGGTGGTAGATGGAGGCAGTGTTTAGCATTTCTTTTTTTCTTTTTTTACTGATATCTATCTAATCCATCTTTAGAAATTGCTAAATTCTTTGCCACAGCATTTCCCTTTTGACAGGGAGTTCTATAACTGGCTTTCCTTAAGTTGCACTGCAAGGAGATGTTTTCATTTAACTCTTTTCCTTCTCACCCCAACATGTCTCTCAATATATTTTTACCTATCTCCTGTAATTTTTCTCCCATTCTCCATGTACCTTACTCTCACTCCCACAAACTGTCAGTTTCTTTTATCCTTCCTGTCTGGTCCTTTTACATTCAATTAGTATAGTTGTTTCTTCGTTTTAGTGGTATAATGAATGAAGTACTATGAAGGAGCAGTTTTCTCTTTTACCAGCTCCCCACAAAGCTACGTATCAGCCGTGGCCTTAATTTAAGAGTCAGTTGCTTTTAATTATAAAACATGGACTGTTTTCATATACACAGTAATATGCTTGCAGTACCTAAAGATTAACCTGACCTGGGAGTGGAGGAAGATTAGCTGTGTCCCTCTAATAGTTTTCCCTTTTTTAAAGGAAAAACATTTGTGTTGCTATCAGTAACTGATTCTTAGGTATTTTTCAGCTAAAACCTTTAACAGCAATCTGAAAAGCCACCTCTTCTACAGTGTTAGGATGTGCAGAGGGGGGTCCTCTTGGAAATTTCAGCCCTTGGAAATTATGGCAGTGGTGGCTCAGAAGACCCTTCAGCTATGGAATTCCCTCCCCACAGAGGTGCACCCAGCACTTCAGTGGTATCACTTTAGTTGTATACGGAAGACACAATTCCTTACTCTTTCCTTTGGCACCTGAGGTATATGGTTTAGCATCCACCCTAGTCTCTTTGCTGTAATTCTTTTTTAACTGGTTTTAATACGTTTGTTTTTTTACATTGCTGTAACCTGCCATGGGACCTCATGGTGAAGGGGTGTGCGTGTAAGAAATAGAATTTCAGTCAAACCTCAGTTGCCAAACGTCTCGGCTGCCAAACGTTTCGGAAGCCGAACGCCAGCAACCTGGAAGTAACTGCTTCCATTTTCGAACGCGCCTCAGACGTCAAAAGGATTCCGAAACACGTTTCTCTTTTTCCCTCCAATGAGATTTGCCGACGGCCCTTTGATCCTCGGTTGTTGAACGTTTCGGAAGTCGAACGGTCTTCATGAATGGATTACGTTCGACAACTGAGGTTCCGCTGTAATAGTAATAGCTGAGCACCTGGTTTTGTTTCGATTTGCTTACTGCAACTCTCCACATGAAATCTCACTCTGTTCCAACGGCCCACGACTCTCAGAAGTAGTCCCCCCCCACACACTCGGGGAGGGGGATTGTGAGTACGTGGAGAGCTCAGAAAAGCATGGATCAGTAACTGCTTCTATGATGGCAATGCCATCTTTGGATACCATCCAATATGTCTACAGTATTGATGGGTTCTGAACTTTCTTGAGTTTGAAGCCATTTATCTGGTCTGTTGCTACAAAGGCTGCTCCCAGCTATAGTGAAAGAGGAGAAAGTGAGACGGTGGATATTATGGCATGAATGTGAGCAAATGTAGTTACCTGAGACTAAATGCAAGTACACCCTTTGGGACTGTGTGTGTGTGTGTGTGTGTGTGTGTGGTTTTGCTATAGTATAGTATACTTTGGTCAAAGGCTGATCACTCAATAACGTTTGCTTGAGTTCAACCGGCTACAGTTCCCTTAACATTTCTTCTGTGTAATTTTTTCCTGGTGAAAGTGGAAATCGTATCTACATTTTGGTTTACATTAATTTAAAATTAACACGTGCACCAAGTAAAGTAGAGTGATTAAAAGCATGTGTTGTCTTTAACGTTCTAATTAAAAGTGTATTTTTGTTTGTTTCAGAACCTTCTCGCAAGTGTAACTTTGCTCAAGAGTCTTAACTTTCTGTGTCTGGATCCTGAATTGTGCCAAAGGTAAGTTACATGGATTTCATTTGAACTAAGAATACTTCTCTCTTTCCCACTTTAAATTGCTGGACTAATTGTGTCTTGCCTCCCATTCCTCAAGTGCTTTTATCATTTAGTATACTTAAGGCTGCAACCGTACTATCAGTTCCAGGATGGTCACGTTGCTTGTGTTCACTCTTAAATATGGGGAGGAATCCTTAACTTAGCCTCCTTAACTACTTGTTCCAAGATATAGTTCAGGAGGTCTTTAATGTCATGCATTCCTGAGTGAACAGCATCGGAGGCAGTACCAGTTGTGTTACTCAGTGGAGACTGAACCTATGCATCTTAGAAATGTTTAGAACTTGGAAAGGATCTCTGTCCTCTCCCCTTGGAAAGGGGAAGACAGAAATATTCCTTTGGAAGGATTTCTGTCCTCTCTCCTCACATGGGGAAACCAACCCTGTGCTATGCCGTCCATCCATTTCCCATCCATTTTCTTTCCATCACTACTCCATAAGGTTACAGTTTATGGTGCCTGTAAAATTAACCGAGTGTATCAAATAATTGGCTTTGCTTCTTTTCTGAGTAGCAAAGTTTGATTATCTATCTGTGCATCCTTAGATTTGCAAATGAGAAGACAGTGTTAGTTGTGGTATGATTGGTTATCTTCATGTTGCCACCATAATTCCAAATAAGTAGATTTGTAACACTGGCGTTAGTAAGAAGGGAAGCAATTACTGTAGTGGAATTTTTAATAATCCCCGTAATTCAGATGGGAAGATGCAATTGACTATGAAGCTGATTGTGCAGGTAGCCGTATTCTGAAAGGGAATACCAAATGGACAAGACCATTATGGAAATCTCTGGTCTGGAGGGAGTGGAAAGAAACAAAATGAATCTAAGGGTGCATTGCACTTGGATAGTCTTCTTCTGGGAAACAAGATGCTGAGAAGTTGAAGCAGCACCTATTAGAATTAAGTAGTCCTGTGTAGATTTCCACCAACCTAGAAAAATGTGGCTTCATTTTTCTCTGGTGACCTCTGCCCATGTCCCAAAGATCCAGAACCGGAAAGGAAGAAGCTACCTTCTTTTCTCCAAGGGGCATGATCAGTTTGTTTCAGGTGAAAGGGAAACTGCAGAAGTTTTCTTTCACAACGGAGACGGACTTTCTGTCTTGTAGCCAGGGGCCATCTACAGGTAGCAACCAGCACCAAAGCAGTGTTATGCTTGTTAAGTTCATTTTGATACAGGTTTTTTTTTAATGATACAGTGATACTAACCATTGTCATCAGTTGATGAAAGAGATCAGCTCTCAACAGTCTCTGAAGCTAAGTGGGAAAACTGCACCTGTTTGTTTGTTTTTTATATGGGCTGCAGTCACGTGCCATATGTTTTGGGTTTTTTTAGCAATTCCAAACATAGAACAAATTGCTAATCCTGTTTTTTATTTATTTATTGTAAGTAATGTTACATGATGGATAGAAATAAGGTAAGGCTATCCCTATCCCTGGCTGGAGTGCCCTTCAATATCATTTAAGAAATCAACTTTTCCTGCCTTATCCATATCATTTATTAAATAGCTGCCCCTGCTCTTCAACCGAGGGGCAAAAGGCAGAGTCATAATCCAGTTTATTTACATTCCCTTATCCCTGGCTCTCAACATTGCCTGGCTTTCACTAATCTATTCTTCTATTCTTTTCCTCTTGTAATGTTGCCAAAGTTTTAACTAGCCTTCGTAGCTGTGTTTTTAACTGCGTCTTGATGTTACTCATGCATATCAGGTTGCTCCTAACGACACAAGGGCAGGCTGTGTTTCATTGGCCAGTTGGCAACCCTAGCTCCTCTCAATTTCCACAATCAGATTTTTGATTGTGAAAGAATAGAAAAATTATGAATACTACCAGTTGTGATATTTGTTTCTATGGTGCTTGGAGATATGTATTGCATTATATGCATAGTGATGCCCGAACTAAATAAGTAACTTGATTGTATTGTATCCATGCAAGATTCCCCCTGCCCAACTGCCCAATTTGCAATTTTATTTAAACTGTAAAATATCTGCAGTATTCTGATAATACAGATTGGAATACGTGTTTCCCTTCCAGAGGGCAGAAGGGTCAGTAATAGCATTTACAGACAGCAACACAGTAGACTCCCTTAGAAAGTAGGTAATAGCTTTCTAGGGGATTAGTAATCGGGTTTGCAATATTAGAAGTTTCAGAGTTTTGTCCTTTGTAGGTAAGATCAAGGTGAAATTTGCACAGTTTAGAAACGAATCCCCACCCCCACCCCCACAAATGATAGAAGCACTATGATGCTTCTGGAAAAAGTGAATTGAGAACAGCAGCGGCTCTTTCATGTGAAAATCAATAGGCCAAAAGAACAGATAGGGCCAGATCTCATACATACTGTACTTCAAAGTTTTGAGACTGGCAGTGACTTGCACTATGTATGAACCATTATCTGTATGCTGGAGGGGATAACTGCAACGCACCAGGTGACCAGTCAGATATTATTTCTCTTTTCCCCTAAACATAGGACTTAGCTGTTGTAAAGGGATTGTGTCTTGCCACCCTAGTCTGTGTGAAACACTGAAATTCTGTGACAATAGCTTATAGACAGAGGACCAGTGATTCTTCTCCCGACATGGAAATTCCCAGATCACGATGATCTTGAGTTAGACATTGCATTGGAAAGGCGAGTAAACATAATATTCTCTTCTGCTTTTATGCAGTGGGTATTTGCCAACTGTGAAATCCATGGGACTTGGTTGATCTCACACACCCCACTCCTTTCCCTTCTTCTTATATAATATCCCAAATGCCACAGTTTCTGTTTTGGAGAAGCAGAACTTTTATTTCTCAGTTCCACCCTCTTCTTTTGTTTATATGGAACCTGTGACCAAATGCTCTTCATTGCCTTTCTCTGCCTAGAAATGGGCAAAAAGCTGAATTCCAAGGGTTCAAGGAAGGAGTTTACTGGTTTGTTCAGCAGATTGCTCCACAAAGCATTGAGGAACATTTGAGTAAGGCAGAACCAATCTATTAAGTAGGCTACCATGTGACCCTTGTGGTCTGCTCAGGATCTGGTTGGGGTGCCTAAAGTAATAATAATAATTTATTATTTATACCCTGCCCATCTGGCTGAGTTTCCCCAGCTACCCTGGGCAGCTCCCAACAGAATATTAAAAATATGATAAAACAACCAAACATTAAAAACTTCCCTAAACAGGGCTGCCTTCAGATGTCTTCTAAAAGTCAGATAGTCTTTAAGAGAGAGACCTCTTGAAATATTTTTTTAAAGTAACGTTTGTTTAATATTTGAAGATAAAGCACAAGAAAGAAAAGAAGAAACAATCCAATACTTACACAGAAGAGAAAGAGAGAGAACCTTTTAATTTTGGAGCAAGCCAATCCTAGGAATTTACAGTGTTATGTAAAAGAGGTAATTTTATGCCCTGAAGGCTCATTATTTAAAGTAGACAGATGTGGGCTGACATTGGAACTGGAGAACTGGAAAGTAAAATTTTCCTTCTTGTAATCTAATTCTTCCTGCTCCCTTAAAACTCAGCAGAGGAATCTCTCCTTCTCCTCCCACACATTGTGCTAAGGAGCTGTAGCTATCTTCACCCAAGTTCACACTTTTCATGTCTCCCATGCTGTTCTATATACCTTCCGCTTCTTCTTTTGTGGGTCTTTTTTGGGACTGTGGGCAACAGCAGAACTGTTGTGAGCAATGCCATAAATCGGTGTGCACAGCACAGTTTTCCAACCACGACAAGAAGACTGCTTGGATGACCTATCTGGTCCCAGAGAACAAATAACCTGCCTGAGAAAATGAGTACAACCCCCTCCCCCCAAAAAGGGAAGCCCCCCCCACTTCAACCCGCCCCCAAAAAGACTGCACCCTACTGCCTCCCATTCATTCCCCAGTGGCAGGGTCCTACCTGAAGAGATTTGGAGGGAGGATACAAGGTGGAGCATTGTCCTGTTATCTGTTTCTTTTTCCCCTCTCTCCTTGCTACCCCAACTCCTTTTGACCCTTTCTTTTCCAAGAAAGGAAACAGCAGCTGGCTATCTGGGAAGAAGGTGGGGCAGCTTGGAGCTTTCTCTTCTTCTTTTTCCAGCCAGCCCAGCCTGCTGCTCATCAAGGTAATTGAAAATAGGCAACAAATGACAACATTTCATTTATTTGTTCGTTTTATTTTTTGTCTGGAGGGTCGGAGGGCTTTGATGGGCTGTGCTGCCCCATGGGCGCTGATTTGGGAAACCCTAGATCTGGTATAAATAACCCATGAATTTAGGGGAATTTGTTTTGTGGTGCTCATCCCGAGTCGTGTCCCCCAACCTGCAATATGTAATGGTAAAAAGCCAGTGCCTTTCATGTGGCTGCAATCTTTTAGACGGTGCCCTTGCTCAGCACCCCAGAGTTGTCCGTGACTGGACCTAACGGTCAGGGGTACCTTTACCTTTACCTAAGCTTCCCTGGGAACCCTGCTTTGATAAAGCTGTTCTTGGTTGCCACACTCTAGCAAGCTCCATAAGAGCCACTTTAAGCAGCAGTTTGTTGGCACACGGGAACTGCAGGTAGGGCTCCATTGTAGTTGCAAGGTATTACAGTGGCAAATCTGTGGACAGTAGTCACAGGTGCCTGGTTTGGCTAGGTCACTCCTGAAGGATTCTTCTAGTGTTTTGTATAAACTTCTTTAGAATCTCATTTTCGATAGTCTCATTCTGCAACAGTTCTGCCAGTGACACAAGGTCTCAGGTAACAGATTTTTAAAATCGTCAGGGTATGGCAGTTGTTAAATTTGTTCACTAGCTAGACATGCCTTGTTGGGTTTTTCACCCAGCTTTAATGTTATCTTTCCTTAAATGGCTTCTCACAACATAGTCAGTAATAAATAACAATATACTAAAAACGCCAGATCATTTATTGGTTTTAAAACTACCTCATCTGGGTCTCAAAGTTGCTTGCAGAAACAAAATTAAAATAGCAGCAGCAGTAAAACCTATAATTAAAGTACAGCACCATAAAATTACCCAAAAGAGGACTTGAGCAACAACAACAAAAGTCTCCAAGTCTCTCCTAAAGACGAACAAAGAAGAGGCCATGTGTATTTTCTTTTTGGGGGGGGGTGATTCCAAGGATATGGGGTCACCACAGAAAAGGCTTTGTCCTTTAATGCTTGTCAATATAACAGCTCTAGGCAGGGAGCCAGGCACCTTAAAAGCTCAGGCAGGTTCATATAGGTGCAGGTGGTTGTTCCGATAACCTAGACCCACACTTAGGACTTTAAAGACTAATACCAGAATCTTAAATTAGAACTGAAAATGAATAGATACAGAATTCTGCTTGCCAGAATGACAGCATGACTTAGTTGAAAATCACCTGTAGAAATAAGTTGAAGGTAGTCCGATATAGAAACATCTTTTCTGATTCGAATAAAGATGTATCTTGGTGTGTGTGTGTGTGTGTGTGTGTGTGTGTGTGTGTTGTTAAGTGACATTTCATTGTTTCTTCAGAGGATACAAAGGTTCAAAGTTTCTAGGAGGGTTTTTTCCTGCCTGAGAACATAAGCATATATTAGGCGCTTGTGGTTGCTTTTTTTGGCAGTTTGATATTTATCAGTGGCATCCCCCCCCCAGCTGTGATAATTTTGACAAGGAACATCTGGTTAATCAGTATTCATGCATTCTTCCTTTTAAAAAACCACAACAGCCTTTGTAGTTTAGCATTGAACAGGTTGCCTGCAAGTTATACTCAGGTGCCGTAGCAATGTTGCTCCTGCAGCAGGAAACAGAACTGTGTGCACTTTCTGTAGCACTGCCTCCTTTAATACGGGGTAGCACTGTGGAAGCTGCATTCTTGATTTGTTCACCCATCTGTCCTTTGAGCCAGTGCTAGAACTTGGGATGACTCGGGAAGTGGCAGAACTTGGGGGAATGAGAACAGCGCGCTTGTAGCTTTTGAGAGTGCCAATCTGCGCTGTGCATGGTTCATCTTGGGTCAGGACAGACTCCTAGGATGGCCTTGGAGGCTGAGACTAACTAGTAGGGTAAGTGGTAGTATAGTTGAGTGGGGCTGAAGGAGGAGTGGTGCAACAAGTAGAAAAGGGAGTTGGCAGTGAGCTTGCATAAAACATTTAGATCCAGAACTGGCCTCCACAGTCACTTACGGGACTCACTGTTAAGACCGTGTTCATGGAAGACAATCTTACGTGGCTACGAGTGGTCGCCAACGAAGAAGAAGAAGAAGAAGAAATATTTTCTAGGCTAAAGTCAGGTGGATAGCTCACTTGGTTAGAGCATGGTGCTGATAACACCAAGTTTTGCAAGTTTGATCCACGTAAGGGAGAGCTGCGTATTCCTGCATCTCAGTGGGTCGCACTAGATGAGCCTCAGGATCGCTTCCAACTCTTACAGTTCTGTGATTCTAAGCTTTCTTTGAACAATAGCATATTGGAAGAGACTTCAAGTTTAAATTTGACTGATACCAATTGTACAGTTAATGCTGCAAATAGAGCACCAGAACAATGTGTATTCTAGGTGGCATGTTGTTGATTTTGCAGGTAATTAGCTGGAAGGGAAAGGGGAGCTTCTTGTCGTTTTGGATTGTACAGGAGCGTATTTTGGTTACTGCTTTAAAACATCTTCACTGCCTCCAAAAAAAACCCCACATTTGTTTTTGTCATCTTGATGCAATCTGTCTTGCCTTCTCATTGACCTCCAGCACACCTATTTTTCAGAGTGCTTTTTAACTTTCATTCCTCGCTGCTGTCCTACAACTCATGGGCAGAAACCATGCATTTTGGCCAAGGAAAGGACAGCTGGTGATGCAGTCGTGTGCTTGTGTGAGCTGGGTTTATGATAACTGTTATAAGGATTGGTTAGTTTTTTTTCTGTTAAAACTGGGCAAAATATGGACAAGAAGGTACTGCAGTCAGATCCCCCCCCTTTCACTCTGATCATGCATCAGAATAAAAAATAAATAAATAAAAATATCATTCCATGATTAATCATTTCATGACTAACAACAGATTTAAGGCTGAACAATATGGTGTACAGAATGCATTTTGCAATACTGTTTTAAAACCACAAATATGCAATGTGCATGTACAGCTTCTGTGCCATTAGTGGTGTGTGCAACACTCTTTCGTCTTGTAAGGAAACTGCACATTTAGCTTTTGAGGTAGCCCATAACCTGAGGTTTCCTGTAAACAAAGGATATGTAAGTTAGAGTGGCTGCTTGCACACTTTGATAAAAGCAGGCTTTTACATACCCAACACCTGCATTTCAGGGGAACAATGTGAACAGGGTTAAGATACTTGACACGGTATCTCCAACCATGTTACTGTAAAATGGGTGGCACATTTGTGGGAATTTTTAGTCTTAGAATGGTATCCAACTGTGGAAGAATTGTAAAGATGAGGGAGGATATAATCCTGTCTTAAATATTATCTGTAGCAATTGTAGACCTTTCTCCGTGTATTTGCATTAAAAGAGAGTAAATGAAGTTCATATTCATAAAATCCATATTCATACTGCTGCTAATATGGTGGTGGATATTACAGTGTATCGGATGCTAAATATTTGTAAGGTATACCAGGTTCAAATGCATGAACACAAAGCTTGTGTGCGTGTGTGTCTTTCGATTTTCTTGTCTCTGCTGTAACCCCCTCCATTGCTCCAGCGTCGGATCAAAAAGCTGTATCTTAATAGTGATGTGATGGCATGCCAAAAGATATATTACACCAGTGGAGAACATCATAGGGCAACATTGAAAAAAGGGATGAGTGTTTGCAGGTGTGTCTTGATGTTTAACTTAAGTTCCTCCGACTCTGCTAGCCGACTTCTGACCTATTTCTGTGCTACAGTTCTTGTAACTCAAACCATGGTTTTGAAGAGATCCTGCTCTGCTTTAATTTGGGTCAACAAACTGTTATGGGGGGGAAGCTTGTTTCACAGATTGCTCAGTCCTATGAGGTGGGAACATTTACATTTGAAATTCAGTTAAGAGGAAGCTAGTGGCATGTTTCGAGGGCACGGGTGGCGCTGTGGTCTAAACCACTGAGCCTAGGGCTTGCCGATCAGAAGGTCGGCGGTTCGAATCCCCGCGACGGGGTGAGCTCTAGTTGCTCGGTCCCAGCTCCTGCCAACTTAGCAGTTCGAAAGCACGCCAGTGCAAGTAGATAAATAGGTACCGCTCCGGCGGGAAGGTAAACGGAATTTCCGTGTGCTGCTCTGGTTTTGCCAGAAGCGGCTTAGTCATGCTAGACACATGACCCGGAAAAACTGTCTGCAGACAAACTTCGGCTCCCTCGGCCAGTAAAGCAAGATGAGCGCCGCAACTGGACTTAACTGTCAGGGGTCCTTTACCTTTACCTTTTTAGTGGCATGTTTCTCCAAGTCATGGTTGGAGTTGGCCTGTTTTTGCATAAATTGATAACTGTGCCTTTAACTTTGAAAAAAATTGTGTGCTGATATGACTAAGTAGACATTCATAGCTGAGTGCCTTTTCCAGAAATGAATAATACCAGCATCACTTGGAAATTTGGGACCTTATCCTTGTAAGTTTGATTCCTGTAAGGTAACAGCTGCATATTCCTGCATTGCAGAGAGTTGGACTTGATGGGATTCCTTCCAACGCTACAATTCTATGATTTTTGCCCAGTCACTTTGCAGTAGTAGCAGCAAAGCATTAATATTGCTTTACCATCCCTGTAGTATATAGTCTTCTGTGTTGCTGCACTACACTCTTGCTTGTTCAGGTCAGGATCTCTGCTAGATCCGGTCAAAGGGAATATGTCCACAGATATGTTTGGTCCATAATGTGGTGGCACAGCAATTGTATGGGGCCACAAAAAAGGAGCTTGTGGATTGATTCTGCAAGCACCTTCAAAGCTGAGAATAATGTTGGAGACTAGGCACACTTCCCATCACAAAATTCTGGCAGTGACCAAATGTGGCTGACTGCTCAGGTTAACAATTATGTGTCCTTGGTTCAACTGAGAGTGCTATGATACATTGCAACTTGTTTTCTTTTTAAAAAGTTTTGTTTTAAAATACGCAAAATGCTTTTTGTTTTTGTTTTCGTGTTAAGCTTGTTTTGGTCGTGCGAGTGGATGCTCTTACGGGGGTGGGGGATAACCTAGCAACTGTTCATGCTGGCGGTATAGCTGTTAATGGGAGAATTTCAGCTTCCCATGTTCAAAATAATTTAAATTAATCTAAATGTGTATTGACAGTAAGAGGATCCAGAGCAGGCACAATTGTAATCTCCCTGTGGCCAGGTCATTTCATTGACCTGTGGTTTGACTATTTTGTGATTACTGTGTGTTAGCTCTGCATAACTCCCATGGAAGAAACCCTAAAAACTAGAACAGTCATTTTACCTAGAGTACAGCTGTTTTGTCTGCTGTTCTGCGATCCATTCCTTCAATGAGCAGATAGTTTTGTTGCTGCTATGTTGAAACGCAAGGTGTTACTGAGTCCATTAAAACTTTTTGTCAGGAAAGCAGGAATGGGGGTCTGGCTGATGTCGCTAGGCGTGATGGGGAGCCCATTTCTGCAATTTGTTAATACATTAAGATTTAATTGAGGAGGTGCTTGCAGACTTACAGAACATTACTGTAGCAACAAAATACTGAGTGGCACCAAAACCTGTATAAGGCAGAGGCGAGCTGAGTACATCTGTTCTGCTTTTGAAAAGATAAGTCACAGGGTCATTCCACATCAAATCAACACAAAAAACAAGGGTTTTGTCACCCACCGTCTCGGATTTTGATGTACACCCTTCCCTTATGGTTGAAAGAAACCCCCTTAATTTCCCCCCCTCTATCTCAAACGGTTTTAATTTTATAGCATGATTCATGAAATCTCCGTTGTCTGTCCCTCTTGAGACCCTCAGCACATGTACACCCTCCCCATAACCAATGATCTCTTTGAAATTTTACACAGAGCTCAATAAGAGGATGAGATGGGGGGGATTTAAGGGGGGTTCCTTCAACCATAAGGGAAGGGTGTACACCAAGTTTCATCAAAATCCGAGGTGGTGGGTGACATGCCCATGTTGACATGACGTGGAATGACCCCACAGTTACTTGGATCTTCCTCTTGCATTTATTACACAGCAATAGTATATTGCAAGACAGAGCAAAAGGACTATAAGCGAAACTGGATATTAATTTTAGGTGCATAGAGTCAACAGAAGCCAATTGTGTGATGTGATCTGGTGGTTAGCGGGCCTATTGAATTTCCCCACAAGTGAAGTACAGGCGTATCTCTGGTTACGCTTGCTTCAGGTTGCGTTCGTCACGGGATACGAAGGCGCTGAACCCGGAAGTATCGGAACGGGTTACTTCCGGGTGCGGCACTTTGCGCATGCGCAGAAGTGCCGGGTCACGCTGCGCACATGCGCAGATACGCTTCAGGTTAAGGGCTTTTCATGTTGCGAACGGGGCTCTGGAACAGATCCCGTTCGCAACCGGAGGTACCACTGTACCATCATGGGTGGTAGAAGGTTATTTTCCTTATGAAGATAAACATTATATAGCCTACGAACAATATCCTAAACACTAATCCTTAAATCAATTTCTTGCTCCAAATACTTCCCATCTTTACCTGCCTCTTGTTTCCTCTTTCTTTGCCGTAGGCCAAACAGTTAGTACTTGTTTCTTTGGGGCTCTTTTGGAGATCTTATCAGCCCTTGCGTTGAGTTGCACCACCTCATTCTAAAAGTCCCTTTCAGGTTGCAGAAATGTTTTTGCATTGTTTTTTCAGTAGAAGATTAGGAGTGCAGAATTTTGAGAGAGGGCGAGGGTCAAAGGGATCTACATGCTGACTAGCTGTATAGTAAAGAAATTGTAATGAGCTATCCTAGCTGGGGAAAACCAATTGTAACATGAATGGGGTGAGGATTTCTATATGCTCATTGGCACTCTCGTCTCTTGTGAGTTATGTGTTCCTTCTAAGATGAAAGAAAACAGACAAAAGAAATCACTGGGTTAAAGCTGACCAAAAGTCCTGAGGTAGCACTGTTATCAATTTACGATGGGATGGAAGGTTTATAGGCTATGAAGGACTCGCTCACAAATTTATTGACAGCTGCACAAATTATTATAGCTAGGAAGTGGAAGGGGCAAGCAGAATATAAAATGAAGGAATGGTATAAACAGGTGTGGGATATAGCTATTAATGATAAATTAACATGTGCCATTAAGGTAAGATGGGGAATATGCAGGAGAAATGATTTTGAGGAGATATGGAGGGTGGTTGTAGAATTTGTACTGTTGAAACGGAAAGGGGTCAAACCATCGCAAGAGGTATTGAAATTTTGGGAGGTTGGATAGTTACAATGGAACAGTCTCGGTGGTGGGGTGCACATTTTTATTCTTATTTATTTTTGATTATTACTTTTGTCAAAATTTGGAAAAAAAGAAAACAGTTTTGGATCAGGATAATTGTTCTGGAGCATTTTAAGTCTTTGTATTGCTTTAAAAGGGAACATCAGCAACCGATTAAAACCTACCCAAGAATGACACAGGTTCATTCAAGCAGTGGATAGTAAAGGATGAGCAATCATATTAGAGAAGTTCAGCAAAATATTTCATCCACACTCATTGTTCAGGTTAGATTTCAAGTAGTATATTATGGGAGTTTCATTAAAACAAAAATGACTGGTTTTGCCGTTCTTAAGTTGTATTTCCTTTCACTCTGCATCTCATTGTCTTGATTCTAATCTTCACATCCTCCTGAAGTTTATAATCTCTTCTCCCCTAAAATGAAACTAAACTTCCAGCATCTGCAATAAATTGCAGACCAACAAATTAGATGCAGTGTGATGAGAATCCTTGAGGCAGGATCATGAAGTAGTCAAACTGTGTGGTGGCTAGGTAAATTTCTGCTTAGACTGTACCACATGTGCACAAAGTTGTTGGAAGCAGATCAGAAAAAGGGTGAGGGGCTGATCTGGACCTATTCTACGGGAATGTAGTTTAGTGCTGCATCAGAAACGTAGTGTTTTTGCTCTGCAAGGATGTTCTTACTTTTTAAAGCTTGCTCTATGTTTTCAATCTTCAATGGTGAAACGGAGGAGTATGTGCAGTTTTTCAATGAATGTATTTGTTTCATGACAGAGGGACTCCATGAAAGATGACAGAAGAAGTTATTGTTATAGCAAAGTGGGATTACACTGCACAACAGGACCAAGAACTTGACATAAAGAAGAATGAGCGCCTCTGGCTGTTAGATGATTCCAAAACATGGTGGAGGGTAAGAAACGCAGCCAACAAAACAGGATATGTGCCATCAAATTATGTTGAGAGGAAGAACAGCTTGAAGAAGGGTTCCTTGGTTAAAAATCTGAAAGACACATTGGGTAAGTCCTTTTGGAGTCTTGCATTAATTCTTTTCAGAAACCAATTATGTTAAAACGCCTGTAGGGTGAACATCATGTCAGCATTGCATATGAAAAGGAGTGTGGATATTTGCTCTTAATTTGGAGCTCATAATTTTAAGCAGTGGAGAATTCGTTATTGTAAGAAGCTATTTTTGTATTATCAAGAGGAAATGCAAGTAGAGAGAAATTTTCTTTTGTCTCTAATCTGTTTATCAGATTTTCTTAAGAATGCACACGCCACACTCCCTGTTTTCCCCTACAAAAAGAAAGGCTTTAAAATACGTCACGTGTACTGGTAGCGCCAACACTTTGGATTGTGTTGTGTTGTGGGTTTTTTTTGGGTTTTTTTTGGTATACCGTATTTTCCGGCGTATAAGACGACCCCCAACTTTTCCAATTAAAATATAGGGTTTGAGATATACTCAACCGCAGATTCTCCACCCGGCATATAAGACAACCCCTGACTTTTGAGAAGATTTTCCTGGATTTTAAAGTAGTCTTATACGCCAGAATATACAGTACTTATGTCGAGTCGTGCACATGGGCAGTTGTTGTGAAATTTACAAAAGCTTTTATCTCTTAATGGCCTTTATTTTTTAATTTCTCATGGGGACTTCACTGATTAAAGAAGAATGACTGGTGATCCTGATTTTTAGCTGGATTGGTCTCCTTTCATGGTAACTTTCAATTTGTTAGACTCATCTGAAAATTTTTAGTGGTATTGGACTAAGTTATACTTGGGCCCATTAATGTCAGTGGGTCTATTCTATCTTAGCTGTGCTCATTCAGTGAGTCTACTCTTGAGTTGAACTTCCTTGAATACCACTCTATCTCTTCCTCAGCTACCTCCGTGTGGTGCAGCCTGTGGGCTCCTGGGCTTTGTTTTATAGCATGCTGAATTTTCTCTAGCCTTGTACCAAAGTGATGGCGAGAGTTGAATGATCTCCATTTATCCTCCAATTGCTACATCAGGAATTCTTTCCGCTTTTGTTCTACTTTAACCATAAGTGGCATTTGCTTAATTTATGTGATCATCGAAAAAGCCGAGCAGTTCTTGCTTTGTACTTTGAGGATAAATATTGTGTCTCTGAGTCAGAGGTTTTAAAACTTTTTGAGTCCACGACTCCCTTGACCAACTACATTCTTTCTGCGGTACCCCTGTGGGGCTCAGGAGTCCAGTTATGTCACCCCTCACCTGCATAGCTGGCAGCCCCTCACCCTTTTTTGAACACCCTCCCTTATGGAGTGTTCCCTCAGCCTCCTCTCCTTGAGAACCCTCTGGGCAGCCGCTGCTGCCACCCCTGGTCTCTGAACTTCCCCCCACAACCTTTGTTGAGAAGCAGAGGCATAAGAGGGCATCAGAAGAGGGAGGGAAGGAAAGAGGGGCAGGTGCCATTGTTGCTCGCAGCACATCTGACCACCCTTCATGGCACACCATGGTGCCTTGGAAATCACTCCTCTAAGTGATGCCTGTCTTTTATAATCCTATACCTTTTGTTTGTGTGTTCCTTCCTCTCCATGTTTCTATATTTATTACTACCATTTAGTTGCTGCTATGTTTTGTCCTTTGCCGAATTCAGTTACTGCCTACTGGAGACCTAATTTTTTATCTTTACATGAGTGAGCAGATATGCAAATCTGTGGTGGGAGAGGTGGTGCATTTCATGTGATTATTTGAGAATGTGTACCAGAAACACATAGTCTTTCTCTCTCATATGGAATTTCTAATTTATGATGCAACTCATTGCTTGCTTTAAATGCACTAGACTAAGTTGCCAAACTTATGCAGTTTTCTGATATCATTTTGCCGTGTTCCTCCACTTCCGCTTCACATAATTGGCTGTGATTGGCAGAATGGAAAACTAGACAGGATAATGATGCTGGGGTGATGATAATCAGTTTTCCTAGTTCCCCCAATAAATTTTATTGAATCTTTTCATTATACAATACAATAAAAAAACAAACTAATCTAAATTGAAAGCAAAAACAAAGAAGAGCAAAGAAAGTAGAAGGCCCTCACTCCAAGGTAGATCTCAATCTTAGTCTCACTCAGAAGCGGGTGGACCCTCTCACCTGGGAGCTTTTCTTTCTTCTCCCAGCCCCCTCACCTTAGGAAATCTTCCCTTCCCTGCCTCTCACACAGGGTCCTTCACCAGCCAGCCATCAACGTTCATGTGCGTACAATCCTGTAAAGATGGTGCCCCTATCTTGTAAGAATTCACCATGCCCCTGCATCTACCAATAAAAATATATGTTAAAAAATGTGTCCTTTTGATGACACAAAGCAAGAGATTTTACCAGTTAAGATATCATTCCCACCCCCCATAGCCCTGGCTGGTATTTCAGTGAACCAGCTTAATTTTGCCTGTTGATAGTGAGGCAAAAACTACATTATGATCTAGATCTAGCCCTAGTAGTTGGTAACTATTAACCTGGAATGGGGATACAGATCCTGCCCACCTCAAAATGCTCATGCACACAGTCCAGCAGGGCCTGGGTGAGAACTCCATTGTAGATGTGCAACCGAGTGTGAATTTGTTTCAGAACAGAGACATATTTTTTTTAGGTTAGAGTGTCTTGCATGAAGTGTGATCAGTGCCTTGTCAGTCAAAGGTCTTGACTTCATGTTCTATTTAATAAAAACGAGGCTGTATATCTTTGAAGGTAGTAAGGCTTCAGACACATGTTTCTTCTGATGTATAATTAGATGCTGATGTAACAGAACACATTGTGCTGTTTGGTGTTTTGATTGTAGTTGTTGGTAGTTGTTCAAGCAGAAAAACCGAGCAAATGCTGGAATTAACAGCATTTGCCCAGTAGCGAAGATTTGTTTGCCGCTTTATAGCAACATAGCTTCTTTTCCTTTTCATTCTCAGTTCATTTCCTGAAAATTTGACAATTTTTTTTAAAAGGTACATTCATCCCAATGCTCACCAAACATGTGTATGTAAACTGATAATATATAGTACCAAAAAAAGTATTGTGTATTCATCCAAGCAACTTACAAATTATTTATAAACCATGGCTTCATCAATTTTAGATGTCTCTTTCAATGAATTGGGAATGATAATTTAAAAAAAAAAGTGAACTTTTACCTTATCTTAATAGATGTGACGGGAGATCCATGATTAGGATCTACTCTGTTTTCTTTTTCTTTTTTTAAAAGAATAGTGGCTGCTTGGTCCCTGAATTGGATTGGCACTGGCGAAGGATACCAATCTTCTTCCCCACCTGCCCTCCATGCCAGTTAATAGCTGGCAGAAGGAAGACCATGAAGTGAGGGAAGGTTTAATCTCTTCTTGCAGTCCCTACCTTGTTAAGGTCTTATTTGGTTCTTAATAAATTCCTTGGGTTGTGTGTGTGCTTTTTTAATGGAGATCCTAATGGATCACATGTATTTGCGTCTTTAAGAAATGTGAAGAAGGGCAGCAAGACAGAAGGAATGATAAAAACGGCAAGGCTCCATCCATTGAACTGTGTTCCTGCCCACTTCACTGTCTCCATCCAGCTCAGCCACATTCTAGATAGGTTTAGCTTCTAGGGGAGCGAATTCTGTAATTGCTAGGTCAGCCATGGAAAGTTCCCCTTTATGTACACTTGCCATTTAGGTCTAAATGCTTTATAGGTCAAATCTAAGTTTCATGAATTGTGCCTGGAAGCCAGAGTTTCACTGTGCCACTACTGTATGCTCGCAGTGACCTCTCTGGTTAGAAGGCCCACCACATTTATCACTAGCTTCAGGCTTAGGAGGAGAGGCCTGCTCAAAATATAGCCTTGAGTTCATGAGGGCATAAATGACAATTGCTTGATATGAATTTTGAAAGCTAGATAGTGTTGGTGAAAATTGTTCCTGGCTTTCCGCACTCTGAAATCTTGACCGTAGGTTTTGTCAGATATTGTGACAGTAAAACACAAGGATTAACCGTACCTGGAACACTTTGGAAATATATATATTTTTTAAAAAATTGTCCGGAATTTGTTTCTAATTGTTGCTGTGGAGTCTTTGTTGATAATAGGACGTCCCTGCCTTTTAACAGCACTTAATGCACCAATACACTGAGTGTGGTGATTATTTCAGCAATATTTGGATTTGGTAGCACAGATATTCACAGTTCTTGTCTTTACAGTTTTATGATTGTTTAAAGTTAAATACGTCGTATGCCTGTCACTTGGTTTTTCTTTTTTTTCACTTAGCTTCCTGTTTGTTTGAAAGTTTGCTGGAAACTGTCAGTTATTTCCTTTTTTGAAGCAACGTGCTTTTGTTAGCAGCCAGGATGCCTCAGGTGCCACCCCTCCCCATTTCACCACCAAAGGAAATGTAGCATTTGTTTAGATGTTGGCTTTGTTGTCTGAGAACTTTCACTAAGCTATACCCTTCCCAAAAGGGCTTTTTTATCCTGTTATGTGCACTTACCCCTTTTTAAGTCTTGGTTTGCATGGCCATTCTGTCTGGAGTTAATAGGATTGTGACCAAATGTTTACAAATCTCACTCTAGAGAGAATTACTTTGCCCGAACAGAACTCTTGAGCCTACAGCCTTAAATTTGAGGGTCCTCCATTTTGTACACAGTTTATTAGCCTCAGTTCAAAATCACCCATTTATTTTTATTGGTCAATTGGTTTTTGTGGGCCTGTTTCCAAGGTGTCCAGAAGAAACGGTTCTGATATCTGGTTTCAGGTACAGAAATAAATCAGGATTCTTGTTTTCCAATTGATTTTGAGAGCTGCTTCACACTGGACTTCATCACTAGATACTGGCATTATTAAATTGCATGCATGGATGGATAGATATCAGTCAATAGGTGGAGCATGCAGTAATTCATTTGCTTATTTCTGAAATTTGTTCCTATCCTTCAATAATCAAGAAGCCTGAGATTGTACATCCCCTGACATTAGCTCAAGCATAACAACAACAACAACAACAACAACAACAACAACAACAACAACAACAACAACCCCACCATTCACTTTGGGGTCCAAAGATGAGTGTGTTACAGTTGTTTAAATTACAATATCATAGAATTGTAAAGTTGGAAGCAACTACATGGGTCATCTAGTCCAGCCCCATGCAATCTAGGTATGTTTTGGGCCAATGTGGGGCTCAAACCCACAACCCTGAGAGTAAGAGTCTCATGCTCCGCCAACTGAGCTAACCCAGCTTTATGGAGCTAAAACAATTGGAAGTGAATTATTCACAAGAGGATGGTGGGTCCTATCTATTGATATGGTGTCAAAACCCAGGTAAAGAGCTTGTGGTGGAAACTGCCTAATGTTGATGCCAAGCACACCTCTGTGAGGAGGGAAGTGCACAATTTAGGGGCTGCCACAGAGAAGGCCCTCTCTTCAGTAGTCTTTAATGGCACTGCTGCACCATAAGCTCTCAGTTGCTGATTCACACACATGTATTTATCAAGTTCTATCTCAGGAAAGGATAAGCAAAGATTACACAAATCTCTAGTAAGCAATTGTCAAATGGAGTGATATTGGAATGAAGATGTTGAGCTGCTTCACACAGCTGGTTTTTACCCAATTGTGATTTGTCTCATCATGCAAACCATTGACCATGGTTTGTTGTTGCTTTGTGAACTGTGGCGTGTCCTAATATGGCATGTCTTCAGCGTGGTTTGTTTGCCTGCCCCAGCCCAGGCATGTGCCAACCTATAGAGCCCGGCTGCAAGAGCAGTGTGGAAACAAAAATCCCACTCAAGTCTGAGTGACTCTCAATGGTGCTTTGCCTGAAGAACTTCCTCCTAACTCTGCTTGGAAACGAGCTCCTTCCCCACCCCACTCTTCTACCTCCCCGTCCTCACAAGAAACAGCTTTGCCTTGCAGGTGCCATGCTGCCAAGGAGAGGAAAACCTAAAGCAGGCATAGCTCACTACTTCTTACTAACATCCATACAGGGATAAATAGCAAAGCAATGAAGTTTAATGAACAGGTTATAATGATATTCCAACTTAACCTTATTAAATGGTAGCAACAATTTATACGTGCAATCATCTGGAAGAAATAAAATCAGGCTTTCATGTGGATAAAACTGAGAAAGTTTTAGAAATGCGGAAGGTGTGCAGTCCTGTATATACTTTTAGATATGGGGTTGCCCATCCACCCCATTCACACAGGAAACCAAAGACCACCACAGCCAACCACAAATGAACAATCACACCCTATGCCAATCCTGACCTCTCACCGCCAAAGAAACACAAGCAAACAACAGAGAACCAACACAAACGACGCTGACACCAAATCCTACATATACTAAGGAAAATAGAAACATTGTCTCCCCATCCCACCCACCTCCTTCCCCCTTCCTCCCCCTAATGTCTCAACAGCCAAAATTGTTCTGTAAAAATGTTACATGGAAAAATACGAGAGACATTGCACACACCTTTGTAAACCAAGAAAATATTTAATTAAAAAAATCCTTAAAAAAAATATGGGGTTGCGAGACCCCGTAGTAGAAGTAGAGTGAAAACCTTTCAGCACAGCCCCTGCCTCTCAACCCTACCTCACAGGGTTGTTGTGGAGATTAAATGAGAAAGGGGAGAACCATGTACACCATGTTTTTGGCAAAAAAAAGGTGGGATATAAATGATGGGGATGGTGATAATGATATAATCCTTCTTTGGCGATCACTTGTATCTGAGTAAGATTGTCTTCCATAAACACGGTTTTAACAGTGAGTCCATAAGTGACTGTGGAGGCCAATTCTGGATCCACACGTCCTTCCACAGTGGGGACGTAGGTTTCCAGGTGGGAGTTGATCACGGTGAGGATTTGCCAGGTGTGCCTTCCTCTTAGCACGTTTCTTTCTTTCGTCCTGAGTTCGAGCGTCTTCAAAACCGATGACACCTTTGGTAAAGGCTGTTCTCCAGTTGGGAGTGCTCGCAGGCCTGTGTTTCCCTGGGAGATACAATATCATCTCCCTTGCAAAAAAGGAACCAGCAGATGTGCCATCATGAGAGTCCATGGCTCTCAGCAGATGGCATCCTAGAGAGTAAGCGCAGTGTTCTGGTCATCTGAAGAGCACTCAGAGTTCATTGATCTCTGAATCTTGCCACACATGCAGAGGGACTAGCACATTGGTCTCGCCAAGATATATCGTTTCTGTCTGGCCCAACAAGGAGATGTTCCTATGGAATTGCCACTGTTGGAAGAAAATGAATGTTTGGAAGAAGGTCACCACTCACAAGCAGTTGAGAGTGGAAGCTAGGGTGATCTTCTATATTGTGGTTTTTGGCATCGGTATCTCTGACCAGCATCGGTGGAATAGACCCTGATCAGTTCCATGACTACACCAGACCAGACTCCAGCTGCCCCAGGAACATGTGACTCACTAAGGCCTGTCCTACAAATTGGCTCTCAGGCCGTGAGTAGAGGGGGGGAAATGGTCACTATAGCTGATGCTGCTGTTCAGGAAACGTCTGGTCCTGCCAGCTCCACTTCAAGCAAAGAGGCAACACACCCACTGCCAATGTGTTCCTATCCCCCCTAAGCCCAACTGAACATTGCACTTTACTCTCCCAGCATAATTTCGCACACAACTCATGAGAAAGAGAGTTCTAACAGTTCCCTTCTCACCCTCCCCTCCCCCCACATTTATAAGGCAAGAATCACACACAACAACATGAGTTAGTGCTAGAAGAGGTGCCATTAACCAATGCACAGAGGACAGCAAGGCTGAGGAACAGGAAGAAGACTGTGATTGTGTACAGATCACAAAGAACTTAGCAAATGTTGCTGCAGACGCAGGAAATAGGGTGGTCAGAGCTCTTTTTATGAGCTGGACAAATGTGAAGCTGAGCACAGATTTCAGGACAGACAAGTTTCAGCCTGGTCCGTGAGGCATGTCAGTACAAGTGTTCGGTGAACAGATGGACACAGCTATGAGGCAGTCAGATGCTGCTTTTGGGCGGTGCTTCGCCAAGAGAGTTGCCTTGCTACAGAGACAGAGTCGCATTTTGGAGCGCCTTGCTGAAGCCATGATTGCTCTACTAGTTGCACTCTGTCACCATAACAGATCTATCAGCCAGTGAGAACACATGACACTTGACTATGCACAAGACCCATTTCAGCACCTACGCAATCCCCTTCCACTCCCTCAGACTCCCTCAGTTCCTAGTGATCTTTACGTTGCCATATTTCTCCCTGGGAACCAAGAATAGGAGCAAATGGGGGAGGGAAAGGGGAAAATTCCCAGTAATGAGTAATTTTTATTTGACAGTCAATTCGCTAAAAAAAAGTTGTGTGTTTACGTACATCAAGCTGCTTCTGAGGTAGGAGCGAAGTGTGGCAAGTTGTCGTAGTGTGGGAACTGCTGCTGCTGTATGAAGTTTAAAATATAGACATTATTTAAAACGTTTACTAATTAAAATGAAGTTCTTTTGCTTTCTGCACCAAAAATGAATTTTTCTTTTTTTTTAAATTGTAAAACCGGATTTGCAATAACTTCAAATTTTAAATTATTGAAACATTAAGAAATTAGTTACTTGGAAATAGCGTGATTCTGTCACTCTAAAACTGGGAATATGTGTGGGGTTTTGTTGGATAGTCAACAATTAAAAAAAATCGGTAAAGTCATAAGTAAAGGGAGGAAAGTGCTCTAAAAGCACACAAAAGTTAATATTCAGGCCTTTGTATCAGCACTAATTTGCCTATCTTGAGTCTGGAGAAAGAAGTCTTAATTGACCAAGGTTAGTTAATTGTACCAGTTATAGTTTGTGCTTCATTCAAAACCAAAGTGAACATAATAAAAATAAGAGTTCTTCAACCACCCTTCTCGGTAATACCCCTCCCCACTCCCTCACTATATTTAAGGGTCTGGTGACTTCCATTTCAGTGTATCTGAAGAAGTGTGCATGCACAAGGAAGCTCGTACCAAGAACTAACTTAGTTGGTCTCAAAGGTGCTACTGGAAGGAATTTTTTTTGTTTTGTTTTGTTCAGTCATGCTTTGGCTTTGCATTTTGCAAAGAGATAACAGGTCACAGATATTTCTATGAACAAAAAAGAGCTTGTGATGTGTGGTACATACAGATAAATTCTGAAGAGCTGCTTTCTGTAGAGATCTCAAAAGAGATGCCATGATGATTAAGCCAGATGTCAGGATGACTTCATGACACTGCTGAACCTTAGGAAATGTTCTTGCATAATGAGGGGATGAACAGCAAGATATGGATGCTTAAAGCAAACGAACCATCTTTTCCTTCACCCGAGGCAACAAAATAACCTAAGTCTAACCCTGGCCCTCTGTGTTGCCGGAGTACCAAATGCTTTTTCACTTGACAATTAACACCTATAGATAACTAATGAAAATGGAAGTATATGGTGTAATCCTCACTGAAGCAGGGAAGAGTCAGATTTACAACACAAACATTTTCTGTGTCTGTACAGTCAAGTTTTGTTTTTGTTTCGCTTCATTTTGCCCTTTGTATTCTTATATTTTTGCTTCCGATTGTCAACTGAAGCTCTTAATGTTTTATGTGTATTTAAAGCTTTATTTCATAACAGCTATTTAGAAAATAATCTTGAGTGCCCACGTGCACCCTCCATTCTGCTGCCATTTTTCAGCAGCTAAAATTGGCTTAATTTTTCTGAGAATAATGATACCGACTCAGTTAACATACATGCAGGTGGCATATGCCAAACAAAAACTATAAGCAGACTATATATTTGTCAGATGCCTACATTACTTCTCTTTTAGCTGCCACCTAAAAGTTTATTTGCCCTGACCTTTGGCAGCGTCTGATTGGAGTTAATTTCTTTGTTTCGCTTACTTGGTGTTCAGCTGCTAGATCTGCTGTTGTTTTGTGTTTATATTCACTGGTTCTTATTTTGTTGTAATGGATTGCACCTATTTGTTGTGAGCTGCCTTGGAGACTAACATTTGGTGGAAATGTGGAATGTAACACTTTGAAATTCTCTGCATATTTACCCAGAAATAAATTCCTGCTGAGTTCAGCAAGACTCAGTTCCTAGTAGGGATGCTCTGGAACCTTTGTCCCTAATCCACATTAGGGTGGTTCATAAATTATTATTATTTTTAAAATGCCTGCTCCAAAGGTCTTATCTTACTTCTCTAGGGATTATATAACTATATCTGAAATTTCATGCATATCTTGACCCTGCTCCGCTGTATTGAAATTTCAGCCTTCACGACATAGGAAAACGGCCAAGTAAACAGCTGTTTTCGTGGAGGGAGGGTCAAGATATTAACTGATATTAACATTTTTTTAAAAAGTTTTTTTTTTTATGAACCACCCTAATCCACATAGCTTTATACAAATTGTTTTCAGGTTTGTTAAATCAAAATGGCTAATGTAATATCTTTAAACCAGTGACAGCCATCACAGTCAATCGTAGCCTTAAGGATTTTTAATTATAAAGTTTGTTATCTATCCATCTGTCTATCATCCAACAGCAAACTTTATCCCAAAACATCATCTCCTCTAGACTATGTGAACGATGGAAGGCGAGGCGAGAATCTGCTTTTCAAACATCGAAATTGTGATACGACATTAAATCAGCGTCATTTACAGAAATGGCAGCATGTTAAATCTGGGACTTCTCCTCTGCCTGTTCCAGCTTTTGCTTCTTTTGTGTGTTTCCCTGTGTCCCCTACAACAAGATGCAGTGAAAACCCTGCAGAAAATAATAAAGAGATGATTAAGCATGCCAGTCTCTCGATCTCTCTGTATGGTAGTTAATGACGACATTTTTGGAAGTTACGGTTGCCTGATACAAAACACGCAATTCTATTTATGGAGTGTAGCATGATAAACTGTCAAATAGTGAGTACCATATGCAAACAGCTTTTGAAGAATTTCTAAGCGACTTTATGACTTTTCCCTGACTGAGGTTACGTAAGCTAATTCTCTCTTTCCGCATCTAAGCTCAGAATAGTGGTATGGCTGTTGCAACTGTTCTCCCTCACGCACCACAAGTTCTCTTTCCATTTTAATTTTTGTTTGTTTAAAATAGTATAATAAAGTAAGCCAAATAATTCAAGCAAGCCTAGGACAATTGTTCCCGTTTTTTTTTTTAAACAAAGCTAGCAAAATGCCTTCAGTCATGGGGAGAGTATAGAAAGAAGGAGTGGTTGCTGGAAGATACGTCTATTTCAGGGGGAGAAGAGAAATATTGGGCCATCTGGTTTCTCTGTCTGTGGAGCCCAGGCTACTTTATTTTGGGCATGATAAACAAAATTTGCTACCACATGCGGAGCACCACTTCGTGAAATTGGGGGCTAAATTTGGTAATCCCAGTTCCTTAGTGGGAGCAATTTTGCTTCCTCTCCCCCTTCAGAAAAAGAGTTCTGTCAAATTGCAGCCTGTTTCAATTAGGTTTCGTGGGACAAAACAAACTATGGAGAATTCAGCCTGATCCTGCCTGTGTATTATTTGCCCTTCACTCCCTGCAGAGTTCAAGATATCACTGAAGTTGTTTGTTTTTAAAGGATAACAACAATTGGACATACTTACCTATTCCATTGACATCTTGTGCCTTTAAAGTGATTAAATGCCCTTTGACTCATTCCCTACCTTCCCCAGAGACAAAAATACGATTCCTGATATCAACCGTTATAAATAGGACACAATAGGTGATGTGTTCTGCTTCTTATTGTTCAAATCCTGACCATTTCTATTGTCAACTTCCGTCCATGTCTTCAGGAAACCTAGAGCATAATTGGTCCATGTTTACTCATAAGTATACCTTGCGTTCAGTGGTAAGGGTGGATAGGACTGTAGACTTAGTGTTGCAAGTAAGTGACCTGCATAAGTGCCTGGTTTATACGCCTGGCGTCTAACAGAAACTGCCAATTCCACAACTGTTCCATTAAGTAGTTGATGTTTTGCTGCAAAAGCTGTGTGAGCCAACTGGCCCATTTTTTTTCTGAGGGGAAGGAAGAATTATACTCCTGAGTAGTAGAACCACTCTGGTTATCATATTTCCAGCAGATAACATTTTATTTGCTACCCCCAAAGATGGGAAATACCTCAGCAAGAGATATGCAAAATATGCAAAAAACCATCCATGTACTTTTCAGCTGCAAGCTTGTACTTTTTTCTGGATACAATTGTAAAGCAGGGCTTGCAGTTCAACTGCATGTTACACACTTTTTCGTGGAATATGGAGTTTATATTTGTCTTTAGTCCAGTCAGGATTGAGAGAGGGTCTCTGTCTGGGGGGGGGGGGAATGACCCCATCACCCAAATTTAGTTTTAAAAGAAATCTGTGGAGAAAAGGGAAGGTGAAACTTGAGTGGAGTTACTAAGAATTAAATACAGGGCTTTGTTTCTGCGGAAAATAGCATTTCGTGTTTGGAGCCAGCCTTGCCAATTACTGAAATGTCCCGTCCCCCCCAACAGCTTTCTGCCTTAAAACAGTTCCCCACCCCTTCCCCTAATGGCTGGACAATGCTGGGAAAAGGGATGGGGGATTGTGTTCCAGCTGTGGCTTTTGATACCATACCATCTAGTGATTATAAGTTTCTGAATTGGCTCTGTGGTTTGGAAGTTTGGGGCATGGTGATATAGTTGTTCCATTCTTATTTGCAGGGCTGTTTCCGGAAGGGCTTTTTTGCTTCATTCCCTGCTTGGCGCTTCTGCCGTGGGGTACCCTCAGCTTGTCATTTGTACTTTCAGATTTGTGGGGATTTGGCGGACATCTGAATTCGGTGAAGTGCTGGAAGTCTGGACTTTGTTTTAAAAAAAAAAAGCTGGATGATGGTCAGTAATGGGACACTCAGGTCTAACAACGTGGAGTTTCTGTGGGTAAACAATTCACAGATTCAGAGAGATGGTATTCCATCTGTTTGTGATGACTGTGCACTTCTTCTCATGGACCAAGTTTGCAAATTGGGGTGTTCCTTGATCCTGTTTTGTTGCTGGATGCCCAAGTATAAAGTACCCTTTACTGATTTCCTTTCAGCTTTTTTTGGGGGGGGGTTTATATATTGAATTGGATTTGGGGAAAGTCTATGCCTAATCATCATATTTGGCAAGCAACTTTTGCAATTACCGTATTTTTCGCTCCATAAGACGCACTTTTTTCCTGCTAAAAAGTAAGGGCAAATGTCATGCGTCTTATGGAGCGAATTTGTGGTCCCTGGAGACTGAATGCCCGAATGCGGTGTGCGCCGTTGCCCCGCCTTCCCAGGTTGCCAGCGGCCTCCCCTTTCCCCTGATGGCTCCGGGGATGTTGGCCGGAGGATGGTGAGACAAGGAAGTTGCCGAGAGAGGCGAGGAAGAGGACAGAGAGGAGGGGGACCGAGAAGCGGGGCGAAGGGAGAGGAGGTAGGTTGCCGCGAGTGGAAAGGCAAAGGCAAAGGAGAGGCACCAGAGAAGGGGAGAAATTGCAGGTGTCACCTGAGGAGTTTGGGCGAAAGGGATGGAGAGGAGGAGGCTGGAAAAGGGACCTGTGCTGCTTGGAGAGGGGGAGAAAAAAAGTGAATAGGAAGGAAAGCCTCCCAAGCCTCTGCGGGGATTGCTCTCCTTCCGAGGAGGCTGTGATTCAGAATTTTTTTTCCTCTTGTTTTCCTCCTCTAAAAACTAGGTGTGTCTTATGGTCAGGTGTGTGTTAAGGAGTGAAAAATACAGTAACTGACAGTACCGACTTGTATGACCCAAAACTATAACTGAATAATAAAACAGCTGGCCAGCCTCTCTCCTATATAACTGATAAAATACTGAGGAGTGTAGGCTAACAGAAGAGCCACTGCTTTCAGCATTTCTGTTCTTTCATCCAGAGAATACCAAGAGTTTAAAATGCTGAATTGAAGTAACTAATCAGCAGAGCCTGTGAATGTGCAAAAACATGTGGAGGCTTGGTATGAACCTGCTTTCGTTGCAAATCGAGTGTTGCAAACTATAATTAGAAAATGGCACAAGTCTGCAGAAACAGGTATCTTTATCTGCTGCCAAAATATATGGAATGAAAAGTACAGATTTCTTCATAGTGCTGAATGTTGCCAGCTATGTCAGTGCTGCTGAGATGGGTTGGTTTGTTTGTTTGTTTTGGAGGAGGGACTTGAGCAGGAGACACTGACTCTTGACCAGTGTTAGAAACTCCGATATATAAGCTAGGTGCCAAATGGCTCCTTGAACCAGGATTATGGTCGCCAAACCGCAATGTCAAGCTGCCATTTGGGGACCAGACAGCTCAAAAGTCGTATTTTTCCGTACAACTTTTTGGTTCCTGAAATTTGTTCTGATTGGGCAGATAAAATACCATGGACAGAATTCTACAGGATGTGTTGGTAGTGTGTGAAAACAGTCAAGATCCAAGGATCCCCAGGCACGCACCTCCAGATGGTGGATATGTCAGGCACATCATGACACCTGGGCATCTTCACTTGGTTACAAGTGACTGATAGCCAGGTGCAAAATGCACCTGGGAAATTTTGAATGCTGCTCCAGACAGATATCATGACTCCTGAATGCCAGATTCTGAACCAATATTGTAATGTATTCGAAACTTAATTCGTAAGAAGATTCAGTACTAAGAAACATAATTTGTTATAAGCCTTCATGAATTCTTATTGAATGCATCTGCTCCCAGTTCTGTTAAACATTGACCACCTTTTATTTGTAATACAGAAACAGACATGGTCATGGGCTGCATTCCCTTCCATGACAGTATGTGGTCCCATAAGAGCTGACCAGAATCCCACCATGGTCCTTGCAGTATGCTAGGCCTCTGGTTCTCTTGCTCTGCTTATCATAACGTTGAGCATTTTGCTAGTACAGTGGTGCCTCGCTAGACGAAAATAATTCGTTCTGCGAGTGCTGTCGTATAGCGAATTTTTCGTCTTGCGAAGCACCAACGAGAGAATAGCGGTTTGACGAAAAAAAGAAAAAAAAATCGGAAATTTTTTCGTCTTGCGAGGCAAGCCCATTGAAAAATTCGTCTTGCGAGACAGCCTTCCGCTAGCGAATGCCTTTCGTCTAGCGAGTTTTTCGTCTAGCGAGGCATTCGTCTAGCGGGGTACCACTGTATTGCATAAATCTTTACAAGCAGTGAGTTTCCTTCCTTCTCTTCCATACTGAAAAGTTTTAAAAATAGTCCGCACAGTGGTCAAATGTTTGCAGATGTCAAGGCATTTAATAGAAGGTAGGTTGCAATCTTCAATTCAAGCGTAATTTCACTATTGAATTTTAGTTACTGGAACATATCAAGTGCCTTGTTTTGTGGAAATTTGTTCATGGATTTTTGTTGTTGGTTTAGGGCTGGTTCCTGATGGTAATTGCACTCTCTCACTGTTGTTAGAAGGGACTTGTTATAAATATTTGGAAATCTTAATTGCTAGAAGTGTACATTCAAATGGAAAATGGCTTAGTCACTGCCATTGAATGCGGAAATAATGAGGTCATTAACCTGAAATAAGTCCAATTACTACCCATTCTCTTGATAGCAGTATCTCTCCAGTTACCATCTCTGGTTCCTTTTAATAATGCCCTGTATGTTGATACACAAGACGTTGTTCAGTGACGGTCGGGAAGTTTTCATCATAGATCAGACCGTGGCCAACTTCTACTGCAGACTGAAGTACTGTTTTCCTACAATTGTATCACACACCACAATAGCTTGGTTTCTTTGCTGTCACTTTGCCAACTTGCATGGCCACTGACTTTTAGGCTAGAGGGAAGTCTTTAGTTACAGTTCTTTAGATAAGCACACAGAAAGATGGAAAAGGGAGTTAGCTGTGGAACGTATCTGGAGGAATCACTGACATTTTCCTCATTTAGTTAATGTGACACTTGATGCTCCGTAGATTAATTTGACAAGCATACTTGTGTGTCATTCCCACCCACCCCTTTCCTCCTGCTGCAGTTTCAACTTAGGTTCTGTACGGCAGATTTTTGTTTATGCCATTTAGGTGAATAATCTGCCAGAATGCATCAGGTACGTTCAGCTACCCCTAGACAGGCATTTAACTTGGAACTATTTTCGGTGTGTAATTAAGCGGTGATGTAGTCAACCCAAAATGGCATGTGCGAGAGACAACTGTTTAGAATAGGATTTATTTTTAAAATACTGCAGGTTGTGTGTGTTTCTTGCCTTGTTTTTGTTCTGTATTTTCCACCTTGTGTTTTTGTCTGCTCATATCAGAATTATTTCCTTTATGTTAGCCAAAGCACTTTAATTAGATCCTGTATCACACTGAAAGCCGGTGGGGTGGGGGAGTCAGATTCTTTCTCACTCTAGTTGTAGTCCAAATATATGTGTAAGATTATGGCTGGGTGGTTTTTTCTATGTGTTGCCCTTCTTTCCCCCACAGTTGAAATCCCAAACAGCGCTTGGATTCTACTTGTCCCAGATAAACTGAGCTCGCAACCTAATTGAAATTCCATAATGAAATTCACTACCTTCAGAGGTTTACAAGCAAAATAACGTGTGTGTGTGTGTGTGTGTGCAGAGCATTAAAGAATAGTTCCTGTGTTAGATCTTTATCACAGTAACATTTGAATTTAATATTATTGTTTGAGCTGGTGAAGGTTGTATTACTCCTTATGCTGCTAGCTGTTTAATAAATACCTTGATATTCTGTTGCAGGTTTTGAAAGTGTTGTGCTTCAAAATATTACACTCCTATGGGTTTTATTTTATTTCAAGTAATTGTGAGCTCCTTTGGCTGCTGCAGATCAGACACAACTAAAAGCAAAATAGGAGATTATTAGGTGCACGGTACCTCTAAAATCTGAAATGCTGTGACATTGAATATCCTGTGTTGACTCCTATCCAGAACCAAACCTAGTGATTTCCATACTGCTGCACTCTGCAATTGATATCTCAGTTTGGTTGCACATTAGCAAGTTGCACGAATTCACTGCATGTCACTATGTAGGTCATGTACATATTTTAATGTCAAAATTTACCACTAAAATGTGCACAAATAATTTCGTATATGTATTGTGCATGATCATACGATTTCTTGGTTTAAATGGTTTTTATTCTATGAAGTTGCAGTGGAATTGATTTGAATGTTAATGGGAGCCACGTAGAACCTTCAGACAACCAACTTTACATTTTGGTACCTTGTTTCAACTTCTTTTTCTGCAACTAAAATGGATTGAAAATCGGTTGGTTGCATTTTTAAAGAGTTGTTATTCCCACAATGCAATACTAGCTGGTTATAAAAATAGTAATTTCCTTTTCTATGCTGCCAACAGTTCTGTGTGTATTAGTTCTTTAGTGACTTCGGAAAGAAATGCACTGAAAGGGCACATCAAAGCTTCATTTAGTAGCTACCCTTCTGAGATGAAAAGAAGCTTCTTAAAAAGTTAACGTTTTTTTTTCTTCCCTCTGGCAGTTTTCTGGCATCATAGAACAATTCTTCTATGTCTTCATTATTTTGTTGACACATCTAGGACTCGACTACATTGGCAAAGAAAAAAAAACGCTTTATGTGCATTGTTCATGCATTCTAACACGGCGACACCAGAGGGCACTGTGGAGTTTTGTGTTTGCCAACCCGATTTCTCATGCAAAGTTTGCAGCGTGTTTAAATGAAGCACTTCTTTGATGTGCCTAGATCAGGGGTCAGCAAGGTTGATCTTGCCTGGGCCGGATCGCGCACACACAATTTTCAGCGTCTGCGCAGACGCGATTTTCGGCGCTGTGGAAGCAAGTCCCCGAGCTGTGCTGTTTCAGCACAGCACGCTGGCGGGCAGCCCAGTGGCGGCTCATGGGCCGGTCAAACGACCTCCGCAGGCCACTTCCGGCCCATGTGCCTTAGGTTGCTGACCCCTGGCCTAGATCCAGCCCTAGCGTTTTCGAGTTTTGTATTAGATCTACAAACCATGTTTTGTTTAATGCTTTTTAGAAACTTTTTTGGATTTTTTTTTAAACAGGTTTGGGGAAAACAAAGCGGAAGACAAGTGCCAGAGACGCCTCACCGACCCCTAGTACCGATGCAGAGTACCCATCTAACGGTAGCAACGCCGATCGGATCTATGATCTGAACATCCCTGCCTATGTTAAATTTGCCTATGTGGCAGAAAGGGAAGATGAACTATCTCTCGTGAAAGGATCCCGAGTCATTGTTATGGAAAAGTGCAGCGATGGCTGGTGGAGGGGGAGTTACAACGGACAAATTGGATGGTTTCCTTCAAACTACGTGGTAGAAGAAGTCGAGGAAGCGACTGCCGATTCGCCGAGTTTTCTCAGCTTGAGGAAGGGAGCCTCCATGAGCAATGGCCAGGCCATGAAAGTACTTCACGTTGTTCAGACATTGTACCCGTTCAGTTCTGTCACAGAAGAAGAGCTCAACTTCGAGAAAGGCGAAACCATGGAAGTCATAGAGAAACCTGAGAATGACCCGGAATGGTGGAAATGTAAAAATTCCCGAGGTCAAATCGGCCTCGTTCCGAAAAACTATGTAGTAATCTTAAGTGATGGCCCTACAAGTAACAGTTCCCACCCGCCTCCGATAAGCTACACAGGGCCCTCTACTACGGGACGGTTTGCAGGAAGAGAATGGTATTATGGGAATGTTACTCGGCATCAGGCAGAATGTGCTCTAAACGAACGGGGAGCGGAAGGGGACTTCCTTGTCAGAGACAGCGAATCTTCGGTAAGTGGCGCCCATTTCAGAATCTGAAATTTTGCGAAGTGCTGCATTTCGATTTTGCAATGTATCGACCAGGTCTTTCTTATGAAATAGTACAGAAAGTGACCGTTTCTCTTATGCTAAAGAAAGTGGCCTACATCTCAAAATACCTTATATGGGTTGAAACTAATATATAAATATATTTGTTATATGCACAGGCAGAGAAGAACAGAGCAAACCAATCTAGTGTATGATGTGCAGTACATCTTAAAGGGGAAATGCAAATGGAACTTTCAGTGTTGTTTTATACTTTTAAAAATTTGAATGCAGGTAGAGGTTCTGTTCAGTAGCTTTTACGGCGAATTTTCGGAGTCTATAAATTATTTTGCAAAACAAGTTCTTAACTATGCCGATGCACCTGAGGTCGTAACAAAATATTCGTGTGAAAGTTTTAAATGAGTTGGATTGTTAATATAATTTTCTTGGTTTATTTTTGTTTCTACTAGAATTATTTCCTTAAAATACAAATGAAATTCCAGTATTGCAGTGTGTATTCTACATGTGAGCAGACTGTGTAAAAGTTCTCTCAGTTAAGTTCTCCTTTGCTTCTGGCTTCTTCGTTGAAGTCACTTTGAAAGCTTCTAAGACAGAGGTCGGCAACCTTATCCGAGGATGGGCCGGTCGACGCTATGTCCGTCCGAGGATGGGCCGGAGTGTGTGTGCACGCACGCTTTTCCGGGTCAGAGGAGCATGCATGCGCACACACTATTCCTGGCGCTTCTCCGACCTGGAAGTGCGCCAGAAATAGCGTGTGCGCACAAGCACTTCTCCATTCCGCATACGTGTGCACACACTATTTCCGGCGCACATCTGGGTCGGAGGAGCACCCATGCACAGGTGCCATCAACCCGGAAGTCGGCCCCCGCACTGCACCGGTAAGAGTGGGGGGCGGCAGGGGTCACCATGGGCCAGTTAGACAAACCTCGTGGGCCACTACTGGCCCATGGGCCTTAGCCTGCCGACCCCTGATCTAAGAGAACAGCTGTGTTTGGTCTCTTGCAGCAAAGTGTAGAATTATGATCTTATACATACTTGGGAGTAATCTTCCTGAAATCTACGCATAGCTAAGGAATCCTGAGGCACCTTTCAAAACAGACTAATTTATTGCAGCAACAGCTGTCATTGGATGCAGCTGAATAACCTTCAGCTCTTTTTCAGATGGGCTTTTTATTCTCGCCACTTCCTGTGGGTTTCACACTCAGGCTTCCCACAGCTACCACTTCAAGATGGACTTGATCTCAAATAACAATGAATGAAAATGCCAATATGTTTGGGTGGATTTCAAATCTGTACACGTCCCCGCTTATTTCAGAAGTTATTTTAATACGGTTTCGTTCTAGCTACCTTATATCACACTCGGGAGTCTTGTTTGTATATTATAAACAGAAGATATTCTCTCATGCGTCAAGCAGGATTACTGAATTTCCTGTATCATTTATCATGTGTGTCTCCTCGGCTGCTGGCTTCGTCAGCAGTTGGTGGCTTTAATAACCATTCTCCAGCAACCTTGCGATTAGCTCTTTGCCCAGGGCAGCTAACTATTTCTGCAGGCAACTAGTTTGCCAGACCTGCTGCACATATGTATGAGTCAGCTGGTAATATTTTTTTCCAATAGTTGTGTACAAGACAGCTCAATCTGATTGTTCTTCTCTGCGTATTTTTTGCTTTTGCTTTTTTGCACTAGCAGAGTTACTAAAATAGTCAACGGCCTAGTTTTACTGCTTTTCCCATCATGAGACTTTGTGTGTTCTGTTTTGTTTTGTTTTGTTTTAAGGCATCTTAAGGGGATAGCTGTGCTTGAGTGGTCAGGGCATGAAACTGAGTTCAGCTGCAGTAGAAGCAAGTAAGAGGAAAAAATTGTCAGGCTTCTATTCCACAGCAAGAGAATGGAGCATATAAACAAGAGATCTTATTTTGACCCTTTCAGCCTCCCAGGGGCAACGGATGTGCTTTGTACCAGCATAAGATTGCTTCCTGGGAAGCAGGATAGCATGAATAATTATACTTAGCTTTTTAACTGCTTGTTTTAAAACAAGTAAGGCGAAATAACACAGTATACAATGCCAATTAAACAGGATACAGTATAAAGGAGTAAGAATAAATGTGTGAGGGTGTACGATGTCCTGAAATTTACAAATTCCAAGGCAAAAATAAAATCTATTTTCTACATAGGTATCTGAAGTTATACTTTCAGCTTCTGGTGAAAGGGATGGCAGAAGGTCGATAAGGAACGATCTAGATCTTATGCGTGACATGAAGTAGGGCCACAAGATACTGAGGCTCCCCTGAACCTTCTAGTGCAGCTTGAAAAGTCAAATAAAAATCTAGCCTTGTGCCTTTTGTGAGCTTGGGTTTAGAATGTGAGATGAGGGAGTTGAACCCTGGAATATGGAGGCATCTACAGTCCTTCACTTCCTCCTGGAGTCCCTACCAGCAGCTCAAGATCTGTGGAGGTGGTAAAGGGTAAAAGGACCCCTGACCATTAGGTCCAGTCGTGAATGATTCTGAGGTTGCAGCGCTCATCTCGCTTTACTGGCCGAGGGAGCCGATGTACGGCTTCCGGGTCATGTGGCCAGCATGACTAAGCAGCTTCTGGCGAACCAGAGCAGCGCACGGAAACGCTGTTTACCTTCCCGCCGGAATGGTACCTATTTATCTACTTGCACTTTGGCATGCTTTCAAACTGCTAGGTTGGCAGGAGCTGGGACCGAGCAATGGGAGCAAACCCTGTCACAGGGATCTGAACCGCCGACCTTCTGATTGGCAAGCCCTAGGCTCTGTGGTTTACACCACAGCACCACCCGCGTTAGGAGACCTAAAATGTTTGTGTGTATGCTCTAACTCTGCCTCCTCCGCCTTCTCTCCCCCTCCCCTCGCCATGGCCTTTCAAAAGATAGTTGTATGAAGTGGTGAGCCTTTTCTATCCATTGATGCTCCCCATGTCTGAGGTCTCTGCCTAATGCATCTCTTTTGCCCCCCGTCCATGCGTTTGCAACCCCCCAAGAGTAATCCTTCCATAGGCCTTTAGATACAAGGCAAATTAACCTTCCCACTGAATTTCTGACAGGGCAGGAAACCAGCTCCCAAATTTGCTTTTCAGGCAACTTGCTACCTATGAATTCTCAGTTCTCTCTGCTGACTAAGAATGTTACCAGCATGTTCCAAATGCGGAACAACCAAGTTCAGAACCCGCTCTTACGAATTAGATGCACATTGCACAACCATTGTGATGCACAGCTATCACGAGGAACTTCCTTGAAAGTGGCTTGTTGTGTGGGAAATTAGTCTAAGAATTAGTCTAAGTACAAAGGCAAATGCAGTGTTCTTTTCTGTAGGAAGTTGGGCCATGGTATACTCTGGTAACTCAAGAACTGTCCACTGCTCAAAAACAGAACAGAGAGCTTCTAGCTTCCCTTCGTTAAAATAATATCGGGTGTGTGTGTGTTATTCTACATCATAGAACCACATACACTGGAAGGATTTACAGTAAAGCCTCATACCACAGATGAGGGGAATTAAATGTCCATAGATATAGGTTAAATACATTTTGACTGAGTGGATAGGACTAGAGTATGCGATTTTCAGTGTTTTGATTCTTCCAGAGGTGACTTAGTGCATTACTTTGTCTACAAAATGAGGAAATGATTGAGGCTTTTGCTGAGAAGAGCTGTAAAGATTGTGGTTATGTGAGAAAGCAGACAGCAGAATCGTGGGCTGGAATGAAATTTTCTGTTTTACCTCAGTCTACAAGAAGTAGCGGGAAGGGGTGCAAAATAGGGCACACATTCTGCAGAATCATAACGTGACTGGCATTACCTTTTTTCTATGAAAAAGTCAGTGTAAAAAAGTGAATGTAGAAAATGTAGGTGCGTGAGTAACCTTTCGCGCCATACAATTTTTAATATTCAAGAAGAAGAAGAAGAAGAGTTTGGATTTGATATCCCGCTTTATCACTACCCGAAGGAGTCTCAAAGCGGCTAACATTCTCCTTTCCCTTCCTCCCCCACAACAAACACTCTGTGAGGTGAGTGGGGCTGAGAGACTTCAGAGAAGTGTGACTAGCCCAAGGTCACCCAGCAGCTGCATGTGGAGGAGCGGAGACGCGAACCCGGTTCCCCAGATTACGAGTCTACCACTCTTAACCACTACACCACACTGGCTCTCAAGCACCTTCCAACAATTTTATTATCAAGCAACTTCCTTTTACAATAGCAGGTGGTGGCGTTTTCATTGTGTTTTGGTTAATCCTTGTACAATATCATCACACATGTTTGTTTAGGTTATTATGCCAGTGTGGGATGGTGCAGGTTGGCTCTTCATTATAGCGCAGGCAAAGTCTTCTGGATGCCGCTCGGAAGCATTGACCCCTAGCAAATAACCAGTTTCAGACGTGCCCTTAAAAGTGCCTGTGAGCTACTATACAACTCCAGAAGACCAAGCATGGGAAAGATTGCGTGCGAGCCATCCGACTGTAGCAGTTATGTCCAGTGGGAAAAGGAGCAGAAATATCTGCCAAGAGCTGAAACGAAAAAGGCAAACAGACACAAAATATAAAAATAAACACTCTTGGAACAAGTTCAAGGCAGACAGCAGGGAATAGTTTTAGGCTGCATTTTAACTTCAGTGCAGTATATAGGGTGACAGTGCTAAGATGCAAAAAAAAAAAAAAGGTTTTAGACTTTAATGGAACTATTTGCGTTTTTTTTGGGGGGGGGAACAGTAATAAACAAGCTGAATTACTTTTACATTTTCTTCAAGTTTCCTGTGTTACCTAAAATATGAGCCCATGGTGGGGAGGTGGAGAGCAGGAGGCTGACATTTCTGCAGCAGCTGTTCAAGTTCTTCAGATTCTCCTATTTGACTGTGCTTCTCTGCAAAGAACTAAAGTGCCTTTTCGCTGCTTGCTTTTTTTTAATGCCCAAGGACCCCAAAAGGATCTCATTTTTGTAGCCTGATGGAAGAAAAGTACTTGTATTTTATATGTAAATTTAAGTAGTGAATCTTGGATCTGGGAAGACGATCATTGCTTTAATGTCAATCCTTGAGTAGGAACTCATTTCAAGTGACAGAAAAGCCCTATTAAGTTTTCCCTGTCTGCTTTGTTAAGGCTGGGGCAGTTGCAAATCTCCTGTTCAAGGTATTCTTTCTCTCTCTCTCTCTCTCTCTCTCTCTCTCTCTCTCTCTCTCTCCATAGCACAGTGTTGATGTTGTTGCCCTAATACCGTGGAAAATACAGTGCAATGTTGGTGCAGGTGTCTCTAGCTTCCAGCCTTGTTTCCTTACAGCTCTGCCTATAAATTACTTTTACTTTAATATTATAAATTGCTGCTCTAAGGCTTTCCCAACACCCACAGTCTTCTGGAGAGCACTAAGGCACTTCATACGCAGTCAGCTCTCGAAGGGAGGACCGGAGGAGCTGTGTTTTTGGCGTATTATTCATCTGTCAGATTCCCATTTTGACAAATGACACATAACTTACATTTTTGTTATCACATAAATATAATATAAAAATTATGTTCCAGTGGCCAGTGATGTCATTTCTCATACTTAAGTTATGATTTCCATAAATAAATCCCTTGTAATTTCAGTGATATATTTTTTTCTAATAGAATTGGTTGCTGGAAAATGACAGAGATTGTTAAGCCGTTTTAGTTATTTAAATAGAAAAGCCTAGAACTTTTCTTGATTCTCCTGAGACATTTGCTTCCTATCTCATTTTCATATTATTTTTCTACAGAGCACACACACACACACACACACACACACACACACACACCACCTTGGATTACACCAGTAGGGTAATACAGTCGTACCTTGGTTTTTGAACAGCTTAGTTCTTGAATGTTTTGGCTCCCGAACGCCACAAACCCAGAAATGACTGTTCCAGTGTTTGAACTATTTTTGGAAGCCGAACATCCGACGGGGCTTCTGATTGGCTGCAGGAGCTTCCTGCAGCCAATCAGAAGTCGTGCTTTGGTTTCCAAAAGTTTTGGAAGTCGAATGGACTTCTGGAATGGATTCCATTCAACTTCCAAGGTACAACTGTAACTTGATGTTACAGTTCATGTTCTCTGCCTTGGTTCCAGGTAGTGTTGTCTAAGCGAACCTATTTCCTCCTGGTGTGGGGAATCAGCCAGAAGTGTGTAGGCTGGCTGGCAATTTAGGAAAATTGGGCTGGATGTGGAAGACAAAATGTCTGGAACAGACAGCTACAACCAGAGGGGTCTAAATCATTGGAATTTCCAGATTGCCTGGATAGTGTAGTGGAAAACCTCCACCCATGAACCGAGTGTAATCCAAAAGAACTGCCAGTAAAAATTTTGTTACTGCTTTTTAGCTAAGAGCAATATATAGCTCGGTCGACCTCATTGTTAAGGTGGGGCTAAATATTCGAAATAACAGGCAATTGTCAATTAACACTGCAGTGTTTTTCAGTAGTTGCTGCCAATTGAAATTAGTAGGGAAAGAGGTGTTTCTTTATATCCTAACCTTGTAAGCATCCTAAGTAATGGATATATTCTTTTGTTTCTTACCTAGTTCTGTAGCTTGAAAGAAGCTCTCGGAAATCCATGGCTGGGCACACAAACTTAAATGAATTGTTTTGTCTGCTAGTATTTAACATGGCTCTTTCTTCTGCTCATTTATACAACCCTGGCTTAATACATTGGCCTTAAACGTGTAAAACCAGATGGGAAGTTAATTGTAGTAAGCAAAATAAATCTGGCACAGAAATGCATATCGGGAACTCATCCACTTTTAAAAAGAGGCAGAAAGAAAGAAAGAAAGCAGGTGTTTGAAACACCCATTCCCGAAGAAATGTTGGCAGCTCAGTTTGTGGTGGAATAAGAGACACCGATTTTAACTACATTTTTTTTTGTAAGTAATACAATACTGCAGATGTGCCATGTTGTTTAAAGTTAAATAGGATGAACTATATTAGATCTTTTTATATTTATAAAAGCTACTTGGTACAGAATAAATCAAGAAAGGCCCTCTTGTGGCCATGGATTCAAATGGCATGCTGCTTTAGGTATGTTCTTTCCACATAGGAATATTTGGTATTTCTGAATGCATATAGACCTACTTCTCTTGACACTTGCCGGCCTCTGGCTTTAAACCAGCAGTGTTTGCATTCGAGCTGCATAATTTATATCTGTATATGGATGGTGCTGTTGAGATTCTTTCGCTTAACTGAAGATGCTGATTATGATGATAGTAATTCGTATTTTGAAGTACCCAGAGTGCTGAGCCCGGCGGAGGGAAGCTCCTTCACCTCGTCACATAGCAGACTTTAAAACTGCACGTTTGATATTGTCGTTAAACACTTCCTTTCCTTTTTCTCTTTGCAGCCCAGTGACTTTTCAGTATCTCTAAAGGCATCGGGGAAGAATAAACATTTCAAGGTGCAGCTGGTGGACAGTGTCTATTGCATTGGGCAGCGTCGATTTAATACTATGGATGAGTTGGTGGAACACTACAAAAAGGCTCCTATCTTCACCAGTGAACATGGGGAAAAGTTATATCTTGTGAAAGCACTTCAGTGACGTCGAAGATGGACTAGGCCTGTTGGGGGCCCCTCATAACTTACAAGCCTTAGGTCCTAAATTCACTTTTATAGAGCAGAGCAGTCTACGCCAGTCTGAGACTGTCTTCAGAGAACGACCTCTTTCTAAAGTATTTGCTCTGTCGATTATATTCTTTCTCTTTTGTTTCCCCACCCCATTTTCCCCCTCTTTCTTTTCTTTTCTTTTTGCTTACTTGGTCTCCCCCCTCCCTCTCTCTCTGTCAAAAATTTGGTTGCTTCATGTTTCCCTCAGGTTGAAAATATCACTTAAGTGGCCATTCTTTCCTGGGTTCTAAGCTCCTCTCTTCTGTGTACGTTTACATAGTTAGTTCACATAAACAAGGGGTTTTTTCTCAATTAAAAAAACAACAACAGTGTTAACTCGTTCAGATAGCTCACGCTGGCAGAACTCATCATTAAGAGACTGGGCACAGTTTGAATGCACTGAACCTGCAGCTAACTTAAGTGAAATATAGTAGACATAACAATTGTGGCTGTGAGTTCTGTAGCTATTTTGCTTACCAAGTAGTATACTCCAGAAATTCCTAGTTTCTAGAAGCACTCTTTACATTCTCTACTCAACTATTACATTGCCTCCTTGATTCTTTGTGAAGAGTACACTAACTAAAGCATTTTGTAATAGTACTTCTTAAACTACTACGGTAAAATTGTAGTAATAAGAAAACTATCTAGCATACTTTGACATGTAATTGCAACAGAGATGTTTCATTGAAAGTTGATTACTTAGAGAATCATTGAATTGTAATGGTTGAATGTTTTGGTAATCTACGACCAAATGTGCCATCCACATAATGCTTTCTTTTCTTGCCCTTCTGCTTGTTTGAATTAAACAATTATGTATTTAATTCTTAAAGTAATATGTATCTGTAGCTGATTGACACTAATACAGACATTTAATAAACATAGCTAATTATGGGCGGGTGGGGCTTCCAACACATAACATGCATACGTTTTATATATGCATAACGGAACAAAAATTCAGGGTTTACAAATGGTGATGTGATTGGTAGTAAGACACACAGAATGTTATATGAAGAAAATGCATTTTTTTTTCTTTTTTCTTTACTTTTAACCTTCTTATGGTTTTAAATATAGTCTTGATGGCACATTCCTGAAAATTGAAAACAAAAAGAAAAACAAAAGAAGGACCTTGATGATCCCAGAAACTTGCTTACTCAGCTTTTTGGATATTGTAATAAAAAAGGTATCATGTGAAGATGGAGTATTGAATTTATCCTTGGGTGATGACCTTAATAGTCCTATAGCATGATGAAATGTGGTTAAATGCCACCATTTATATACTGACCGTGAGATTTAGGTAGTTTGATCAGATCAGCCAAAACAAATTGCAATGTTCTTATATTTAAATCTTGAATTCATGCCAAATGTATGGACACTTGCTTTGTTTTATTTCTTTGAATTCTAATATAATATTAACGTTGGGGAACTGCTGCCTGTAGTTAAAGGACCGCTCGCTTTGGTAGTCTTTCAAGTCCTTTTAACTCATGTCAGTAATGGCCATTGTACATGATGGTCTTTTCTATATGTAAGTTACCTTCTCAAGATGATTAAAAGCCCACCACTCTTGAATTAGTTCCACTAGGCTTAGATGTCTTTAGAATGGGATTAGACAGTTTCATGGGAAATGGGTCTATTTGCTGCAGTGGCTAAATGGAGAATCCATATTCCATCCTTGTTCCTGTGGACACTGGTTGCTTGTGCAAAGGTAGGAGGACAAACCGATAGCGCAACATGATTGCCTTCAAGCCCTTCTTGCAAGCTTCCTGGAGGCATCTGGTTGGCCAATCTGGCAAAGAAGATGCTTGACTAGATGGACCTTTGGTAGAATCCAGCAGAGCAGTTGTGACATTCGTCTGAATTTTACTGGGGGACAGCTCACTGGAGTCACCTTAGATTCTGGCCCAGAGTAAGTGTGTTAAACATATTCAGGCCACAGTAATTTATTCTGAAGCACTCGCATTGATGTTAATAGAACTTCCCTACAGTTGAAGGAAGGCTGGATGTTTACAGCCTTAAAATTCAGTGGTGCTAAATAGACTTGAATCCAAGTATGATCACTGTTCTTATGTGCCACAGCTGTGAATGTGCTCCATTGCCAAGGGTCAGGAACAAATAAATTTTGAAGCCAAACCAGGAAATTGCCCCATTAGCCTGGCAGAAGCTGGTGGCGGGCACATGAGAATCAGTTGCCAGGGGATCCTTTTCTCCACGTGGCAAATTTCTTCCACCATTTAATGACTGGATTAAGCTATAAATGCAATAAACACTTTAGTGAAAACAATTTCAGCTCATCTGATGTGAATGTGTCTGTTCTAATCTTATGAATGTCTAGTGTATTTTGAATAAGTTCATGGCCTTCGTACAGAGGTAAATCCACAGACATTCACCATTGTTCGTTTGCTTTTTTAAAAAAGAATACTAGTTTTAAATTGTATTGCTTTTAAGTACATTATTTTCATTTCATTTTTTCTGTATTTACCTGATACATTCTTTTTGAATTGCTATTTTATATTTATTCAAGTTGAATAGTCTGAGTAAGCACTGTAGTTGAGAATATTTATGAATAAGAATGCAATGCACCAAAACTTTCTGATTCAGCCCTATTGAACTTTGTTGCAACAGTGCTTGTGTAGTTCCTTATTAATTATGTTGAACACTTACTTTAAAAAAAAAACCCTTTTAGAGGTTGGGGTACGGAACTCTACAAATTACTTGGGTTGAACAGGATGCAATAAGTTTTATACAATGAGCTGTTGTTGTTCTCCATGTTGCTTTCTATTTCAATACGACAAAATGTTTGCCTTTGTTGTTAAAATGCATTGATTGATTGAGCTCTTGATAGTGAGATGTGAATCCTTTTTCTTCAAAACAATTGATAGCTTAATTTATGACACCTCAAATGCAAAATAAATAGCTCAGATTATTTCTTCCAGTGAGTAACAGCTTGACTTTGTCAGCACTGAATTCAGTAACTGAGTTGATCAATCTACAAACTGGTTTTAAATTCTTCCTGGTGTTCCTCACCACTTTGGTATCAATCTCAAAATTTGTTTTGTCCTTTTGCAGGCATAAAGGTTTGGGGTTTTTAAACTGGCCTCTTTTTTGGTTAAATATAGAAACCATAAATTCATTACAAAACATTTAAAGTTATTAAGGTGGCATCTTCTTTTACAAAAGAGAGAGAGTTTTCATGATGGTGAAGGAAGGTCCATTTCAAATGTTCAGCCATCGAAGTCACCCAGTCCTTCCATGCAGTTGCATCATCACAGTTTTCAGGTGTTAAATTGGTTTTTTGAAGGCTCTCTGCATTCTCCCTTCAATAGCAAGTTTCTGTCTGAGATGTGGGGATGTTTTCAAACATATGAACTCCCCACATGACAATGGAGTTTGTTCCAGCCTCAAGGGACATGAGAAGCTGTCTTATTACCCTTTTCCATTTTTTCTCTGCCTGTTGTTTTGTTTGCTTGTTTGTTTTGGAACATGGATAGACAGACAAAAAAGAGCTAGTGCAGTTACCGCTGGCTTGATTTACAGTCACTTTGTGATGGATGGCAGTAGTCCACTTGGCTGTTGGTGATTCTGAGAGATGGTTTTTGGGGAAAGGTTCTTCCTCCCATCAGCTTTTAGACTGGTTGGGAAGGTGCTGGCTTGGTTTCAAAGAAAAAAGCCATTGCTTATTACACACAAGCCTATTTCTTTAGTATTTGAACCTGTTCTTGTGATGCAACCATCCCTTTTTTGACTGTTGCTGAAACAAAGGTAGAGTCTTTAAGAAAATAAGTTTGCAGCTGCTATACCATTGGTGGGGAGCAATGAAGGTGGAGCCTGAGTGGCAGGAGGGAGGCTTATTCCTATGCATGGGCTATTTTCTGTTTGTGAACTGACGTCGTATAGCTTAATTCACTTTACTGCACCCATATCTTTTTCATCTTTATGCTCTTCTTCTTTTCTTGCTTCACAATTTTACCAGTGTCAAACAGCTAGGTGTTCGCCCTGGGCGCCCACAAGAAAATCATACAGCGAATAAACCACCATTATGCCTTCTGCTCACAACTTTAGCAGAGCCTTTACGCTTCTGTGTAATCCAGAGTCAGTTGTCATGAGAAGCAACGTTTAATGCTATTGCAATGTGATATTTTAGCTTTGGAAGTAAATCAGCAACTACGCTGCCAAACGTTTGTTACCTTCAAAACAAAATCGAAAATTCTTTCTAGTAGCACCTTAGAGACCAACTGAGTTTGTTCCTGGTATGAGCTTTCGTGTGCATGCACACTTCTTCAGATACCTTGTTTGTTACCTTGTTTTTGGTGCCCTTCCGCATACGTGTGTCATCATTATTTTTCATTTCATTTCTATACCGCTTAATATTTTTACGAGTAAATCTCAAAGCAGCTTATAAAGCATTAAAATATCAGATGAAACAACACAGAATAAAACATTAGTGAAGAAAGTCAAGTATGACATTGCAGTTAGTGATATGCATACTGCAAGCCATAGTTTGGACTGTAACTAACCATAGGTTTGCCAGGAGCCTTGGAGCCAGAGAGGTCCCACTTGTCATGTGGACTGTGTTTTTCATATAGGGTCTGTGGCGGTTCGCTCAACCTGCACAGGTCCCCCAGACGTTTAACGGTCCGTTGATACCTGCACTCACCACTTTATTAATTAACCGCTGCCACCAACCAGTCTGTCTGGTATTTACTTCACTCAGTTCAGTCAAGGAGAATATTGGAACAAAACTGTTTTATTTGAAGTTTAGTACATAAGCATGTGGTTTCTGAATAAACAGTACTTTCTTGGTTGTGTTCTTGTTAACAACAGTGCCCAACGATTTCTCCCAACCCTGTTCCTACTCCTTCCCTTGCCACCCTTCTTCCCACCTCTCAATATCCACAACAAGCCCCAAAAGACTCAAGACTAAAGAACCAAAAGACTAACGAACTAAAGACCAAAGAACTCTCTTCCTTCCCCGGGAGGGGTTTATATAGCCCACATAACTCCGCCCCCTAAAGGTTCTTACTGGTATTCCTGTTAACTCCTTCTGTGCCATTCCTAAGTTTGGGTGATCGCCACAGGGTCCTCCTACTTTCCTCTCACATTTTGAGCCCTGGAGAGCCTGTCACATGTGCACTGAGCATCTCTTTGACCAAATATCTGCAGAGATCTAGTATCCTTCGAAAATGTATTTTGCTTCATAAGGTAGAATCACGAGCTGCACATTTTTATCATTTCAGGAATGTGAAATATATTTTCATTTAGCAAACGATCCAGGATTTATGCTGGATTGTAATAATGTCTAACCCTCTAAAAATGTCTTTTAGTTTCCTTCTGGCACGTGCCTGTCACAGAAGTGAGATTGACAGGCAACTTTTTTGTATGCCCATTTTTTTCCTTTCCTTTGGGCCGTTCCTTTCAACTTGCTGAATTTGTCTTGGAGCATAATGGATAAAACAATACAAATGCTTTAAGGGGGCTGCAAAAATAAAACCATGTTGGGGTCATAATAAAAGAATTGTGCTTTGGCTCTGTATCAAACAGGAATAATAATTCAATGGGCTTTAAAGCTGGGTAGTTTCATACAATCTTTCTGTACAAGAAATTGGAGCAGCGGCGTAGGAAGCCTTTTCGCCGCCCGGGGCGGCAGCGTGGAGGCACCCCCTGGGGGGCGGGGCGTCGCGGCGTTATGACGCCACGATGTGTTGGATGCACTGCGCATGCCCTGTTGCGAGCCGCCGAGCGAGTGGTGGGTTGGGCAGCCCCACAACCCGCCGCTCGCTCGCCGCGGGAGCAGCAGTGCCGGCTGAATGCACTACGCATGCGAGCGGTGGCTCATAGGGCTGCCCCATCCGGACGGGGTGCCGGGCGGCAGAGATGGGGCCAGGGAGTGTCACCCCCCCTCCCCTGGAACCTGTAGCATAGCGCACCCTGCACCCTGCCCTTCCTATGCCACTGAATTGTAGTAGAAGAATGTCCCAAAATAAATACATGTTGACAATTCTGGGGCAACTTTTTTTGGGACTGGATTTGGAGCCCAACAACTGAATTAGACAGATTAATATATCAGCATGATAAATGAAACAGCGTTTGGTAATTGGTTGCCTATCTTTTCCCAAGGAAATTGCCTGTGGGGGCAACTTTTTACAATTTAGCTGCTGGCTTGAATGAGAGTATCTTCCAGTTGTATTTATTGTCCATTGACTTGTCTTGCCTGATGTCCCTCTTACAGTATTGTAAATTAATTTGATTATGTTCTCCTTGATCTTTATTTAATTGCTCATAATAGTATTTAATTGTATTGTTGATTTTTTCAGATATAGCCTATTCATTTGTCTTGATGTGAAAAGGAAATCAATCTCAGTCATTGTGCCCTCTGTGTCTAGCAGATGCATTTGAGTCTTTGAAGTTGTGTAGTAGGATATTACTATAGAGTGACACAGAGGCTGCAGTCCTTTTACAAAATGTCCTTCCCTCATCTCACACAAACAGTGACAGCTGGAAGAAGGAGAAGAAAATCAAACTCATGCTTTGTAAGCCCGTGTTTCGGAAGTGTTCCAATCTGTATATGAAATGTAGCAGCACCACAGCTTCCTGGTTATCTTGATGAGTTTCCCTTACCACAATCTGAAATTCCTCCCTTAACAGGGCTACTCGCTGTGTTGATGCGAATACCACAGAACCTCCTTCCTCTGCCTAGGCCACCAGCATAACTTGGGCCATTTATTTTTGTCTTAAGAATCCTAAGGTAACTAAAAGTTTGCTCTGAGAAGGACAAACAGTGAGCCTTTGGAATCGCGGGTGTTAGGAGCTTATCTTCAAATTAGTGGTGCTGGGGCTTTCAGGAATTCTGAGCACTCAAGTTTGACAAAACAGCAGCAAAAGGAAGCTGCTCTGAATGTTAAGTGTTTCTCAAGCTCCCTCCCACAGCAATTTGTATCGAAAAAATCAATTTACTGGACAAATTTGCTTCCTTACATTACTTGTGAAAATGAGAAATGAAATGTTTTCCTCCTCCTCCTCCTCCTCCTCCTCCTCCTCCTCCTCCTCCTCCTCCTCCTCCTCCTCCTTCTTCTTCTTCTTCTTCTTCTTCTTCTGTGAATTAAGGTGAAGCGACCTCTTTGCATTCCTCAGAAGTGATGATCTACCAATTTTCAAAAATATCTTACCCTCTTGGTTTTACTTAATGGATGCAAAATTAATTTGACAAGGAAAATGGGCATTGTATTGCATTGCAAAATGACACAAAAACAGCAGTGTTGCTGTATAATGACATGTATATAATTTATAGCAGTTATTGCAATGATAGCACTGTTGCAAAATATAGAATTGTAGGATCCTAGAATTGGAAGGGACTCTGAGGGTCATCTAGTTCAGTCCCCTGCAATGCAAGAATCTCAACTAAAACATCCATGACAGATGGCCACCCAACCTTTGCTGAAAAACCTCCAAGGAAGGAGAGTCCACCACCTTCTGAGGGGAGACCAGTCCACTGTCTTTACAGCTCTTACCATCAGTCGGAATCTCCTTTCCTGTAACTTGAAGCCATTGAATCAGGTCCTATCCTCCAGAGCAGGAGAAAAGCTTGCTCTGTCTTCCATGTGGCAGCCCTTAAGATATTGGAAGATTGCTACCATATGAGTAATTGCTGTATGCAACTTGATTAAATGTATGAAAGTGAAGAGTGACACTGTAAGGCTTACAGAAATGTCTACACGCCTTCCAGAAGAAGAAGAAGAGTTTGGATTTGATATCCCGCTTTGTCACTACCCGAAGGAGTCTCAAAGCGGCTAACATTCTCCTTTTCCTTCCTCCCCCACAACAAACACTGTGAGGTGAGTGGGGCTGAGAGACTTCAGAGAAGTGTGACTAGCCCAAGCAGCTGCATGTGGAGGAGCGGAGACGCGAACCCCGGTTCACCAGATTATGAGTCTACCACTCTTAACCACTACACCACACTGGCTCACCACACAGTTACAGATAGTGGGGAACCACCAGAAACAAATGGAATACTGAGGAGTGCTGACCCAACTTGCTTTAGTGTACAAGAAATCCTGAAACAAAGTTATTTTCTCAAAATGCATAAATTTGATCACTTGGAATATGCATTACTGTGTGTGTAAAAAATAACATCCTGCTTCATGGCTCCAAAATCCCCTAAAAATAGTTTACAAAAGAAAGAAATAAAGCCACACTCATGTTTTGTGCTAGGACAGAAATTCCATGCTGGCTATAGAGAGCCTGGCTTATTCAGGAAGCATTTCCTGCCATTGCCATCATCATCATTCCCTGGTCTCACACCACACTGCATTTCTCATCAAAATCCTTTGAGACAAGAGGGCAGCTGGAACGAATTCCAGCCTATGGCAGGAAGTCTTCCCTTGTTCCCTTTACAAATCTAGGATCTTGCAGTCAACAGCTGTAGCTCCTCCCCGACCAGAAGGCAGTACCATATTGTGAACTTGCTAAAGTATACTTTTGAATTTCTTGGATGTTTGTCCGGAGAAATGCGCAACTGAAAATTTGTGTTTGCTAACTCACAGGGGTTTGTTTTAGGCTGCTCAGCGCTTAGCTGGTCATTTTCTTGTCCGCTCAATGTTTTTAAACAGTGTTGTAGGTGGAACCTGCAGCAACATCTTGCAGGCCAGAGTCCCACTCAGCCCACAGTTGGTTTGAAAAAGGATTAGCCAATGGTCTTTTTTTGTTTCCCAAGACAGACAGATGCCAACAACAGTGCAAAGAGATGGACCTTTTGAGGGCTGAGGAAGAGTTCGCGTCTTTCAAAGGCCGATTCGGTTGAGAAACCACAGACTTTCAGTAATAAATGGAACACTTATGGAGTATATCTCATAGTCATAGGCCCAAGACAAGCTTATAAATGCCTTTTGTTTCTGCCTTTCGGAGAAGGGGAACATGGCATGTTGGTTAATTGCGCCCAGAACGAAGGTGAGTTGGGAGGGAAACCAGTTCACATTACATTAAAGGACATTAGTGCTTGGGAAGGATTAACTGATAGTTCCCACTGTTTCAGAAGTGTATCTATCAGGCAGCCCTCAAAAGCTTTCTCCTTGAAGATGAATGTGCTACTGACTAATGACATATTTCACCAGCTAAGGCTGAGGAGGTTGTTTAATTAAAACAGAGTAGGTAGCACACATTACATCAAACATTTATTTTAGCTCTGAAGCTTGTGAAATGCATGGTAATAGATTCATGCAGGAATGCACTTAAAGGGGATTAATGACTTCTGTTAAGCGGGCGATTATTCATTTTCATTTAAATGCATTGCTCAGAGAGTTCTATGAATCAAAAAGAAAATGGCTAAGGAAACAAGGAATTCCACAATTGATCCATCCCTTGGCTCCTGTGACTTAGAAAATTTCATCCAAATACATTATTTTATCTCATTATGAAAATATTTTCAGCCTTTTGTGAGTTGGCAGAATCTCAACTTATTTTCTTTCTTTTTTTTAATGCACAGCTTGAAGGTGTGCATCAACAGAAGTATAGCGCCCAGATCAAGGGAAGTAATAGTACCACTCTATTCTGCCATGGTCGGGCCCCCACCTGCAGTACTGTGTCCAGTTCTGGGTGCCACAGTTTACAAAGGATATTGACAAGCTTGGAATGTGTACAGAGGAGGGTCTGAGTCTTCATTGGGGGGGGGGAGAGGTGGAATTCATTGTACACATTGATCAAGTGTTGCTGTCTCTTGATTATGACCCAAAGCCACAGTTTGCTGATATGTGCAAACCACCTGATTTCCCCCACCCTTGCTGTTTTCAAGATAGAGTGGAAGGCCGCAGCTCTGTGAATTACTTAAGCTTGTCCACTTGCCAAGAGATGATTGTTCAATTAAAAGGATTGCATACTTTGCATACCTGAAAAGAGGGCAGGCGGAGGGAGTCCCAAACCCTGCCAGAGAATATCTGGGATTATATAACCTATAATGTATGTGTATAAAAATGCAGGATTCCTTCATTTAAAAGTCCACTGTGTCTTTTTAAGAAGTCTTGAGATGTTTGGCTTGTATTTTATAAAATTTGGGATACTATTCAACACTTAAGCCACAGTACCGGTAGTTGTCAAAAACACTTAATACTGCAAGAACAATTCAATTGTAATATTAATTCATAAATTCCTTGCAATTCTTTTAACATGTTCCAACTGCAAATTTAGCAAACTGAATCATTAAATAAAAGTATTGGATGGTCTCTTGTGAACTGCCCTGGGTTCTTCAAATGAAGGGCAGTATACAAATTTAATTTACTACTACTACTACTACTACTACTACTACTACTACTACATCGTCCTCATCAACAACATCAACATTATTGCTGGGCCATACACATTCGAGCTTGAAGTGCATTTGGATTCTACTTTATTTGATGAGCTATTTGACGCACACACTCTGCTAGCAAGAAGATCTATAAAAGGCTTGTGGAATGCTAGAGAAAAAAAGGGGTAATAGAAGAAGCCAGTACTTCTTACCTCTCCACAGGTGAGTCTTCTTATAGGACGTGGTGGAGGCACCAATCTCTTACGCATCATAGTTTCTGCTTTCAGACCACTGGTTGATCATAAAATATAAAAAATACATATCCTGCCTTTCTGTCAGTAATGTTGACATTCAAGGCAGCTAATAGTTTATAGGTTGCAGCAGCCTTAGCTCAGACATTCCATAACTGACTCGACTAAGGCCTCCCAGATAAAATGTTGGTGTGCAATAAATGTGGGTGGTCTTTCCTTAAAGTACTTCTGGGGTTCTTGTTTTTTAAGTGAATTTGCTTCTCTTCCCTCCCCCAAAGCACTTAAAAGTGGTGTTCCGTTGCTTGGAAACGAGGTTTCTTCCACCAGGTATGATGACATCCATCACGGCAGGGAGTGTTTATATGGAATGTGGCTGTGCAGTTGTCATGGGCATATATTGGCTAGTGCCTGTTGAGACGCTGGTGAGTTTCAGCTTCCCTCAGCTCTCGTCTGTGTCATAATTTCAGAGGTGTTTTAATGTATATATTTTTATCTTTTCAAGGTTGTATTACTGAAGCTTGGAAGCTGGAATAGTGTCATTGCTACATGCATGATCCAGGTCACGCCCACACCAACTCTTAATGCCAGTCACAAACTTGCTAGGTGGTTTTTAAGCAAGGCACTGTTCTCCTGGCTTTGCCCCCTGTCTGAAATAGGAAGACTGGCCTGTTTTAGACGGCCGTTGTAAGGATTGTTGCATAAATGTGTGCAAAGGGCTTTGAACACTCAAGAAACATAGGACTTCGTAAATTGCGCCATTGACCTCTCGTCGCACCTCCTTAAAATGTGTTATTAAGCTCTGTCCCCCAGCCCCGATGCACAAATCTTGTATATCCTCCTGCACAAGCAAATAAGGCTATCCCTCCCTCGTCCATTGCACCTCCAGCTCTGGATCAGAGCTATTGCTAGTAAAGCACAAAAAAATCCTCTACACTATTGCTTTTGTCTGGAAAGCTTTTAAATCTGAAATCCTCTGAAGACTGGATCTTTCCCAGCACCCTCTATTATAGCTTAGTCCAGACGATATTCCAAGGTAGCCCATAAATATTTTGTTAGGCTGTTTTCATGTATTGAGTTTTTGATGGAAAATTGTATAATTTTATTAGGACACTGAATCTTCTCTCTCTTTCGCCTCTCCGCCTCTCCCTCCCCTCTCTTTCATGCAGCATCCGGAATGCATGACTTCATCTGCTTTATTAATTTGGACCTTGGGAATGCTGGCTTTCCATCAGAGCTTACTAAAATGTGCTGAGCAAACACCATTGGAAGTCAGGCTATACTGGAGCTTAGATTTACAGCCGCCTTATATGCAAGTAAGCTTCCCACTAGCATCCTTTTTTTAATGAGATCATCTTTAATGATACAGCCTCGTCTTCTTTTACTAATTGGATTAGGCACAGAGGGCATCGTTAAGGCACAAATAAATACTTTTAAACAACAGACCTTTTTTTTGTAACCTTCCAGGGCTGTGCACTGCAGAAGCTCATTTTTATTTTTTTAAAAAATTGCAGATGCATAGCCATTAACTCTGACAGTGATCGTTTCTGTCCTTGGATGTCATTCAACTCGGATCCCCGGGAGATTTAGCAGCAAGATCTATGCAAAGAGAAAAGCAGATACCTCTTTAGTCAACATTGGTTTCCCCCTCCCCTCCACTGGCTTAACTTCGGGGGCTTTCTAGATGGCATTCTTTCAATAGATCATCGTTGTTGTATATCTAACACGTGTGCCCTTGAATAGTCAGAGGGGAATAGGTGTGTGTGTGTGTGTGTGTGTGTGTTTAGACAGAATTCAATGTCTTTAATTCCGTAAAGATTTCTGAGTCTTTCAATCGGGGCTTTTTTTTTCCAGCCGGAACTTGCCGGAACTCGGTTCTGGCATCTCTCAGGTGGGCACTATTGCCATCCTAAAAGAACAAGGAAGGCGTTCATGGTGAGTTCCGGCACCTCTTTTTCTAGCAAAATAGCACTGCTTGTAACGTCTGTTACGTGAGATTGAATATATTCAGTTTGCTGTAGGGAGAGCGATAGCCATGCAAGAGCAACAAGTGACAACTTTGTAATAAACAGAACACGGTCATTGGTAAGATCAGTAAAACGCAATGATATGGGGGGGGGCTGCAGTTTTGGGATGCTAAGTTTGCCAGCTTAAAACGGGCACGACCTTTCTTTCACTAATTTGTAAGAAGTTGGTATAAACAAAGCAAACACGGATAAGCTCTACGGTCCCACAGTGCTTTGATTTTCTGGTTAAGAAGAAGTAGTAACAGTTTGTTCCCTTTACATTCATTAGTAGAAAGAGTATAATTAGTGGGTGAGATAATGCAGTAAATCCTGCACCAGTCGTGCTCCTCATGTACCAGGGATGGAGAAAGTGTAGCCCTTGTTGGACTCCATTTCCCATGACCACTTATCAGGGCTGATAGGAAATGTAGTACAGCAACATCTGCAGGGCCACAGGTCCCTCATCCATGATACTTACCCAGTACCTATCCAAAGAACAGGGCAACTAGTACTGCGAATATATATATATGAGTCCAATAGCACCTTAGAGACCAATTAAGTTTGTTCTTGGTATAAGCTTTCGTGCGCATGCACTGAATCTAGTACTGCACATGGAAGCTTCAAGCTGGTCTTTCTTGGGTGCCATTTTTGAAACCAAAGACTATTTCAAAGCAATTTATGACTAGGTAAAGGTAAAGGGAACCCTGACCATTAGGTCCAGTCGTGTCCAACTCTGGGGTTGCGCTGCTCATCTCGCGTTACTGGCCGAGGGAGCTGGCGTACAGCTTCCGGGTCATGTGGCCAGCATGACAAAGCCGCTTCTGGCGAACCAGGTGGGCAGGAGCTGGGGCTGAGCAACGGGAGCTCATCCCATCTTGGGGATTTGATCCGCCAACTTTCTAATCAGCAAACCATAGGCTCTGTGGTTTAACCCACAGCGCCACCTGCTAGCACTGCTCAATAAGAGAGTGCAGCTGGAATTTGGTGGGAAGGAATCCCAGCAGACATGCCAAAAACGCTGAGCGTACATAATGTTAACTCTTTGAACTTAATTTCTAAGGGAATCTATTCTACTTGAGTTTTAGGGTCCCTTCCAGCCTTGTACTTTTATAGCTGTGTGCTTTCAGAGTATGTATAAGATGGCCCATTACAGGTGATTTGTTGCCATAGGAGCTAATGAGTCTTCTGGAAAGGAGTGTGTCTTTCTTATCCTCTCCCCTGAGTAAAGGAGATGTCATCAAGGTGTCTGTGGGTGAAACGAAACAAAAGGAACTGACGGTCTTGAAACTGGGATGGAAATGACCCAGTAGCTTGCTTTGCTCTCTGTGCAAAATCCAAAGCTCCCCCTAGAATGGGGGAGCAGCTTCTAATGGAGTGTTAATACTGTGAGCCTTCCGTCTTATACCCAGCCTGTATAAGTTTGTGTGTGTGTGTGTGTGTGTGTGTGTGTGTGCGCGCGCATGTGTGTAAATCTTACATTATGGTCCTTGGCCTCCAAAGACCTTCATTTCAGGAGAACCAAACCCAAGGCCAGTGCCTAAATGATATGAAGCGTCAGAACAACTTGGCCACAATAAGGGAATTTTGTCCACAGTATTTTCCACCTTCCCATTTCAATTCTCCGGCACCCTATCTGCATAACCTAGCAGTTCCAAAATATAGACGCGCTTTTACACTCGCTAGATTGAATGTATTGCCCTCGGCTGTACTTGAGGGACGATTCCAACAGATCCACACTAAAAACACTTATGTCCCTGTGGAGATGGCAGCACCGAATCAGTGGTGCATGCCCTTCTGGCTTGCACTCTTTATAAAGACTTGAGAAATGAGATTATCACCCCTCTTTTATTGTCCATTCCGGGTCGACCAACCTCTGTCACAGTGTCTTTTCTCCTGGCAGATCAAGAGGAGCAGATGACAGCAAAGGTTGCAAGGTTTTTAGCTGGGGCAATCAGAATAAGGTCCACTATTTCAGTGTTTTTCAACTACTGTTCCGCGGCACACTAGTGTGCCACGAGATGTTGCCTGGTGTGCCGTGGGAAAAATTGAAAAATTACTTTATATATAGTCAATATAGGCACAGAGTTAATTTTTTTAACATTTTCTAATGGTGGTGTGCCTCGTGAATTTTTTCATGAAACAAGTGTGCCTTTGCCCAAAAAAGGTTGAAAAACACTGCACTATTTGACTGCTGATTCAGGGCCCTAAATTGTGTTTTATATAATCGACTTTTTATATCTGTTCTGTGCATATCGCAATGTTCATTTGTTGCTATGGCTGATGCAAATAAAGTTCATTCATTCACCCAAGGTGTATGCTAGGTGTCAGTGGGTTCAGTTTCTCCCGCTGAACAGCAGCCTGAATGGGGGAGAAGGTGGAGTGACTCCACCTGCAGCAGATCAGCCTTCAAGGACACAGAGGAGAGAGGCCACTGATGAAAACCAGCTGGCTTCAGCCTTCTCAAGCAGAGCTTCCAGCAGCAGTCAGGTGCTGGTAATTACAGTTGTAAGTTCCTGGCCCTAGCTTGCTGTTTCCTGCTGGTCTTGAGGCCTGATACCATTTTCATTCAATTCCCTGACCCCTGGACTGTCTGACCACGTGGATTGCCATTCGCACAACCCTAGGGCTGGACCTGACTTCAGATTCTGCCTCTGCCTCCAGGCAAGTACACCCCAGAGATTCTTCTGGTTGGTTGGCCTCCCAGTTCACTGAGTTCTGCAGGTTATTGTTCAGCAACCTGACAATGGTACTCGCAACTCTATGACTGGGAGCACTTAACAGTATAGTGGTACCTGGGGTTAAGAACTTAATTCGTTCTGGAGGTCCGTTCTTAACCTGAAACTGTTCTTAACCTGAGGTACCACTTTAGCTAATGTGGCCTCCTGCTGCCGCCGTGCAATTTCTGTTCTCATCCTGAGGTAAATTTCTTAAAATGAAGCATAATTTCTGGGTTAGCGGAGTCTGTAACCTGAAGCGTATGTAACCTGAAGTGTATGTAACCTGAGGTTGGTACCACTGTATTATTAGGGCTTTGTGTATTTTATTGTGTTTGTACTTTTAATTGTGTTGGTGGGAGCTATGTGAAGTGCTGGAAGTTCGCAGCACCCAACATCAATTACTTACGTGAGAAATATATTAAGCCGGTAAAATATTTAAATTTGTTTGTGTCAGTATCAAATGTTCAGTAGCTGATGCAACTTTTGACCTGGAAATTTCCCCAGCATAACTCAGTTGACTGAATGAATTAGGCTACTATTTTTTTTTTGTCCAATGCTGGTGTATATAGAGCTCTGTCTTAAAATACAAATATTATAATTTTAAAGAAGGGGTATGAAATACGGAGTGCTTAGAAGGCCAGCTCGGTTATTGTCTCACAAAGGGTAGTATTTGCTCAAGAACTATCATCAAGATCAAACTTTTTCTTTTGCAGTGATCAATAACTTCAAATTAAGCATATGAATAGGTATAAGTAAATGTATTATCTCCTAATATATACATGTTGAATGCAACTTTTCCAAATAATCAGTTTTACAAAGCAATTTTGTCTAATACAATGTGTTTTTGGATATTTATTTTCACTAATAAATGCATTTATATGCACTTTTACCCTAGTATATGCAAGTTCTTGCACATTTCTTAGCTGGAGATCTGTGCTACAAAATTTGGGGAAGTGTGGATTTTGAAGGATAGCTGTGTTTTGGTTTGCATATTGTATTGGAAGTGCAGATTCTGTAAGTTTGCCTTTAAATTGCAAACTGAATCTAATTTCCAGTGATTCAATTTTTTTAAAAAAACACTCCGAACTTTCTAATTATGATTTATTCTGTACTTCTCTAATATTTAGAGAGGGTTTTTTTCTTTAAGAGCAAGAAGTGCAATAACCATAGAAATGTATCCTGCCCTTAAAAATGTCAAGTTCCTATTGCAACAGAGCCATTTATTACTGTCCATTCACATCCTTGATTTCAGAAATAGAAACCTAATGTTGAACCATCATCAGTCATTCTTGGACTAAGTCCAGGCCTTTGATCAGATGGTGTAAATCATTACAGAACCTCAGAAGTCAAGCCTATGTTCCCCAGCTGTATGCTCCATAAGTATCGAAAACATTCAAATTCAGATAAAGTGCAGATCAAACTCGAGCAAACTCAAATGATCTGCTGGCTGCTTCTGAAAATCCCCCCTCCTCCAAGGCAGGTTCATACATGAATGTAGACCTCCCCTGCTGGGATTAATCAAGATCCCCCCCCCTTTTTGCAGTGATTTGATTAATCCCTGTAAATTATTTCACAGCCTTAAAAAAAAATCTGCACACTATTTCCAGTATGATGAATAGAGCTACAATAACTGTTACAAACGCTAAAAGCTTGGATGGCACTTTACAAAGAATGACTGTTCAAATATTCTTATTTAGCTGCACTGGAAATTCGTTGCCAAAAGGAAGAGAAGGAGGGGGCGAGGGGAATGGAGGCTCAGATGTGTTTACAAAGGTCAAAAGATTTCATTTTTTTCCTGAAGTTAGGCCAGCTCTTATCTGAGCAATTGAAACTGACTTGGTTTATGCAGAACCGCTTCTGAATAGGTCTTTGATGAAATATTGTACTAAAGCAAGGACAAATTATACAGGCAATAAATTATTCCTTGTGGCCTAATGCTAGTTTTCGTTCGCCATTTTTAACCAGGAGATTAACATACGGTGTTGTTGTGTTTGTGATGATGGTGGTTTAGTATGGATTGAGCAAATGCTTAGCATTAAATAAACTGAGGGGTTGAACTCTATTAAGTTCACGGTGTTCTTAGGGTGGGAAATATCTCTTTTTGAGGTGCTTAACCATTGAGTTTCTCATTTAATTAGACTTTTTTTGTCCTCCCTTTCATGCCTACATTAAACACATATTATTTTATCCCCCCCCCTTTGATGAGCACTATCTTGGTTGTGTAATGATCTCTCAATGGAGTTAGTTGAAATATTCAGAGTTATAACAGTTCTTCTTCATTTTTGAATGAGTAGAAAGGTGACCTGGCATTTATAGGCAAGTCAAGAAGGTTCTTTTGAGATCAAAGTTCTCTAGCCTTTTTCGGATGATGTTTACCAGATGTGGTTGTGCAGAGTTTTTGCAAGTGTTTTGCCTTAGAGAGTGGGAGAGGGCAAATATTCTGGTCTCCAAGCAGATATTTGAGAATTGGTGTTTATGAACCAGCTTGGCTCTTCAAATTTTCTGCCCCTTCAGTTTACCTTGGGAGCTGCAGAGTTTGGAGGATCCCATGGAGTTTTCTGGGAGGTGTCAAATTGATGCCTTTTTAAAGGGAAAATGATGGTGGTTAAACCAGCAAAAGTTGGCGTTGGCATGCATAAAATTTGATTGAAGAACTTCGGGCATCAAAACAGGCAGTGTGAAATTAAATTATGGGCACCTGTTTATGCAAAAATGGCCGTGTCTGTTAGCCCTGCCTTGTTGCAGTCTGTGCAGACCACAAGCCAGCATCTGTTTGGAGGGCTTCGTGGTTTCTGAACTTTCTGAACTTTTGCCTGGTCAGTGATGTGGACATGCAAACATGCAGACACACAATATTTCAAGCTGAGACACAAGTGGCTATGGTGCTTAAGAGACAGCTCGGCTGAAGCCTCTGTTGCTGGACTCCAAATTCCATCAGCTCCAGCCAACATAGATAATGGACAGGGATGGAGGGCCACACAGGTTTCCCATTCCTGTTCCAGAGCGTTTTGGATGTCTCTCTTTGCAAACGAGCCTCAGTGGCAGGGGGAGGCAGGAAGCGAAAGAATACAGCCTGACCCACTCTTTCGCCTCTTTTTATAGCAGATATCAGCAGGCAAGGAGCTTTGTAGGGTGGTCATGTTGACTGCTATCCAGCACTTGCTACATTCACAGTATAGAGCCTCTCAAAAGCAAGGCATGAGGTTAAGCATGCATCCAGATTCCTGCTTTGTTGTTGGACGGGGGCAGTGTTTGATGGAGTTGTAATTAAAGAAGAGTTAAGTGGGGGGAAGTTGCCTTCCTCTCTGCTCCAAAATCAGCTGTCAGGATTTAAATGCAAACATTTGCATGTGGCATGTAATTCAGCACTAAAAACGCCCTTATTGTCTACAACATAATGCTTCTTTAAAGCCTAATTTCAGAGTGGGGGGGGGAGACCTTGTGGATGGCAGGGCAATCCTCTGCAGGCACATGTGTGCCCATGGGTGTCATGTTGCCAACCTCAGGTCCAGTTTGCCCCTAAGCCCTGCTCACTCGTTCTTTGTTAATCACTTCGGGATATTTCATGGGAAGTATCTATGAAACAAACATCAATACCCCGCTGCTTCCCTGCCATTGAATGACAGGGAGAGTCCATTCAACTCCCAAAACCATTCAAAAACCAAGGCGCAGCTTCTGATTGGCTGCAGGAACCTCCTGCACTCAATCGGAAGCCACGTTGGACATTTGGCTTCTGAAAAACGTTGACAAACCGGAACACTTACTTCTGGGTTTGCGGCATTTGGAAGCCGATTTGTTCGGCAACTAAGCCATTCGAGAACCAAGGTACCACTGTACAGGGCGACCTTCCAATGTCTTCTAAAGGTTGTATAGTTACTTATCTCCTTGGCTCGGGGGTCGCATAAATCCATACCCTCCTACATTTCTCAGATGAAAATAGGAACGTCCTGTGAAAAAGCAGGACAATCCGAAATCAAATCAGAAATTGGGGACGGCTTCTGTAAATCTGGGACTGTCCCTGGAAAATCGGGACACCTGGAGGGCCTGCAATCATATGGAGAGTACGGAGCTATAGCTGAATTGAGATTTGAAAGTGGGGTCTGTGAACTCTGAATGACAACTCCCAGCCCAACGTTAAAAGAGAGCACAAAGAAAGGGTTTGTTGGCAAAAACACTGAGAGCTAAGTGGAACAGTGAAAGCAGTGGTAAATACTTTTGCTGACGGAGAAGTATCAGGAAGTGGAGTGAGGAACCTGAGGGATTGTGCATAGCTGCTTCAGGCTCTGGCCCCGTTTGGAGGAATCGGGGACACAGACAGCTCTTTCATGTGCGGCAGTGTGCGAGCGAGGCTGTCACAAGAGCACCAGGCGTTCAATAAAACAATGTAGAACAGCCGCACACACTTATGGCTTTATAATCCACCAAGAGCTTTGTTCAGTGGGCAACAGAGGGGCTGCGCGTTTGCTTGGAAGCAGGACCGAAAATAATGAGTGCACGGAGAGAAGAGGGGGAGGAAGGGGGAGGAAGGCCAGTTTTCCTTTTCTGAATAGCAATGTCTCTATTACACAAGTGCTTCAGCCTCGGCTATTGTTAGAAGGAAAATAGGCAAGAGGAAATGGATGTATCTCATATTTTGCAGCTTTACTGGCTGAGGGAGCTGGTGTACAGCTTCCGGGTCATGTGGCCAGCATGACAAAGTCGCTTCTGGCAAACCAGAGCAGCGCACAGAAACGCCGTTTACCTTCCCGCTGGAGCGATACCTATTTATCTACTTGCACTTTGACGTGCTTTCGAACTGCTAGGTGGGCAGGAGCTGGGACCGAGCAACGGGAGCTCACCCCATGGCAGGGATTCGAACCGCCGACCTTCTGATCAGCAAGCCCTAGTCTCAGTGGTTTAGACCACAGTGCCACCTGTGTCTCTATTTTGCACCCCCCCAAAAAATTGTTTTACAACCTGAATATTCCACCCATCATTATTTTGATCTTATACAAACATATGAAACATCCAGTAAAATGATTTCTATACAACTGATCATTCACCATGCTTTTCTGCCCTTTGTTTAACTTCATAGTTTACCATGGCAGGTCGTTCCAGCAGGGTTTTGTGCTGTACCACCAGCTGCTCCTTAAAGTCCCTTCATTTCAAGAGAGGTGTGGGGAAAGGGGGTTTTGCCCTGTGAGAAACATACATCTAAGCCAGGAGTCAGCAAGGTTTACCTCGCCTGGGCCAGTTCACTCCAGCGGAATCCCTCCACGGGCCAGATTGTATGCACGTGCGTGACTTCCATTGTCTGTGTCTGCGCAGACACAATTTCCGATGCCACGGAAGTGAGTCCTCGCGTCGTGCTGTGCTGGTTTAGCGCAGCAGGTGGGGACTCACTGAGCGGGCGACTCAGTTCAGGGGCGGCTTGTGAGCCAGTTAAACAACCCCTGTGGGCCTAGGTTGCCTACCCCTGATCTAAGCTGCTCTTGGCCCAGGGAGTTGGAAGGGTATGGAATGGTGTGTTACTATATAAATTATAGCAATATAGTGAAGCGCTTCTTGATGCCGTGAGCCACATAGTTTTACTACTGGTTTTACTACTGGGTGGCCCTGTGAATCCAACAATAACTTAAAACTCAACCCCATACAAACTGGAACACCTAAGGATGCATTATATTGTATATGTGGAGGTGCTTAATGTATTCTTTTCTGGCTCCTGGCAGTTGATGTCTTGGTGTAGGAACCAGAATCTTCCCTCCTAAGTGGGAGGAAAGAAGGAGCTGCCGATGGGCCCAGGGAACTGGCTGATGAAAGAGATGTCAGCACAGAGAAATAGACCTTTCTTTGATTTGCTTCCCTTATGCCAGTGTTTTTCAACCTTTTTTGGGCAAGGGCACACTTGTTTTATGAAAAAAATCACGAGGCACACCACCATTAGAAAATGTTAAAAAAATTAACTCTGTGCCTATATTGACTATATATAAAGTAATTCTCTTGAATAGGAATCAAATAAACACAATTTTTCCCATGGCACACCAGGCAACATCTCGCGGCACACTAGTGTGCCGCGGAACAGTGGTTGAAAAACACTGCCTTATGCATACAAATGTAGGTGCTGCTCCAGAACACTTAAGTATGATTCATCATTTCCATAAACAAGCTTTTATGGGAGAGGACATTCTTATTCTGGAAATGAAAGAGGAGGTGGGGAATCTGCCACATATTCCACACACACACCCCAGTCAGCTTGCCCTGCTTAAATTGTTCACTTCAGGTAAGTGACTCGTGAACACGTGGTAGTAAATGAGTTTGTTTTTGTGCGTTGGTGCTTTTGGTGTTCTTCCGAAAGCTGACCCATTGTGGTCACTACAAAGCTGGTGTTCACAGTATCTTCCCACAAAGTAACTCAAGGTGCATCAACCAGTGGTAGAGAAAGGGGGTGACGGCTGCCTCGGCTGTCATCACTGAGGGTGTGTGTGTGTAAAAAACGAGTTTAAAAAAATAAAATAAAATAGGACTCATGAAACTTTTTAGGAGTGACGTGGTGGCTTAGGCGCCTGCAGGTTCCGCGCTACCTGAAACGGCAGTGTGCGGCTTGCGTCTGCCTACTGCCTCTCCCTCAGCCACCCTATAGCTGAAGTGGAGGCGGCGGAGAGGCTCCAAGTGTCGGAGAGGCTCGCCCTGCCCCCATGGGGGGATCACCCCACCCCCGTCTGCAGGACACGCCCCCCACACCAGGCACCTGAATGGCTAGCTACGCCACTGGCATCAACACAGTCTGGCAATGTCAGGAGCTGAACAGATACCTACTTTCCCTTAGAATCTGCAGTGCTCTCCCTAAGCATGTTGCTGTGCGAAACGAATCTGTCAAGCCTGGATTCGTTTTAGAAAGCAGCTCTTTCCCTCTTCGTGGTGTGGAGCTGAACCTAGTCAAGTTCACAGAAAGTAGCGGGTTAGCATTGTTAGACAGCAGTTTGTAAAACACTCCCCATGTTTTCAGCAGGAATGAGAAGTTGAAGGCATCTTTGGGGTATGAGCAGGACCAGAAACAAAGGACCCGTGTAAAAGCCAGCTTAAGATCCTGTTTAGTATCAGGCTTGCAACGTCTTGAAGTCAAGATCGCAGTGCAGCCCCTGTCCTGCCTAGGGCTTCCTGGTGCTATAATACGGCACATTGTTTAATAATCAAAAGTAAAACAAAAAGAAGAAAAATAACTTTGGCTTTAGCTGCCTCCAAATTCCGTTTAATTGAAGTAGGAATGTTTCCCCTCACTTTTATTGGCTATTATGTCCAAACTGGCTCCACATTTTCCATAAGCGAAGTCACTTTTTTCCTATTAAATTGAACAGTACCCATTCACAGTTCTCGGCCTTTTCTGCTCTCCAAGTCACAATTTGTTAAAGTGCAGGACAGACACCTCCACTGTGATAAGTAAAGGGGTAACTGTCAAAACAAAATAAAAACCCAAATAGTAAATTGTTCTTGGTATGAGCTTTCGTGTGCATGCACACTTCTTCAGATGCACACGAAATCTCATACCAAGAACAAACTTAGTTGGTCTCTAAGGTGCTACTGGAAGGAGTTTTTTATTTTATTTTGTTTTGACTATGGCAGACCAACACAGCTACCTACCTGGAATTATTATTATTATTATTATTATTATTATTATTATTATTATTATTATTATTATTATTATTTATTAGCATCCAGAAACAATAATGATCTCTTCAGGCATAAGGAAAGCAGCATGAATAATGCTACTAAATAAATTACACATGGACAAAAATGGCTTTACTTAGGGTAAGGCCCCATTGACAAACTGAGAATTGCATTTGAGTAAGCCTTCATAGAATTGGTCTTAAGTGTATTATAGGATTAAATTCACTATTTTCTCTTTGAGCATCTGGGCTTTGACCTGTAGCTCAATACTGCGCAAGCAGAGTCCTGCTTGTGCGAAAGGACTTTCCTCTCTTCTACTCTCCCTGTGCCCCCAGTCGTCTCCAGAGGGTTCCCCAAACCTCTGGAGAGTATTTTGAGAGTGCATGGCAGGCTGCGGGAGAAGGGGGGGGACCTTCCACTGTGCAGGAGAGTGAGCAGAATAGCAGCATTGGATAAACCTTTACTCTTGAATGTGGAAATTGGGGGGAGGGGGTACCATTTAAAGCAGTTTCATTATTAGTATTTATGCCTTGGCGAGTATACAACAAAAGTTTTACAAAAGCTGCACCCTGTTCTTGAAATGGCTGCTACAACATAGCCAGTCCTCTATCTGCTAACAAATGTTTACAGTGCTGGAAAATGCTTTCTGGCATTATGACCAGAGTTGTGGAATACGGAACAGATGAAGATAAATGTGAGAGCCAGGCAGTAACACATACTCGGCAGATGTGTGCAGAAAGTAATGGTGTGGTGGCAACAAGATCTTCAGATGTGTCACAGTTAATTCACCTTCAAACCAGATTGTAGCGCTCCAAATGTTTGAGCAGCATGGAAGGGAAAGTAACAATCTTGCTCTGCCCCAGAGTACAAGTGCATCAGTAATTTTTGCAAATTGTGTCTGCAAAGGTTAAATAAGTTACCTTACTTAAAAAACAAAACAAAAATAAAGATTCTCAGGTTTTGTCACTTGAGCTTTCAAGGGACAGAGCAGACTCATAACAGAATCATAACATATTATAAAAAATATAATCACTCTGTATATTATTTTCTCCAATCTAGCAGCAATAGTTGAGTAAAAATGCCACTGTTGTATACACAAGCCTCTATCCAATTAAAAAAACACCACAGTAAGCACTCAGATTAAGAGTTTTAAAGTGGTGCAGAGTGCCTTCCACCAGCTTGGGCTGCTAGCCCTATTGTGCCCCTATGTTGCCTATGTTCTGATAGCCTCTAGGTTAGATTACTGCAATGTGTTATACATAGGGCTGCCTCTGATGAGTGTTCGGAAGCTTCAGCTGGCACAAAGTTCAGTGGCCAGGTTGCTTGCGGGGGCAAGACGGTTTGAGCATACTGCACTAATCCTGGGCCCCCTTCACTGGCTGCCAGTTAGTTTCTGGGCCCAATTCAAATGTGTTTGTGGGAGGTTGGGGGGGGGGTTATTTATTTATGTGTTTTTATGTTGTGAACTGCCCTGAGATCTACGAATGAAGGGTGGCATACAAATTTACTTTAAAAAAAATTAAAGTATGTAAAAAAAAGTAAACCTTTTAAAAGGAAAAAGCACTGAATCAACAACAACAACCTATTTGAGCAGGTAAACTGACCCAGGCACTTGAGGAAGAATAAATATTTCAAAGCAGATAGCCTTGCATAAAGCATAACAGAAGAAATGAGAAACGACCAAATAAAAAGAAACAACCTAGATAGGCAGAGCAAGCCAAACCCCCATGATGTTGGAAGGATAGCAGAAGCATCACCCTGTTGGCACCAACCCTGCCCCTTCTGCCCACTGGAAGTATTCAGGAAAAACCACTGGAATGAGTCAGCGAAAAAGCTGAACTGGCCTAGTACCGACCAGATCACGAGTTGGTTTCAGTGCATGATGGCGTTGGGCTGAGTCATTCTCTCCCTGCCCCTGCAGCTGCTGTGAGCAGAAGAGCTGCAGATGCGGTGGCTGCCTTGTCACTCCACAAAGCCACCCAAGTGGGAGTGGGGTTTGGCTTGCCCCCTTGATCCTCGGGCTGTGCATGTCTTTGCAGGTGGGAGCAGAGCTCCATCTGCAGCAAAATCCCATTTCTTTGCAACCCCCCATTCCTTAAGTTTTGCAGCCCGCTGTGCAGCTGGGGGGTTTCTTTTCACTTGAGAATGAAACGGCTTATTAAGCAGCTTTCACCCAGCACAACTTATAAAAAGCGGTGCTTGCTCCGATTATTGGTTTTCAAACTTGTGATGGATGAAGCTGCTTATAATCCAATTTGCTCTTGGGTTTAGGTGATGAGGCAGCTTTCAAACCACTCGAAGGAAAACCATTTACCAGGGACCCTAGCACAGGGGTAGACAACCTAAGGCCCGTGGGCCAGATGCGGCCCAATCACCTTCTCAATCCGGCCCACGGACGGTCCAGGAATCAGCGTGTTTTTACATGAGTAGAATGTGTGCTTTTATTTAAAATGCATCTCTGGGTTATTTGTGGGGCATAGGAATTTGTTCATTTTTTCCCCAAAATACAGTCTGGCCCACCACATGGTCTGAGGGACAGTGGACCGGCCCACGGCTGAAAAAGGTTGCTGACCCCTGCCCTAGCAGGATGAGTGGGCACAGAACAGCAAGGGCAAAAGTATTCTGCCATTCCACCTTTAGTTCCCCGAAAAACTCTAAAATCTGGCTTCAGCCTCATCTCTGTTGATGTTGTCTCAACCTACAAAACAACACAAAGAAGACATTCATCACTTCTGTGTGTTTTTTTTTCTAAGTGAAGGAGCCATAGAAATGTCTGCTGGTTTTAAGTTATTGGTCCAGAAGCTGTGAAGTACTGTTGTGTAAACAGGAATGCAAGGAAGCAAAGGGAGCAGGCCAACACTAATGGAGAGCCCAAGAAAACAGGAAGAACATATCTTTCCCTGTTAGCTAGCTCAGTCACTGGGTACAGAGCGTAATGAATATAGATGTTATTTGTGAACAGTATGCAAGGCAGGATGGGGTGGGGTGGGGAATGCAGAACAAATAGCAGCCTTAGTTTCTGATGAAGAGTAAAGTTTTGAGTACACAGGTGCATGTAATATCAAGCAAAAGATCTCAGTGGTGGTTTCTTTTACAGTGTGATGCTTATCATATTTCCTTTGGGTGACAAAATTCTTTTAAAAGAACAAAGATAGAAATGACTTGGAGGAAACATCAAAGTTGCAATTCTTCTTCCAAAAGGGCCAAAGATTGGAGTGAGTTGTGTGTGTGTGTGTCTTAGTTTTGTGGTTGTCGTCATCCAAACTAGCACTTCTTTACAACTTACTGCAAACAATATTACAGGTGAACATTCTGATTTGTCTCTCTGGAGTGTGTGCACACACAACCATAAAATGCTAAAACATTGGGGGTGGGGAGGGGGTGGAAGTCCATATGGGAAAATACAGGGGGTGCCATTGTTTTAGGAAAGTGTCTGATTCTCAGGAATAAATAACAAAGCAAATGGCAGAGAGGTGCAGCATTTCTCTTGCAAGAGAAATCAAGCCAAGGATAAGATAAGGCCAGGGGTGCCAACTTGTCCTCCACATTGAGGGGGGGTGGTCACATGACGTCACGTGATGCCACTGGAGGAGGGTGATCTCCATGCTTGCTCGTCCCTGTCACAGCCCAGCTCTGGGGGTGCATGGAGTGTGCCCAGTAGCAGCAGCGGGGTGGCGGCCCCCTCTATATTGGGGGAAGCACTGCCCCTTGCCCAAAAATACTGGGGGAGCTGAAGCCCCTTCGGCCCCATGTACCTGGATAAGTCTTTACAACTAAACTAGCATAGATAATGATGCTGACTCAGATAACACCTAGACCTGAAAACGCAAAATATGGTGCAAATATAGCTGATTGAAATACTCTGTTTAACTTTAATGGAAAGGTTTCTTAAATATTGTACACTTTTTGCCCCTCTAGTAGGAAACGCACACAGTTCAATATCATGAACAAACTTTGTTCATCCCTAACTCTAAATCCTTAATAAGTTAAAAAGCATTGGTTCCAATACTGATCCTTGGGGAACTCCACTTTCTACATTCCTCCAATGGAGAGCTATGCTTTTATTCCTACTCTCTGCTTCCTGTTTCTTAATTGGTTGCTATCCCACGACACAAGTGGTCTACAGCAATACCCAGAAGCAAAATTTTTATTTCCAGCAAGAACAGAGAAATACTGCCTGTGCAGTGTACAAGTAGTGCCAAAATATACTTGTTTCCCTCATCTGCAAGAAATTAAGAAACATTAAATGCACCCTGAAATCTGTTGTTCATCATTCTGCCTAAACACACACACACATTCCTTTAAGATGAGAACATGAATGAACATCTGCTTGCAATCATATTTCTTTCCCTTTTGAAATGCTGTCCTACTGCCTGAGCAGAAATGCGATTCTTCCCAACTCGTCCACAAAGTGCTTTGTGGAGCTATTTCTGCAAAGGGTTGGATTTCTGCAAAATGGAATAAATATGTCCTTCATACATTGGTCCTAGCGGTTAAAAAAAAAATGCAATACTTCTCTCTCCCACCCCCCATTACCCAGTTTCTTATTTCTTTCAGAAGTCCAAGGTGTACTTCAGTAAAGACTCACTTCTTCTGCCCAAGCACGAAGGCAGGAAGCCGATTCCTGGAAAGGTAATTTTATTAAATAAGAGTATGTGTTTACTATAGGAATGGGATTTTTTAAAAAACAACAACAGCAATTTGAATTCAGATAAAGAGAAAAATTGACTGCTTTATATTATTGTACTGAAAGGTCAAATGCAGGCTGATTGTAGGAACTGTGGTTTAAATGTCATGGACTTGTAGTATTTTATTTGCTCAGGAAAATATAGCTTGTGACAGAGGTTTCTTTTAGTTCATTCTGTATACATTATCTACAATCCTCCCACTACTCACATAACATTTGCCCTATTCAATGTGATTTTACTCCAAAACTATTCTAGCTCTTTTATATATAGATCAGCCTCTGAACAGGGGCTAGAAATTATATAGCAGCAAAATTACTCGTTTTAAATAGCTGAAAAACTGTTTGCTATTATTATGTAATCTAAATACGAAGCACATTATTAAGCAGCATTGTTTACATTGGTATTTGAAGACTTTTCTTGGGCTCAATTCAAAGGAGCTTGCTTAATTAAAGGTTGCAATCCTATACATACAGCGGTAAGAGTTGCGGAACATTATCCAAGGAAATTCCAAATAAATATGCATAGGGTTCTACATGACCAAAAAAATGGTTTTGTTTTTGTTTTTTTGCTGCTCTTCTTAACTTTAGTGGGGGTTTCACATGAGTTCTGGGTATCTTTTATCTGATATCAGTTGTAGGTGTAAATACACTTATTATCTTTAAGGGCTGATACTGTGTTGGTTTTTAAAAATTCTCCTCAGATGCCAGACAGGTTCCCACAACAACAAATCATTCCTCTTTAAGAAGGCATTTTGGACATAAGTGGTTGCTCCCTTTTTATTTTTATTTTCAATGGTTGTGCTCATTTCTAGATTATTACGCATATTTTACCTTTCCCATACTGCAGAGTCTTACTATCCCAAGTGTTACCTAATAATTTTTTCCTCAGTTTCACGTTTAATTTGTTTCTGGAAAGGTAGAGAGAAAAAAACCTTTTTACGTGCGGCATTTACTGATGAGCAGAAATGTGACGTGGTTGGATTGATTTTAAGCTTCATTTAATCTGATTTTTGTAGTCCAAGCTAAAAGTAAAATTTAAAAACTGTCTAAACCAAAAAGGAAGGGAGGGAGGAAGAGGAAAAGCAGAACTAGACAATGCAGCTAAGGAAGATTTGCATGTGGTTTAGATACTCTCTTAACGCTGTTTATTTTAAGCCAAATAGTTATTCACCCTTAAAATTAGCACTGTTTAGCTATGCTTGTGTTTGGAATTCTGCACAGTGAGTTAGTGTATCGTAAAGAAGCAGATTTTTAGTAAACAATTAAGGGCCTCTTTGGAAATACTGTAATCTGTTTCAGCAGGTGTCTCTCTCTCTCTCTGTGTGTGTGTGTGTGTGTGTGTATGAGAGAGAGGGAGAGAGAGAGAGAGAGAGAGAGAGAGAGAGAGAGAGAGAGAGAGAGAGAGGACTACCTTACTAGCCTAAGGCTCAAGGGGGTAAACTTTTGTTCTTGAGAAATGTTTCTTTCACAGACTAAATTCTAGAGGACACATTCATCTTGCTAGAAACTTGACTTACCACACGGTTGAACGGCACTATTAGCAGGAAGAAATTCCGATGAAAATCACCGCTGTTACATATTTTACATGGCTGTTTATGTGTATATGTTTTAAAATTATACATATAGATGTTTCATGATGGCCTCTACTTGTAATTCCTAGTAAAGGTTTGGCGAAGTAAGTAAGACTCACCACAGGGAAGGAAAAAAGGCTGGCTGAGATACACTGCAGAAACCACAAATAAACAGAGTTGGCAATATCCTGTGCCTTTTGCAGTGAGGCTCTGGAGATCTCTTCTGTCAGTGTGTGGCTTGGTTGCCCTTGTCACATCCCCTAACTTCCTCCTTTTACCTGCTTGTGAAAAGACACTTTCCTTTCCCAGGTGAGTCTCTGCAGGCTTCCTGCTCAGAGAGCAATGTAGGTGCTGTATACTCCCTTTTCTGTGTTGTGCTCATGAGGAACATGAGAGGATTCAAATTCCTGTCTAGATATGTCAGGGAACTGGTAGTATTGAGCTTCTTGATGCCTCCACCACTGGCTGATGGAGTGGAGACACTGCTGTTACCTTGAGCGCTGTGTGTGCAAAGATACAAAAGTGTGCTGGTCACGATGAGATTGTTGGTTCCTTTAGCACATGGGTGGCACAGTCCTTGGTTGGTTGGTAGGCTTTCTTTCTAAGGTTGTAGGGAGCATGTTTGCCATTTTGTTGTTGTTGTTGTGTATGCGTCCCCTCCCTCCTCAAGTTGAGCACACAAGTTCTGAACTTCCCTCAGGAGGAGTTCAAATCCCTCTATGCTGAAAGGTGTGGGTGCTCTGCTATCCAAGAAGGTACCTGGGGACAGCATCACGGAGAAAGCTTTGTGCAGCTCAGTTACAAAGCCATATAACTTTTTTGTATACGCAAAATGCCGGGTCAGTGCACAAACGTGCCCTGATGCTTTTCATACTACAAGAGAAAAGTCTCTTGAAGCCATTTTTACAAAATCATCTTTGAACTTCTCTTGCACTGTTGAAATGCCCTTAATGTGAAGGTAAAGGTAAAGGTACCCTGACCTTTAGGTCCAGTCGCGGATGAATCTGGGGTTGCGGCGCTCATCTCGTTTCATTGGCCGAGGGAGCCAGCGCACAGCTTCTGGGTTATGTGGCCAGCATGACTATGCCGCTTCTGGCGAACCAGAGCAGCGCACGGAAACGCTGTTTACCTTCCCACTATTTATCTACTTGCACTTTGACGTGCTTTCGAACTGCTAGGTTGGCAGGAGTTGGGAACGAGCAACGCGAGCTCACCCCATTGCGGGGATTCGAACCGCCGACCTTCTGATTGGCAAGCCCACCCGCATCCCCTGCCCTTACTGTACCTCCATCCGAAAGAGAACAGCTGTAGGGCCGCCATCTGCTCTGAGACGCCAGGCTCCTCCTTCCACTAACTTCTCCTGGCATCACCTCAGTCTGTAATAAAAAGAAAAGGTGTGCAGAGCTGCTCTGTCAATTTAGCTGGGAGGCCACCAGCTTCTGGCTCCTCCTGCTCCTGAACTTCCCCACTCCCAACTGTTCACTAGAAGACTTTGCAAGGAAAAATACTTCCTGCTCCCTCCCAAGGCAATCATTTGCTGCTGCTGTTGCATCTTTTTAGATTGCAAACCTGAGGGAAGTGTGTTCTGCAAGCCTTTTTGGGTAAAGATTGAGATCACTTGGTTGTTTTTAAATCATTTCATATGCACAAAGATTCTTTGCACATGTCAAAAAGCTTTGTAAAAAGGATGCCAGAGAAATCCCCCCCCCCAAAAAAAATGGTTCACAGTATAAATGATCAGTGATTTTTAAAAAATGCATTTTTTTTTAAAAGAAGTCTTCTTACTGGAACATTTCAGTATCTAATATGTAAAGTCTGTCCAAATTGCTCATATAGTGGCCTCTTGGGTATGGCAGTTTCACTCTATATTAATGTGGTTTTCACTGCAGAGAACGAGTTCTTTGTACTTACCCGACTTTCTGCTCAAAAAGAGGGTTTTTGCACATTCCATTCTATTGCCCCCAATTTACAAAGTGATTACCCACACCAAATTACAGCAGTCACACATGCTGTCACATACTTGATACGAAAATATGTGCTAATCAGCAGCAGAAGATACTTCTTCAAAAGCATTCATGTTTCAGAATGCTCAGTTGGGTGGGTGGGTGGGTTGGAGAGAAGTACTGGTAATCTCCTCTGAGAGCTTCTCTTCACATCATCACCATGCAGTTAACTGGTGCTGAATCTTTTGCATGCTGAATAAACTCCCCTGCTGCAACTCTGTTCTCTGACATTCGTTTGTGCATCTGCATCAGGACAAGAGTCAGAGACAGAAATGAAATGGGAAGTGCCTCAGTGTAGGCAAAGCTATCATTTTCCGGACAATTACCCTAGTCCGGTCCTACCTTCGCTTTGTGTATTAGATCCAAAACTTAATGCAGCTTCACAAATGCTTTATTAAGTAGAGGCTTCCATTTATCAGGGGACAATGCATCCTAAGGGAAACATGCTTGCAGAACTGAAGGGTTTTAAAGATAATTAGAATGAGGCTATAGTATCTAGTAGTACAGCCATCCCCAAATTCGGCCCTCCAGATGTTTTGGGACTACAACTCCCATGATCCCTAGCTAACAGGACCAGTGGTCAGGGTTGATGGGAATTGTAGTCCCAAAACATCTGGACCGCAGAGTTTGGGGATGCCTGATCTCGTATATATTATTTCCCGCCTCTTCAGTGGTAGGAAAACTTCCTTCAATCCGCCCCCCCCCCGCCCCACCAAACCAGGAACAATGCGGTCCATGAGATCTGCAAACTGTCCAGCATAACTGAAACAATTGCTGCTCCCATACTGAACGTTCCTGCCAATTTCAATTGATGGGCAGCACTCTATTCTCTGCACCATCTGGCTGAGAAGTTGCATCTCCTGGGGCAGATTCCAGGCCCTTCAGAACAGTAGCATCCCGTCTGTGACATCCACTCTCCAATGAGGTGTGCCCAAATCTCAGTGAGAGCCCCAAATCTATTCACCGCTAGAAGATCGCATAAAACATTTTCATTTGGGCTCTTGAGGATTTATCTATTTGTGGCATTTTGGTGTTCTAATAGAATATTAACTTTATAGTTCTGTTGCCGATATTTGTGCTGCATTATTGATTCATTTAATGGATCGTAATTGTTTGTGGGTTCTGTAGCTCTGCCTTGAATTGCTGTTTTTATGGCGAGAAAATTGAAGTAGAAATGGGGTGGGTGGGTGGGGGGAAACCAGGAGCAGGTCTTCAACTATGCAGAGCCCTAAGGCAGTGGCTGGGAAACATATTTGTTCATGACAAACAGCACAGCAGTAACACGCAAGCCCAACTTGAAGCATTCTGAATCTTGATACACAGGCACAAGGAACAACCTGTAAAAACATTTTCATCATGCAGTTATTAGGATGGATGATAATGATAATTCTTGACTTTCCAATAACTAAACACAGTGAACAACCAAAACAGATTTTGCCAAAACAGATTAAGGTAATGATTAGGAAACACATTAAAAAAAACCTTTATATGCCCCAAAGGAAGCCCTTAAAAAAAATACCCTCCAACTTTTATCCAATGAAGAATAGGGACATTCTATCCCATCATCATCATCATCATCATCATCATCATCATCTTACTATTTATAACCCTACCATCTAATTGGGTTGCTCCAGCCACTCTGGGCAGCATCCAATATATATACATTAAACATTTTAAAACTTTCCTATACAGGGCTGCCTTCAGATGGTTCAGGCATTGCATAACTCCATACCCTACCAATATTTCTCCAATTAAAATAGGGGCGTCCTAACGAAAAGCGGGACATTCTGGGATCAAATCAGAAACCGGGCTGACTTCTGTAAATCCAGGACTATCCCTGGGAAATAGGGACATTTTGAGGGTCTGAAACAGGGATGGGGAGTCCTCCAACCCAGAGGACAAATGCTGCTTTCCAGATCTGTCTGTCCTTGGGACACTTCAGAGCCACCCCCTCTTTCTCCAGGCTACGTGTCCCAACAATTTTGCATCATATTCTCAAGGGTGTTTTTATCTGGCTGGAAAGAGTTCTTGAACTCTGACAACATTTCTTGGTTTTCCTTGATAGAGGGGTGTGTGTGTGTGCACAGACTAGAAATGAGCGTGCTGTATAAAAGTAAGATTTAAATTCATTGCTCCTCATATTTTTACCTCTGGCTGAACCCACAGAAAAGTCCCCCACCCTTGCAGGGAATGAGGTCCTCAGTCTGAAAAAGATTTTCCCCCACTCCTGCCTTAAATTCACTTTCACAATGAGAACTGGGTTGCCCCCAGCCACTCTGGGCAACTTCCAACACATATAAAAACATAATAAAACATTAAAAAAAAACTTCCCTATACAGGGCTGCCATCAGATGTCTTCTAAAGGTTGTATAGTTACTTATCTCCTTGGCTTGGGGGTTGCATAACTCCATACCGTCCAACATTTCTCAGATGAAAATAGGAACGTCCTAAGAAAAGTGGGACATTCTGGGATCAAATCAGAAACCGGGATGGCTTCTGTAAATCCGGGACTATCCCTGGAAAATAGGGACACTTGAAGAGCCTGGAGCCTTATCCTCAGTATTGTTCTAAGAATAGTTGGGGAGCTTTCCCAGATGAAAGATCAAATTACCTTAACACAGCCTTTCTTTTAAGCTCCCTCTAAGCTGTAGGTTAAACCACAGAGCCTAGGGCTTGCTGATCAGAAGGTCAGCGGTTTGAATCCCCGCGACAGGATGAGCTTCCGTTGCTCGGTCCCAGCTCCTGCCCACCTAGCAGTTCCAAAGCATGTCAAAGTGCAAGTAGATAAATAGGTACCGCTCCAGCGGGAAGGTAAACGGCGTTTCCATGCGCTGCTCTGGTTTACCAGAAGCGGCTTAGGCCACATGACCTGGAAATTGTACGCCGGCTCCCTCGGCCAGTAACGCGAGATGAGTGCCGCAACCCCAGAGTCGGACACGACTGGACCTAATGGTCAGGGGTCCCTTTACCTTTACCTAAGATTCCTGACAGTACCTCTCCTGCTTATGCCAATTAAACAGTTCAAGACATGTAAATAGGCAGACAGACATGCTTGAGCCCAGACACCTGGAACATTATTGAGATACAGATGCAAATTGCTTGTTTAGATGTAATTTCCCTCCTAAGGTCAAGTGTTAGCCTCCTTCATTCAGCATCAGCAAAAAGCAAACCGCAGTACACAGTGATGAGAGTCAAAATACTTCGGGAGGCCTTGACTGATGAGCTTAATGCTCTTGTTATTTGGAAGAAACTCATGACTCCTGTAGTTTTCTTGGAACTAACTTTAGAAACCAATTTGCCATGCCAAGTGCATTTAAGTTGCAACCAACTCAGTTCAATTAAGGTAATATATCAGCACTCATTAGAAGAAATTAATAGCAGCAGAATGTCAGACACTATGTACTGTGCAATTAGAGGTTCTGGCCCCTCGTGGACATTGAAAATTCCTTACTGGGCTTTACAAAACTGAAAGTGTTTTCTCTTATTAAGGCTTCTGGCAAAATGTGTTTATTTTTATTTGGGGCAACGCTGGTAACTGGTGGTTTTATTATAGGCCTGGCATTATGCGAACCTTTGAAAGAAATGATGTGTTCCTACCCTGCCCTGAATTCCTGCTTTTATGTTCAGAACTTGATTTCTTGTTGTGTGGATATGTGTAACAAACCTTCCGAGTTATCTTTTATTTCCAGAATGGCACTGATGCCTTAACAGTCCATCATACCTAAACAAATACAAGTAAATTGAAAACTCAGACATTGTCCAGGCCCCTGCACATAGCCAGTTTGATGCACTTTGCAGCCAATATCTTTCCCCTTTGTGGATTATGCATGCATACACATACATATATATGCACTGATTGTTTTGTTATGTCTGTTTTAAGCAATTTATTGAGCTTTTATCTCATGTTTTTATCTCGTGAACCACCCTGAGATCTTTTGATGAAGGGTGGTATATAAATTGAATACAGAGCTTTCTAAATTGTGTGTCTTAGCATTAGTATGAGGGCTCCCAGAAAGGGGTCCGTGCCCTCTCTCTTCGTTTTGCTGCTGTGCTGTGCTGAGCTAAGCCATAGTTTGGCTTAGTTTCTTGCCCGGACACAGTTTATCTCAGCCAGACAAACCACGAGCCATGAACCACAGGACAAAACCTTGATTAGTTTTTGGTTTGAGAGTGCCAAACCACAAGTCCAGGCTTGGACAAGGCACTAAGCCAAACCATATGCAGAAGCAAAAACATCATGCTAAGCAAAGCGGTTGCAATCTCCTCTCCCAGAGTCTGCTTATTCATGCCAAGTCATGTTTTGGCTTAGCATGATGTGCGGAACAGATCGCAGTATCTAGGAAGCTGCCTTATACTGAGCCAGACCATTGCTTCACCTAGCTAAGTATTGTCTACTGGCAGTAGCTCTCCAGCATTTCAGGCAAAGTTCTCTCCCAGACCTACCTGGAGATGCTGGGAATTGAACCCAGGAACTTCCACAAGACAAGCAGATGTTCTACCATTGAGCTATGGCCCTTTTCCTAGCTCACCTAACTGAACTCTAGCCTTTCTCTTTATAACTCCCGGCGAGTTGAGAGAGAGGGCCCAGAGCCACTTTCTTTGTTCCCCGAGTAGCCTATCACCGGGGTGAACTTTGCTAATACGGTGTCCTGAGTGAGGACAAAATTTGGTGCTCTCCCCCAATATTTATTATTTTTACAATAATTCATTTTGGTACAGTTGCTTTTATGGATCTTCTCAGTAGGTACCTGTATAAATATAATTATGATTATGATGCACCCCCTTGGCTTGGTGCCCTGTGCGGGGTAAGTGCCTGCAGCACCCTAAAGCCGGCGCTGCTATCATCTCACCAGGAAGTTAGCTATTCTACGAATTAAAAGGGGGCCCCAGGCATTTTGCCTATCCCCACCCAAACTCTTATTTATTTCGCATTAAGGAAAGTGTGGGCTACATACACTGAAACATGTGGGCAGACAATTGCTGGAGGTGACAGGACTCTGTTGCAAATAAAACATTTCAAATGTGTTGTAAAGTGCAATATGCAAATGCGACACTCAATGGCGACAGTGAGCTATGCCAAATTCAATGTGTTTTTCAAAACGCTTTAAAAAAAAAGCATTTTGGCAGCATTTTTATATGCTACCTCAATAACAAACCAGGGGTGCCAACTTGAAAACAATATTGGGGGGGGGAGGTAAACCCTGCCTTGTATATTCCATCACATGATGTGGTGCATTGCACACTATTTAAATGGACGCAGGTGGCGCTGTGGTCTCAACCACTGAACCTCTTGGGCTTGGCGATCGGAAGGTCAGCGGTTCAAATCCCCACGACGTTGCTCTGTCCCAGCTTCTGCCAACCTAGCAGTTCGAAACCACACCACTGCAAGTAGATAAATAGGTACCGCTGTGGCAGGAAGGTAAAAAGTGTTACCGTGCGCTCTGGTTTCCGTCACGGTGTTCCACCAGAAGCAGTTTAGTCCTGCTGGCCACATGACCCGAACAGCTGTCTGTGGACAAAAGCCGGCTCCCTCGGCCTGAAAGTGAGATGAGCCTCGCAACCCCATAGTTGCCTTTGACTGTACTTAACCGTCATGGGGTCCTTTACCTTTATTGTTATGATTTGAATGGCAGTGTCCATCATCTTGTGGTCGGGGGCAAGCCCCCTCAAATATCTCAAGGGGGGGACACACAGGGACCTCAGCCCCCAAGGAGTTGGCTCCTATGATAACAACCCCAGCATACACGCTCAATAAGCAGCAGGCGTCGCACAACCTTTATGCAAACGCCACGGAGGCTCAATGAGCATTGAGCAGGTGGCTCCGAAGCTACCAAAAGAAACGCATCTGGAATGTGGGAAGCGTGCCAGCTGCTGCTTTGCTGCTTCACAAATCCCCTTCTCTCTCACACACACACAAACACCCTGCCGAGCGGTTCTTTCTCTCCCCCCCCCTTCCTCTGCGGACGCTGGGCAACGTAGATGCGCATCCAGGTGGGCTGCAGTCGCTTCTCCCGCCGCGTCCCAGGCTCGCCTTGCCCGTTGCTTCGCGCGCTCCCTCCTTCCCTCCCCTCTGGCCCAAGACCCTCCTCGGCTCCTCCCCGCGTCCAGAGCACCAGCCGCCTCTCGCTTTTCTCCCTGCAGGCGAAGGGAGAGAGCAGCGCCAGGCGAAACTCGGCCGGACGGAGATTCCCGCCAAAATGGTGCCCGGGCGGCGGGCGCTCTCGTGGGCTGCGCTCGCGCTGGTCCTCCTCCTCGTGTGCCTGAGTCCCGGTGAGTCAGCCCCGCGCGCTGGAAAGGGGCCGGGCGGCGGGTGCTGCCCCACACTTGGGAGAAGTGGGGCTTGGGGAGGCATTTTTGTGTAAGGGGGGAAAGATGCCCAGACACACACTTGAAAACAAAACAAAGCCCATTCCACCACTGCTGTTAACAATGCTCCATATTATTAATATGTATGCATGCATGCATGTGCACAGCTATGAAAAGTGGTATACTTCAGATGTGATGCATATAATGTGGATTTGCTTTGCTGGAGGAAAGAGACTGCCCTTGCCTAAACAGCCAGCTGTGGAAGCAATCATGTTTTTCACTCCCAGCCCAGGAAAGTCTCTTCGCTTTTTCCAGAAGGTATCCCCTTTATAACCCTGCTGATAGCTCCAATATTGCCACGTCGTATATGTTGCCAAAGTTGCACGTTCGATCCCCCGTATGAGGCAGCTGCATATTCCTACATTGCAGGGGTTGGACTAGAGGACCCTCAGGGTCCCTTCCAACTCTATGATTCTATGTCACAAAGGCTCCCCCCCCCACACACAATTAGGGACTTTATGTTTGATATGTCTGTTTCAAAGGCATAGGTGAGCATACAGGAAAGCAATCTCTGCAGATTGACAGTTACCAACAGAGTTCATTATGCTCCATTCCTTAGACGAGGGGCAGCCAAGGAGGGGGGTGCCCCCCCGGATGTGGCTGGATTCCAGCTCCCATTGGCCCAGCTAGTAAGGGCAGCGGTCAGAAATGATGGGAGTTGTACACAAACAACATCTGATGGGTACCAGGTTGGCCAGCCTTGCCTCGGTTCTCTAATTGGGTTTTAGGTGCCAACTTCTAACATTACACTTGTCTGGAATGAGACCCCTTAGTTCCCTGGATTGGGGTGGGGCTACAGACAGGCAAATTTCTACAATTTACTATTGTAAGCAAGCACTGGGGGGGGGGGAGAAAAAGACCTTCATTTGGCGACAGAAGCATCTTGTTTTCTGCAGGCTCAACTTTCTCAAACAAATATATTCACAACTCATATTAAGAGAGCAGTGCTTTGCAGGAAACCTTGTAAATTCTTTCAAACCTGATTTGTTTTGATTTTGGATTCCTTTAGGTGTATCAAGAGGAAATAAACTTAAGCTGATGCTCCAAAGACGGGAAGGTAAGTTTTCTGTCTCCAGCTCATGGCTCTTTCTGCCTCAGCTGTTGCGTGCCAGAAAAACAGCAGCTAACTCAAACCAGAGCCACACATTCTGCCCAGATCTTGGGTTTGTTTCAGATGGTGGCAAGTGGGAGAAATTTCCAGGGGATTAAATGGCTTGTAAAAATAGGGACACTTCATTTCCCACCTGTCTTTCCCCTTGTGCAACTGTCCCATTAGGGACTGTGGGAAAGACCAGGTCAGTGAAAGTCAAACGCACCCTTCAATCTAATTTTTACAGGCTGTGATGACCACTGTTGCAAGAAATCAGATGAAGACAGAACATGTAGGTCATCCTTCATATGCCAGTACAATACCCAGGGATACTTCACCGCAGTTGTCCAGTATCACAGAATACCTGTTCCCATGTTATGTTTGATATACAGTATATGTGCTTGTCACACAAAGCAACACAGAATCTAGCATGCAAAGTTGCGTAACGGATCCACATGCAAAGGTTTTATACATTTTGATCTTCATAATGGATTATGTGTTTTATTTATTGTTGTTTATAAGTATTGTAGGGTACTTCAGAGCAGGGATGTGGAACCTAGAGAGTATAGACCCTTCAGGTGTTTGGACCCCCAACTCCTACCAGCCCTTTCCACCTGTCAATCCAAAACATGTAATTGATACCTGCTTGGAACAAGTGACATTATCTAGAGAGTAAGCAACCTTTAGGTTAAACCGTTCCTTGTGTCTGCTGTCTCTTGCATTTCAGCTCCTGTTCCGGTTAAGGCAGATGTGTCTGTCAAAGAAGATAAGGCCAAGGAGTTTTTGAGCAGCTTGAAGCGTCAGAAGCGGCAGCTGTGGGATAGGAGTCAGCCAGATGTACAGCAGTGGTACCAGCAATTTCTCTACTTAGGCTTTGATGAAGCAGTAAGTGGCAACATTTTCTATTTTGGAACATCCGAAAAGGCAACTCGCTGAAGCCCCCTCCAATTTTTATGTCAATTAATTTACTTTTTATTATTTTTTTTCGTCGTCTTCGCGTGAAACAGGGTTTAGAGTATTTTCCTTTCAGATAGAAGCAGGCATGGTCTGGAAAGGGGAGTTTTCTAGTGGTTAACTTGGGTCTGATTATGTGAAGTTCATTGAAGCAGGAATGGGATAGTACACTCCAGCTCTTAGAACAGAACCAGGAAACCTGATCTGGGCCAGTGGCCAGATCGTCAACTCCCTTACCCTTCATGAGTCAGATTGGACAGACGGTGTCAGTCATATGACATCACCCTGCACTGCTTGCAAATAGTTTGATGTGGGTTAAAAAGTGCTTTGAGACTCCAGGTGCCTACATCCATTTAAGGTGTCCAGTTTCTGACTTTGAACACACACACACAACACCTAATAACACTGTCAGAGCAGGGCAGGTCGGTGTGTCTTCCTCCTTTTAAAGGAAACAGCAGCTGACCCGATGACTTTAATGTAGGAGACAACTGACCGCATCACAGACACAAGACTGGCAATCTTGTGAGCAATTTTCTCTCAAGGAAAGCAACAATTTTACAACTTTGTATATACACAAAACAGGAAGTAAAAGATAAAACTTTTGCACTGCTCGCATAATGCTATCTTTAGTAGTAGCATTGGGAGTTCCCGCCTTATGTAACAACAAAGGGAAACTTTTGGATAGTTTTCTTTTACATATTGTGTGGAACAAAACTTAATACAGATTTTGCTCTAGGGATTTATACTGCAGTTTGGTACCACATATTAAAATGCAATAATGTATTACCTGAATGTATTGTAGTACCTGAATATGGCAAAGGAAAATTTATTGAGTTCCATGGCTGTTGTGTGGTTTTGCTAGACTGGAGAGATATTCTAACAGTTGCTTAAATATTGAGGCTAGGAAAACTACAAAAATGTAAACTGCTATATAATTTTTGTTGTTGTTCAGTCGTGTCCGACTCTTCGTGACCCTATGGACCAGAGCACTATATAATTTACTTACCTTTAAATCTCTTTTTAAACAGTTGTGAATCAAAAGTACACCTGGGCAGATAAAAAGATCCAATAATATTAATTATTGCTTTTCTTCATAAGTAACAAGGCACATTGTGCTTTATTTAAAGATATCATAATTTGGATTACAAACGAAACAAAACTGGCATCCTTTCATGAACATAAACATTAACGAGATTGGAGTGATATAGCATCATCATAGGCTAAGAGCAGTGAAATAAGGTACTACTGTAATAAGGTAATGAGAAGTGATTAAATATACAGCAAACATTTTGAGGGTTTGGGATATAGGTCAGAATTTAAAGTGGAGAATTAAAAGTTGGTTTTATAGAATTTCAGAGTTCAAGTTAATATGCGAAACTAAAGTTTTGAAACCTCTCTGAGCTTGGTAAATTGTTGAAAACAGCCCGTACTCACTCTTCATGTCTAGGAATTTTAAATTGGTATGAAGTGCTTAAATACAGGGAGGTTTTTTAATTTAATGTGAATACTGTGCAAAATGGGTGCTAGTCTAGAGCAGTGAAAATGAGTCCTCGACACATGTGATGTTGGATAAGCATAGGCTCATAGAGTTGTAGAGTTGGGAGAGACCCCGAGTCATCTAGTCTAACCCCCTGCAATGCAGGAATCTTTTCCCCAACATGTGGCTCGAACTCATGACCCTGAGATTAAGAGTTTCATGCTCTTACTGACTGAGCTATCAGCATGATCAGGCTGTGGGTTATGTTTTCAAATGTGAAAGATTGTGCAGGCTTCTAATCAACTTTTTAAATATTGTGCAGGCTTCAAATAATTTTTAATGGTTTTTTTATCCTAAAGCTTTGCTTTGTTTCTTCTCAGACCCGTAACAAAAAAAAAAATATTTTGCACTGCTTAAGTTGTTTTGGGTAACAGTATGAATAAAAGAGAAACCTTCCAATGCAATACAGGAAGTTGTTACTATTTACAAAGGCGCTGAACCCTTTGCGGGGACGCGGGTGGCGCTGTGGGTTAAACCATAGAGCCTAGGGCTTGCTGATCAGAAGGTCAGCGGTTCGAATCCCCACGACGGGGTGAGCTCCTGTTGCTCGGTCCCAGCTCCTGCCCACCTAGTAGTTCGAAAGCACGCCAAAGTGCAAGTAGATAAATAGGTACCGCTCCGGCGGGAAGGTAAATGGTGTTTACGTGCGCTGCTCTGGTTCGCCAGAAGCGGCTTAGTCATGCTGGCCACATGACCTGGAAGCTGTACGCCAGCTCCCTCGGCCACTAACGCGAGATGAGCGCCGCAGCCCCAGAGTCGGACATGACTGGACCTAATGGTCAGGGGTCCCTTTACCTTTACCCTTTGCATGGCAAAGTTGCAGCTAGTAGCCAATTGCTTACACTTATTTTTTTATTGTATGCAGAAATTTGAAGATGATGTCTCCTACTGGTCAAACCTAGGCCGTAGTGGCCATGAATATTACGGTGGTTATTACCATCACCATTATGATGAAGATGCACCTATCGGCCCACGAAACCCGCATACCTTTAGGCATGGAGCAAGTGTCAATTATGACGATTATTAATCTCATCTTTCCTTCTCTGGATTAGAACGCCGGGAAGACGGATACCGCCCAAAGGTGCCTCTTACGCTTCTTTGAAATTAACTAGTTTGTTATAAACATTTAAAACAAAAAAAGTTATGGAACGTTTTTATATCCACTCAGTAGCATAACATGTATAAACGTTAGCATTAAAATTTCTTGATAAGTATTCTTCCCAGTATTTTTGGTGGAAGTTATTGTAAGACAGCATGGTTACCTTGTGAAATTTCAGTTATCTTGAAGGACATCCCAGTCTACTAGAACAGTGGGTGGCATATGGCTTTGGTAAAATCAGTGTGCCCCCGCCCCAAAGTGTGAATTGATAATCAGACTCTAAACATTCATATACTGGCAGAAACAATTGCTTACAGAACTTAAGAGCCTGTTGGATCCACTTAGTCCAGCATCCTGTTCTCTCAGTGACCAACCTCCCAGATGACTATGGGGAACCCACAAATGGAACTTGAGCACAACAACACACTCCCCTCTTGTGGTTTCCAGCAACTGGTATTAAGAAGTATACTTACTATGGAGGTAGGACTATCTTCCATGAATTCGTCAAATCCTATTTTTAAAGATGTCCAAGTTGGTGGCCCTCAAAACAGTTTGTCTTTAATCCTCCAAGCTAGCAGTATAGCATGGGTGCCACCATTATACTGTTATAATAATGTTCTACTTGTTTAAATAAAACAGTACAATACTTTTCGTGTAGGGATTTTGCATTATAATTAAATTAGGGGAATGTGAACGAGTGGTGTGAACGTGTTAAATTAGTACTGCAAATAGCAATGTGGTTTCCTCTGCATTTGCTACAGTGAAGAAAAAAAACAGACTAGGCTATATAAACCGTAAGTGCCTTCTTAACTCATTTAAGATCATGAAATTATCTTTGACTAGGTTGTACTTTATGAAAAGAATTGCTTACAACCTTATACACCGTTACTACTCAAGAGGACCGGTTACTGAAGGAAAAACAGACCACCAATGTAAGTTTTCTGTAACTTTGCATGAAGGCGCAACACACGGTTGCAGCACTCTTACATGAAAAACTGATATTTGTTAAGTTTCAATATTTTATTAAAATAGCATATTCAACCACTGGTAACCAATAATACATTAACTTTCCCCCCAGATTGTGCACAACACAGTAGTGATTTAAAATAGCATTTATCCATGAAAGTCGGTGAAAATATTTTCAAATTCAAGTGTGCAACTAGAACTAAACATTTGGGGGGGAGAAAACCCAATTTCAAAAGAATACATAAAGCTCTCATACAGAATTCTTTTTTATTATTATAATCCTATAATACTAGATGCCAGTGTTTTCAATCATCTGACAATACGGCTTGCTCTTTTTTTCTTTATGCATAGTATCGCTCATTTAAAGTACCCACTTTTTTATAAATAAATTGGCATTTTCCCATCCCATCTGCAGCTTCACAAAGAAACCAGTAAATAAAACTGTCAAGGACAGTCACAACAAAATGATCTCACAGCAAGATATAAAAACTTGAAGATACTAAAAAAAGGATGCGTCTATCCTATTTTACATAAAAAGACAGATTTAAAAAGTGCAAGGCAAAAGATTGCAGTTTTCTTATTTAGGCACATCCACTTCTTTAAAGCAAGCTTCAGAGTGAAATTTCCAGTTTTTCTTCATGATACCTGTTTCGGGAGTCTTTTTTAACAAAAGACGAATTACACCTTTCGAACGCAAGGAAAGGTTTTCAATTCCTTTCCGACTTGAAGAGTTTTTAGTTATGTCTGGTTCTTCCTTTTTTTATCCTGGCAGGTTTCGGTTTAGGAATATATTGATTATTTGCTTGATATTCCAATTCTTTGCGAAAGTAATGAATTGCTTTATTTAAGCCTTCTTCCAATGGGACCTATTACCAAAGAGAGATACAGCCAAGTAAGTCAAGTTATAAAAGTGCTTTTTTTGCTCATTGTGATAAAGTATGTCAAACAGGGTTATTTATTTAGTTTGGTTATTGCATTTATATCCCACATTTCCTCCAAGGAGCTCTAGGTGGTGCATTTACAGATACTTCACCAAATAACTTAAGACAGCATTTGCATCCAGCGGCAATTCCTGCAAAAACTTAGTAGCTCTGTCAATTGGCCTGTTCATACCTTAAAATCTGTAAAGCAGGTAGAGCTTTTTTCAGCTGGAATGGTGTCCTGGCACCTTTCAGAGAGGGTCTCCTCATGAGGTGCAGTAGGGCTTTGCAGGGGAAGCCTGAGAAGGTACTCTACCATCTGCCTCCCTGGCAGGGGCAGGCTGCCTCTTTTCCCGATCAATGGGAGAGATTGCTCAGGAGTAGGGTGTGTGTGTGTGGAGATCATGAGTGAAGGAGTAGCCCAAATTCAATCCCTTCCACCCCACGGTGTGTGGAGAGATCGTGGGGGGTGGGGAGCAGGCTGCTCCTTCGCCCGCACATGTCTGGGCTGGATGGCAATTGCCTGCCTTCCCCCGAGCAGGCTCGCTGCACCTTTCCTCTTGGGGGAGACCAAATGCATCAAGAGGAAAGGCTCTGGGGAAGGCAGGCAAGCACCGCAGCAGCCAAGCCCACAGAGCCTGAGATTGTATGTGTGGCAGGTAGCAGGGGAGATCTGGCATGCGGGCAAAGGAACATTTCCATCACCCGATGCCTCTACCACAGCTGCCTCTTGAAGAAGACAGCCCATGCCAAGCTGGCTGAGGCAGCACTGCAAACCAGAGCATGATAGAGTCTGGCTCTTGAGGAGACACACACAGACACCCCAGCCCAAAGATATCCTCGTTGGGCCTTCTCAGAGAGGTGCATTCCCACACCTTTGGGGACTAGGAAAGAAAAAAAGCACTGGAGGTAGGTAACTGGCAATCCTTAAGTACAACCTTCTCATTTGCCCCTTCTGAGTTATTCCTCCTCTACATTATTAGCAAAATATGGAAGGGGGGGGGAGAAGCACACCTCCCTCTCTTCTGCTTTTGCTGGACTACAACTCCCATCATCCCTGGCAACGGGAAAATGGGACCTCTTTCAACACGTGTCCGCAGTAAAATCTGGCAGTAACCATAGACTAGAGTACTGCATTCATCAAACTGATAAAAGTTGCAAATATGAAAAACTGTGGGGCGTGTTGGAAGTATCACAGTCTCCAGGCACCGCCTCTTCCAATAGCTTAAGGCAGCAGTGAAGAGTTGGGCTCCTAGAGGAATTTGTAAAGCTACCTGGAAGATGGTAAGTTGAGTTCCCAAAGTTCTCCCTGAGGAGAACTGGTGGGTTTTCAGGGCACAATATGTGGAATGCCCAACTTCGCCATATCTACCTTTTTGCACCTCTATTTATCACCTTTCAGCAGATCCAGTCTACTTCCTGCCATTTCCAATGACCTACGTTCCAGGGCATAGCACTTGCTCATAGATAATGAAGAATGCAGCTGACAAAACAAATAATCAAGCTCCCTCAGAATTTTTTGGATTATTACTCATTTGAATAAACTCAAGCTAGGATTGCAGCAATTATCTATTCTGAATAAGGAATTTTCAGTCTCTTGCTCTAATACTTTTATCGTTCTGCCTACTTACAAAAATATGCACCCTACAAACAAGTTAGCCGCAAGCCAAAACTCAGAAGTAAACCTCAATGGGCATCATTTGTGTACAGGATGCACCATTGAACTACTGCCGTTTTAATGAAGAGCAGGTTATAAATTACCTAAATTATTATTTTATTTAGGTAATTTATAACCCGCTCTTCATTAAATCAACATCAGAGTGGGGTACAACCTAAGAAAGCTCTCTGAAAAAATCAAAACCACAACGATGATAAATTATAGGTGTAAGAATGTGTCTGAACTAAGGCGGACAGGTATTTGTTGCACACTTCTAGCGTTTATTCCCCACTGAACTATATAGTACAAGAGTCATACCTCGGGTTGCGTTCGCTGTGGGATACAAACATTCCGAACCCGGAAGTACCAGAACGGGTTACTTCCGGATTTCGGTGCTAAATCGTGCAGACGCAGCGAATCGCAACCCACGCGGCGCTGCAGGTTGCAAATGCGCCTCCTGCACGGATCGCGTTCGCAACCCGAGTGTCTACTGTACTAGTTTCGGGGGGGGGGGGTTGGAAATAGCAGAGCTTCACACAGGCTTAATTTCAAACCTACACCCAACCTGCATGCAGACACACACACACAAAAGCATTCTGCTTTCCTACTAGCAGTGTTACTGCTAAGAAAATGGATGTTAAGCATTCTCAAGGCATCTCCGTCCGAAAGGTAGAAAGCACAATTAATCATTACCACTCTATAATGACCTACTGTTCAATAAAACTGGTTTCAATGGGAGCAGAGTCAGATCCACAAACACACACTTTCCTTCACTGCCTTTGTTAAAATCACTTTTGCTCTCAAGGGCCCCTGCTTATTTGCTCTAGATTTAACTAGCTTAGCTGTTTGTTTTAAAGATGAATACCAGAAGTGTGGCTATTATCTATCAAGGAGCAGCAGCAATATTGATTTTTTTTTGGGGGGGGGGGAGAACTCTTCCCAAAAGGAGGTAGCACAACATGGAAGGAATTTCATTAGATTTGCCCTGCACAGCAAGGAACACTGAGCATTATTTGGTTCTTGATGGTGTTGCCTTTCAAAAATACTTGCACACAACACTGTTAACCATAGAATTACATACCACAGGTTCCCAACCAAGTAGTAACTTGGCTTTACTGATGTCAGGCTTCCTTTTCTGAGGGTCATCTTGAGCTTCTGACAGAAACTGGATTTCACTTCCACTGCCTGCCAAAAACAACAACACCAAACCCGCAAATATTACAAAGCTGTATTGGTTTCTGGTGATCGACTAACCGCTTCAGAAGTCTGAAAACAGGTAGTTTTCAAATGTCTCCCTATACCACGTTTTTCCAAGACGGGTTGAAACAAAGGCTTCACACACCTACAACTCCCCTAAACTATGGTGTACAAAGTCAAGAAACCACACAGGTCCAGTGCAGTTATAATGCAGCCCCATCATCCTTATAGCTGGAAACCCAGAGGGTCCAACCCAACATTAAGCGTAAGCAACAGTTCTGGCAGAAAGTAGCTTTCTTGTCCACTCCTCCTGATGCACCCCTAAAAATGTTCCACTGAGGGTTGGGGTACCTGCTAAGTAAGTGGGCTGGGCTGAGGTAAAGGGGTGCACCATCATGGAAGCTTAGCTGGCTGCAAGTCAGTGTTTTGCGGGCACACAATCTCTTCTGCCCATGTAAATTCTTTTTCTTCCTTCCTTTATCCTAAGTCCTATTCGGCTGTTCTAATTTCTCATCTGCTGAGGTAAGTATTGATGAGAGGGCTGGCTTTGGTCTTCCCCAGTAGTTGCCCCATGTCCCCAGTAATTCCTGCCACCCTTCATAAAGTTGGAGAGATAACTTCTGAAGCAGAAAGTATACTATTTGCATACTGCAATATTCTGAATCACACAAGGTGTTAACAGCTCCCCCTCTGTTTAGCCATTTGCCTCAGGCATGTAAAAAGTGGTGTGGAGGAAGCAAGTACAGCCATACCTCGGGTTACGGCTGCTTCAGGTTGCACACCACACCAAAACCGGAAGTAACGGAACGGGTTACTTCTGGGTTTCGGCAAACCACGCTATGCGCATAAGTGCCAAATTGCGTCACACGTGTGCGCAGATGCAGCAGCATGGTTTGCGAACATGCCTCCCGCATGGATTGCGTTCGCAACCCGAGCGTCCACTGTATGCGTTTCCTCACTCGTACCTTGTGTGATTCCAATCGTGTGGGGAATCAGAACACCCTAACAGGGCAATAGCATTATTTGTCATTAATATTTATCAGTCGCTTTCCTCACAAAAGTGACCCAAAGCAACTTAAAAGTATACCAACCAACCAATAAAAAAAACCTTAAACACACTACTATGAAGTTAGGCCTTACAGAACACATCCCACTAAGAGAGGCCCCAAAACCCTGAAACCTTTCAAATTACAGGCCAAAAGCCCAGGTAAAATGGGAAGGTTTTGCCTAGTACCTTAAAAAGATAAAAGTTGGCACCAGGCATGTATCTCTTATAATTCCCCTCATTATAACTCTGCAACCAAGCGGATGTGGCTTCTTGGCAGCAGGGTTGCTGCTGCTTACTGCTGTGCCAACTTCCCAGGCACTACCTTTTGGTGAAGCAGCACTGCTGGGAATCTAGTGTTGTAGCTCCACCCCACCAGGTGAACCTCTTCTCCACTCATGCAATTCTACTGGATAAACCCCAATGGGTGCAAGAATGCAAAGTGTTCCAAGTTTGTTCAGGGCAATTATATGTCATACTTACCAACGAGTTTCTTAATTAACTGGGCAAACTCTAAAATAGAGTGTTCTTCTGGATTCCCCTAAGGATATAAGAAGCACTATTAAAATGACATTTTACCAAAAAAGAAAAAGAAAAAAAGCTTTATTTTGCAATAAGGTAACTAGCAAATAAAAGGACTAGAAGAGGCAAACTCGGCCCTCCAGATGTTTTGGGACTACAGCTCCCATGATCCCTAGCTAACAGGACCAGTGGTCAGGGATGATGGGAACTGTAGTCCCGAAACATCTGGAGGGCCGAGTTTGCCTATGGCTGGACTAGATCCTAACTTTTGTGCAGCGAACAGGATGTGGTTTCCTGCCTCCCCCTTCTCTTTGCAGCCTCCATGAAGAGCTGTCTTGAGAGTGGGAATGAACAAACCCTCACAAACTTAATGGCAATTGTGTGAGGTGATGCTAAATGGGGAGGGGGAATAGCTAGACAACTGTGATTCCGCCTCCTTATGCAAATGGAAGAACCCACCACACACCAGCAACCTTCGACCGAAAATGATGTCACTGGTTGTTACCACATTTCAGAGCAGGAGTAAAAGCCCACAGGTAATATTTACAAAGGACGCGGGTGGCGCTGTGGGTTAAACCACAGAGCCTAGGGCTTGCCGATCAGAAGGTCGGCGGTTCAAATCCCCATGACGGGGTGAGCTCCCGTTGCCCGGTCCCAGCTCCTGCCCACCTAGCAGTTCGAAAGCACGTCAAAGTGCAAGTAGATAAATAGGTACCACTCTGGCGGGAAGGTAAACGGTGTTTCCGTGCACTGCTCTGGTTCGCCAGAAGCGGCTTAGTCATGCTGGCCGCACAAACCGGAAGCTGTATGTCGGCTCCCTCAGCCAGTAAAGCGAGATGAGCGCCGCAACCCCAGAGTCATACGCAACTGGACCTAATGGTCAGGGGTCCCTTTAATATTTACAAAAACGAGTCTAAACTGCTTAAGTCAATTTCTGTTTCCATAATACAATCCTGCGAGAGGAAACTTAGGTGGGGAAAGTCACAGCATGGAATCTGACATTGCATTAATATTCTGCTTGCCAGATGGAACGATCTCTGTTCTTCCACATGCTGTTCTGACCTTCAAGGGTGGACTTGGGGGAGGTGCAGGAGCTACACAAGGGCAAGGTGGTGGAAGCCCCATGGCACCAGCATGTGTCCTTATGGTGGTTTCTGCTAGTGCACTGGGTTAGCTGAATCTGGCCCAGTCTCTAGCATTACATTTGCTGACATCCACACACTGCAACGCTGAACTGAACTTATAAATTCTGGCTTGCAAAGGCTTTGCTCACAAATCAGGAGTCGGTAAGTATCTGAAGAGGAGGAAGAATGCTGGTAAATTCACAATGCCGATTGTTCTCAGTGTGCTGAGCATGTTTGTAGTGAAAGGAGGAAAGGAAGGGAGGGTACATCCCTACCATTATTCTCAGAACTTCATAGTGCCAAATGTTTCTCCCATTACTGGATTCAACGGATTAAGAGAATGGGCAGGTAATTCCAACACAGGGTCTTAGAAGATCAAGGAGAACAAGGAAAGAAGAAAACCACTCGCTTACCAAGTTAACAGGACTGCTGACATTGCTGTTCATTAAGGCCACCAGCCCATTCACAAGGTCGCTGGAAAAACAAAACAATACATGACAACACAGCTTGAGCAGAGTTACTTCCTCACATCCTGACCGTCCAAAATGCTGATTTTTTGGGGGGGGGGGACGGACGACGACGACTAATGGCACCAGTTCCGTGCAGTGGCAACTTTAACAGAGCATTGGCCCTGAAATAAGCAAACCATGGAACCTCAGGTGGGCTTCCAGGGGAGCACATTATGCACTGGAGCAATAAATTTCTGCCTTATCCATTTCCATACAGTACCAAGCAGCAGGCCAAAACAAGATGCATTCAAATAGCGCATTGAAGGAACCATGTGAACAGTTCACATCCAATTTAAAAGTACTAAAAACTGATTTAAAGGTAAAGGGACCCCTGACCATTAGGTCTAGTCATGTCCGACTGGGGTTGCGGCACTCATCTCAATTTACTGGCCGAGGGAGCCGGCGTACAGCTCATGTGGCCAGCATGACAAAGCTGCTTCTGGCGAACCAGAGCAGCGCACAGAAACACCGTTTACCTTCCCTCCGGAGCAGTACCTATTTATCTACTTGCACTTTGACGTGCTTTCGAACTGCTAGGTTGGCAGGAGCTGGGACCAAGCAACGGGAGCTCACCCCATTGTGGGGATTCGAACCACCGACCTTCTCATCGGCAAGCCCTAGGCTCTGTGGTTTAACCCACAGCACCACCCGTGTCCCTTAAAAAAAACACTGATTTACTTGGCCATCTGTGTCTGCCCTCTACTTAAGTATGCAGTGTTCATTAATCTGGGCAGAGAATTCCAGTAGTACTGATTTGTTTGTTTGTTTTTTTAAGAAAACTGCGCTTTCGTGTCTTTGCCACACTAAATTAGGGTAGTTATCAGGGCATGTACAGGATGGGACAAATACTGCTACTCAGCTACAAACCTAGGGAAATCTGACTGCCCTCTCCTCCACCTCAGCTTCCAAATCAATCAAGCTGCAACTAAATAACAGCAATCAACAACATGATTAAAAACCTCCGGAAAAGTCGTATTTGACTGTAGCAGAATTATTATTCTTATAGTTTTTTTTATATATACAGCAAGATTAAAAAAGGGAGGAAGGAGAAAATAGGGGACTATAGCAGCACTTTAAAGGTTAAGCAATCTACTGTGCCTTTTGTAGACTAGAGCCTACCACCATTGTCAGTGCACCGTCATCTTAAAAGCCCTGCTGGCTAAAATCACTGGTTTCTCTTTCTAAATACAAGTTGCATATCCATTGTGCAAACACAAGATGGCAGCAATGGACCGAGTCCACATGATCGTTTTCAACTCAGAAATATCAACTAGTGTCTACTGAAAACCTGCACTTTTGGATTTCAGACTGCCAAGGCACCTATTTCCTACTTTAGTGTCTGCTATTCTGTTTTTAACAACAACAACAAAAATGATGTTTATTTAGCACCACAGCAGCATTCAAGACACTGGAAAAGCAGAGGATACTGAAAGGAATAGGATAGTGCTGGGTTTTTATTGCAACCATCACCAGGAATCCTAATCTGCGTAACCATGATGTAAATGGTTTTTTATTTGTATCCTGACTTTCTCCCGGTGCATCTTAAAGCTTACAAAGCTGGGATATTCACCTCTCTGTGTCACCTTATGTGGACAGAAGTTCTGCCAGAGTATGCTCTGCACTGCAGGGGATCCTGGGTTCAAACCATGACGTATCCTGCTAAAAAGGATCTTTGGGGTGATGTGAGAGACTTTTGCCCAAGACCCCGCAGAGCCATTGCCAGTCAGTCAGATTAGATAATACCGAGAGGTGGAACGATTGCAGCTTCTTAAAACTCAACGAGGCAAAAGGGCCTTTGCTGAATCTGTAGTATAGGAAACAGGACTACTGTTTCCAGTGTTGCCAGCAACCCCCTTTTTCTGATGTTATCTTCAGTGGGACAAAGGCTATCATATGTCCAGTTGTCAAGGGGCAGGCAGAGCTAGAAGGAACTCTATATCCAAATTTCTCCCAACAGTTTATGGTTCCAAAATGACCCCATTGTTTTCCCGGGCCAGGACAAAGGTATTAATGTTGTGAGCCACTTCTGGGCATAATTTTGTGGGAGTCATCAGGCAACAAGTGATGATGATGCATGTTTTTTCTTAACGTTTACACTGCTGTACATATGCTGTTTTCAAGTTAATGTTGTTTCCGCTTCATTCAGGACTACCGATGTGCCCACTGATTAAATCGCAGCACAAAAAACGGAACGTGATTGATCATGCAATTACATCAATGTTCCTTTTTTGCATGCCAGTCTAATTGAATACATGCAAGTATTGGCATGCATCAGAAGCTAGTGAGAAAGAGGGGGGCGGGGAGGAAGGCATGAACTGAATGCCACATTAAAAAACAAAACAAAACCCTGCGCACGTGCCAATTACAAACTTAACTGAAGAGATTGTCTAAGTAAAATTGGAAAGCAGGTGAAACACAGGAAACCCACAGAGCTCTTAACAAGGCTCAGTTTCTAACTGAATTGTGCAGAGAAAAAGGCCTGCTCACACAAGAAGTCCCCTTGAGTTATGGGATGCAGAAAGAAACTCGAGTAACATTGCACGGTCCCATTCATGAAATAAAAAGAATTCCCTACTCCCACTCGAGTAGTGCTTTTGCACAATCCAGTCTCAGAATCCATTGGACAGCAGCTGTTTTGTGACGCACACTAAAAGTTAAAGCAGGGGCTTAACTATGGGTTCAAATTATTCTACCTTTTCCAAGCTTTCAATGCAAGGAAGAGGCATTGGGTTTGAAAGGTCATAGGCGGCTATCCTGTATGTTCTGGATTTTATGATAGGAGAAATCATTGGTTTCACACATTGGGATAATGGGCTGCAAGCTGTAAGGGCTGAGAAATACTTGTCTATAGACTTGGGATAGTTAACAATGCCGAGGAAATAGCACAAAGTAAACTAATGAAACCAGAAAGAAATAAAAAGCAACATTCTGACATCACTGCATGACTAATGTTGAAATATGCTTTACTCTTCCCCAGCACTCCACATTCATTCATATATTTTTTGTTCAGTGTCCCTTCCTCAGGTATACTGAAACAAGGAAGGTGAAACAAATGTACCTGACATACTGAAATGCTCTGGTTTGAGTCCCAGGCCCATATACCTAGGGGAAAATAAAATAAAATGAGTATTACTGATAAGAAGTATCAATATGTCCATTACTTTTACTGACAAACACGTAATTCCTCTCCAATTTGTTTGTGACAGTGTGTTGAAAGCAAAATCTGTCCTGGTCTGATCTGTAACTTGATTATCTATGGCTAGATGCATGGGTTAAACTTGCTCATATACACCTCACAAACATTTTGATAGTCATAAGGTGGTATAAATGAGTTTCACCAAGCAGTCTTGTATCCAGAGTTTGGCCATATCCAGACTGATCTAGCTACAGATTTTATTTCCCTTTACTTTTTATTGCATCTCTGCACCACATTTTTCTTCACCATCTTTAATGTGCCACTTACAAAACAAAGTTGTTGTTTTTTTAAGAAAAGGAAGAGTATATTCCAGTTCATATGGAATGAATTCTATTTTTGTTTTGTCAAGTGGAAGGGAACAGATCTTTGTATATGGGTTGACAAAAGGAAACAAGATTTGAAGTCATCCCCTGCACCTTTGCTGACGGTTTGCAGAGTTGAAAGAATTCGCACCCTTTTTCTTTTCCTGGGGCTAGCTGAGCGATTGGGCACATCGGCTTGTTCCCCAGCGACAGTCTTTTCAAAACACACACAGGCTACAAGAGCCCTGCCTGTACACTGTTGTTTGCCAGAAACCAAAGCGTGCCAATCTTCTGCATTCTCTGGAGTGAATCTCATGAGATTTTAATGCTCTTCAAAATGCACATGAAAATATATTTGCAGGAGAGCCCTCCTGAAAAAACATTTGTTATTGACTTTACGACACATCCCAGCTCTGTCCTAATATAAAATATTAATGTAACAGCTGATCACAAAACTAATCCACTATGGTCACTAAGTTAAAAACAACAACTTAATAGTAAGATTCATTTTCTTATTTTTTACTGGGTGGTATCCAATGGTGTCAACTTGATGGACAGAAAGCATCTGTCTGTGGAAGACCAATTCCCCCTAGTTCCTCCCTTAAATCTGCTCTAAGCATCCAGGGAGCCCTGAACAGATTTAGGGAGGACAATCTTCAAAGGTTGTCCCCTTCCATATTGCATTGATGGATGCCTCTCATCAGCAGAGCCACCAATGGATACAAAAATAGTAACTCAAGCACCCAACTACCAGATGCTATCTCATAACACTAGACATGATTAAGGACTGGTCCAACACATACATCCTTGCCATTTCTTGACTGCAGCATTAAGGGATGGCTCGATGCATGAATAGCTGTCACAGACAAATTACCACAGTCACAACTGCTGGGTTACCCAATATCAACTCAAGGTCCTTTTCAATTGGGACAGTTCACATGTTTAGCAAAGACGTTTTTCATTTTGGTAAAAAACCAACAACAGTGTACATGCATGTTTGAACCAGTCCTGTGCGGAAAATAATTGCACTGAAGCTCTAGTTTAACTCCTGTTAATAGCCAAACAAATAAGCTGGTGTTATGGGGTTTTCCCCCAAGCAGAATACAATTGGACATAAAGACAGATTTCTATGGAAAGCTGTCTTTTAGTATACAGGTATTTACTAAGACTGCAATCCTATGCACACTTACTTGAGATCAAGTCCTATTGAACACAGTGAAGAACTATGCAAAGATTGTGCTACAACAGTAAGTGAAGACCTGAATCAAACGGCTGTCCGCCACGATAGTCTGATTACGGTATGTGGTTCAGCACAAATTCTTTATCTGAAGAACTTGAAGTTCTGCACCGTTTTAAGACATTTTAGTGAACATATTGATACAGGACCGTTCAAGCTCAGGGTTCATGTTCTTAAACCTACACAATTCATACAAGTGACATTTCACAAAGCGACAATTTATTGTACTTGGGGCTTCCTTGGAAATCCAATGAACAGCAATTGAGTTCAGAGGGCAGGATGGTAGATACGTACAGTTAAGGGTTCTCCCTGAAGAGCCTGAAGGATGAAGTTACTAACAACTCTGCCATCGTTCATGTGCATCCGAGGGCCGAAAGTATTGAATATTCTTGCAACTCTTACTTCTACACCCTCCTGGAAGAATAAGAAAAACGCTTTTTGTTTTTAAAAAAGGTTTTTTTTTAAAATTCTCTATTGCTACCCTACCCCAGAAGGAAGATGACAGTTAACAAGACACACGAAAAGGGGGAGAAGAATCCCACACTGCCGTGTTATCTTACAATTTTCATGCCTCTATGCCAGAATAAGACAAAAAACAAACCCGTCACTTAACATGGTTTTAGCATATTCCATACTACCTACATAATATTGCTGTTCTTGGAACTATTTCTCAAAAATCAGTCTGGTATTACCAAAGGGGTCCTAGTTTCAACCAAACAGGTTCCTAATTATTTATTGTTCATCTACTAGACTCTCAGGAGCATGAAACACTTCAAGCAAACCAGCGAAACTAATACTGCAGGATTTGGCCTCTAAGCGAACCATGTTTGGTACCCAAGCACCACCAGGAACAGGAGGCAGTCTATACCAATTGTACAGCATCCTTTCATGCGAGAGAATGTTGGATTTCACCAGAATCATTCACACACACCAACTAAGTGACCTTGTATTTCTATATCCTGTGTTGCAACTCTCAAGTCCTGAATGCTTTCGATTCTGCCGGCCAAATGTCACAATCATTACCTGCTTCATATAGGCATAGCACATTGTTTCGGCAACCCTCTTTCCTTCGTCGTAGCATGCTCTAGGTCCTATGGGATTCACATGACCCCAGTAATCTTCGTTTTGTGGGTGAACTTCAGGATCTTGGGAGTGAGGGAGGGAGAAAGAGGAAGAGAGCTATCATGAGCTACACTATTCAGCAGCACAGAAAGGATTACTATTAAGGTAGTCTCTACAGCAGGGGTCAACAAACTTTTTCAGCAGGGGGCCGGTCCACTGTCCCTCAGACCTTTTGGGGGGCCGGACTATATTTTGGAGGGGGGGAATAAACCCATTTTAAATAAAAGGACACATTCTACTCATGTAAAAACACGCTGATTCCCAGACTGCCCGTGGGCTGGATTTAGAAGGCAACTGGGACGGATCTGGGCCCTGGGCCTTAGTTTGCGTACCCATGCTCTACAGAGTAGTGCAGGCATGTCCAAAGTTCGTTTTGGGGGCCTAATCCAGCCCACTGGTTGGTTTAATCCAGCCCCTGTGGCAGTTTATTTCTTGGGGTAAAACCATGACAACTTCAACCCTAAAAAAAGGCTGAACAACTTCAATCCTAAAAAAAGTTAACAATTTTGGTTGGCCCTTTGGTCGGCCCTCACGGCCCTTTACGTCATCAAATCTGGCCCTCTTTGAAAAAAATTTGGACACCACTGGAGTAGTGGGTACCGGGGTTGAGTTATAGTCTTAGGTTGGTTTTTTTGCCACAATATCAGTTTCAAGGAAGTGACACTCTCCAACTCTATAAAGCCTTGTTCCTACTGCTGGGGCTGTTTTCAGATACCGTTTTGACCATTGCTGTTGCTCTGATGCCACTTCCCCCAATTCATTTCTCCTTGAATGATCCCAGCCAATCAAGGACCACATATAGGATACAATGTGAAGACACTACAGAGCAAAGCTTGGGCATTCGCCAGCTCCACGAGGGGCAAATGAAGCCCATTTAGAGTTACGTCAATGCTTCCTGTAGTCTGTCACATAAAAAGTTATTCAGAGCTAGCTGGCCATTTTTATTCTATTTTAATTTTATTTTTAATGCCCCTAGATTTTAAAATGAAGACCAAGCTTTTTGTTTGTGTAGGTGAGCGAAAGGAACATTTAAAAATAATATCTTCATCAAAAGCATAGTAAGATCCTTCGACTGCAGGGCAGGGGGTCAAATTTGAAGAAAAACGTAGCAGATGGAAAAGAAGCCGACAGCTCCCCCTGCCTTGCTTCAAACTATGCTTGGAGGCCTCCGTACTGATGGGACCTCTCCCTTCAGTAAAAGACTAGCTCCCAAATCAGCCATTGCCAAGTCCACTTCTTACCTCCATATACTTCAGAGGTAGATGCAAGAAGAAGCCGAGCTCCAACACGTTTTGCTAACCCTTAAAAAACAACAAGAGGGTGAACTTTAGTGAAAACGAACCGACTCAACGCTTATCTTCATTTAATTTTGACCAAAGGGAGCTAAGCAACCAGGAGTTCCACATTCTGTTCAGTAGCAGGCTTTGTGGTGAAAGCTTTCAGACCGAAATGTAACTTCCCATCCACAAAAAACCCTTTAAAAACTATGCTTTAAAGTGGCTCTGCATTACTCCAGCAGTGCAGACCTCCTGCAGTTCTGCAGAACTGATGTGGAGAACCTTGTGGCATCATAAAGGTTCATTATAGCAGCACAAGCTTTAGCGAGAGCTCGTCGCAGTGGGTGCCATCTTTGTTGTTTTTGATGAGAGAGACTTAACACGTGGCTTTTCGGGGATCAGTCCCTGCCTCTGTCAGACTAACCTACCTCACAGGGTTGTTTTCCGGGGATTAATGGGGAATGGGAGAGCCATATATGCCACACCTTGAGCCCCACGGAACAAAAGATGGGACAGAAATGCAAAATAAAATATCCAAAAATGCTTACTCTCTCATCCTGCCCATTCGGAAGCCTAGCACAGCAGGGATGAAAGCATAGTTAAGGATTTTCTGAATGCTTCAAGAAATTCCCTGCTACTTGGTATAAGACTACAAGTATCCAAAAGAGTTAATAGCTTGTCTGTGTCTATAGAATAAGGTAAGGATACTACCAAGTACCCCAAATTTCTGTAAAAGGAAGTCAAGAGAATACCGTATTTTCCGGTGTATAAGACGACTGGGTGTATAAGACCAGTGTTTTTCAACCACTGTTCCGCGGCACACTAGTGTGCCGTGAGGTGTTGCCTGGTGTGCCGTGGGAAAAATTGTGTTTATTTGATTCCTATTCAAGAGAATTACTTTATATATAGTCAATATAGACACAGAGTTAAATTTTTTAACATTTTCTAATGGTGGTGTGTCTCGTGATTTTTTTCATAAAACAAGTGTGCCCTTGCCCAAAAAAGGTTGAAAAACACTGTATAAGACAACCCCCAACTTTTCCAGTTAAAATATAGTTTGAGATATACTCGACTGCAGATTCTCCACCCGGCGTATAAGACAACCCCTGACTTTTGAGAAGATTTTCCTGGATTAAAAAGTAGTCTTATACGCCAGAATATACAGTACATCTTTGGCCAACTCTTAGAACTCGCTGAATGGCATGAAAAGTGACTTGAGATGGTATAGGAAGTTATTTGTGGCAAATATCCTGCACTATCCTCAAGTGCCAAGAATATCTTCTTTGTAATGCCATCAGTCCGCATCACTGGGCATATCCCTGGTTCACCCCATCACACTTGTTCATGCAAGTGGCTACCCTGGGACTGAAGCATGGCAAAAAGATACTGTTTGACTTCCCTTAAAGTTAGGGGTAAGGAAGCTGTGTAGATCCAGATACTGCTGGACTACAGACCCCATCATCCCTGGCCACTGGTTATGATGGCTGGACTACAGATCCCATTATCCCTGGCCATGATGGCTAAAGTAGATGGGAACTGGAGCCCAACAAACCCCAGAAGGTCAGTTTCCTCACCTCTGCCCTAAGGCTTGCCAACTTGAAACAAAAAGGAATGGCCTGCTGGCATTTCTAAAGAATATTTAAGTCATTTTCAAACAGACATACAGGTGCAAACTTCTGGAATCAGGATGCTGCGCCTTTCTCCAGCAAGTCAGTAGCGATGCACCGTACCATTTCAATGAACGTCAAGCTGCTTATTTCACATAATCCATTCATTGACTCACCCAACATGTTCAGCGTCCCTATGGTGTTGGTCTTTAGCGTCTTGATGGGATTATACATGTAATTTGGAGGGGAGGCTGGAGAGGCCAGGTGGTAAATTTGGTCCACTGTGAAACAATTGGGGGGGGGGGGAGAGAGAAAGAATAGCATTTATTTTACACCAACTCAATTGGGAGATTAAAAAAAAGGGGAAGGAGTTGTAGGTATTCAGGGACACTTCCACCATGCCAGATCTCTCGGATGTGGGAACTGAGCCAATGAGAGAATTGAACTGACAGAAGAAAATGGAATGCAAGAGTCCAAGAGTGTATAGCAGCCCAGATTTGGAGACAATCACTTCTTCTAACTCTCATGAGCAAGAGCCTACTTGCAAGGGTCTACTCACAAGCGAGGCAAGACAAAAGCATGGCTGGAAGGCTGCGTTAAGAGGGTAAAAGGAGGAAGATGTTATTTGATGCCTCTCCATAAGAGAACCAGGAACTACTGTATAATACATCTCTCTCGTCATCTGGAAGAGCCCAGGGACCTACAACTTGCGGGCTTGTCCCACTGTCCTTCTTCACGCTAGTCAAATCTCAAACACAGCAGAGAATAAGTTAAAGAGGTGAAACACACAATGAGTATGTTCCTATGGGTGTAGAACTAGGAAGAAGGGTATAAAGTGGTGAGAATATAAACTTGTATCTTTTTTTTAGTTTAAGAGGAGAAAAACACTACTCTATTTGGAACATACAACCAATTAAATATTTCTTCCAAATCCCATTTCACATACCAATGATTTAAGTTTGAATTGTTCCCCCAGACAAATTCTCATCCAATTATACTGAAGCAATGCAAAAATTACTGAAAAACTTTTCTAGTACTAACTTAATCCTTATGGGTTATCGCTGGTTTCTTTTTAACATTTTGGGGTGAAAGCTGACTTTCAAAACAATTTTACAGAGAAATCTTTGTTTATAGAGTTTAGCTAGCCAGTTCTAAGGGTGCCATTTAAACAGGCTCGTGTGATTTCGCATTCTGTGGGTTTTTTTCCCCCTTGTCACTGACACACAGCAAACACTTTGAATTGTGAAGTATCTTCTTGTTGAGAGAGAGTCACACCGGAATTGCCTTTCATTATACTCAACAAAAAGAAACTATATAATTCATACCCAGCCAAGGCTGAAATTGCGTGCTAAAAACAGGCTGCCGGTTTAATAACGTCCCACTGGTATTATTTAACCAAAAGCATTTGATTGTACAAGGGAGGTGTTGTAGACCATTAGCGAATTCCAACTGCACAGCTACACCCTCATGATCCAGAAACAAAGTCGTTAGGGGATCTAATTAAACTGGAGTCTGGGATAGGTGGAGAATCTTATTAACCCCAGTTTGTTTTATAGTCTTGCAAACATGGCAAATGCCCCCCCCCCACTTCTCAAGATAGTGTGTGCCTCCTGTACATTTAGATAAAAATCCATGAGGTTCTGTAGTCTCAGTGAAATAACTCCAGCTTCTAAAAAGCACTTATCTCGTGTATTTTTCGCTCAACTTGACAATATCTGTAAATGTATTTGCACTGTGTATTTGTAGTACCTGTTCTGTGAGGGCAAGGAGGCAAAACATGCCTGCGGCATGTGTAACCTCAAAGGGCAACATATATGGCATTATTCCAATGCTCACATGCTGGTTTGTAAGTACCACTGAGCCAAACCATAGCTTTTGCATGAACAATAACAATGTGTGGGCTTTCCAGTGAAAAGATAGGGTGTGCTTTGCTTCTCTTCCACTCCTGATGTTAGTTACTGCACAGCTATGAACGCAGCCACGTTTCGGCCTAGTGTTATGTCAGAACCGAGGCTCATTGTTTATTTCAGTTGAGAAAATTCACAAGCTGGGTTACTACTCATAGTTTGCCTGAGGCAAATAGGCCACAAGCATGGGTTCAGACATAACGCTAAGCCAAACCATGGCTTAGCTCACAACAACAGGTCTAGAGAAGGAGGTAAGCGGTTGTGATCTTTTCACCAGGAGCCCACAGATTTAAGTCATTCACACCAAGTAAGGGCTTAGCTTAGTATTACAGGCACCGTTGTGTGTGTTTTTCATTTCACCCATATTGTCACAGTGTGAAAACAGCATGGGTGAAGAGTTAAAAGGGAAGGCAGCAGAGAACTAAGCAGCTCAACCTCTGTAATTGCTTGACCGTGAGGATGTTACAGAATCAGAACCTGTTCTCATGTTTCCTAAGCCCACTTGCATTGCAATAAGCAGATTCGAGAACTCAAGTACATCCACAAGCAATTTCATTCTGGTGCGACTTCACTGAATTCATCAATACCGAGGAAGTACAGTATTACATACTTGTGATGTCAAGATGCAGGTGAATTAATTTTTGGGTGGGGTGGTGGTTGGGAAATAGCCCTTCCCCGCTGTTCCCACCCAATTTTAAATTGGATTAAACTTGGAAAGTGCCTGAAATCAGTCAGATTCAAAAAAAAAAAGTAAGATGTCTACCCTCAACGTGCCCCTGGTATCACAGGGTATCTCAAACCAAGTTGTTCTGGTTGTGCAAGAACTCTCATTTGTGCAAGGACTCTCATTTGCGCAACAGAACTTCCTCTCTGTCTCCTCCCTGTGTCAACTGAATCTAATGCGGGAATTCCTCACAGACTGAGGGTGGGGTGGGGGTCTGCGCATGGGGAAAGGAGAGGGGAGGGGAGGGGAGTTCTGTGGCAGAAGCAGAGGCCCTTGTGCTCACAGGCAAACTTTGTGGGGTACAACACTGTGACATTGCCCATGGTCCTCCCCTCTCGGCTAACTTTATGGATATGGTATCTTCAGCTGCCCAATTCTCGTGAGGACAGTGGATACTTTCCATGCTCCTAGAAGCAATTGCATGTGGACTTAAGGGAAATGGCAGAATTTGCCAGCCACACAGAGGTGGCCATTTACGAGATGACAGAAACAGGTCCCTAATGTTCATGCATGAAGCAGCCCAAGTTCTGTCCTCTTGGGGGGACTCACCTTCAATGTAGAGGGGCTCTACGACATCATGATTAATCAGTTCAAAGTTCTCGTGGCCAATCCAGTGTTCCACGTTTCTTTTCCTGCCCGTAAAGAAGTTGTCCACAACTGTAACTTCATGGCCATCCATCATTAGTTTGTCAGTAAGATGAGAACCCACAAACCCTGCTCCTCCAGTTATCTGCATTAGGACAGTTTGCATATAAATGTTTCTTCTCTTTTAAAAGGAAAACACCAGACAAAAAGTCCACAAACATGAAATGAAATCAACAGCAGCTTTCAGAGTGTTGTTGTTGTTGTTTTTTTACATCTTGATAGGGATAGGGGAGGGGAAAATAACTCAGTTTTGTTTTTGTTTTAAATTAAGCTTCAGAGTAGCAATAGATACACTTCACTCCTCACTTTCATGCAACCACAGAATCTGCGAGACTCAAAGTTCTTCCTGGGAGGTCAAAAGTTAAGGATGGTGTCTCCTGTTCGGTAAAATAGCATGTTCCAAACTCAAGGAATAGAGGTTTATCCCACGCCACCCTAAATTCACCAGAATAAATGGAAATAAGGAAAACTAGGGAAGATCCACACAGGATTTTCACCGAGGACCATCATGCAAAATGCATGCTTCTTTTCACTATCCCATCCCTCCAAGAATGGATGAGAAAACAGCAAGCATTCCTGCAATGAAGTGTTGTTTGCATCCCATTCATCAGATCTGTCTGGACCAGGTATAGTTGACATGGTTCCCCTCCAGATGAACTACAATTCTCATCAGTCGCGGTCAGCAAAATCATTGGTTAGGGATGATGGGAGTTGCAGTTGATCAACATCTGCAAGGCAACAGGCTGGCTACTCCTGGTGTGGATTAACTCAGAGGGCAGGCGCAGATGTCCACAAATAGCAATGGAGGTCTGACTGCAGGTGGTTGTGATGATGGGATTGCCTATTTGTCTTACTCCCATATTTTTTTTAAAAAAAACAACCACACCTTTTCTCTGCATGTGGAAAACTTTCATATATCTGGGGAGATACCAAGGGAGAAAAGTGTTGATCTGGACACCTTTCTGACAGCTAGCTTTCCATGCATGGGAGTGTTTTCCCATAGTGGTAGGGAGGTTTTCAAAGACACAGTTATCACCAGACTGAAGCACGATTTGGGCAAATCTATGGAAAATGCCAAAGTAGAGCAGAATAAGTTTTAACGTTGCTACACCCTCATTTTCACAATGCGGGTTAGGACCTCGAGAAAGATAATGCATCCAGAAGAAAGGAATGCATTTTTAAGAAAATGCTTATTTTCCCTGCGCTGCAATCTTTCCTGCAAGTGTCTCTCATCAACTTAGTGAACAGACAACGAGCCTGAACTATAGGTCACTCGGTCCATAGCTGGTGCCACTTAAAAGTTCACTCATTTCACACAACATTCCAAAGGGTGTAGAAAATAACCGAGCACTATTGAACCGCTGAAGAAAACAAATGAGCTTCAGTCTGATGTGGCTACTTCGTAAGGGTCAATTACATAACAGCCAATTTCGGTACTCTGCTAGGGCAATCCAAATAGCAGCTGCGAGATTACAAGTGATTACTAATGCTTTGAACAATTAACAGTGGAAGACTCTTACAACTACCGGAAAAATGTGTGATGATTCCCAACGATGCACTAACTTGGCTATTTATTTGTTCATTAATATATCTGCAAAGGTGATCCTTACTTCATAATGGGGGGATAAAATTTGCTGAATTCATATATTTTTTAAACACACACCAATAACTTTTTTTTTACTTCCCTAACAGGCCAAACAATTTAAAATCTAACTTTCCCCTTATTTGATTCAAATGTCTGACAACAATGTCATCAGTAAGATAGTTGTGTGCAAGAGACAGTTTACATCTCCGGCCATCTAATAATGACTGAGAAATCTTTCACCCGCTTTTAAGCTCACCAACATCTCAGAAGGTCGGATTTTACATTCACAATATTGACTGGGTTATACTTCAGTCCATGTATCACTTTGCAAATTATGGCAGCCATAAAGGAAGCAATACCCTAAAGTGTCCGAGCAACCTATTCTGGGGTTGGTCCCACCTATGTTCCTTTACACATGCATTGCTGGGATGGTGTTCAAGGAAGAAACTGCCTCCCATTGACCTCATCACTAGGATCATTCATGAATTAGCATTCAAAGCCAAATCAGTAAGCCCAACCATTCTAGAAGTGTTGTGAGGCAACCACTACACCAGGCTTCCTCAACCTCGGCCCTCCAGATGTTTTGAGACTACAATTCCCAGCATCCCTGACCACTGGTCCTGCTAGCTAGGGATCATGGGAGTTGTAGGCCAAAAAAATCTGAAGGGCCGTGGTTGAGGAAGCCTGCACTACACCCTTCCTAGTAAATTAAGAGCAGCTTTGCTGGGTCAGAGTGAATGTTTGCTGCATCAGGCTAGAGGAAGGCAATGCTTCTTCACAGTGGCCAGCCATGGATCCAACAGCTGTTGATCAGAACCCAAGAGATTTGCACTCAGTACCAGACCAGAAGCTGCAAATAGTAGTCACAGAACTGCCAATACTGACTGAATTACTTGACAATGTGGTTCTTCACATCCAGACGTGATCTTCAGGAAAAGAAAGTGTTCTTGTACAACACCACAGCAATTGGATTTCATCCCAAGTGCTTGCCTGTATGAGTAGAAGGGCTCCTGATTTCGTCTGAATCCCATTTTCTACCTCCCCGCACCTCCTGAAAAGCCATTCCTGATGAATGAACATGTACTGCACAAGCTATTCATTCTGACTGACACAACCTGTTAAAGGTTAGCACAGTCATTCAGGAAATCTAGGCAACTGCGTGATATGCATCTTCATCCTGATAAAAAAATAACCTTCTGGGGTTACTTTTCTCTTTTTCAGTTTTGCATACGGTACATATGGCTCCCCGGCTGTCTCACATCAAACACTCACTGCTTAAGAACAGACCCTCTTAGCTTGAGCAACGTCACATAGTTTTTACAGTCCTGCGCTTTTCCACAGACTGCATTTAAGGGCTGAACGCAAGCACATTCGGGAGAGGTGACATCAATGGGCCTTCTTGTAAGTAAATGGGTTTAGAATCAGGGTGTCAAAGCGTTCTTAAAGCCTCACAAAAATCCTGGGTTGTTACATATAGGTTTACTCCACCAAAACTACAAAGCTCTAGTTCTATCAAACAACAGGATGCTTATCAAAAGGACAAAGGACCACCAAATCTTTAATCAGAGTCCAATGCTGTGCTCACAGTAACATCAACAGAATTTCTGATTTACAGCTTTAATGAAAAGTTCATTGACCAACACATTGCTCTTAGCTAAGAGTCAATTAGTTTCCATGTCAATTAATTACTAGGAATATTTTAGGTCTGCATTTAGAGTCTGTAGCTCCTACACATTATTTAGTGCAGGGTTTCCCAAACTTGGGTCTTTAACTGTTTCTGGACTGCAGTTCCCATCGTCCTTGGCCACTGGTCCTGCTAGCTAGGGGTGATGGGAGTTGTAGTCCAAAAACAGCTGGAGACCCAAGTTTGGGAAACCCTGATTTAGAGATTCAAGACAGCCAACATTCTTCTGCTGGTGTCAGCTGTTCATTTGGCTCACTTTTCAAAAGGCATTCTAGATGTTTGACACTGAATAATTCTACTGATATCAGCTGCTCAATTTCACCTTTAATGAAAACTACATCATCATCATGATATTATTATATGTAGAAAATAATTTCATCATGTGGTAGCAGTTTGCCATGTGATATATGCATATATGTGGCTATTTCTAAGAATGTGCAGGTAGTGTGCATAAAGACTATAGACACGCACACAGGCATGTACAGTTGTACCTTGAAATCTATTCTGGAAGTCCATCCGACTTCCAAAACGTTTGGAAACCAAAGCGCGGCTTCTGATTGGCTGCAGTAAGCTCCTGCAGCCAATCAGAAGCCCTGTCGAATGTTTGGCTTCCAAAAATAGTTCACAAACTGGAACAGTCACTTCCGGGTTTGTGGCGTTCAGGAGCCAAAACGTTCGACTGGCAAGGCGTTACAGACTTCCAAGGTATGACTGTACTATGCATATGATTCAAATTGCTTCTGACATGAAGTCCCTTTCATGCAGGCAATTTTGCCTTGCAATTACAGCCTGAAGTAGACGTCTGAAGTACGTTGTCTGCAGCACTTAGCAACCACAGCTATTCTGCCTCTGATGTCACAGCTAACAGCACTCACATATTTGTCTAAGCCTTTTAGAAACCATCCAAGCTGCCACCACAAACTTTGGCAACTAATTCAATATACCTTGAGAGTATGTTTTGCAAACATTTGTGCATTTTCAAATGGCTACCAGCTTTCCCAGGGTGCCCCACTGCTGAATTTCTATTCACCTATGGTTATTGTGGTGGGAAGAGGTCCTTTTCAGTGGTGGCACCCCATTTAAAAAAGTCATCCCCAAAGGGGGCTCACCTGGTGCCTACTTAGCATTCCTTTGGGCACCAGTTGAAGACATTTATACTTCTTCAGGTGTTTTAATCTTTTAATCTCAACATTCCAAAAATCTGAAATTACTGGAGATGTTTCAGAGTTTGTATTTTCTGGTGCTCGTGAGAGTTCTATTACATTGCTTTTAGCCTCTGTTGCTGTCTACATTATGATTTTTTAATTTTATGGTTTTGTTTTACATTTACTGTTAGCCACCCAAACTTTCCACTATGGGGCAGCATATAAATATTGTTATTAAATGAAAAAACCAACACTGGAAAAGCAAGACTGCTGAAATAAGTCAAAGCAAGGACCAGCATGCAGCACATATATTGAAAAATTATGCTAGTAAGAGCATCACTCCCTCAAATTCTGAGTTAAAGTCTGTTGCCTGTATTTTGCTTTTTAATACAGAAAACTATGTTCTTTCTAACAAACTTTCTCCTTCACAAGAATCATTTGTGATCTTTTATTTCTCTCTCCCTTTTGAGGTTTCCTTTGGCTTCTCTTAGCACACAATCCATGCCCACTTAGCTCCAACAATACCAGTGTCTGGGTGCTCAGTCCAGAACTGGGTACTCAAATATTGATTACTGCTTCTTGATGATACCATCCTTAGGACTATGTCCAAAAATTAAATTAGGAAGAGCTAAAAAGCTAAGTACACTCAATTTTCTTTTCAATCTGTGCCATGCCACAAAGAGATCGGCCATCGTGTCGTTTCTTCTCATTAAACCTACGCAGAAATTTAGATCACTGATTAGTTCTGAGCAAGTTGTCAACTTACCAAAATTCTTTTACGATCCTTTTCGGATAGGAACTTCACTGGCGGGTACTTCTGAGTAAAACTATGAAACATTTCAAAATGGAAGAATGAGAAATTTTAAACCTTACTGAACCTGGCAGACTTATCACTGGCACATGCGTTTATCCTACGATGCCCAGTAAACATTACATAAGAGAATCACAGACCATTAACTCCTGGAAGCCAATACACAGTAGTACCTCCGGTTGCAAACAGGATCTGTTCTGGAAGTCCGGTTGGATCCAGAGGTTTTTGCAACCCGAGGAGAAGCGGTAGACCGTTTCTGCGCATGCGGTGGTAGACCGCTTCTGCGCATGCGCACGTGGCAAAACACTTCCAGGTTTGCCGCTTTCGCAATCTGAAGTTTACATTACCCGAGGGTAACATAACCAGAGGTGCTACTGTACTGAGTGGTATCCAACATTAGACTTAGGTGATCAAACATTATAGCCTCCTTAGAAGTCACTAATATCGAATGCGGCGGCATAAAGCACGAGTTCTTTGTTTACGCTGTGAACTGATCTGCAGCTTCTCTCACTTATCTTCCTGGGATAAAAACAGGAATAACAAAATGCTTCATTGGTACACAGCGTTGGATACCAGATGTACCACCAGTCTGCAAAAGTACATTCTATTTTAGGCTACTATAAATATAAACATGCAGTGAAGGGCGGGGGGGATGTGGTGACAGTTCTAAACGCCCTAGAGTCGGTTCGAGGATTTAAACAGCTACCTCTTAATCACTAACGTATCCTAAGGTACTCGAGAAGGTTGCGCCCATACAACCGCAGCCACACTTGGATCAAGAAAATTTGCATTCATTTAATACAACCTGGCTTCAGCACCAACACAGCTTTTGTCGCTCTGGCACTGGGAGAGACACAGGGGAGTGTGCCCTAGTTAGTTCTCCTTGATCTGTCGCTACCTGCAAAACCATTTCCAAAGAGTTGCATTTAAGCAAGCTATGGTCTGCTCCACTGCAGCTGTGCTGTGGGGTCAAGCAAGGTTTCATTGTGTCCCCAATGCCCTATGTAACACCTATCTGAAGCCATTTCAGTCGCCGTGGCTTTTGAAGATACCTTTTCTCCAGTTCTCGGATCTTCTCTCTTAAAGGCGCGACAACCTAAAGGCAAAAGCGACCGTTAACACCCAGTGAGGTTTCATTGCATCAATGTATTTCCCCGCAAGAACAAGAAATCAAGATTTGTTTTTAAACTACAGGTCATAGTTAAAGAGGAGAGAGAGCTTTAACTGTGATCCTGGGTTCAGACAACACCCTATGCCAAACTTTGGCTTAGCTGCCACACTGAGCTAAAGCACAAGGGATAATAAGCAAAGTAGATGCTATCTCCTGCTTGGGAACCAGCACTTTCACGTTAAGCCATAGTTTGTTATTTATAATAAAAGTGTTCATAGAGAAAAATACAAAACTGAGTATCAAATATATTTCTTATCCAACATTAGTCAGAATAAGATAGAGACATAGTGAAAAAGGAAAAAGAAAGGAAGAGGGAGATAATAAGAGAGAAAAATGCTTAAGAGAAAACAGAAAAGATAAAGTTCGGAAACTAAAGAACTTCTGATTCTTCATCTGCTATATATAAGCAATATTCCCTTCATCCACTCCAATATTGTTAACACCCAACAAAACCACTTTCTATGAACAAACTTTATCTTCAATCCCCAAATCCAAGCGTCACTAATTCATTTTTTTTCACACAAAAGTCTACGAGAGGTTTCCAATCTTTAGTCATAATCAAATCTTTATAGACCAGCACAAGGAAGGTGGGGTACAATCAATTAAAACCAATCTTTATTAAATGCTAACACTGACTTTTCCCTGGTTAAACATGTCGATTTTGCCATCTCAGCTAAGTCCATTAATTTTAACAACCATTCTTCCATTGTTGCATTAAGCCATGGTTTAGATTAGCTTTACAAGATGACACAGCCATAAAGAATTGGGGTGGTGGTGGTGCTGCATATTAGCACCACTGAAACTAAGATAAAGAAATCCAACAGGAAATCAGCATTTTACTCCCATGACCCATTTCTATCCTGACATACACTGGGAGCAGACATTTGGTGTGCAATGAGAAGGAGGCTGCATTATTACTGCGTTTATATATTTTACAACCAATGATTAATGTGTTACTACCCACCCACAAAGGCTGAGGATATGGTGGGGGCAAACGGAAATTGTTTTATATACATTATTATTATTTACAACTAACAAGTAGGACCTCAAAGTATGAATGTTAAAGGAAGACATCTACAAAGCAACACACTGGCGTGGAGCTGAATGATTGTGAGCTTTGGCAACATTTGAAGAGAAGAAAAATAGAAGTGGCAGCTCCATCGAGGGGACAGAATTGAAAGGAAAGAAGGCAGACGACGAAAGGAAAACAGTGAAAGTCTGCAAAATGCTGACTGTGGGGAAAGTAAGAATTATAATACTGGATATCCAGCGTACTGACCTCTTCAATCTTATTTTCTACTTTCTGATCACTATTATCCTGGATAGACCTGTTGGGCAGAAAACCATAAGGAAAACTTTTAAAAATGGCCAAAGATCCACCAAATCCAGCAATAGAAGTTCAGCTAGATAGAGTAAGCACTCAATTTACATGGGGGCTACTTTACAGGGATCGCATCTAAAGCCAAAACTGGGCATAATCATTGGGTGCAATGGTGGGTGGGATTGCCAAAGTCTCCCCCCCCCAAGAGGCCCACCCCTCCCCTTTTAAAATTTGTTTTAAAAAACCAATGCCAAGCACATAAAACTGAATGCGCACAAGTTAAATAAGTGTAGAACTTCCAATTCCTTCTGCCACACCTAAAGAGTACAAAACTTAGTAGAGAAACCCTACATGCATAGAATCACCAAAGGGGGGGAAACCCTCCACAAGTATTCCTATGTTTGTAAACTGTAAGGATTGTTTCACAACATAGGTCAGTCTTTCCTCAAACTTCTCAAAGCTGTTGTTTGACCACAACCCCCATCATCCCTGACCACCAGTCCTGCTAGCCAGGGATGATGGCAGCTGTAGTCCAACAACAGCTGGGAGACCCAAGTTTGGGGAAACACATTGACACAGCTGCATAGCTTGTAGGATGTACACAAAGAAAAACTCCTGGGTTCGTGCAGACCCAGCTCCAGCACATAAAATGCCATGCGTGATCTGAAGCTTGGGTCATGCGCACCTTTGCACAAATGCTTTCCCAGATATTATGCTCTATAAAAAGTGTGGAAAGCCCCTGAAAGTTACAAGTCAATCCTGTGCCCTTTCATACACCAGAAACCTGTGGCTATATATGCCCTTGTTCTGGAGTAAAAGAGTTAAACCAGGAGTGATTAACCTCTGGCCCTCAGTGGTAGTCTACAACCCCCATCATCCCCAGCTGCTGACTGTGCTGGCAGGGGGATATTGGGAGTCAAGAGTCCAGCAACTTCTGAAGGGCCAGAGGTTAGCTACTCCAGAGTTAAAACTGTTTTGTTACCTTAAGAGTCGTTTATAAAAAAAAAAAGGTTCACTGGGTGAAACCACATCCTCAGCTGAACTTGTTTAATCTTATGGGTTTCAAGTGCTGATAACACAATCAGAGCCAATGAAACACACACAGTTCTACAGCAAAGAACCCAGCTCACTTTCAGCCACAGGATTAGCACCAGTAAATGTTTATTTTTACCAATGGAGTAATCCAATCTGGCCTTTTTCTTTCTTTCTTTGGAAGGAGCATACAGCTCTGCTGAATGCAATCTCGTAATACTTGATAAAGCTTTTTGGAACATTTGACTGCAAAGCACACACAAAAGAATTGGGGCAGAGGGAGTCAAGGATACAGAGTTGTATCAAACACTGTGCAAACAGATAGGATGTATTCTCTCTCTCCTCTTCCTGCACGCCCACAAATTCTGCTCCAGGCAACCCCCTGGAGCAGATTTTTGAGGATGCAAAGGGAGAAGAGAAAGAAGTTTCATTACACAGAGTGAATGGAATGGTTAACATTGGACATGACCCACATTTTTTGCAAAGACGACAGTGGCAATCTCTTCCCCACTCCGATAAACTTCTGAAGGGCATCTGCATGGCTAATCCCAACAGAGATATTGCTCAAAGAGGCATGCTCCTTTCAAAAACAGCAGCATGCTACTCATATATTGTCTCCAGCATAAAAAAATGTTCCTGTAGGACGCATGCAATGCCTTCACTAATGACAAATCTACCACTGTTGTTCCCGAGTTTTCACCGCAGGAAAAAGGGGAAGAGACAGTAAGGGGGGGGAGGTAGAACAGTTATAGGGCCTTGTCCCACACTTTTTTTTCTTCTCATGCCAAAAATTTGTGGCTGACAACAACATTTTTCATCAGAGAAACTGAATGTTTCCCGTTATCTTCCATTCCACGGAAGAAGGAAAGGAAGGTTGGAGAAAACGATACTTTTTGTTGTTGTTGTTCTGACAGAAATAATAATTCTACTTCACATCCTCACAGACATACAAAAGAAAAAAAGAAGCACTCATTGTTACCTCATGTTGAGTACATTCCCCCATACAGCTGTGGGAAAAGAAGAAGAAGAATGAATTAGTGTTGCTTGAAAATATTTTAAATCAATTCAGAAGACATTCATTTCAGGTATTAACGAGGTGAGCTTCATTAGGGTCAGAGCAGGTATTCCAGAAAACAAGTCATACTGTATATATCAAATGATTATAGGACTATTGGGATGCTGAAATATCCCAAAATAATTAACCTTCCGAAAGTACTGAATGTTAATTGTCACAGTCAGGAAAACATTCAGCATTTCAAGCTCCAACAAGCTTTAGGTAGCCCAAATCTGGATGTGCTTAATATACTTCTCCTTCGCATACAAATTACTTCACAGAAGGTTTCAAAGTAGGAAATAACGTACAATATATATATTATCATCACATACATCAATCACACTAGACTGTTCTGTGAAGCTTCCCACAGGCCGGGGGGGGGGCAGAAAAAAGCCATCAGATATGACTAGATACCACCAGGTTATACGTTGTTTTATTTACAGAAGTACCATATGCATGGAAATCTTATAGCAAACTAAGTGGTCCTTAATTTTCCACCTTCCTGCATCATATGCCCCACTGAGCACACATCATGTCTGAAAGGGAGCCTTGACCTCAGCTTTGTGGGATTGAGCCCCATGTTGGGCAGATGATTCCTGCATTGCAGTGGGTTGGACTAGATGAGCCTTGTGGTCTCTTCCCACTCTACAATTCTATGGTAAGACAGGGACAACTTTCCATGGGTCACATGCCGGGGAGGGGGGCACAGAGAAAGAGCAGGCAGAGCAATGGATGTACCAGTAACTGTTCAGCTCTACAAAATAAGCTAGCTTCCATACACACTGACACAAATCTCTCTCATCACCCAACTTGGCAAGAAAGAGGCATTGTGGCAGTTCAAGGAAGAAGAAGAAGAAGAGTTTGGATTTGATATCCCGCTTTATCACTACCCTAAGGAGTATCAAAGCGGCTAACATTGTCCTTTCCTTTCCTCCCCCACAACAAACACTCTGTGAGGTGAGTGGGGCTGAGAGACTTCAGAGAAGTGTGACTAGCCCAAGATCACCCAGCAGCTGCAAGTGGAGGAGCGGAGACACGAACCCGGTTCACCAGATTACGAGTCTGCCGCTCTTAACCACTACACCACACTGACTCACTACACCGACGCATTCCAACCTGGCAGAAATGCTTGAGGGGCAAAGCAGAGCCAGTGAAGAAAGTTGGGGGTGGTGGCGCATTCAATCCTTACTGCCTGGTGTCCCCTGCTCCTGGTCCAGAAGAACAAGGACTCCCGGAAGGAAGAACTCAAGAGGTAAAAGAAATGCCAGCCTGGCCCCAGACATCGGGTTCCTTGTCCACGAAGAACCCCAGCTGCTCCAAGAATTGCAAGGTGTGAAGCAACTTCAGCTTCTGCTGCTGGCCAGGAGACCAAAGTCACCTTCACACACCTCCGCCCCCCCCCCGGGAACTCACACCATTGTAGTCAAGGAGGAATGTCAGATAGATACAAATGCCTGCTTACAGTTCCCTAATATATTCTGGCATTGTCAAATGCATTTGTCTTGCTTCCTGGGTGCTTTCACGTGGAAATATTCTACATATCGTTAAGAGTGGCCAACTCCTTTCTCCGGCTGACGGCCATGTTCGCTGTTGGCCAACGCTTCCCAAAAACCCAGCTCCTGGTGGTGACAGAGCATGGCCAAAACAGAAGTGTGAGCAGCTACCCCACATTCCCTCTCGTGCATGCAGAGACATGAGTGCAGAGCACAGACGTGAAGACACAGAGCAAAAAAAAGGTAAAGGTAAAGGACCCCAGGACGGTTAAGTTCAGTCAAAGGCGACTATGGGGTTGCGGTGCTCATCATGCTTTCAGGCCAAGGAAGCCAGAGTTTGTCCACAGACAGCTTTCCGGGTCACGTGGCCAGCATGACTAAACCACTTCTGTTGCAACGGAACATTGTGACGGAAACCAGAGCACACAGAAACACCGTTTACCTTCCCACCGCAGTGATACCTATTTATCTACTTGCACTGGCATGCTTTCAAACTGCTAGGTTGGCATAAGCTGGGACAGAGCAACAGGGGCTCACTCTGTGGCGGGGATTCGAACCAATGACCTTCTGTTTGGCAAGCCCAAGAGGCTCAGTGGTTTAGACCACAATGCCATCCGCGTCCCATAGACACAGAGCACCCCACCCCTGCTCCTCTGCCAACCAGCTGGGGAATGGGGGTGGGTTTTTCCGTACTACTGCAGTTCGGGGGGGGGGGGAGAATATTTTTGCCAGGCTGTGTTAGAAACTCAGATATACAGTCACTGGGGGTGGGGGGAGTTCGCCTTCTCTGAATTCTATGGTTTTACATATCAGGACAGAATCATCTGAAAACAGAATGCTAGCTCTTTCTTATTTGTCTACAGAGAAAATAGTATCAAATGCATTGTAATTAGTGTTTTTGCATTTTAAAAATTGTTTGTTGTTTTAAGCTACTGATCACAGTAAGAGCACCCAGAAACACTTAATTACTTTTAAACTATTAAGAAAATATGGGAGAAAACTGAAATAACCATCTTCAGTAAATTGAGAGTTTATTCTTTCGATGATGGCTTTATAAATTTAACAAGCTGACCATTATGTGCAAAACAAAGCAACAATTCCAACCTTCTCTTTAATATATCCTGAATCCAGACACAGTTCCTGATTAAGCTTATTTGAACAGTGTGTGTGTATGCATTTTAGTATGTTCTATGACCTTGTAATTTAAAATTGTTGCAAGTTGCTCTGAGGAGTGCACAGAACACAACACCCACACACCACAAAGCATTTATTCAATGACCTTAATTTGCCTTAAGGGCATGTCCACACACTTCCAAGGCCCATTCACTACACAAGGCACACTTAATGGACTGGTTGCTAGCCAGCCGGGTTGCCAAGAGCCATGGGAACAAATCAACAAACCTGCTCCAGATTTTAAGCATGCCTTCCCGATAATGTGCATCCTTCACAGAATCAAAGTACCGTACTTTTCCAGCTATAAGACACCCCCATGTATAAGACGACCCCTATTTTGGGGAAATCAAATTTAAGAAAATGGGGGGAGATGGCACAGGGCTGTCGAACATTTTTTGGGGAGGGGATTACCCAGGGTTGTTGAGCCTTTCTTAGGGGGGATTGCCGAAAATCGCTCACCCACACGCACCGCAAAATCCGCCTCCCGTCTGTCCCATCGCCGGCAGAAGCTGCCAATTGCCCACCCAACTGCCTGAGCGTCAGCCAGTCAACACCACCTGTTGACGCAGCATCCAATCACACGCACAATAGCTGCTGACAGACGCGGCAGCAACCAATCAAACGTCCACCCTATGCACTACCCACATATAAGACAACCATCACTTTTTAGCATGATTTTTAAAGCGGGGAAAAAACAGTCTTATGGTATTTTGTATGGTTGATGGGTGCTTAAAATGAAAAAGGTGGTAGAACAGCTTTTAAACTGATCTGGGGGTGGGGGTGGGGGGAGGCAACAGAAGCTGGTGAGCTGCCTACTTAGGGATGAATCATTCTCAAGAACTGGTGGCAAAAATGTCTATGGTTGTCCAAAGGGGATGCGGTGGACTCAGTGCAAGCTTGGGGGCATGGAAACCAAAGATGGGGAGAAATGCTACATGCTGGAGACACTTGGAAAGAGAAGAAGAAGAAGAAGAAGAATTTGGATTTGATATCCCGCTTTATCACTACCCTAAGGAGTCTCAAAGCGGCTAACATTCTCCTTTCCCTTCCTCCCCCACAACAAACACTCTGTGAGGTGAGTAGGGCTGAGAGACTTCAAAGAAGTGTGACTAGCCCAAGGTCACCCAGCAGCTGCATGTGGAGGAGCAGAGACGCGAACCCGGTTCCCCAGATTACGAGTCTACCGTTCTTAACCACTACACCACACTGGCACCAAGGACAGGTGGTTTTTTATCTGCCAATGCTAGAAGCCTCCAAGCCAAGATGAATGAGCACTTCGTTTCAAAGGAGGCACAGATACAGTGAACCTAACTGAAATGAACTAAAAGCCTGGGTGAGGATTCCCCCTCAACCACGCTCCCTTTTTAGGATGCTCATCGTTCATTGTGTGAATTAAGAAGGGGATGATGCACTGCGAGCAGGAGCAATACATCCGCTTAAAGAGAGCCGACAGAATGCCTGCGAGCAGATCACGCACGAGGGCTCGTGGGAATCGAGCACGGGCAATGCTGAAAATGTTTAAACGTGTCCCACCAACAGCACCAAAACAGTAGGACCTTACAACGGACACCACACCTTCTGGATGCAACCAACGGCAGCTCCCAAAAACTCTCTTGATCTAGTTGAGAGAAGCCAACTTAGTGAGCAACATAGCAATTTAGCAGTCTGCAAAGAGGAAACGGGTGATCAATAGGGAGTAAGTAATGGGGAATAACTGGGAAGATAGGAAAGCATCCAAATTAAGTAAATTTTTGCTTCACATGCTATACCATGTATTGGAGGTGGGATGGGAGCAGTGTAGTTTATTATCTATTTTTCTACTTTAAAAACTGCCTTGTTACATAGTTCTAAGCGACTCCATTCTGGCAAAACGGGTGTGCATTGTTTGACGGAAAACACTGGAAACAAAAGCTCAAACAAATGCTGTGGCAACAGTTACTCTGATCGAGCTGATATTTAGTCACAAGACCCTATCGGGTTGCATAAACAGAAAAGCAATTCTTTTATTAACTTCCAAGAAACTTCAAAGCCACCAACCCCCCCCCCCCACAAAAGCCCTGCTTGTGAATCCATTAGCTGCATTTTACCATTAACTACAGCGGACAATGAGCCAATTGTTCCTGTCGCGATTTAATTACAGAACCATAAGAGTTAATTAGACACATTACAATTTTAGGCACTTTACCCACACCAGACTAAGTCATGGTGCACCTATCTTTGAGAGCAGACGTGTCAAAAAATGATGTATTTTCCACGAAGGCCAAGATTAAGTTTGATTTTATGCTCCAAGGTTCAGCTAGCAAGCATTCGCTTTAAAGTTGATGACAATGACCTTAACGCTGGGTGATCGTTCTGTCAGTGCAATGATTTCTGCTTGCACCTCGGAACATTATCTCTCTCTTCCCCGACCCATGGCCACCCCTAAATCTGTTCTAGGGGTTCCCTCCAAACCCTTGGAGCACATTTTGGGCAGGTGTGGGGACATGCAGGGGGAGGAGAAAGGTAAAAGTCCCACTGCACAAGCAGAAATCCTTGAGCTGATGGGACACATTTAGTTGAATCCCACCCTCTGTCTCTTTGACTTGGCAGGCATTTTTTTTTACCCACTGTAGCACATTAACTGAACCTGGATTTCAGCCTTGCTCTGGTACAGAAGCTACCTTGGTGGCTCTGAAAAACATTCAGCCACAAGTACATGTTCCTTAGAATCTAAAAAAAACAAATGCCTTTGTTTTGGACGAACTGCACCTAGTTTTTTTTTTTTTTTTGTTTCAGTATGTCAGTGCTAATATTTTACCATATTGCAAATATGAATCATCCACAGAACCACTCCTGTAATGGCAATGCTGAAATAAGGGGGTGGAGATATAGGCCATTGCCACAAAACCACTTAATCATTTTTCAAGGAAGCATCAAAACAGCTATTGCCAGCGCATCGACCTGCAGAAGTGGATCGATCTTCTCAGCTATTAAAAGCTACTGCACTTAAGCGTTATCTGACTTCTACAGAGAACTGAGGAAAACCAGCAACCACAAAACGTATCACCCTTCCAGAAAATACTTATTTATTTGTTGCTCTGGGGCCAATCCCTCACAAAGCAAACACACACAGAAAAACAACCCAATATATAGAACATCAGCGATGACCCCTCCCCCCTTAGTAACACATAATTTACTACCTCGAGTTAAGCTACTGAGACTGCTACCATTCCGGAGGAACTTAAAAGTTCACCGCAATTGCCTTTCGGATTCTGTGCTACCAACAGAATTTTTTTGCCTTATTTCTGTTAAATAAATGCTTTTATTGCCAAGCAGCAATTTCTGAACACTCAGAAGTGAAATATTTTGTCCCTTTGACAGCGCAACGCTTCTTGCCTAGCTTGCATACTATTGTGACTGCTATGAGGATTATTTTTTACTCATGGGAATTTACATACTGTACTGCTTAACCACCCCGCAACCTCTAAGCAATTTACACAAATTATAGAATATCCATTAAAAAAACCACTGTTAAAATTGAACAACTGCGTGGCGGGCGGAATGAGAGCGGTGTCACAAAACTAGTCAGCGTTAGCATCTTAAGACACCAAGTGGCCATTGTTTGCACCCTAAGTAGGGACAAGAAATAAAAGTCCCTCCTCCACATCACCATCCTCCTGCTTATGTGTACTAGTTTGTGAAACATTTATATTCTTTATTATTATTATTATTATTAATACTAGGAGTTTTCAAATGTGCAGCAACTGTAACAACCAACACACCTTGCAGAAGATGACAAGCCTATTCCACTACACACACAGGCTATGCCAGTTAAGTAGCTGAAATGAACCTGAGGCACACTTTCAACAAACACATTCAAATACTTCCTTTCACTATCCCACTTACTTACTTAAATATTTCTAGGCCATTCTGGACCACCCAAGACAAGAGGTGATGTCTACAACATACTCTAGAACGTTAAGCATTATTTCACCCGTTAAAGTAATCAGCTGAAGCCCTAGGGCTTGTCCTTACATTAAATGACTACAATGCCCCTAAATAAGGAAACCCTGGAGACATTGCATTACGCAAGGAAGAGCGTGCCCTCAGTTTGCCTACTGCTCTATCTGGACTGTTGTTTGTTTCTCCTTTGAAGCGGAGTGGGAAACTGCTATGAGCCACCAGGAAAACTCTAGCGATTTTCTCCTCACTCCTTATCAGTGCAACAAGACAGTGCATCAGACGTGCCTGTATTGCAAGCCTGAAATGTCTAAGCCTGAATGTACAAAAAGCCCTAAACCATAGGTTTCCAAACTGTGGCCCATGGTTTGGACCATCATTATTCCGCAAGCATCATTCAGGTGGTCTGCATGGTGTCTGTGGATTAATGGTTGATGACAAATAAATAAATCAGCACATCAAATTAAATATTTATACTGATTTTTAATTGTGTTTTTATTGCTTTTTCCACTGCCACCAAATTCAGGGATTTGACCACTGTTATCTAAAGCAGAAATGGACACTTTCCTTCCTTCCACAGCAAAAACAACAGAGCCATGTCGGTGCTGAAGTGTGCAGACTCTAAAGCAAGGCCCACATTAAACTACAGCTGAGTGGGAAAGCAGATGATCTGCATGCAGGTTTGATCTTTGATCACTTCAGTAGCAAACCATGGGGAAAGCACCTGCCTGAGCTAGCCCTGTGGGTTATATTCTGTGCTATCTTTCTACAAAAAGAGGTGCCCACCTTGTTCTCTTATAAAGACAATGGCACCCACCTGAGAGGTACCAGAACTGAGTTCCAGCTGGAAAAAAATGCCCTGGCTATATCCATCTTCTCCAATCTGTTGTTCCTTCAATATTTTGGACTATACAGTAATTCTCATCAGCCCCAGCCACTGTGGTGAATGGTGAGGGATGATGGGAGCTCTAGTCCAACGACATCTGAAGGGGACTTGGTTGGGGAAGGCTGGACAAGCGGGTTCTCCCAGGATATATGTTCAACTTCCACGCTGCTTCAGCCTTCATGTTACAAAACATGCAAGGTCAATTAAAGTACAATTACTTCAGGCTGACATCCTTCAATTTGTGGTTTGTGAAAAATTGCCGTTTCTCTTTAGTACACTTTTTTTATAGTGCCCTGCCTCCATGGTGTCAGGATGGCATACAAGGTTCTCCTCGGCCTGTGTGACGCCGAGACAAACATGTCCAACTTTTTCTACAGATTGGCACTGTGCTTACAGGTTGTACTGTGCTTACTGCTGACATGTCATCTGATTCTTCTTTTGCACATACAATGCCAGATACTTCACTGCAAAACATCACGATCTGCTGTCGTGACATTAGTGCACGCCTCCCTGTGGAAAAATCCCACAAGCTGGCCTTAGTCTAGAAGGAGCCTCCTTATGTGTGCGATTCAGTTTCCAGCATGTTAGCGACTGACTGACACCTTCTAATGGATGTGAAAAAGCAAACCCTGTTTGTGGTGGTGAGATGGACATTTGCCACAATGCAACTCTGGCAGGGGGAGGGAGGCAGGTGAAGAGAGAAAGAGAGAGAATATAAACCTGGACACTAGAAACAGGTCCTGTGAGCAAGCCATTAGTTTATAGTTCAGAGAACCAGCAGCAGAATGTTCTTATTACCGGTAGGTTTCCCAGCCAAAAAGAGACACAGCTGTGGTAAATACAAATCGTAAACACAGGACACAACTATCTTTTTGTTTGATTCAGCCTGCGGGTGCCGACTCCACTTACCTTTTTTTAATTTAGCAGGGCTTACTCCTGAGTAGACATAACTATTACACTGCCATCACCTGAGAACACAGAGAAGCTTCTCTCCTCCACTGCCAAATACACACACACACACCACAAAATCTCAAAGCACACTCTGGTCAGTGTTCAAATAAGGACTCGGGGCCTAACCTGGAGGCACATTCACGGCCGGAGGTTTGGGGCATTTCGCTTTTAGACTTTGCTAAAGTTTGGACAACACCCGCCCGCCCCCCGCGCCAAAAAAAAAGCCACCCAAAGAGGCAGAAAGCGCCATCAAGATGTTTCCCTCCTCCCCGCTGCCGCTGAAAAACAAATACGCAAAGAAGCGACGGGGACTTTGCAAACTTCCACCAGAAACTCTTGACTCCCCCCAGAACCTTTTGCAAAAAACCTCCCGGAATTGCTATGTCACATCTGTCTCCCCACTACGTCGCTCTCCTCCCTCCCTCCCTTCCAGCGTTTGGTGCAACCCCTCAGCTGCTGCAATTTGCAATAATGAAAAACCGAAGAGGCGAGTGCGGGGTGGAGGGAAAGTGCGCAGCAGCGACCCCCCCCCCTCCATTTTGGGAAGAGGCGAATGAATGGGGGAGACGCCACCCACCCTGCCTGGGCACTTACAGGCGACGTAGGCGACCAGGGCGAGCCCCATGAGCAGCTTCATCCTCCTCCTCCTGTTGACGGCGGAGAGCACGCGCTGCAGCGCCCCTTTGCTCAGCATCCCCGGCGGGGCGGGCGGCGGCGGCGGCGGCACAGGGAGGCCCGGAGCGCAGCGGACGGAGCTCAGGCGCCGCCAAGCATCTGCCAAAAACACGACGCCGGGGTCCCCGGAGCGCCGCGCCACCACCAGCGGCAGCAGCAGAAGCCGCTGACGACGGAAGAGAGCCAATTCGCGGCCGCGGCGACGACAACGCGCACGCGCGCACACGCCAAAGCGGCTCTTCCTTTCCTTTCCTTTCCTCGCCGGGTTTCGGCCCGCTATTTCCAGGCGACGGAAGGGGAAGGAGATGACGCGGAGGTGGGAGGGCGTGAGGTCACGCCGGCTCACTGCGCATGCGTGGGAAGATGGGGGGGGGAGAATTGTGTTTTCTTTCCTGCCTCGAGGCTCCTTCGCTCGCTTTGGTGGGGAATTTTAGATTAGGAGTGGGTAGAGGCGGTTGGTTTTGTTATGCAAATTTTATATATATGTTGGAAGCCTGGTGGGCGGGGTATAAATAAAATTGTTGTTGTAAGAAGAGGACGTCCCTGTTTTCATCAGAGAAACGCTGGAGGTTAAAGGGAAAGTTGACGGCTATGAAAAGTTTTGCGCTCCAGACAAACATCCGCATCGGCACCTGCTGCCCCTAAGGATCTTGCTGCCTGTGTAATGATTAGTAAACGCATGGGGGGGGAACCTTTTGATGTCCTAAAGGAAGCCCTTAAAACAACATACGCTCCAACTTTTCTCCAGTGAAAATAGGGGCATTCCATTCCATCATTGTCGTCATCATTTTACTATTTATACCGCACACATTTTACTGGGTTCCCCCAGCCACTTTGGGCAGCTTCCAACATATAGAAAAACATAATAAAACATTAAACATAAAAAACCCATCCCTATACAGGATTGCCTTCAGATTTCTTCTAAAGGTTGTATAGCAGACCCTCCAAGTGTCCCTATTTTCCAGGGGCGGTCCCAGAATTTCAGAAGCCTTCCCAGTTTCTGATTTGATCCTGGAATGTCCCGCTTTTCCTAAGGATGTCCCCATTATCGGAGAAATGTTGGAGAGTATGGTAAGACATCCCTATTTTCATCGGATAAATGTTGGGATGTCCCTATTTTCATTGGAAAGATGTTGGAGGGTATGGTATAGTTGTACTGTATAGATGAGGACCAGTGACCCTCTATCTGGTCACTAGGGTCCTACAGCCCTCCCACTTCTTTCCCAATGCTAGGATAGTGCTGACTAAGTTTTGTAAAGGAGCAAGGACTCTATCACCCTGACAGAGCCTTCGTGTCTCCTTCCCAAAACCCAGGGCCTCGCTTACCCAGCTTGGGAAAGGCAGCATGAGGAATGTTGTTGAGGGCCACCACAAATGGCCCTTGGGATGGACCACCTTGCTCTAACCACTGTACCACACTAGCACCTCACTACATCCAGTGTGTTAAATTAGCAGGAATTGCTTGAGTTAATATGATGGAAGGTAAGACAACATACGGTACTTATTTCAGTAACAATTCCTAGATGCCAAATCACAATTAGATGATGGTATCATCAACTCAAGGTCATCTTGACCACTTCAGGCATTCGCTGTCTTAAGACAGTGCTTTACAAAAACACTGATTCCGTGAAGTCCTTTCTACATCATTCTTCCCTGCTGGGGAATCCCATATCTGCCGCAAACCCCTGAGCATTGCACAGGGTTCTGGGTATGGTCTTAGGCAATAGTTCACATGGGACACCAGCCAAACCTGTAGCGGGCTGATAATACGCCCTCAAACACTCACCCTGCAGCTTCATGTTGCGGAAGAAGACCAGTAGTAATGGGAAGTTGTCCTTCTGGGAGATTTGTTTACTATTACAGACTTTCAGCTTGCAAGAATCCGTGGTTTCTCACACCAGTTTGAAAAACACTACCTTGTTTGAAATTACACACATACTGCCTTTCCTGGTAAAGCTTTTGTGCAATGCTTCCTTCCTGACTTCAACACCAGTTACTTCATTTGCTTCTGATTTATTAGCAGCTGCCCTTCTGGAAGGACAGGTAGAAGGCAGAGGACCCCTGGACGTTTAAGTCCAGTCAAAGGTGACTATGGGGTTGCAGCGCTCATCTCGCTTTCAGGCCGAGGGAGCCGGCGTTTGTCCACAGACAGCTTTCTGGGTCATGTGGCTAGCAGGACTAAACCGCTTCTGGCGCAATGGAACACCGTGACGAGTGCCAGAGCGCACGGAATCGCTGTTTACCTCCCCACCTCAGCGGTACTATCTATCTACTTGCACTGGTATGCTTTCAAACTACTAGGTTGGCAGGAGCTGGGACAGAGCAATGGGAGCTCACCCTTTCACGGGGATTCAATCCACCAACCTTCCAATCAGCAAGCCCAAGAGCAGGGCCGGATTTAGGTTTGATGAGGCGCTAAGCTACTGAAGGTAATGGGGCCCTTTATATGTCCAGCTGTCCTTTGTCAACAACAAATTGCCGCTGGTTTTTGTGTTGAATATATGCTATATGGTAATTTATAGACCTAATAGGTATCTAAAGCCATTTGCACGTAACAAAATATGTATTTTATCAAAGTAATTGTTGAACTGAAATACAATTAAGAAGTATATTAATAGTGAAATACAATTAAGAAGTATATTAATAGTGAAATAATCACTAAGCTCTACTTGTATGTAGGTTTTAATTTATTTGTTTTTTATCTTATATTTTGGAAATGTACATCCAAGTTTTTTTCCTTTAATTTTTTTGGGGGGCCCCCAAGAGAGTGGGGCCCTAAGCTATAGCTTGTTTAGCTTATACGTAAATCTGGCACTGCCCAAGAGGCTCGGTGGTTTAGACCACAGCGGCACCCGCTCCCCTGGAAGGACAGGTCTCTATAATGCAACCTTTCACTGAAAGACCGCTCTAACAGTTTTACACCTGTTGCAACGATGCTTTCAGAATGAAACTGGTGGTGTGTTTGTGTATATGGCCAGCAGGCAGTTGGGTATCTGGGGTGTGGCGCCCCCTATCTTCGTGCATGAGAGGCTCTTCATACATTCGGTAACAACTTATGCCAAAGTTTTAGAACTCCTAGCTGAATATGTTCTTATGATCTCCTATGTGATTCCAGAAGAGGTATTTTTGGGATAAACTCAGCCCAACTGATCCCAGTTTTAAGTGTTCTCCTTCACTCCCACTTCCAGTGAATTCTGCCTAGCAAAGCCTTGTCACTGCTGAGTAAAGTCTCTTATTCTTACCTTCATGTTGGATTTTTTTCCAATTGCTAATAATTCTGCATAAAGAAGAAACAGTAAAGCTCTCTCTTATGTGCATGTGCGTGCTCTCACACACCAGCCTTTCAATTCCCACCGAAAAGCAAAGCAATTCACACCAAGCAACCTTGTTGCAGCATCACTTTTAATCCCTTTCTCTGCTGTTGGGGTCTCTGGGGGTAGACTTCGCAGTTAACTATTAAATGGCCGTGTCGTTATACTTTCTCACTAAAAATCAGTTGTTGAAAAGTCCTTGTCTCGTCGCTTGCTCTCCCAAGCAATGAGCACTCTCATGTCACAATGCATAATTACGCTGCGCTCCTGTGTATATTCGTAGCAGGGCTAGTTTCTGAGCCAGTTGCACCAGACAGACAACAGCCTGCCCTCTGGCAAAACAGAGCCTAGGTTGCAGTGGGAAACCCTCAGAATGTTTGAGCTATATTCTTCCCAGTCATTTCTATTCCTGAAGGGTATATTCCCTGACGTAACTGGTGTGTGTGTGTAGGGGCATTTGTCTCGTATAAGCATGATAACAGCAATTTGAAGGACTTTAGTTAGAAATTCCCAGTTGTCTCTTCTCTTGTTTCCAACTCTATCCTGTTTTCAAACTGTTCCTTTGCTTATCAGTGATATGTGTCGTCTTCTGAAGGTTGGGGTTAGAGGGCATCCGGGGAAAAAAAAATATCCCAATATCCTCCACTCACTATAAGGACTATTCAGGATCTAGTCCCGGCCCACTCATTCACAATTTGCTAAAGTCTGGCAAATAGTTCAGTAAGAGATTTTATAAGCAACATTGTGCCTGGGTGAAGGGCACATGATGAGCTTGACCGTTCCCTGCCTATGCTACAAGGGCTAATTCAGAACTCCTGCAAATGCACTACAGAACATGAGTCAAAGAATGTGGATGTATTGCAAGAATGGGTAAAAGTAGTGCTTCTTCATGACAGCATTCACCTTGGTGGAGTACTATTGCCTCTTTTTTTTTCCTTTTTTTTTTTTTGGCTGCCCATTACACTTTTATCAAAATATGAGTCCTGGCACCTCATTTTAACCCCTGAAAAAGAGCACTGAGTAAAAGGATGCTTTCTCCTTTTAGTTTTCAACTCAGCATCAAGTCTGAAAGTCATCTTCTTCTTCCACGCACAATTTCCCCCTTTGTTTTCATCTTTGGGGCTCTCAAGTTTTCAGTCGGAAGTTTTTGTCTTAAGAGGGAGGGATAAACGCAGAGGCTGTAAAGGGTGGCTGCTATTTGCTATGTGTCATTACTTTGTATGCTTTGTATGCTTTGTATGCTTATATTATTCCACCCTGCCTCAACTGAGAAATCTTTGCGGTAGCTTGAAACATAAAAAGCAAAATGTAAGTCAATAATAAATATCCACACAAATCTGAAAAGCAGTGCTGAACAGCAAATAAAGGTCTGGATTCAGCTACCTGGTTCTGTTATTGGACTCCTGCTAGCACAACAGGAGCTTCTTCCTTCCACCTCCTATGCACTCCCACACCAGTGGAGAAGCTTCATGCTCTGGCACTGGGGGGGGGGGCGGGGGCGGAGAGCAGGCGGGAGCGGGGCTGGCGCGTGTCCCGGGGGCGTGGTGCCCAGCGCAGGGGGCAGCCACGATGGCACCCCACCAGGATCGCACTGCCGGGGGCGGTGTGCTCCCCCCGCACTCCTCTTCCTCCGCCAGTGCCCACAGCTCCCCACAAATCTGCTCTGCCAGGACAGCATGCAGGGGAAGGAAAGGGGGGATTGTTCTCCTGAGTGCTATGTTGAATTCCACCTCCTTCCCACCAAAAAACAACAACAATCCCTTAAGACTCAGAAATAAGTCTCATTGAACTCAAAGGGTCTTACTTCCATCTAAGTGTGTATAAGATATAAATCTAAGAAGCAGCAGGCTACGAAACACTGACTAAAAATGCCTGGGCAAATAAAATGTACCTGACACAAATGACCCTCATAATCAAAGTTCCTGGGTGTAAGGACCGTGTTCCATAATCGTGGTGCCACCAGAAGAAAATCTGTGCACAATGAAGAAGAGAGCAAGAGAGATGAGGAACAGGGCTGTCTAATAATGTGATATTTCCTGACGCTGACATTGTGGCTAAGTGGCAGTGTTTGTAGTAATTTCAATACTGGGCTATATTTGATATCTGTGTGGCCGGGGAGTGGGTGGAGTGGGCGTTTTGCATCAATGTAAAGCTGCTGTTCTTGCTGCAAATATTTTTCTGTTGTTCCAGAGTGTATGCACAGACAAGAATGTGGGCAACGGAGGCGGACAGACTGTGTAACAAATGATAACATGGATTAAAGAGTAAGCCATCACCCAGTGATCTTCTGGCACACTGTGTGGGGGCTTTCCCATTACTGATCACTACATTTTTCTGCAATAGATTTGTAAGTTATACAAAGTTGGTATTTTTTTTTTTAGGGTGGCATTCAACTACATTTTACCCAGAATAGACCCATTAACATTAATGGCCATGTCTAAATTAGGCCCATTAGCCTTAAATGGTGCTCCTCTGAGTTAGAATTAGTGGCATGCCACCCTTAAGAGTCAAACTGGGTGTGACATGGGGAATTCATGATCAGGAACTCCTGCGCTATTTATTAAGTCAAAGGCAGCCATCAGGCAGGGTTGGCAAAGCAAAGGTTTGCATGCGGAGGATTCTAGTTCAATCCCCGGTTTCTCCAAGTCTAGGAAAGTCTCTACTCTAGTTGGTGAGGAGGAAAATGAACTACATGGACCTATGAGCTGACACAGCAAATGGCATGTTCCTATGTTTATATAATATTTAATGTAATCAGTCATTTATTTCACACCTTTGTTATAGGCTTTCTTAATTACACTTGAGCAGTGCTTTATTTTAGCATCGCACACGATTTCGCTCTTCTGATTGTTGATTGTTAATATTGCTATGCAATTTCCACCATAAATTACTGGTGACCATCCGTTTATAACTGTCTAACTATGTTTATTGCTGGGGACATTTCCAAAGACATTTCCAAATCCTGAAGATTTGTGTTTGACTTCTTCTCATGGTTTGCAGAGAAAGAAACCATGAGCAATGGGTCACGCTTAATGGTAAGCCAGAATTCTGAGCGGTGATACAATAGACACTTTTAAATCTCTGAAGGGCTTTTCACATGGATGATGGAGCAAGCTTGTTTTCTGCTGCTCCAGAGAGTGGGACCTGAACCAAATGGATCCAGATAGGAGACACCGACTAAACATTAGGAAGAACTTTCTGATGGTAAGAGCTGTTTGATACTGGAACGGACTACATCGGAAGGTAGTAGACTCGTCTTCATTGGAGGCCTTTAGCCAGAAGCTGGATGTTCATCTGCAAGGGATTCATTGACTGTGATTCCTGCATTTCAGGGGGCTGGACTAGATGACCCTCAGTGCCCCAACTCTAGAATTCTATGAATCTATATTATTCTATGAATTGTAGTTTCTTTCCTCCTGCTTGCATTTAGGATTTAAGCTATAAGCCATACATTCCAGCCAAGGCACATCAAAACTCTGTGGTAGTAAGTCTGGGTTGGTTTTTTGTTTTTGCACTTGAAAGGCATCATGTCATGAACAGTGCATAGATTGTTCATTCTGGATGAGATAATGGAATTCCTTCACTGTGGAAACTTAACCAAAGTCCAAGGGTGAACAGCTTTCGGTAGTACAGTAAGGCTTTCTTTGTTGTGCTTTGCTTATTGTGATTAGGTTTGCTTCCAGGTGACTTGTTTATAGAGCATTCATCCTGATTCGTTTCTGGGGTCTCAAGCAAATGTTATCTCACACTTACCAGTTCATTTTCTCATCACTTTCCTTATGGGAAAGGCTAATTTTGGAGGGGAGGCAAATCAACTTTAATGGCCCAACCCGAATTTCCTGGGACGTGACCAAATAGCAATGGTCTGGAAGCACTTGAGGTTAATTTGGTACAGGAGAGGTAGACAGTTGGATGCCCATAGCTGATGGCTTCCTCCCAGAAAGGTGTTGCATTTGTGCAAGACTCAAATACCTGCATGTAGGGATGTTTAATTCAGCTCCATCTCGAATTCAGCAGTTGTTTGTCATCACCCATTTTGTGCTGGGTGTGGCATGCAATGCATTGTACGTCTCTCCCGATGTGGAAAAATCCAGTCATATCTGTTTAAGAACCAACAATGGACAGAGATGAGAACTTTAAAGGGGCTGCTTGTCCAGGTATACAGTGCCTTCTGGGATGAGTATGGGTTGTATTCCAGATGGCCATAAAATAAGTTACCAGTAGCTGAAACAGTACCCAAACGAGAGACATCAACCCACTTATTTGTCAGATTATGCTGCATAAAGCCAGTGCATTCTTGTTTTCTTGCATCATCACCATCATCATTTTGTTGCTGCTGCTTTGTTCTGTGTCCAATATTTTACTTTATTAAAGGTAAAGGTACCCCTGACCATTAGGTCCAGTCGCGGACAACTCTGGGGTTGTGGCGCTCATCTCGCTCTATAGGCCGAGGGAGCTGGCGTTTGTCCGCAGACAGTCTTTCCGAGTCATGTGGCCAGCATGACTAAGCTGCTTCTGGCGAACCAGAGCAGCGCACGGAAATGCCATTTACCTTCCCGCTGGAGCGGTTCCTATTTATCTACTTGCACTTTGACGTGCTTTCGAACTGCTAGGTGGGCAGGAGCAGGGACCGAGCAATGGGAGCTCACCCCATCACGGGGATTCGAACCGCCAACCTTCCGATCAGCAAGCCCTAGGCTCAGTGGTTTAGACCACAGCGCCACCCGTTTAGCTTAGTTGTTGTTGTTATGTGCCGTGATGCAATGTATGAAAACAACCACTAGGGGGTTCCTGCCATTGCATCCCCTAGTTTGTTTTCATAGAGACTTGCAGCAGTCTCAGAAAGCTCCATCTGCAATTAGACAATAATAATGACTGTTCCTGTTACCACCCGCCTGAACCCTGCCAAGGGGTGGCCAACGTGCGCCCTCCAGATGCTGTGGTGGACCAGAACACCCATCATCCCTTTCTGACTCTGAAACCATTGAGCATTGATGATGATCATTATAACCTGTCTGGCAGAATAGTCCAACCACAGGCAACACCACTAGCTAATGGGGAATGTTTTAATGACTTTACTGTTCCAATAGTCCAATCACAATGTCCTCTTGTGCAGAGATTGTGGGTGGTCAGGTAGCACACTGGACATTGTCAGGGGTGTTGTGTTAGTGGGGTGGAGAAGGTAGAAATCTTGCCTGGATCTCAATCCTGCACTGCAAGTGCACAGGAAGGCTAACATCTAGTGCCTTTCATTCTATTCCATCATTGTAAGGTTTTATTGGTCCCAAATGTGGTGGGTGGTGTTATTTCCATGTTTTCGAGTTCTTAGGCTATGGCTTTGCAAAAGCACTCAAAACTCGGCACATGATCAGAGGTGTGAAAGTTTTTATTGATTTATTTTTATATTTTATAATTAGTATCCATAATTTGTATCCATGTACAAGCAGAATGGTGACAGATGATATGCTCACCCCACCCATCAGCCGCTCCCCATCCTAATGCAGAATAAAATAATGATTTTTCTGGTAGTGATTCAAGTTTCCTTCCAGGTAGAGAATTCCCCCAGCTGGAAGCCGGGAACTTTTAATTGCTTCCTGGTCTTCTGATCTTTCTTGGTGTACTTACAAGGCTGCTTGTATGGGACGGCACATCTGGCAGTCGAAAACAGCACCACCAAGTGTCGCTTTTGGAAAATGCACCAATGATTTCAATAAAACCATCAATAAAAGGAAATACTGTACGTAAACAGTCCATGAAAAACGGGATATTGCAAAACAAATGTGAAAGTTACATACCGGTAACTATTACTTTTTTTCTGACTGACTTGCCCAAAAAGGAAATCCAGAATCACCAAAAGAGGGGAAAGGAATCTGGGTATGTGTCACGGCAAAAAATCAGACATATTTCAAGTTTGGGTGAAATTCTTTTCCATCCCTACTTTCATATGATATAAACTTTAAATGTTCAGTGACTTAGAATATTTGTGCCCCCCCCCCCGGAATATTATGGTTTTTCTCAAGGCAAAGTCAAGAAAGACTTCTAAAACAGACTGTCCTTTATGTTTCTGATATGCCATACCCTCCAACATTTCTCTGATGAAAATAGGGAACGTCCCATTCCATATTTACACCCCACACATTTTACTGGGTTGTCCCAGCCACTCTGGGCAGCTTCCAACATATATAAATAACATAATAAAACATTAAACCTAAAAAAAACCTTTACCTATACAGGATTGCCTTCAGACAGCTCAGGGGTCGGATAACTCCATACCCTCCAACATTTCTCCAATGAAAACAGGGACATCCTAAGGAAAAGCGGGACATTCCGGGACTAAATCAGAAACCAGGATGGTTTTCTAAATCAGGGATGTCCCTGGAAAACAGGGGCACTTGGAGAGTCTGATACTCTTCCCCTGCAAACAATGTTCAAGGACAAATTTACAAGTTTGTTTTGTTTTGTTTTGTTATTGCATTCCCTCACCTCATCTCTCTTCCTTTGAGTTTGATGGCCTCTTCTTCCTGTTTGCGTGCACAGAGCTCTGTGTCAGTACTCCTGCTGCTGTTTGTCTCCATTTTGGATGGAGCAGGATCCTCCGCCAAGGGGTGTTTCTTGTTCACAGGTGGTTCATTTGAGTAGAATTGCTTGCCATAGTGTCACAGAGGGGACAGCCACACTATACATTTAAAGCACCATAGCATTCATGGCTTCCTGCAAAGAATCCCGGGAACTGTGGTTTGTTAAGGGTGTTGAGTTCTAATCCCCTCACAGAGCTACAATTCTCAGAGTGGTTTAGCAATAAATCCTTTCTCGTAGGAAATTCTTGGAATGGTAGCTCTGTGAAGCAAACAGGGGTCTCCTGAGAACTCTCAGCAAGCTTAAAAAGCTACAGTTCCCATGATTTTGTTGAAGTGGTATCACAGTGCAGAAGTGGTCTATTGGCATTGGTTCTCTTCTGCTTTTTAAATTTAATTTTCGCTCCATTTTTCAAACATTTCTGCTACAGGCCTATGTGCTTAAGTGGGGTTTGAAAAATGCTTCATTTCTAAGGGCTATTTTAAAACCATACCCTATTAGGAACTGGATTTTCGATCACAATGCTCTAACCCAGGCATAGGCAACCTCGGCCCTCCAGATGTTTTGGGACTACAATTCCCATCATCCCTGACCACTGGTCCTGCTAGCTAGGGATCATGGGAGTTGTAGTCCCAAAACATCTGGAGGGCCGAGGTTGCCTATGCCTGCTCGAACCAAGACAAAGCATACATTGTTGATGTTAGTTTTTCCATCTGGTTCCCACCAAAATCAAGACCAATCATTCAAGGGCCCCTTATTTTGAGACACTGACCTTTTTGCAACTTCAAGGCACATTTATAGATGTCCTGAACATAGCTGGATGGAAGATACCTTGGAATCTCAGTTAAAGAATGGAAATGTAATATTTGGTTGTAACCAGATTTTATGAACCATCTGTGTTTTGTATTTGGAGCCTAGGGCTGGCGGCAGAATTGTCATCTATTCTATCGCTGTATCTGGACCTATCACCTCAGAAAGAGGTAACTGAACTTCCACCGGATAGCTAAATTTGCACTGCCATCTAAGAAGTTGTGTTCTACTAATACCAAGAATTATAATGTATTATACATTTTAATCCAATGTTTCATTACCACCTTGAGAATGGTACGCATGGGCACTAATGGTCGTTCTGTGATTCTCCGTGATTTTAATTAATGTGCCATGCTGTAAATTATACATTCTATATGTTGTAAAGGCCTTTAGTTATGCACTGGTTGGTTTTGGCTGGAGATGCGGACATGATTATTTAAGACGTTTCAGAAGTGCTGTTTTATGTTTTTGTGCAGTGTGGATATTGTGTGTGTGTGTGTGTGTGTGTGTATTCCTTTAGACGTTTAAAAGCTGCAGTATAGATAGCTATAAATGAAAGAAACAACAAAATGGAGGGGAAAGAAATTAAGTTTGCAATCTGGTAAAAAACCAACGTTATTTGAGTCTGGGTCTTTCTTTCTGTGATATGTCAGCAAGCAGATCTAGAAAATCAAGCATTTATTCCAGTCTGCTTTGACAGCTTACTATTTAATAATGGAAGTTCGTCTGTTGGTCCAAGTGGGCACTGTTTGCCTTTGAAATGAGTTTGCCAGAGTTCTCATTAAATGCTCAATTTTGTTTGTACATTTCCTGTTCTTATAGATTGGATCACCATTTTAAGGGCAAGCATAAAACGGTTTTGTTTATTCACATCCACTTTGCCCTTTTAAGTTATCCTGACTTGTTTGGACAGCATTCCTAAACCTTGCAAAGCAATTCTAGGAATCCATATTGTGTCACCAAAAAATATTTATTAGACATTTTCAAAACCTTTCCTGGAAACAGCAACTTACAATTGGTTCAAGGAGCACATAAATCTTGAAGGTTCATATCAGGCAGAGTGGGGGGGGGGGGAATTGTGTACATGACAAAAACAACATGCCACATTCTGGATTAGTTGTAGTTAGTTAGTTTCCGGGTCACCTTCAAAGGTAGCCTCACATAGAGCGCATTGCATTAGTCCAAGCTGGAGATAACCAGGGCATGCACCACTCTGGCTGTCAACTTTTCCCTTTTCTTGCAAGGAATCCTATTCAGAATAAGGGAATTTCCCTTTAAAAAAGGGAAAAGTTGACAGCTATGCTCTGGCAAGACAGTCTGCGGGCAGGTAGGGTCTCAGCCTGCGAACCAGATAGAGTGGGTAGACAAAGTGAAGCAAGGTATTTAAAAAAAACACACCACAAGGCTTTGAATTTTCCAGTGTAAATTGTGATTTTGTACCTCCCCTATACTAACCAGTAGGAAATTCAGGGCTGTCTGTAGTCAGGGGTGGAAATCTCAGGCCTTGGGGCAGAATGTGTCTCTTTAAGCCACTACTGACTGGCTGGTAGTGATTATCCAGGGTTTGAGACGTTCCCAGACATTCCCAATCCTACCTGAAGATGCCAAGGATTGAACCTGGGATTTCTATAAGAAAAGCAGATGCACTACCACAGAGCTTATAATAATACAGGCATTTTTCAGCCAGCACACACGACAATTAATCCTGAATATTTTATTATCATAAAGGTATCTGCTTTCAGTATTAGTGGGAGAACATGGTATGCCTGTGCCATCTTACAATATACAAAGCTGTATGGCCTTAATGTATATAGCACGGTCCATTTTGGCCATTTATTTCTTCACATAGGATGCTGCATATGTTTGCTGTTGCTGGATTCAATCCCTGAATAGTTAGTGACGGAAACATTTCCTAGCAAGCTTTTCAGACTAAACAGGAAACAGCTGCCATCAACAGGTGTTCCTTATGATCTCTGCAGAGTGTTGCTGTTGTTGTTTTAAAAAAGAGTAAGCAAATACACCCTTTTCATTCAGAACCAATCACCACCCAACTCAGTTATTTTGCACAGAAGAGCAAATCAACTTTATTAATTTCTCTCAATTCTTAGAAAATCCATAGCTGTAAAAGAATGACCACCTCTTCTAAGGTCCTGATCCACAGAGTGGCTGGGGAAACCCAGCCAGATGGGCAGGGTATAAATAAAAAAAGTTGTTGTTGTTGTTGTTGTACATTATTTTGGACAGAAGTGAATTGAATTAGGCTTATAAACGTTCATATAGCAGGCATGACATGCTGCAATTGGTAGGAGCCTTTCCTACTCAATTAGATGAATTGAACACACACACACATTGTTAAAAACAAAATAAAAATCTGTTTATTTGCCTCTGCTGTGCTGGATCCATACCAGAATTGGGAAGCTGCTTTATCCTATTTTCTTATTCAGCAACACTGTCTGGAATATACCATTAATTCTCAGAGGAAACAATCAAAGGCAGTGGTATGCAAATAACAGAACAAACCAAAATTATAGCTTAAGAATAAAAACCAATCAGACTCATATAAAAAAAATATCCCCAAATTAGCCTACTTTCTCGTTACTGCAACATCTGTGTGTGCATGTTTAAATTATATTTATTGGGGAATGAGCACTGAAAACAAGATTTAGTTCGAATCCCACTTAAGTGCTTCAGAAAGCTGACCTACATGGGGAAATGCACAAATGATTATACCATTGCTGTTTTTTGTACTCTTTGACAGAAAATTTGCAAGTATAGCAGGCCTTTTTGAATGAAAATGGTGCCCATAATGGTAAATAACCCAGAAAATGTTCAACAGCTTGGTGCAGCATTAAAGAGTTGCAGTGAGCAGAAAACAGGTTTGAAGTTTTGTCTTCGTTTCTTGCTCATTTGACAGTGCCTGATAAATTCCTTCTACCTCCCTCCAAAAAACACTGTGACTGGAGTAACAAAGGAGAGCCCTGTTTAAGTTATTCACTGGTTAGAATCCAGAACTGCCAATCACAAAATGGAACCTGTCTTCTTCCTTCCATCACCTGACATTGCACTTATAAGAGAGAGCATTGGGATGTTTCAGTTTTCTCAGACGCAACAAGCTGTGTGCACACTCCCTTTTGCTCTGTGCCCAGTGCGTTGTCCACCTATCCTGTTGTTTCTTATGAATTACTGCTCTTTGAAGAGAAGAGAAGAGTTTGGATTTGATATCCCGCTTTTCACTACCTGAAGGAGTCTCAAAGCGGCTAACATTCTCCTTTCCCTTCCTCCCCCACAACAAACACTCTGTGAGGTGAGTGGGGCTGAGAGACTTCAAAGAAGTGTGACTAGCCCAAGGTCACCCAGCAGCTGCATGTGGAGGAGTGGAGACGCGAACCCGGTTTCCCAGATTACGAGTCTGTTGTGTCGCCAATGACTGGAGGCAAGAAGTAGGTATAACATTTCTTTATTTCTGGTGCTGGAAGAACTCGAGGGAATGGGGAAAACTGGGGTTTATATAGAAACAGTTATCTAGTGGAGAGAGATACATTTTGGCGGGAGCCAATGGCACGGCTTCCCTCCTGTGGGAACCAATCCAACAGAGGATCCAAATTCTGCTCCCTGCCTCAGCAAATGGGTGCTGCTCCCGCTGTAACTAGTACATTCAGATAAAGACTGTAATACAACACAATACGTTATGCTAACATCCAGACTGTGTTATTGCTTAATACACAACACCCCCCCCCCCACGCTTAGCGGGAATGACACACGAAGTCTTTCAGGAACTGTGGCTTCCTGCGATCTCTACCCGATCGTCTCACCTCTGGTGTTGTGACCTGAGGAATTGGCGGCTGAGGGATCTCCTCGGGTGTATTGGCTACCCCTGTCCCTGCTAAAGGTTCCCCCAGCTCATTTTCTTCCGCCAACTCTGTGTTTTCAGCGGGTAGTGCCCCGTCTGACTGACCTGGCGGGGCATTAACCAGTGCAGGTGTCTCTACCTGGCTCGGGGATGGCGACTCCCCATTTAATGCAGAGGCGTTAGGTTCCTCGGCATCACTCCGGCTGGGTATCCTGCGTCTCAGCTGATCCACATGCCTGCGCCAGACCTGACCTTGTGATAACGTGACATGATATGACACGGGACCGGTGGCCCGTGAAATGACTCCCGGAACCCAAATCGGACCTCTGGCATAATTTCTCACCCACACGAGATCCTCCGGATTAAAGTGTCTCGTTCTATCCCCTTCAGGTGGGGGTGGCTCCCGTGCAGGACGCGAGGGCATCCTATCTGGATGCACAAAGTCCAGGACTGTCACCAACCTTCGGCCTAACAGCAGCTCAGCTGGTGATCTTCCTGTGGCTGTGCAGGGTGTGGCGTGCTGCAAGAATAGCATAAGAGCTATCCGGGCTGCCCAGTCACCCTCCATTAGACGTGAAATAGCCCCTTTTGCGGTTCGCACCATTCGTTCTGCTTGACCATTAGAGGAGGGGTGAAAAGGGGCAGAGGTCACTCCTCGTATGAAATTGTCAGCAAGGAACCCTCTGAACTCATTTGACACGAATGCTGCCCCATTGTCTGACACCACTGTTCCTGGCAGACCATGCGTGGCAAACAAACGCCTTAAAACCTTGATAACGGCTGCTGATGTGGGACTGGAAACTAAGGCTACCTCCAACCATTTCGAGTATGCGTCGACCACAACCAAGAATGTTTTCCCTTGAAGTCTATATGAATACGGTTCCATGGCGCCTTTGACTGTTCCCACCAATGAATAGGTGCAGAGCCGTCTTAAGGGGATCTGCCGCCCTGGTGCGGCTATCCCTCCGCCGCCCCCGCTATCCCTCCGGCGCCGCCTCTCCGCCGCCTCCCTCCCGCGCTTGCCGCCCCTTGGGAGGGGGGTGGGCGAGCGGGGGGTGAGGGGCGTGGCGCTGGAGCGGCGCGGGGCTCTGCGCGCCCTTCCAGCGCTTCCGGGATGGGAGGCGAGGGCGGCCGGCTCGCGCTCCCGCGCAGCTGGACGGCGCGGCGCTGCTGGGCAGCTCGCGCTGCATCGGGCGGGCGGCCGGCTGCGCGCGGGAGCGCGAGCCGGCCGCCCTCGCCTCCCAGAGCCCCAGCTGGAGTGCTGGAAGGTCGCGCAAAGCCCCGCGCCGCTCCAGCGCTCCAGCTGGGGCTCTGGGAGGCGAGGGCGGGCGGCTTACAGCCCGCCTGCCGGCGCGCGAGTGCCCGCCTGCCCGTGGGGGCGGGGGCGGGTTGGGGAGGAGGAGCCCGGTATGCCGGCGGGCTCGCGGGGGCGCCCCTGGGGCGCCCAGCGCCCTGGCGCGCCGCGCCACCGGCTTCTATGGATGAGACGGCTCTGAATAGGTGCCCCGGGAACCTCAGGTCAAACCTCTTGGCATGTTTTGCACGTGTGTACCCACATTTCTATTTCCTTATCCATCCCTGGCCACCACACATAACAACGTGCCAGGGATTTCATCCTGACCATTCCCGGGTGCCCCATGTGCAAGGTCTCTAGAATGCGATTCCTCAGGGGGTTAGGAATGACCACCCTGTCCCCCCACAGTATGCACCCCTTATGAAGTGACAACTCATGCTGCCGCATTACGAATGGGCGGAATTTTTCTTCTTGGCCCCCACTGGGCCACCCCCTCCCTACCCAGGCGAGGACTCGGGAGAGTGTGGGGTCCTTGCGCGTCCTGGCCGCCACTTCTTCCGCGGTCACAGGAGCGCCTGGCAGTGTTTCCAACATCGTGACCTGTTCGGCTGGTGCTGGATCACAATCACCAGTTCCCTGGAGTGGCAGCCGGCTGAGGGCGTCTGCGTGACAGAGCAATTTCCCTTTCACATGACATATTTTATATTGGAACCCATTTAAAAAGATCGACCATCTGAGCATCCTAGGAGACAGGATTTGAGGAGTTTGTTTGCTGGGGTTAAACAGGCCTAGTAATGGCTTGTGGTCCGTTTCGATTAGGAACGATCACCCATACACATAGTCATAGAATTTCTTAACCCCCGCTACCACAGCCAATGCCTCTCTGTCAATCTGCGCGTAGTTCCTCTCGGCGGATGTAAGAGTCCTTGAATAGAATGAGATGGGTCTGTCTGACCCATCCGCCTCTCTGTGGCTGAGCACAGCTCCCAACCCATATTGCGATGCATCACAAGCAAGTACGAGGGGCTTCGTTTCGTCATAATGTGCCAAAACACTCTCAGCAGACAACATTCCCCTTATGGTTTCGAAAGCCTTTTGTTGCGGCTTTCCCCAATGCCAGACGCACTTCTTCTGCAGAAGCCTGTGCAAGGGCTCTGCCACCGCTGCTTTGTGCGGTAAAAACGCATGGTAAAAGTTTACCAGACCCAAAAATGATTGGAGTTCCGTTTTGTTACTGGGTTTGGGTGCATTAGCGATGGCCCTAACCTTGCTTTCCATGGGGTGCACTCCCTCAGCATCAATGGTGTAACCGAGGAAATCCACCGTAGGAACCCCAAAAATACATTTCTCCTTCTTTAGATGGAGTCCAGCTTCCTGGAACTTGTAAAGCACCTGTCTGATGCGGCTTTCCAACTCGTGGGGGTTCCTCCCCGATATTAGGACATCATCAAAATACACGAGGGTGCCCGGTACTTCCCTTAATAACCTTTCCATAATGCCCTGGAATATTCCCGGAGCTACACTTACTCCAAATTGCAATCGGTTTACCTTAAATGTTCCTTTGTGGGTTACAATAGTCTGAGCCTCTGCGGTCTGTGGTGTTACAGGTAACTGTTGGTACGCCTGGGCAAGATCAATTTTTGCAAATACCTTGCCTCCCGCCAACTTTGCTAGCAGTTGCGACACCACTGGAATGGGGTAAGAATTTCCCCGAATTGCCTTATTTATTGTGCATTTATAGTCTGCGCAGATACGCACTTCCCCGTTTGCCTTTAGCGGGGTCACTATTGGGGTTTCCCACCTCGCTGAGTCAACTGGTTCCAATACTTTTTGCTGGACTAGTTTGTCGAGTTCTGCCTCTATCTTGGGCTGCAAGGCAAATGGTACTCGTCTTGGTTTAAGGCGGACTGGAGTCACCCCCTGGTCCAACTCAAAATTAATGGGAGGCCCTTTATAGCACCCCAGACTGCCATCAAATAATGGTGTAAACTCCTCATAAAGCTTCTCGAATGTGTTTGGGGATATCGTTATGGCGTTCAACCCAGATATGCCCAGCCCTAAAGCAGGAAACCAGTCTGTTCCCAATAGGCTAGTGCACTTTCCCTTGGCAATCACCAGCTTAAGCACAGCCCTTTTGTTTTTAAAACTTACATTGACGGAACACATTCCAAGGATGTGTATCTGGCAGGCCGAGTACGATTGTAATGTGGCGGGGAAAGGCTCCAATGGAGGGAGCTTACCCCCTAAAAAAAACGACCTCGCTGTTTTGTCCGAGACAATCGTGAATCCTGACCCAGAGTCTACCTCCATCTGGCAAGGGTGGCCCTCAATGCTGACCTGGATTGATGCCTTCCCCTGAGCAGGAAACTGAACAGTCTTGCCCTCAATCTCGGTGAGGTAGTTGCAGTCGTCCACAACGTGTGCCGATGAGTTTTCCTGTTGCCGGGACGAACGTGGGGGTCCTGATGTTCCCCCGGTAGCCGACCTGCATACCCGAGCAATATGGCCCATTTTCCCGCAAATGCGGCACGTGGCATTCCGGAACCGGCACTTCCGACGTTCGTGCGCGCCCCCACAACCGGGGCATTCTAGTTTTCTTCCCTTTGTTCCCGATGAACCAGCCCCCAGGGATCCAACGGCGCGGGATGGACTCTGGGACGGGCTGGACTCCTGGCTGCACATAGCGTGGGCTGTTTCTGCTGCCGGCCTGGTGCTTCGTTGTGGGGTTTTCTGCTTTTCCCCCTCTGTGGTCTCTGTGGCTAAGGCCTCGCGCACTGCCGTTGCCAGATCCACCTCTTCCCTTGCAGCGATTCGACGGCGGGCCTTACTGCTGCTCAGGCCGCCAATGAACTGGTCAAGCAGTGCCTCCTCAAGAGCCACGAACTGACATTGCCTCGCCAGGACCTTCAGCTCAGCAAGGAACATGGAGACCGATTCGCCATCCTTCTGCCTTCTATTATGGAACTCTATGCGGCGTGTTGTCTTAGTTGCTGCTGGGGCCAGGTGCCTCGTAAGTTGGTCTGTTATCTGCGCCAGCGTCGCTGTTTCTAGCGTGAGAGGAGCCACCAACCCTCGGGCCAACTCGAAAACTTCGGCACCGCAGCAACTCAGAAAAACAGCCTTCTTCCTGTCGCTGTTGGTGATTCCTTGCGCGGCGGCAGCAAAACCAAAACGTTGGAGATAGGAATCCCAAACCTCTGCGGCTCCCGGTTTGAACGGCTCAATTATCTTACTTCCTGCCATGGCGTGATCAGGAGCGTTTACGACTTCTTCCTCCTCTTCTGCTGACTCCGGATGCCGATCACTGTCCTCCATTTACGGCAAGCCGGATCCCACCTTCGTCGCCAGAATGTTGTGTCGCCAATGACTGGAGGCAAGAAGTAGGTACAACATTTCTTTATTTCTGGTGCTGGAAGAACTCGAGGGAATGGGGAAAACTGGGGTTTATATAGAAACAGTTATCTAGTGGAGAGAGATACATTTTGGCGGGAGCCAATGGCACGGCTTCCCTCCTGTGGGAACCAATCCAACAGAGGATCCAAATTCTGCTCCCTGCCTCAGCAAATGGGTGCTGTTCCCGCTGTAACTAGTACATTCAAATAAAGACTGTAATACAACACAATACGTTATGCTAACATCCAGACTGTGTTATTGCTTAATACACAACAGAGTCTACCGCTCTTAACCACTACACCACACTGGCTCTTTGATGCATTCCCCCCCCAAAAAAAACTAGCTTTGAACCAAATTGAAATAGCTGGCTTTTAAGCTAGTAATACGTGCACAGAAACATTCCCGAAGCTTCAAAAAGAGCCCTGTTTGGCACGTGGGCTGCTTTGGAGAACACTGATTTGGGTTGGGAGATGTAGGCGGAAGAAGGCTTGTTTGAAGCCTCAGTTTCAGCCAAGGTCATTTCAGATCTGTTGAGTAACGGCACAAAGATTGTAATTAAAATGTGCACGTAAGACTATTCTATGGCCTTCTGAAGGGTCTAGCAGAGTGTTTGTTGAAAGCCCGTCTACGACCCTTCAGAAATAATGAGAACTGTGCAATCAGACTCTGCCAAAAGAGTTTGGCCAAGGCCTACGTAAGGTTACACTTCTGTTTAAATTTGCTGACATTTAATGATCCCTATAAGAGAGGTGCACAAAGCAGGGCAATTCTTGTTTTGTTTATCTGGACTATGCATTTTCCCCAGAGTCAGGAGCGTTGGATCTTGGGGACCGGGCCCTTTTGTCCCCTCCCCAATATTTTTGGGGTAGGAGCCACCCCCTTCCCAATGTCCCAAAAGCACAGAGGTGAAGCACAAAGCCAAGCGTGGCTTGGCTTCAATGGTTAGCTCCTTCTCCTCCTGCTTTTGCTGCAAGGAGGAACAAAGCAGCATTACTATAAATGTGTTTGTTGATTATACAATAGAAAGACGTAAGTTTTATTGTTGAGAACTCAGACTGAGAACACGTGAGTTAGTTTGACTTTCCCATAAACTCGTGCCTCCAATTCAAGATGCCGAATGTTCCTATGAGTTCCAAACGAATGGATGAATTCCCCACCCCCACCTCAAATTGCATTAACTGGTAATACACCTGCAGCTTGCAACAACGCTTCACTCATCTCATGAAGTCGGTTCTGGCCCAAGAAAGCTTATGGCGTAACAAATTTAAGGTGCCAGAAGACTTTTTCTTGCTTTTAACTGGTACAAGTTACTTCTGCATCTTACCTGCAGGGGTCATGCTGTGACCAGGGTTGCCTTGTGATTCATACATTTGAAAGTTTAAATGCAGCTGTTCACAGGATCAAACAAGGTCTAGTAATAGCGTCGCTGGGGGGTAGGAGGAGAACCACCCTCCAAGAAACTAAATGAAGACAGCTGGGCCTGCTATTTGTGTGACTGAACTGCATTCTTCCAGGCATTTCCAGAAATGTGCATTTGACACTGTACACTGCACGAATTAAAACCTCTAGACTCATCTAGTATTTTTTAATCAGAGTATTTGCATCTTGGGGACTGTGGTTTGTTAAGGGTTGCTGAATTCACATAGCTGTAATTCCCAGCACTGTTATCTAACTGCATTTCCCAGGACTCTTCATAGTTACATCCTCAATATACATTTAAACCTCTCCCAAATAATAAGGGGGACTGTAGTTTGTTTAGAGCAGGGGTAAAGGGGACCCCTGACCATTAGGTCCAGTTGCGGACGACTCTGGGGTTGCGGCACTCATCTCGCTTTACTGGCTGAGGGAGCCGACATACAGCTCCCGGTTCGTGCGGCCAGCATGACTAAGCCGCTTCTGGCGAACCAGAGCAGCGCACGGAAACACCGTTTACCTTCCCGCTGGAGCGGTACCGATTTATCTACTTGCACTTTGACATGTTTTCGAACTGCTAGGTTGGCAGGAGCAGGGACTGAGCAACGGGAGCTTACCCCGGCACAGGATTCGGACTGCCGACCTTTTGATCGACAAGCCCTAGGTTTAACCCACAGTGCCACCCGTGCCCCAGAGCAGGGGTAGTCAACCTTTTTATACCTACCGCCCACTAATGCATCTTTCTTGATGGTAAAATTTCCTTACCGCCCGCCAGTGCTCGATAGAAGGAGGATTCAGCTTGTGCCGTAGAACCCCCTACCGCCCACCTAGAATCCTGAAACGTCCACTAGTGGGCGGTATGGAACAGGTTGACAACCCCTGGTTTAGAGTGAGCAGAATTTTACCCATGTGAAGTGTAAACAATAGTTCCCAAGATGTTTTTTTTGGGGGGGGGGGAAGGACCCATGAACTTTAAACGTATGGTCTTGATGTTATCTTGTATCATTATTATCATCATCATCACTTTTACTTTGTATACCATCTTTCTATTTCACAGTACCCAAGGCGGTTTACAAGCTGAAGAAGCAAAGAATGTACACCTTATGACAATCCAATCCAATGCAAGAATGTGATAATAAAACATAAATTTAAAACAAGCAACTTATATCAAAGAAAGTAACATTCAACAATCCATTATAATAGTATAGAATATCAGCATATAAAAAATTAAACAGAAATCCACTCTTAACAATAATTTCTAAACTATAACCAATAAAACAACGGCAAGTCACAGTGCATAAAACAATACATGTGTCAATACCTTTGTTGTTGCTGTTTTAAAAAATACCTTCATCTTGAGTTCCCAAAAAACATTTCTATGCCTTTTAGGGCACGGTAGTCTTCAGCCTTTGATGACCTTCAAAAGCTTTGTCATTTCATCTCTGGTTTTAACAGATTGTCAATGCTTACCACACCTGAGGGAATTCTTTATTTGTCTGTAAACATCGCTTTGTCCCAGAGGAGATCCCTGCTGTTTAGCGTACTTGAAATTAGAGGCAAGCCTGGAGTTTATATCTCCATGATGGCATTCAGCTTACAAAGACATAGAACTTTTACTGCTCTGCTGGTTTTTATATTACTTTGGGCCAGTAGTACTAGTGCTAACGTTTGATTGACACAAGGCCTCTTCACTGAAGTTTGAATACATAGCGCTAATGGATTTAACTCCAGAAAAGTTACGTGGATAGCAAAGTGTGTTTTGGTTTGTTTGTTTGTTTCTGTATACTGCCTTCAAAGGACATGTGTCCTAAAAGGCAGGGTAGAAATCTTCAAATAAACAAATAAATAAATATGAATAAGAGAACGTTCCAATGTGGAATGAACTGGAATGATACATCAGTTCAAAAATGCCATGAAACCATTTCCTGCATTTTAGATGAAATATAGATACTGTTACCCCCCTCCCCACTTCTCTGAGCAGTGGGATGCAACACTTTCCTTCAGAAGGAAGTCACTGGAGGTTTATTGGCATGTATGGAAAATTCACATTTATTTACAGCTATCCTCGTTGAGTGCAGGCATAATAATAATAATAATAATAATTTATTATTTATACCCCGCCCATCTGGCCGGGTCTCCCCAGCCACTCTGGGGTTATACCTTGAGAAATCAAATGGACAGCTGAAATCCACTGCTCCCCCAGAAGTTTTCCAAGGTAGAAAGACAGCCCAGTAGTCTAGGCCCTGTTTTCAGGGCCCGAATTCAGTTCCCTGATGACCTGATTTATTTGCAGTGTGATTAGACAACGTTGGCTACTTAGGAACATTAATTCCAAATTGTTTGCGGGGAGGTTAGATGACATTGTGTCCAAACAACTGTTATCCAACACTTTCCACTGCATTTCCCCATCATGTTCCATATCCCAAACAGTCTGACTCTGATTGGAGGACAGGCGATGGCTAGAAGAAGAAAAAGCAGATTGTTATGATTCCCTGCTTCCACCCCATCGCTCACCCCAGAGCTCATCCTTGCTACATGGCCTTCCTCTGTTGCTGATCCATGACCTCAGGCAGGGAAGTAGGAGGGACTTCCTGCACTGGCCATTTCTTTTTCCTTCCTGTCATTCACCTTGCATTTCCAGCCACATCTTTCCTCTCGGCTTCCTGGCCTTTGTATCCTTCACTTCTAATACAGGGTTGGACTAAGGCATATAATCTGGATCATGCTCAGTGTGGCAAACTTTTAGTTTTGCTGTACCGGCGGAGGCTAGGGATAGATGAAGGTGTCCATTTCAGTTCTAGTTAGTCGCATCATTGCTGCTTACTGGGAAGTAGAGCGGGAGAAGTGATGAGGCACTGAGGTTGACCTGGTGCTCCTGCACTAGCAGCAGTGCTGGGTTGGCTCTCTGCTGGTGCAACTGCACTGCACTAACCTTACTGCCACCTCACCCCTCTACTGCCCATATAATGTCAAGGTAGATGGGAGCGGGTGGTGCTGTGGTCTAAACCACTGAGCTTCTGGGGCTTGCCGATCCCAAGGTCGGCAGTTCGAATCCGCATGATGGGGCGAGTCCTCATTGCTCTGTCCCAGCTCCTGCCAACCTAGCAGTTTGAAAGCACACCAGTGCAAGTAGATAAATAGGTACCGCTGTGGCGGGAAGAAAAACGTTGTTTCCGTGCGCTCTGGCACTCGTCTCGGTGTTCCGTTGCACCAGAAGTGGTTTAGTCATACTGGCCACAGGACCCGGAAAGCTGTCTGTGGACAAAACGGCCTGAAAGCAGAGATGAGCGCAGCACCCCATAGTCAAGTTTGACTGGACTTAACCATCCAGGGGTCCATCACCTTTACCGGCTAGATGCCTCCAGGAAAGGCTGAAGATAGGGAGGCTGTTATTGGTCCTGTAATCTCCGTTTCAGAGGTATGTTGCCTCTGAATGTGTAAAATTTAGTTATCATAGTAGAAGCCATTAATACAAAGCTCTCCTCCCTGAACGCACCTAATCCTCCTTTAAAGCCGTCTAAACTAGTGTCCATCACTATGTCTTATAGCAGCAAATTATTCTTGAGCTGTGATAACCCTTTTTGATGCTCTTGGTGGAATCATTTTGCAGGGCATCAGTTTCTAGTTTTATGATAAGTTACACTGCTGTCTCACAACAAGCCAAGATATGGCGATTTATAATTGCATAACCAAGATTTTCCTAGTGTGCATTTGTTCTTGGAAACAAAAATCATATTCCAATTTGATTTCAATCACACACACACACCAGTGCCACCAGCATCAATTTTTTCCTGGCTCTGTCGCCCTATATAAGCCTATACTTACTGCTAGAAAATGCCCGGCAAAGCTGATATCAGCCTTTTTAATATCCAGCAGTGCATGAATCCCCACGGAGAAGGATAGTTCAGAGCTTTGGCCAAGTCTGATTATCTGAAACTACAGCACACAGCCTGGAATTACTTTAGATCCCACAGGCTTTCAGATTTTTTTTTTAAATTGTCTTTCTAGGAGCATAAAGGTTTGCAACTAATTAAAGTGCCCCTTGCAATCTCCTAGGAAGTTCATTGGCGTGTCATTCTACCTACTTAACTCCTAATAACAAACCTCTTACAAGAGATGAGCTCCACATTGTTTTAAAAAACCTCCAGCTCTTATAAACCAACCAAACATGCTCTTTTGTTTCTTATTTTACTGACCTAGTACAGCTACCAACCCCAAATGCCCTAACATCTGCTGTAAACATGGCAACGGCATAAAATGCAAACACGAAAAGGATAATGTTGGCGTGATTTAATGCGAAGCCTTGCTCCATGCATCTCAGGCACAAAAATGAAGTACTACATAGTTAGTTGTTTTTATTTTTTTATTCCGTTTGTGTAGGCAAAACAGATGTCACATGGCACTAATCAGATGCAGTTCTTTCCTGTACTTGTCATGTGGTCTCAATGGTAAAAGAGATGAGTTAGATATACATATCTCACCTCCCCCACCCTGACCTACTAAATTTTCCTCTGCCAAACAGAAGATGGTGGCCTGATTTGTGCATCACATTAAACCATAGTTTAAAACAAACTATGGTTTAATGTACTGGTGCGGTGCAGCTCAAAAGCTCCCATGGCTTCCCTCTTTTGCTTCTGCTGTCGTGCCACAGATAATACAAACCAGAATCTGGTTTGTTATGTTGTCCAAACCTAGGCTTGTAGTTGTTTCCCCCAATCAAACCATGAGCGGAAACCAAGTTTTGTTCTTGCTTTGCCATTTTGGATGGAGAAAACAAATCATGAGCCTGGTCTCAGACAACATGGCAAGCTAAGCTTTGACTTGCTTCATCGGCACCGTGGCAGAAGTGAGGGAGGAGTGTGCTAGGAATTTTGAGGAGGGTGCACCGGCATGCTGCTCATTCACATTAAAAAAGGGGTCAGCAAACTTACCGCACCTCGGGCCGGTGTCTCCAGCGCGGATCACGCGGCGGGCCGGAGGGCGGGGGAGCGCACGCCCATACGCGTGCACACATGCTATTTCTGGCGCTCCTCCGACCCATAAGTGGGCAACCGTGCAGCGCAGCGCAGCACCAGTAAGAGCGGGCAGCAGCAGTGGGCGGCGGCGGTCGCCGCAGACTGGATAAACAAGTCCCTTGGGCCTTATCCGGCCCACGGGCCTTAGTTTGGAGACCCCTGTATTAAACTATGGTTTGATTTAAGAGAGCACATGCTTTGTGAAACATATCTCAGGTTAAATCTCCTGCCAGCTTCAGGTATGGTTGGGAAACCTGGCTGAGACCCTGATGAGTCTCTGGTGAGTGGGAGAAACCCATGGTCTGAGTTATACACCACACTTATTTTTCTTCTGAAAGGGGGATGCATGAATGTTGCTAACCTGTAGCATGCACTGGAAGTCTAATACAGATGCAAGAAGTTGGAAAAATTATTAGAAGATCTGATACAGACCCAACATTAGAACTACAACTGAATCCATGTTCTTATTTTTGTCTTAGTTATCCGAATTCAACTTGAAAGTCAATAGTCCTATGCTAAAATAAAAATAAAAAAATCAGACTTTAAAATCTGAAACATCAATTCACATTAAGGTAAATTTATTTTGACCATGTTAGGATAAACAGAAAGTCTCTCATTAGGTTGTGCCTTGACATAATATGATGAAGTGTGACAAGCCCCACAGCAGATAGAAAAGCCCATTGGGTCTAAAGCATTGAGATAAATATCTGTTGGGGACTGTTTTCTTGTTTACATATTTCTCTGATTTAGTTTCTGCTGCTGCAGGGGAACTAGCCTTGATGTTGTTTTCCAGAACGTTTTAAAGAAGGAAATCCACAACGATACCATTCAAGTAGACAGTGCTCTTTTTCTAGAAAAAAGAAGAAGTGAACATCACCACGAACATCTCCCTCGTTCTCTTAGAAGGGCAATGGCACCCAGCTGAAAAGTGCCAGAAAAGATTTCTGGCTGCGGGGGAAAGGCCCTGCACGTAAACATGCTGACACATACGGACAACCACCTCTGTGGGCAATGAATTCGTGAGGGGTGGAGTGTTGGGCTCGTGCTCATTAGCTAATGAAGAGAAAACCCCCCACTCCCATGTGTGTCCTTTGTTGTCCCCAAATCTGTTCCAGTGCGTTTAGGAGGCCTGTGTGGGGAGGAGACGGGTGTTCTGCTGGCTCAAGGAGACGGGTGGAACACATTGACTGCAACCCAAAATTATGACCAAACCTAGGCAAGCTGAAGGAAAGTAGTCGTCAAACTGGAATAAAATTTAAAACACCTTTAGCACTGAAGACTTGCCCTTGAAAACAAAAGCTCTGGGAAAGTGGGAATGATGAGCTACAAGAGTTAGTTAGGAGGCTGTTTTGCTGTACACTGCTGGCTGGTCTAGGAGGCTATTTTGCTGTACACTGCTGGCTGGTCTAAGCTTCAATTTGTCTGGATGAAAGGGAAAAGTCTTCAGAAGAACTTGGAAGATTTGGATCGATGGAAGGGATTTGACTGAGAAGGGTCTGCTTTATCTCTGCGTGAACTTCCAAGTCCCTTTAGGCATCAAATCAGCATGCGCTAAAGAGTATCCGTGCATTCAGCAGCTGCGCCATCTGTGTCAGTAGGGTTTGCATTTTGCCGTTCCGTATTATCACGGACAATGGACAACAGGAGCCAGGCCAAGATTTCAGCTCGCAACAGAATTCACAGCTAGGGGATGGCTTCTCAGCCCATCCATCTGGAATGCTTTAAAGGGCACTTAGAACTAAAAGAACTCCATTGTGTATATTCATTTATTTGTCCATTTATACAAAGCGACACTGGCAAAAGATACAACCTTGATTTATTTTATTTTATTTTTTACAATCTGGGCAGTTGGTTTTAACCCACTATTTGCTTTGATAATAATTAAAATGAGTATAATTTGTCAAACAGATACCTTTTTAAAGGGATATTCAGGGGAAATATTTCTGACGCAACACATCCGGAAGGCACTGAGGCATTGCTCCTGGCAGGTGTAAGTTGCCCACAACTTCCATAATGACTCACTTCAATACACAAGCCTGGGAGCAATTCATCTTGGTATTGATTGCTAGCATCATATTCTCCCCAATCTTTTTGGAGAGGCGATATGCTTAGTCTAGCTCAGCATCAATGGAAAGGTTATGGTGGAGCCCAGGTAAACAAAATTGTCTACCATTTCAAGCATGTTGTCACCAATGCTGATGCATGGAGTGCTGGCGATGTCCTGACCCAATATGTTGACCTTTGTCTGGCTGATGGTGAAGCCGGACTCCATGCAGGCTTGGGCAAAATGGCTGGCGAGTCTCCGTAGAGCTTTCTCAGAGTGCGCTGTCAAGGTTGCGTTGTCCGCAAACAACATCTTGTGCATAAAAACCCAACAGACTTTTGTCTTGGCATGGAGACATGCCAGGTTGAACAGACCCCCCGTTGTTCCTTGAATGAAAGCACCCACCATCTTCAGTCAAACTGAAAGCATTTGAGAACAACAAGGAGAAGAACATGCCAAAGAGAGTTGGGGCAAGAACACACGTGTTCCACATTGTTCTTCATAGGGAAGGTGTCCCAGGATGAACCGTCATACTGAACAGTGTGTCGGGGACTGGGCAGAGGAGGAAAGGTGGAGACCGCCTCCCCATCCTGAACCTTCCAGGGAGGAGGAAGAGAAAGACAGTACAGTGGACCCTCCGGATAGAAACTTAATTCACTCCGGGGGTCCATTCACACCCTGAAAATAACATAAATAGAGGTGTGCTTCTGTGCGCGCAGCACGATTGAGCACTTATTGTGCATACGTGCGCAGCAAAACCGGGAGTATACGCTTCTGGGTTTGCTATGGCCATAACCCAAAGATTCCGTATCCAGAGGGATATGTAAGTAGAGGTACGACTGTATAGATTTACAACAGGGGTTTGCGGGAGGTCACAGCTCAGAGGCAGATGAGACGAAAAGTTGGGGAATAGTGGGAGAGGAGGAGCAGGCAGAATCAGAGCAGCAGCTGGCTGACACGTTGTCATTAGAAATCATTCCAGACCCACTGTCTCCCAGAACCTGGCGAGCCTTGAAAGTAGGAGAGCAAAAAGCTCAAAGACAGAGGGTACGTAAACTGGGATCGGAGTCAACTAAAACTATTCAAACGCTAAAGACGTTTGGGAAAGACATAAAAAGACATAGAGGCCAAATAAAACAATAAAACAAGCCGTATTAGGCTATATCTTATCTGTAACATCAGGGAGCAGCGCGGGGCTGTTCCTGCTTAGCCGCCATCTCCGGTGGGTCAAGATCCTACATATCCTAACAAGAGGGTACGTAGCAGCACACGTAGAAATGACGAAAGGGGAAGTGGGAGAGACGGAGGGTGGGGTGGAGATACACTCAGGACAATGCCATTATCCAAGAGGCTGGGTTCTATAGCCTCTCTCTGTAAATATTGAAATAGGTGTCTTTATACTTTGCTGGGCAACCAGCCAGGAACCGCTGACAGCATGCTGACACAGTGCCACATATGTTCTCGTGGAAGGACACAATCATCTTGCGGAGCTTAGGGGGGCACCCTATCTTGTTGAGTAGTGTGAAGAGTCATTTTTAGCTGACGAGGTCAAAGGCCTTCGTCAGGTCTATGAAGGTGATGCGCAAAGTGTGTCTCTGCTCTCGGCATTTCTCCTGCAGCTGGCGCAGTGGGAAAATCACGTTGACTGTTGACCTCTGAAGCCACATTGTGACTCAGGATAGACCCTGTCGGTGAGTGACTCTAATCTGTTGGTCCAAAGACCATGCTTTTGTACATTTTTCTAGTGTTGCCCATGTCGGGAGCGAGTTGAATGCTCTGCTCCAGCTTTAGCAGATAGTTATTGGCACACTACAGCAACTCTCCTTGCCTTTCTCAGTGCAGCAAGTGACTTCTCACATGGCACACACTTGCAGTTCACAAGAGCCTCACGCTTTGCAGCAGTGGAAGTCTCCGTGTTCTCAACACCAGCCACAAACCAGTCGGGGACCTGCTGCTCTCCTTTGCCAAAAGAGGACATAGCTGTAATGTTGGCTGTGTCTGGGATTCCGTTCCGCCTTACTTCTACGCTGTCTCTAGGGCAGTTCAGTTCTGCTTGTTTTTCCGCAGCTGAATATAAGGTCACTGACCACAGCTCAATTCATTTCAAATATGTGCATTGAAATAACAGAATCATAGTAGAAATCATAGAATTGTGGAGCTTAAATTGACATTTCCAGCTCATTTTTAACCTCGGCGGTGGAACACCCTTGGGATATTTTACAAGGTTTTAGAAGTCATACCATTCAATCATGAAAATGAGTTCTTGGAAGTAAATCCCTCTGAGTCTAGTTCAACCCGCTCCAATATTTACAGCCTAATTCTTTGTGGAGGATTGACCACTGATTCCAGTGAGTTAAGTGTCTCTTAACCTTGTGCAGAATTTGACTGTTAATTTGTTTGTAGCACTTGTAAGTCTGGGGGGGGGGAGAAATGTTTTTTATAACAACTCCCCCCCCCTCCCCGTGGTGGTGGATGGTGCTGCCTGCTTAGTCTGTGGGCAACAGCTTTTTTGGGGAGCGTTTTCTCTCCCTGCATGGTGCAATTTTGTTCACTCCCTTGGCTTTCTTTTTACAATATGAAAGCTTACAGTTTGGTCTTCTGCTTCCAGGCCTTCGGAGACCTGCTGCTGAGCATAGCATTTAGCAAGAAATGTAAAATGAAATGAAATAAGTGGCTACTGCGATAAAGGCAGACGTTGTACTTAGTGGGGTTCTGCAATTGCTTTTAGAGGCAGCCTCTCCTTAGCACTTTCTTTACACTTGGTATCCTGCAATCTTCTAGCCCCGAAGTCACACACACACACTCCATCATTATCTATTATTCATAATCCCTATTTCATTATGATCCCAGGGACCAATTTACAAACAGAACACACGTCTCTCCCATGTGCTGTCCAGGAGAACTGGCATAATTTATTTATTTTTTTAAAAAACTTCTGCTACTGTGGTAAGCTTGATCAGGGTTGCCAATACCTGGGGGCTCCCTTGCCACCAACTGCTTTCATGAGTGGAAGATGCCAGTGAATATGCCTAATACTGCCTTTCAGCCACTGGGCCAGGAATGTGGCAACAGCAATTCTACCCTACTGCTACACCTTTGATCCTTTGCCAGTGTGATAAATTAGACAGAGTGCTGGACTTTATTTTATTTTTTTAAACAGACTTAGCCAAAAGTCTTCACTTCAAAAAGCTTGTTGAAAAAAAGGAAAATCTTCAACAAGGACTAAAAGGACAATAGATCCGTATTTTTCGCTCCATAAGACACACCCGAACATAAGACGCACCTAGTTTTTAGAGGAGGAAAGGGGGAAAGCCCTGTTTTTTTGAGGATCAGCTCAATGTGGTGCAGCTTTTTTTTGCAAAGGGAAAAGCCCTGTTTTTTTGAGGATCAGCTCAAAGTGGTGCAGCTTTTTTGCAAAGGGAAAAGCCCTGTTTTTTTGAGGATCAGCTGAAAGTGGTGCAGCTTTTTTGCAAAGGGAAAAGCCCTGTTTTTTTGAGGATCAGCTGAAAGTGGTACAGCTTTTTTTTGCAAAGGGAAAAGCCCTTTTTTTTGAGGATCAGCTGAAAGTGGTGCTGCTTTTTTGCAAAGGGAAAAGCCCTGTTTTTTTGAGGATCAGCTGAAAGAGGTGCTGCTTTTTTTGCAAAGGGAAAAGCCCTGTTTTTTTGAGGATCAGCTGAAAGTGGTGCTGCTTTTTTGCAAAGGGAAAATCCCTGTTTTTTTAGGATCAGCTGAAAGTGGTGCAGCTTTTTTGCAAAGGGAAAAGCCCTGTTTTTTTGAGGATCAGCTGAAAGTGGTGCAGCTTTTTTTGCAAAGGGAAAAATCCTTGCTTTTTTTGAGGATCAGCTGAAAGTGGTGCAGCTTCTTTTTAAAGAGGAAAAGCCCCGTTTTTATGGGGTTCAACTCACAGTTCTGCAGCTTCTAGTCCTACAGCCATTTCTACAGTTTCCAGACAGATAATCTAATCAGCCAGTCACATGTTGCTGGGGAAACAAACAGCCTCCCTCTGCATTTAACAATGGAGGCCTGGGCAAGGGGTCGGGGCTGGAAAGGGAGCCTTATCTCTCTCCCGATCACTTGCTGAACAGCTTTTCAGCAGCTTCCTTTCAACACCCCCTTCTCTCTTTGTAAAAAAAAAAAAAGAGAATGATCTTCGGCAATTCGGCTCCAGGGACCATGCATTTGCTCCATAAGACGCACAGACGTTTCCCCTTACTTTTTAGGAGGAAAAAAGTGTGTCTTATGGAGCAAAAAATACAGTATGTGCCAGGAGATACCAGCCCACTCATGAGATAAGGTGAGGCAACTGCCTCAAACAGCAGAAGTCACAGGGGATGCATATCCCAATGTAGATATTTATTCCCCCCCTTTGATGTAGAGCTTCACTCACCTCTTTTTTTCCCTGGTGGAGAAGAGGGCACCATTTTATGGTTTGCCTCAGGTGCCAAAATGTCTTGGGCTGGCCTTGCCATGAGGGAGTTACACCACACTAATGTACCCACTGTACTAATGTACAGTGTTCTCGAAGCGACTGGCATGAATTTGGCCAAACTGTGGGAGGCAGTGGAGGATAGGGGTGCCTGGCGTGCTCTTGTCCATGGGGTCACGAAGAGTCGGACACGACTGAACATTTCTCTGATTAAAAAAAGAGATGTGACTCAGTGCCATGAACACCTCCCTCATTCTCTTAGTATGACAAAAGCCCTGAGGATGTCCAATTCCATACCCTCCAATATTTCTCTGGTGAAAACAGGGCTAAGGAAAAGCGGGACATTCTGGGGGGAAATCCGAAACTGAGACGGTTTCTGTAAATCCGGGGCTGTCCCTGGAAAATGGGGACACTTGGAGGGTCTACACTGTCTTGCTGATCACAAAAATCAAATGGGGTATGTAAGGTGTGAGACCACCTAAAACACAACAACAACAACAACAACAACAACAACAACAACAACAACAACAACAACAACAACAACATTAAATTACATGACACAAGGCCATGGTGCTTTCAAATGGAAAAAAAAGTATATTTATACGTAAGTTCTGAGCTTCCCGTTTAGGATTAAGATTCCCGTTCCTCTTCAACTTGGCCGATAAGCTTTTTTACAAAAGACACATAATCGCTCTGTAGGCCTGCAGACATTCAGAAACAAGTTAACTTGCTTCCAGTTGAATGGATCCAAACATCAGCATGGTTGTAATGTAGAAAAATTAATACGTTAATAGCTTCATGCTGATTAGTGTGCTGGAGGCACAGAACTAATGTGCTAGCTCAAGCTGCCCCATCCTAGCTTTCATGTCATAACGGTTCAATATCTGATATCTATCCAAGGCAGCTCTCAAATCTTACAGTGTTGTATGGATATCCTCCAGTACCCAGCTGCTTTATAATTAATCTTTTTAAAAGGCCAAAATAGCTGAAAGTAAAACGAATTGAGGGGGAGCAGGAGTTGGAGGAAAAATATTCTATGTTTTTCTCCAACTCTTGCTCCCCCTCAAGTCATGTTTACTGTATTACTAGGTGGGGGGGGAGTAATTAATCTCCCCTAATTTAAAAAGAGGGACATTTTACCTTTCTTGTCATCAGGGATAGGGAATCTAAGGATACCTCCTGTGGATAACAGCATGGCCAGTTAACTTCCTGAGAACTTAATAATAATAATAATAATAATATTTATTATTTGCACCCCGCCCAATATCATGACAAGTGCACACACAGAAGTTTCTAAAGAACCATTGAACGTTATATGGCATTAAACGGATTAAAAAAATGTATTTCCTTAATAACTAGCCCCAGGACGGATCTTGTTATGATTGTTCATCTTCTTCACACTTGTAAGGGTCCAGCAGAATACCCTCCAACATTTCTCCGATGAAAATAGGGACGTCCTATTCCATAATAATGACAACAGTAGACATTTCCAGAAACTTCTCCATACAGAGCTGCCTTCAGATGTCTTCTAGAAGTTGTATAGTTACTTATCTCCTTGGCTCGGTGGGGTCACACAACTTCATACCCTCCAACATTTCTCTGATGAAAATAGTGACATTCCTAAGGAAAAGCAGGACATTCTGGGATCAAATCAGAAACAGAGATGGCTTCCCAAAATCCGGGACTGTCCCTGAAAAATAGTAACACTTAGAGCATCTGTAGTAGGCTACAAATGGTTAGAGGGTTTTTTTGGGGGGGTAGTTTTCAGTTTGATGAGCCAAGTTAGCAAGATTCAGAGCTGGCAAGGGATCAAGTTCGGTAAATAACAAGCAGAAGATCAGGAAGGCCAGCGGTGTTAACATAATCTAAGGACAACAAGCACGGTGGATGGCTGAGGACACACCAGCCAGGAAGCTAGAAAAAACTTTTTTGTCTCCCCCAATGAGAATAGAACAGTGGCAGGAAACTCCCAACTCCACCCAGACGGAACTAATTTCAGGGACATCTAGTGACAAATCTGTATTATTGCACTATCCACGTAAGAAACCAAAGCTCCACAGGGGGAAGGGACTTACCTAGGTCAAAGCAAAGGTAAAGGACCCCTGGACGGTTAAGTCCAGTCAATGGTGACTATGGGGTTGTGGTGCTCATCTTGCTTTCAGGCTGAGGGAGCCGGCGTTTGTCCACACACAGCTTTCTGAGTGATGTGGTCAACACAACTAAACCGCTTCTGGCGCAAAGCGACACCGTGACGTAAAACAGAGCGCACAGAAACGCCGTTTAGCTTCCCGCTGCAATGGTACCAATTTTTCTACTTGCACTGGTGTGCTTTCGAACTGCTAGGTTGGCAGAAGCTGGGATAGAGTAACAGGAGCTCACCCTGTCACGCGGATTTGAACCACCGGCCTTCCGATCGGCAAGCCCAAGAGTCTCAGTGGTTTAGACCACAGCGCCACCCGCATCCCAGGTTCCACAAGAATTATGCTGTGTTGGCTGCTGTGCTGCTGCCAGGTTACTCATAGCCCAAAATTGGAAAGGGGGGAAAATTCCAACAATTCAAGAATGGTTGATTCAATTAGTGGAATTCATGAATTTGGCTAAGATGACGGCAGCAATTCGAAATATATCCAAACAAAGATCTAAGGCTGAGTGGAAATATGTGGAAGACTATCTGAAAAAAGAAGGTATAAGAACGGATTTGTTGATTTGCTTCAATTGAGATATATGTGGGGAGATTTATATTAAAATGTGAGCTATCTATTTAGTTATATATTTTTCAATCATTGTATAAGGTATAGCAAGTTTTGTTTCATTATTAAGGGAAGCGATATACAGACAATTGGAAGTCAACTTTTAATTGTTATTTATAATTCTTTGCTTTTTTCCTGTGTGTTTTGTTTTTTCAAATATTATTTTTCATGGATTGTTATGTCTAGACTATATGCTTTTGGGGGGTTGTTTGTTTATTTGTTTCTATTGGTTGATTTGATATGGTTGTATTTTATAAGTCTGAAATTAAATAAAGCTATTTTAATTTAAAAAAAGAGAATTATGCTGTGTTGGGAGGCATCCTGGAACACATGAGTACTGGCTGTGCTACTTGAATAATCCTGCCCCATGCCACTTTCTTTCACGGCAAGTTCATGGCCTTACTATGCACCCTGGGCTGCAGAATACATTAACCCAACCCAACTGTACAAGGAACCACACAGATAAGTATAGGAGAATGGATTTGCCAATTTTGTAATTCTTCCCACTCTTTTTCCAGGATGCTCATGTGAGTAACATGATATCACCCTCATTTATCTTCACATACTTAAATTTTAACACCACAATTCACAAGATTATTCAAAAGGATCAGTGTGCTGAAACGTTTTCTTTTGTATTTGGGAAACATACTCAAACATTGCTGCATTATTTCTTATTGCACTTTAAAGGAACTTTAGCAGTTTTGTGTTTTATGCTTTTCGTTCTTCCTACAAGGCATAGGATTTTGAAAACTGAAGCTAGCCACTTTTGGTGCCTGTTTGTATGTGCAAGTAGCTAGCCTTGCCTAGGGCACAAAATAATCTGTCACTGGCACTGCCTTTAAAATGCCCATGTGAGATAGATATGATGACTTGGTCAAAACCATTTTATGGCCAAGCAGGGATTTGTTTTGTTTTTGTTTTTTTACCAAAAATTTATTGGTTTTCCATACAAACAAAAAAGACATAACACATCACAATAAACCACAAATACAATAAAAACAAAAGAAAACAAAAAACAAAATTAAAAAAATAAAAGAAAAGAAAATACAAACCTACATACATACCTACACCTAAACAGGAACACCAGCTCTTCATTTAATTGTTTATATCTTGTTTCAAATCTAATTTGGGGACTTCCCCCGTTTCTCTCCTATGCATGTTACCATGCAATGTCAACATCAGTCAGCTGGCATGCCAGAATAATATATACTCCAAAACATCAAACTTTTGTGCAAGATCCAGACTGGATCCTCAATATTTTCATTTGTGTGGCATGTGAACAAGCATCACCCCAGGAATCGGATATAACGTATTTCAATTCAACCCTGGGTCTCTCACCCCCACAGGGTCTTTCCCTTTCATGGAGTTGCGCTGTCACTGTCTCTTGCTTTTTCAGTATTTCCCCAAGTTCCCTGGCAAAATTTTCTTCCAAATTAACACAGTTTTTAAAAGTCTTTTCCTTTCCAGCAAGCTCTCCATCAATACTTTGGATCCACAGTTCCAATTTCCGATTCAAAAGTTCTAACTTCAATAGAAGAATCTTTTGTCCTAGGGTTGTACCCGGATCTAACACCAACTTGAAAACGAAACCAAGCATGGTAGAAGTAGGCAGGAAATAACAGAGTTCAGTACTTTTCCATCTTCAAACCAGTAGATTCAGCCGCCATTTTCCCCCTAATCAGGGTGCAGAAATTGTAATCCAAGAACTTTAAAGAAGGAATACCTCCATTATCTTAGTCCTCCCCCAGCGGGGATTTTCGCACTCAAAGCAAAGGCTCTAATGAAACAATGTATCAGCTAAAGCAGCAGCAGCTAAAAACGATTGTTATTTCTTCCGGTCGGCAGGGGAGAGGAACGGGCTTCCTTTTAGCATTCCTCCCGATAAGCCAAATGTCAAATTTAGAGTCCAAATCACCCCCGTACTTACAGCTTACGGGGTTCTTCTTTTACTTCAAGCCCAGAAAGAACGAAATCGCTCGTTGCCGGCAGCAGCTGCCACTTTACCTCCCGGTTGGGGCATAGCCTCCACAGCCCAGCGCCGTTGCCCCTTCACTCCCGCGCCCCTTTTACAAGGGGAGCGAGAGAAGGGGTCAGCGCATATAGGGCCAGCTGGAGTGCCCAGACCGTGGGACGCCCCTCCCGCGGCTTAACGGAGCCCGCTGCGCGGTAGCGGAGCTCCAAACCCCTGGAGAGGCCAGGGTCGCCTCGCAGCCGAGGCAACCCACGACCACCGGCAATGGCGATCTCGCCGGAAGTCCCAAGCAGGGATTTGAATCCAGCTATACTTAGTCTTGGAATGAGACCGCACAACAAAATATCCTGAGAGGTCAATGATGGTGTGGAGGCAGAGATGGTGCTTGGAGAAAAGAGGGATACATTTTAGCACCTACTTTTGACTCACCTTTCTGGAAGGCTAGTATGCCATTTCTAAAAAGTGGAGTATGACTTCAAAATGGAATGTGCACAAGGCACTCATAATTACTTTCTAGAAACATGACGTAAATCACTGACCAAACTCTATATACTATGTATTTTAACAGCTTGTGCCAAGGGCTCCAGTACTTTGGCCACCTCATGAGAAGAAAAGACCCCCTAGAAAAGTCCCTGATGTTGGGAAAGATGGAGGGCACAAGGAGAAGGGGACGACAGAGGATGAGATGGTTGGACAGTGTTCCTGAAGCGACTAGCATGAGTTTGGCCAAACTGCGGGAGGCAGTGAAAGATAGGCATGCCTGGCGTGCTCTGGTCCATGGGGTCACGAAGAGTCGGACACGACTGAACAACTGAACAACAACAAAGCCAAGGGCTGATTTTTTGGCAGGCTCGTAGAAGGGAGCTGCTCTGCTAGATGTGAAACCCTGACACAGAGTAAGGTGATCTGCAAAAGATTTTCCGTCCATGTTCCACTCCCAAGACAGATGGTTATGCACACTGGGCTGGATTGTCCTGGCTATCTGAGATATAGATAAGGGAGGATTCTGACTTGGAGAGCAATGCAACCTCCACATCCTTATATCATTGGTGGGGTTTGGATAAGGCAGAGTTGTCTCCCTGTGCAAATCTCTTGGCAGGCTGCTTGCTGGCAGTATTGTCACCAGCAGAGGGCAGCAAAAAGTCCCCAAACAGGAAATTCCAAGGGGGGTGTCTGAACAATTGCAACTTACAGACTTTGCTTCTGAAAGCCGCTCCATCTGCAATATGTTTTTGAAGTGTGCGCTTAAAATGTGCAGGTGGGGAGGGAGAGAACTTATCTGCAAAAACCTAAACAGGTACATTTGCTGGGGCGAACCAATTTCCTCTTTTGCCTAATATATGAAACGGCCTCGAGCTGCGTATCAGAATTCATCTGCACGCCAACATCTGGCAACGTTTAATAAAACAACAGCAGCAACTTACTTTTATAGCACAAATTCACAGCAGGCATCTTTCTGAATATTGACTTCCTTGAATAAATATTGCCTTTTTGGGGTGGGGGATGGGGTGGGGGAAAGGAGTCAACGTTTTATATTTGTGTCTTGTTTTTGCATCCTGCAAAAACCTTTATTGATTTGAAAGCTGTTACAACAGCCTCTGGATGGGCTGGGAAGCCGGCAAGATGTTTTAGATTGAGTAAGTGAATAAGCAATGGCACAATTTAGTCAAAATTGAGGATGCTTGAATCACAGTGATTTCAGCAGAATATATTTTAAGAACATGCCTGATTTCCACACAGCCCCCTCCCCAAGATACTCTAAATGTTCCCTCTGTGTTTATCTCCTAGAAGTAAAGCAATTCATTGGCAAAGGCTACTTCCTTAAAAGCTATTACAGGGCAATGTGTGGTCACAGCTGACCCGCATTTTCTTCGCTGGTCTCCATGGTAACTTATTGTTGAAATCTCATAGCATCTGTTATGCCCCCCCCCCGCAAGCAACAACCTACGAGGAAGAGCAGGGAGGAGGACGCAGGCAGAAACGCTAACTTTTTCTTCTTCTTTAATTGAAAAGTTTCGTCTTTACAAAACGGGGCTAGAAATAGATTTGCGCAATTTAAAAGGTATTAACAAAATATATCTTATAGCTCTAAGTGCTGCTCACTGAAGCAAGCTAACAATGGACTTTAAAAGTGCATGGGTTGTATCCAGAGTACAGCCCACTGAAAATAATAGACATTGTGCAATACTCTTGTCTTGAGTACAGTATTACTAACTATCCATTTATATACTGCTTCACTGCCAAAGTGGCTTCTAAGCAGAGACTAATTTGCTCCATAAAACCCCTATATTTCCTGGCTTGGTATCCAATTCACAAGCTCATAAATCCATTTCCAACATTTCCTAATGACAGCTTCTCAGCCAGATGTTAGATTTCTCATTGTATAACCAACAATACAGTTTATGCAATAAAACGCTTATTTTTACTGATTCCAACTATCTCCAGATTTCCTTTAACAAATCTTTCTTACTTGCCGATTGTTTCCATTTAAAAAATAATAGCACATCCTCTACTTTGATCAGGATTGGAACCACAGCATATGGGAGAGAATTTTAATCCTTCCCCCCTGCACAGCTGTGCCCCTGAAGTTGTTTGCCATGGATTGGAAAAAGCTACCTGGTGGGAGAAGGGATTATTTTAATTTAAAAAACAAAACAAAAACCCTTCTCAGGTACTAATTCCAGATGTTCTCCAACACGGATGTAATTTTTAAAGTAAAACTAGATGTGTTAAATGTATGTATTTAACATACCTCAGTCTCCTAGACACTCATCTTCACGGAAACTCTTTGGAATTCAAAGTAATCTCACTTTCCCACCCTGTTTTAGGTACAATTTAGTTAGGCTGGTGAGGGGCATTTAATACAGTGTTGCACGTCACCCCAATCTCTGAACGGTGTGAGATTCCAGGGGTTCAAGGAAGTTACCCAGGGTTCATGTTTCCTTTGGGAAATGAGGCACAATGGAGACTGTGGTGTCTTTATGAGATATGGTTTCGTATGCAACATGAGCCTATGATGGAGGGGTTCACAATATCAACACTGCAAAAGGGTCTTACTTCTCAGTTGCCACAGCAAAAATCACCCATGGTTCTCCATCTCTGCCTTTCCAGCCTGCAGTTTTTTGCATCAAGTTTCTAGCTCAGATAACTCATCTCTCAACTCTGACATTTCGTCTTTCCAACTAGCAGACAGTTGGGAAAAGGGAGGCCCACCTGTTTTCTATCTCCTTTGTTTCACTTAATGGCTCATACTTAGGCTATTCCAGCAATTGAGTCCGAGCTGGATCCAGGAATTAGAAGGGGGTCTAGACATCCTGCCTACTTCCTCTCCCCCCCCCCTGCCCTGCACAAACTGCTCTGGCACCCAAAAACTCATAACAATAGTTTCACTCTGGTTTATTCTATATTTAGGGACAGGGGTTATTTGCTTTTGTGCATTTTGTTTGGTTTTGTTTATCATGTATCTCCAGGATGGAGAAAACTATACATTAAATTCAGAAACAATGGCAAAGGCTTCAGCAAATCGAGCAAAATATATGCAAATTTACCGTGAGCGACAAACAACTCTATGGTCAGAATGGAAAAAAAAAATCAGCGGCACTGACTGGATGAGCCAAGGACTCCAGAAATAGTTTTCTTTGCATATTAATCACACTGTACAAAAGTCTCCTGTTTCTCATCTGAAAAACAAATCTGGATGGGAGATTTTAAAATTAAGGGGGGGGACGACAAAAACTCCCAAACAAAAGCGTAGGCCAGAATACAAAGAAAAGCATGACGATGCTTTAGATGTCTCTGTCACACACGGCAGCCCTTTGCCACATAGCAAACTACTTTTGAAATCGCTTTGTTGCAGAGGCTCTGGATCGAATCTAATAATCTGCAGGAAATCCAAATCACCCACGAACCCTTCAGACCACAGTGGATTTTCCCCAGTACCAGCATCTTGCCACTTTCAAACTCACTATCTTCCCCATAGCCAGTACTCCCCCTCTAGGCTGCATGGGATGCTATTTCCATGACTGGGGACTCAGCTACATTAGTAAAAAAAAAAAGCGTTTTGAATGCGTTATAAACATGCAACACCAGATGGTGCTGGAGAGTAAAAAAAATGTTCTACATGATTTTCCACATTATTATTATTATTATTATTATTATTATTATTATTATTATTATTATTATTAGTACCCCCACCCATCTGGCTGGGTCCCCCCAGCTTCCAACAAATATTAAATACATAGTGTTTTTTTCTTCTTTTGTTATAAAAATTTAATTTCTTACTTATTTATAGCGTTTCCCCCCCCCCCTTTGTGCAGATCCACCCTGGGGATGACCATCCCTGGGCGCTTTCCTTTCACATCATATTCATGCTCCCTTCAGCCTGACATGTAGCTGCAAGGTGGGATAAGGGCAGTTCCGTTCCCAGCGCTGATCAGCTGTGGCGAGGAAGTGGTTTGCAACAGGATCTCTTGCCAACCATGTACCTTCACCCCACTTCCCCAGTGACTGGAGAAGCCAAAGAGTATACTGATGGGCAGTGCAGGAGGCATACGCTGGGATCACTGAGATTTCCCTACCTAGGTGAGTCTCCACAGCTTCTCTGTGTTGTGCAGAAGAGAAGCAGGTCCACACATACATGATGCTGCATGCCCCAGAACTGGAAGCCCACAGATGCAAAAGCCAGTAGTACCTAAGACACAGGTGCATGACGCTTGTGTGCATTTTAAATGCCAAGTAGCGGCAGCGCACTTCACCCTGGCTTTTGACACTTGAGGTGTGTGTTTCTAGGACCCACCTTATTTTTTTACGATTGTTGCTTTAAATTGTTTTTAATATTGTGTTTTAATGCTGTCACCCACCCTGGGAACCTTAGGGCAAACAGCGAGGAATTAACAAATGAACGAATAAGAACTCTGCTGGTGAGTTGAAGTAGCCGAGCGCATTCGTATTGTCAATGCAACTTTGCCCTCATTGCTCAGAATTGCAATAATAATAATAATAATAATAATAATAATAATAATAATAATAATAATTTATTATTTGTACCCCGCCCATCTGGCCGGGTCTCCCCAGCCACTCTGGGCGGCTTCCACCAAACATTAAAATACATTTAAAATATCACAGTTTAAAAACTTCCCTAAACAGGGCTGTCTTCAGGTATTTCCTGAATGTCAGGTAGTTGTTTATTCCCTTGACCTCTGATGGGAGCGCGTTCCACAGGGCGGGCGCCACTACTGAGAAGGCCCTCTGCCTGGTTCCCTGTAGTTTTGCTTCTCGCAGTGAGGGAACCGACAGAAGGCCCTCGGCGCTGGATCTCAGTGTCCGGGCTGAATGATGGGGGTGGAGACGTTCCTTCAGGTATACAGGACCGAGGCCGTTTAGGGCTTTAAAGGTCAGCACCAACACTTTGAATTGTGCTCGGAAACGTACTGGGAGCCAATGTAGATCTCTCTGAAGAAGTGAATTGAAATCTGAAGAAGTGTGCATGCACACGAAAGCTCATACCAAGAACAAACTTAGTTGGTCTCTAAGGTGCTACTGGAAAGAATTTTTTATTTTGTTTTGCTCAGAATTGGTTACTTCAACTATGTTTCTTTTCACAGGCGCAGGAAATTAATCCAATAAAATACATTTTTCACCTCTCATTCTCTGTGACAACAACTAACAGTACTAAAATCCAAGCATTAATCGCCAGTACAGTACACATAAATGGTTATTGATCACGTTACCCTTTAGTAGAGACACACTTGTTATTTCCTTTGTATGGTGTAGGCTGCAATTGAATGCTCATTTGTGGTTCTGTTTGGAAATAGAAGTGCCTCAAATTAAATGCTAATATCCTTGGGCAATTGATCTTTTCTCCAATTTTCTCTTTCTTATTTTAAAAATGGCTTTGGCCTTTCTTCTATAACTTGTTGACATTTATATTGTGGCAGCTACTGGCTCACCATCTTCCCAAGAATGCTGTTTCTCTATAGAAATATAGATGCGTACAGAATTTCTAAATAATTCCAATTTCAATGTCACCCAAGGATGCAAGGAGTATGAACACCTTCACCAAAAGCACCAACTGATGCTGAAAATCAAGGGTGTAATGCTGCAATAACTGAAAGGTGCTTTTTACACACACACAGGAGTTGCAGTATGGGTCAAACTTAGCCAAACACCATCGGTCACAACATTTTTAAGATGACAAGTGCCTCAAGCACTTTTTCTCTTTTAGGTTAAATAGGTATGGCAGGCAACTGAAACAAATAATACGAATTTAAAGAGTACCTGCTTTCTTGGGTCATATCCTATATTAGTCATACTCTGAGTACGACTCATTGAAATAAACCTAAGTAACTTGTCCATTTATTTTTCATGGGTCTACTTTGAGTATGTTGTAGCTGGATGATCACTCTTAAAATTTAAATAAAATTATATGGGCTTGTAGTCTGTTTTGTCCTTATCTACACACATATAAAAAAACGCTGTGAAAATGCTTTTTAAAAAAAGTTTTGAAAAATACATTGAATTTGGCATAGCTCACTGTCACCATCTATTGTCACATTTGTATATTGCACTTTACAACACATCTAAAACGTTTTATTTGCAGCTGTTGTATAGCTGAGTCCTTGGTTCAGTAATTTGTCTTTTGTCAGTTGTGTCTATTATGATTTACAGCTAGAAAAGTAATAAACATAGAACAGCACTGAGGTTAGCGGCAAGAGGGTAAATAAAATGTACTCCTAGGTGTTGAAGGTTGGTGGTTTGAGCCCACCCAGGGACAGCTGCAGGCAGGATTCCTGCATTGCAGGGGGCTGGACTAGATGACCCTTGGGATCCCTTCCAACTCTACAATTCTATGATTTGTCGCGACCTTACGGTATGCAGTCAGGAGCGCGGGGCAAATAGGGCCAGGAGCACGGCGAAGCGACGCCTGCCCCGCATGTAGTCTCCCATCCTCTCCCCCAAGGCTGGGTAGGGAGAGAGAGTGGGGAAGGGGAAAGGCCACCAGCAATGCAGCGCAGCTCCCCCCCCCCCCAGTATGCAGCCAGGAGCAGCGAGGAAGGGAGCAGCTTATATTCTGGTATTTTTCTTTCCCCCCCCTCCAATTTTTAAGGTGCGGCTTATATTCAGGTGCGGCTTATATGCGGGCCAATACGAATATAAGCCGCACCCGGTCTGGACACTATCATTCAACAATGACACCGCAGACACAGATTATGTGGTAGGAACATGTGACTACTAACTAGCTGAAGCTAGTCTGGTCTGGTCAGTGCCTAGGAGGAGTGACCACCTGGGAAAACATGCCTTGCTAGCCAAAATGGAAGAAAGGAAGCATATAAATTTGAGAAAAGAAACAAACCAAAAAAAAAAACCTCATTCCAGACCATACTATCACACCAGATATGATAGTTGGCAGAGGGGAGAGAAGACTAATTTGTCCAGCAATGAAAATATTGTAGCTAAACGTTTTGGGGAACCAGGAATTCCTCACAACACAATGTGATGCCTGCGGTAAGGACATTAATATTCTCCGAGTGAACATTTCTATCTCCATTCATATAATACATTTAAATAGCAAGACCCACAGAGTGCTGTACACAGATATGCTTATCAAGCCTCCAAATTGATCACCAAATTGCAATCTGGCACCTTCAGCCATTGTGCTTAGCTTCATCCTGAAAACACAAATCCTGAAACCAGATGAAATTAAACTCTGAGCTGCAGTTTTAATGTTGACCTGTAATGCTTTCCTGCGGGACTTGCAAAATAACATTGCCAGAGAAAAACAGCTGTTATGCTTTAATTTTTTAGGGGGTGGGGATGTTATGTATTCCTGAAAACATTCCTCATTACTTTAACATTGAGCAATTAGCCTATTCTACTCTAAGGGTCTTTCTGCACTTGCCATTTATGGTAGAATAGTTGCTGGGTCCCCCACCCCCACTCCACCCCAATTTTACGGCATGTTACCACGCAATGTCAACATCAGTCAGCTAGCATGCCAGAATAATATATACTCAAAAACATCAAACTTTTGTGCAAGATCCAGACTGGATCCTCAATATTTTCATTTGTGTGGCATGTGAACAAGCATCATAACATTTTGTTTGTGGAAGGGTTGAGGGTTGGTGTTGGTGTGTGTGTGTGTGGTTTGCGAGAACTCAGTATCATGACACTTCCCTCTGATGAATGTGAGCTGTTGGAGACAGAGATGATGGCATTGGATCAAAGTACTGCCCATGACATCAATCATTAGCTGCAGACAAAGTTTCATCACAGTAGCCAGGTTTGCCATAGCTTAGACAGTCATGTATTCCCTCTTCTAACCTCCCACAAGATCAGTATTCTAGAACAGGCATTCAACACCACCACTAAACCAAACACTCTTGACATTTACTGGCTGGAGGAACGCAAGGAAATATTGGGGTGACTATAGTCATGGAACTTTTCTCTGTTTTGGCATAACCCACCATTACTGTGGAAAGGAAAACTCACTCTAGTGACATGTGATAATAGGTAAAAGGTAAAAGGTAAAGGACCCCTGGATGGTTAAGTCCAGTCAAAGGCAACTGTGGGGTTGTGGAGCTCCTCTAGCTTTCAGGCTAAGGGAGCCGGTGTTTGTCCACAGACAGCTTTCCGGGTCATGTGGCCAGCATGACTAAACCACTACTGGTGCACGGAAGACCGTGATGAGTGCCAGAGCACATGGAAACGCAGTTTACCTTCCCACTGCAGCGGTACCTATCTATCTACTTGCACTTGCATGCTTTTGAACTGCTAGGTTGGCAGGAGCTGGGACACAGCAACAGGAGCTCACTCTGCTGTGGGGATTCGAACCGCCACCCTTCTGATCGGCAAGCCCAAGAGGCTCAGTGGTTTAGACCACAGCGCCACCCACGTTCGACATGTGGTAATAGCAACGTGTGAGCAGCCAACATTAAAAATGCTGGATAAGGCACAACTATACCACTACAAATGGTAAACATGGAATGGCCCTAAACATATAAGCAACGTTATATTGAAAACATTTCAAAATGACACGCTGAGATATTCAAAACTTGGGCCATTATGAAAATATATATATCTCAAGTGAAGGCAGCTCACTTACTTGGGAAGGAGCCCCAGTGAACTCAGTGGAATTTCCTACCAAGGTAGAAACGTGCACTAGGACTGAGTTGCTTATTTATGTATGCTAGCACTCTTGCAAAATGATCACCAGAAGAATTCATCATGAGCACAGAATGCTGTTGGGAGCATAGGATACTTCCATGTGAATGGTGTGTAAGTTGTAGTTCAGCTCTGAGCCCACAGGCCTCGTGTGAGATAGAGTACAAAACAATCTGGGACATGAGAGGTGACCAGATAACAATCTTACAAAGATTAGAAGATGGTATCCCAGAGAGCATCTTTAAATTTCCCTGTGTGCAGGGGCCAATATTTTTACATTCCAATTCCATACATGAGAAGTGCCCACACTGCTGAAGAATGTGACTGGCTTCGCCATTTAGAGAAGCCTTGCACCAAACCTCTTGCGGAAATTGTACTTTCACACTAGACTTTATAAGGTAGGACCACCATTCTTCATTTACTTGTGTTCCGCAAAAAGGTTTCCACCACAGGGACATTTTGGCCCAAACTCTTGCATTAGCAACAAGAAGGGGAGATATATATGGAGCTGCACCTCAATATCTGGCAGCATACTGAAGTCTGGGAGATTTAAAAGAGAATTTGTAATGGCTACCTTTTTCTAGTGTGGTGTAGTGGTTAAGAGTGGTAGTCCCGTAATCTGGTGAACCGGGTTCGCGTCTCCGCTCCTCCACATGCAGCTGCTGGGTGACCTTGGGCTAGTCACACTTCTCTGAAGTCTCTCAGCCCCACTCACCTCACAGAGTGTTTGTTGTGGGGAGGAAGGGAAAGGAGAATGTTAGCCGCTTTGAGACTCCTTTGGGTAGTGATAAAGCGGGATATCAAATCCAAACTCCTCCTCTTCTTCTAATCATCAGAGATCCAGGTGCTTCTGGCAAATAACCACGTATGGTTAGAAGAAAGGAAGGTCCTCCTACCTTGTGCCTCCGGACCTGATCCTGCATTAATTGTATTCACTTTCACACAAAAATAGGGCAGGGGTTTCTAAGAATGGATTGTCTTTTGCTTTCTAGACCCCAAAGGACATTCTCACTTCACCAGGGATTAACAAGGGACAAGTTCGCAATGCATGCAAGCAGGCTTTATATAAATTTAAGAATATCCCTGACTGAGATCTCTCATTTTCCATAGAATGCTCTGCTTTGTTTTCAGTAAAGTTTTTATTATTGTTGTTTCATTCTATAATGTGTATAAAGCAGAGAGAACAAGTATAGTAACAGACAAAAATTAGAATGCTGCACATGAATTAAAATAACAAAGTCCAAGTAAAGATTATAAACTTTATCAAGTCATCAAGCATAGCTCCATATTTGCCAGGCTTGTGACAAAGAGTTGTCTTGAAAATAATCTCAAATTATGTATTTGTTCCTCCATTATAGCTATATTTCATAGCGAGTAGTACCAAACATTCAATGGTCTGTTTTCCATAATGTGCTGCCTAGATCATGTATAACCAATTCTTTTGATAACATATTTACATTGGGATCATCAAAAAAATTTCAGTAACATTAATTTTGGGCAGCAAACAACAGCTTCTTTAGTAATATTTATCCTTTCTGTAAAAATTAAATCCCCAAAACCTTACGGCAACTACCGGTAACATTCCCACCAGAAATGACATGTACCAAGTTTAGTGCTCGGCTTTGTTTGCCCTGTGAGTGCAAGAAAATGTTGTTGATGTGCCTGTGCCCCAAAACCCTTGTTCCGGACAGTGGCAGAGAAAAGCACAAAGATAGATCATTTAGGTTTGTGGGATCTCCTTTGATTCCCACCAGGACCCTGAGGTCCACTAACTTGAACCAGGTGCAAAGGAGGAAAAAGAAAGGAATCGCCGAACAAGGTGCCCCTGGGGACCTATGCAGCCCAGGGACTTGTTTTCATTGCATGAATTCCTTTTTCGTCCCAGGAACCTTTTCCTCATAATTCCCGAGGCATAAAAAGCCCTATTCCACTCATGTGCAAGTTGTACAAGCAAGCGAGGATAGGCTCACCATTGGCTTTGCCCCGTCTGACTCCTGCTTAGCTCAGAGATCTAACTCAGGAGATCCACCAAAAGATCCTCATCTTCTGCCCACCTCTAATCAACATCTCCCTTCCTCTCTCAAGCCTCCACTCACCCAGGCCTCCTCTCTCTCTCTCTCTCTCTCTCTCTTCCTCCTGTATTTCCTTTTTCTAGCTGGCTGTTCCTCCTCACTGGTGGGGAGGATTACTGGTGCAAAAGAGAGCCAGCCTTCTAGAGATGCTGCCGAGATAAGAAGAAATCCGCTTTCTGTAAGTCATCACAAGCGGGTATTTACACTGAGTAGGAGACGGGGCTGTACTAGTTCTGCCATTGTTAAGTGCTGTGACAAGAAGGAAGGGGGAATCAATTTACAATCAGGATTACACAGTTAATCTGCAGTCTTTGATTTCTTCTGCTCCTAGAAATAAACTGACTAATCTGCAGCGTTTGCCTTTCTTCCCTGCTCCCAGCTGCTCAGAGAACCACCCCTACACATTTATTCACCTCGACTAGAAGCCAACTGCACTTTTGCAAGCTCTCCTTACCTACATTAATTTTGGATCAATGCACTTTTTTTTACGGATGCCTGTTATTAGGAATATGGAGGCGTCGACCATGTTCCCCAGAGGGCTTATTTAACAGGCACCACACACCTCTAATAATAGGTACCACCCCTCTGCATAACCAACCCCTGTCGAGAGAATAAAATGATGGTAGTTGTTAGAAACATGTATGCCGCACTCCCTTGAGGAAAAGATGGGATATAAATAGAGTAAAGGCACCTGAATCTTGCCTGCCGCAAGCCAAAGTCTTTGGCACCCACTCTCTAAAATGAAACTGTGCATCTGATAGATCTGGGCCACACATGACCCAGGACCCATTAGAGCAGAGAGTTCTTGAGCATGCTGTCTCAGAACTAAACCCCACTGAATTCAAGTGAAAGAGGACTGGAGCCTTATTCTCAACCTGAAAAAATGGGATCCTGCTTTTAATCTTGCTTCGGCGCCTGCCTTTCTCCTTTATCCCACCCTTTCTCTCTCCTCTTCTTTCCCTCCCTGCCCCCTTATTCCTTTTAAATGAACTTCAAGCTTAAAAATAAGAACATGAAGATGATGATGCTAGTGCAACCCACCTGACGCAGGACATGGGCTGTGTACACGCCATACATTTAAAGCACATTTCCCTGTCCCTCAAAAACCCCGAGAACTGTAGTTTACCCCTCACACAGCAGCAGTTCCAAGCACCCTTAACAACTACAGCTCCCAGGATTCTCTGGGTGCAAAGAAGTGCTTTTTGGCCTGTATGCAACCATGACCCACTTGTGGCTAAAAACAACCTGGCATTGGGGGAGTCCAGTGGGGCTACACAGCTTTTCTGGGAACTATCTGCTTTTTCAAGGTACCAGACAGAGATTTTGAGAGGAGAGATATTTGTCCAGTCACCAGCTGGTTCATGGCAGTATCTTCTCACCATTTGGATGTTTTTGCATACGTTGAACACCATCTTATTTTTGTTTGAAAATAAAAACGCCTAGTATAGATACATAAATAAAGCAAGCTTTTTTTAAATCAAGAGATTACAGCAACATAACAACAGCCCAAAAGCCCATCTAATCCATCCAAGTGCAATATTTCCTCCAAAGAATCCTGAGAAACCTAGCCAACTCACCACAGAGCTACAATTCCCAGGCCCTTTCCGTTCCCCAGGATTCTTTGAGAGAAACAATGTGTTTTCTATAGATCTCAAGTACACGCAGCCCAGGCAGCGTTCTCACGGTGGCCAAGCTCAGGCAGATAGATGCCCTTGGCAAGCGCGCAAAGCAGCCCCTGACCTCAGCAGCTCTCTCCAGTCCCCATACCTCCGACCGCGCAGGTAGGACACACCGCCGCCCCCCCCCCGCACCTGCACAAAGTCCCGCTCGCATACTTTCTAGATCGGAGCCACGCAGCCCCACTGAGCTCCCCAAAGATTCCCCGCGCGGAGTCAGAGCGCGGCCACTGTTGCGCCAGGGAGCTCGCCTCCAACCAGCGTCCCTTCGCCAGAAAGAGGCGGGCGGACAGCGCCGAGAAGACCCCGCCTCCCGTCGCCTCCCCCCCTCCCAAAAAAAATCAGGGCTGAGGGAAGCGCGCGGGCGGAGTTGAGGGGGCGGAGGGCGCTGATAGAGCTGGAAGTTGTGGCTGGCGCGAGAAGCGAAGGAAAGGGAAAACGGCTCGCCAAGCTCCGGAATCCCTTACCTCAGCGAGCCCGAGCGCGGAGAAAAGCCCGGACTCTCCGAAGCAGCAGCAGCAGGTGAGCGAGAAGGGGCGCGCGTTCTCTCCAAGCGACCGCTCCGTACGGGCGCTGTGGGAGAGCCGTGGAGGCGCTCTTGAGGCGCGCTTCCCGCGGAGCTCAGCCGCGGAGCGGGTGGGACACCGCGCCACAGTTCCTCCTCGACCGTAGGCTTGGTTTCTGTCAAGTGAGGGGTGAGATGTGGGGAGCCTTCGCGGCGAGTCTCCGTTAAAGAGGGTCCCGGGTGGGAAAGGCTGCTGGCGTTTCCTCGCGTGCTGATCGCGAATCCTGCGAGGAAGGTTAACGCTTCCGTTGGCGCGTCGCGCAGACGGGAGGTGCCAATAAAATATGGGGGGGGGCACAGGTAAGCTCTGCTCCACATAATTAATTGCAAGACTAGAAATTGGCTCCTATGGTGCAGACATGGAGTGGCAAAGCAGCCGGGGCAGCAACTCTTTGTATAAATACAATTTTCATTTATATACATTACAAAAATTATTTTGCCAAGTTTTAACATTTTCAATTTTCTCCTCCCTTCCCACTTTTTGCGGTTCCTTACATTTATTTGGGTCCTTTCCTGCATACTCCAAATTATCTTAACTTATTCTTTTATTTGTCTGTTCTGATATATATCATATATGTTTTTAAAGCTGCAGATTTTTACAATAATCCTGCCAATGTATTGAACTGTGTACAGTTTGTAAATACTCAATAAACCACTTCCATTCCTTTCTAAAAAGTTTATTGTCTGGATTTCTTATTATTCCAGTAAGTTTCACCATTTCTTCATACTCCATCCATTAGTTTTTTGCATCCAACCTTCTTATGTCGGGAACTCTTCATTCTTCCACTTTTGGGCAAATAACATTCTTGCAGCTGTAGTTGCATACATAAATAAGTTTCTATACTGTTTGGGTAGTTCTAATCCTATAATTCCCAAGAGAAAAACTTCTGGGTTTTTGTTTTTTTACGAATGTTATCTTAAACATCTATTTCAATTAATTATATATCATTTCCCAATAAGCTTTAACCTTATTTCAAGACCACCACATGTGAAAAGGTGCTTTCTTTTTCTTTACATTTCCAACACTTATTTGACTTTTTATACATTTTTGCCAATCTACTGGGTGTTAAATACCATTTATATTGCAAGTTTATATAATTTTCTCTTAAACCATAGCATGCTGTAAATTTTATATCCACATTCCATAATCATTCCCATGCTTCCATTTTCTATATTATGACCAACATCTACAGGTATTGCCCAGTGTATCATTGAAGATTTCATTTGTTCATCCTTTGTCTCCCATTCCAATAACATCTTGTACATTTTAGACATCACCTTCACATTACAATTTAACAGGTCTCTAATTGTGATAGTTGTTCCCCAAACCCCCACTTCATATCCTTTTTAAATATTTCATTCAAATGATGATATTGTAACCATGTTGTTAACATTCCTGGTGGTTCCTTAAACACTTTTAATTTAAATTCTCCACCCTGCTCTCTTAATAAATTTCTATAACTCGCCCAACTTTCCATCATATTTTTCTTTTTCACTGCTGTGGCATTCAAAGGTGAAAGCCAAAGTGGTGTTTTAGTTTCCAATACATTTTTATATTTGTCCCATATTCTATACATTTTTCCCCTAATGATATGTACTTTCACCTTTTCATACCACAAATAAGTGTGCCAACCAAAAATATTCTCGTGACCTTCCAAATCTAAAATACAGTATGTGGATTCTTCAATAGCAACCATTCCTTCAACCAACACAGACAAGATGCTTCATAATATAATCTCATATCCGGCAGGGAGAAACCTCCTCTGTCTTTTGTCTCGGTCATTATTTTATATTTTATTCTCGTTTTTTTTTCTTGCCAGATATATTCAGAATTTTTTGCCATTTGTTGAAGCAATCTGTCTTGCCAATCACCAGTAGTGACTGAAACAAAAATAACGTTCTTGGTAATACATTCATCTTTATGGTTGACACTCTGCCCAGCAATGAAAGTTTCATTCTACCTCATATTTGCAAATTTCTTTATATAGATTTATATTCTTCACTGTTAACTATACACCTACATACTTAACCTTCTTCTCAGCCTTTATAGGTAAAGGTAAAGGTACCCCTGACAGTTAAGTCCAGTCACAGACAACTCTGGGGTTGCGGAGCTCATGTCACTCTATAGGCCAAGGGAGCTGGCGTTTGTCCGCAGACAGCTTCCGGTTCATGTGGCTAGCATGACTAAGCCGCTTCTGGCGAACCAGGGCAGCGCATGGAAATGCCGTTTCCTTTCCGCCAGAGCGGTACCTATTTATCTCTTTGCACTTTGACGGGCTTTCGAACTGCTAGGTTGGCAGGATCAGGGACCAAGCAACGGGAGCTCACCCCGTCGCGGGGATTCGAACCGCCGACCTTCTGATCAGCAAGCCCTAGGCTCAGTGGTTTAGACAACAGCGCTACCCGTGTCTTTAGACCTGATATATTTTGTAATGTATTTTTACTCTCATCGTTCATGGTTGTTTTTTTTACCAGGAGCTTGGTTTTATCTTTGTTAATTTTAAGACCTGCTCTTTCTCCAATTTTTAAAAATCTCTTCTGATACTTTTGGAGTTGACGCTGTTGGTTCTTCTACACAGATAGCAGCAACTCAGGATGCGGAGAGGGTGTGTGCTTGTGTGTGTGTGTGTGTGTGCAAAAGGCATTCATTACTCCAGAACTGCTGAGAGAGCCTCTCTGAAGCAAATGCTGGAAGCAAAGAAGGAAGGGAGAAGCGACAGGGACACGTCCCTCATAATTACAAATGAACCCGTTAGGTACCCAGTCTACTCACTAGCATTGCTTAGGGTTGCAAAGTTTATTTCTGCAAGCACGAGCTTCCGGGTTGCTGCTGTTCTCAGGTGGGCTTCAATCCCAGCCTGAAAGCACGGGATTGCGCTTGGCTTTGTCGCCAGGTGGTCTGACCTCCCCGCAAATGATTCAAGATGAATGATCAAAACGAAGAGCTTCTCTGGAGGCATTGGACCTGTTGGTACCTGGTGTTACTAGCTTGATTTTAGTTCACAAGAGTGTAGAGTAACTGTGCATTCTGAAAGCAGAATGTGTCAGTGAGGTCTAAGAGGTGTGTGTGGGGGGGGGGAGCCTTTGCGGCGGCAGGGGGGGAGAGACTTCTTTTTAAAGGTTTTTTTTTTAATGGATACTGGATTAAAACTGTGGGGTGTGGGGACTTTTTCCTGTTTCTCATCAGTTTAATAACCAGGAACCCACAAAAAATAATGCAATTTCTAAGCAGAAACAACTTTGGGAGCTGGCAGACAGTTATGAACAAAGAAGTGGCATGCAGGCAGGCAGAATAATTTAGCTTGCAACCCTGACTTCACCTACCTGGGAATAAATCCTGTTGAATTCTGTATAATTTATTTCTGAGTGGGAATGGTTAGGATGTTTCTCCCATCCCAAAGCTGCTGTTTGTAGAAATGAGTGGCTATCAGGGATTTGTTAAACACAACTGCGTGGTTAGGTCTTTAGCTCGCTTGGGAATTCTCAAGGAATAGATTTGCTATAAATTCAGACTCGCTCCATTTATATGCACATGTGTGTAAGGAGCTTAAGGCTAAACATTTCTTTTAAGAAAGACAATTAACTTGGAGAAGAGCCCCCGATATAAACGAAAATGTTATGCCAGAGGTCACCCTAAATCATAAATATTTTTCCTTTCATCGTTTTTGTTCATTTGAGCTTAATTTGCTTTCTTCACTTTGTGATTTGCATTCTGTGCTGTGCTAAACTTGCCAGATGTCACCCCTCTTTGACCTGGAATATTTAGATGTTCAGATTTAACCTGTTTTCCTGTTGTTAAAGTTTGCAGTATACAGGGCATAGCCAGGATTTGGATCTTACCGAACCTGGAAATTCTGTTCAGATCTTGTTAATCGTTTCCCTTTTTAAATTGGACAGATGCAACCAAACCAACCATCCTTCCCAGGCACATTTTCAATATGGTTACTCTCTTGCAGATTTAGCAAGCCCCTTTACTAAATTTAGCAAACACTTTTTTTTCATGCATTCATGGAAATGTCCAGAGAACCATTTTTGAAATTAAAATACTTAACTTACATCCTAAAATTTGCATATTAATTACTGCCGGATAACTCAGTATAAATAAATATGTTTAACTGAAATTGGATAGAATATGATTGATAGGTGAAATTTGCTGAAATGTGTGTGTGGAGATAGCATACCTTGATTCCAAGGGCTTGCGCATACTGAAGTTTGACATAGATTTTAAGCTGCTTGTGTCTCTCTCTATTGCTTTTGTGGTATCCACACAATGTCCTTATCCAAGTGGCAGGCTGCACTTTCTCCCTGATAAATTTGGGGTTTCTTGAGCTACATATAATCCAATAAGGGAAGAAAATCCAATGTAAAATGTCATGTTACCAGCTGACTATGGATGCAGTGGAACACATTGTATCGCTGGGTCTTTTTTTTCTTTTTTTTTACATGGGTGGTGACCTATCGCTGGGTTCCTTCTATCAACTTGCCTCCCCAACTTCTGTTATGTTTCCATCAACCTATAGGAAAATATGCAGCCTGCCTTTTCCCACTGGTTATTGCTGAAGGCAAGTTCTGGTGTTTTTATTTTTAAAACAGCTCTCTTGCGTGAAACAGCTGTAATAAAAATAAAATAAAACTTGCCATTGCAGGTATAGGAGGCAGAAACTGAAAGAGGGGAAGGAAGGAAGGAAGGAAGGAAGGAAGGAAGGAAGGAAGGAAGGAAGTGGCAGCCTTTCATGTGAGTGGATTCAAATCCTTACCTGGCTAGGAATGGTGCACATATTTTTTTAATACTTCTATTTTGTGCAGTAAAATAAAAATAAGATGTGCAAACATACCCACAATGGACCCAAGGTTTCCTGGCTTGGAGTGTCACACATGCACATTTTTTAATAATAATAATAATAATAATAATAATAATAATAATTATTATTATTATTATTATTATTATTATCTTACTGCAAACCAGGTATATTAAAAACCTTGGATTTCAGAAATTCATCTTTTATAAAACAAAACCCACAAATACCTGCATGCATGCCCAAATGGGGTTTCGGGTTTTGGGAACTTATGGTGGATGGGGACCTCCTAATTGAGGAGAGGGGACAACAACGGACATAGAGACCTATTTATGCAATAAGACTCTAGTGAAGACACAGGTCGTAGGTCAGGCTTCCTCAACCTCAGCCCTCCAGATGTTTTGAGACTACAATTCCCACCATCCTGACCACTAGTCCTGCTAGCTAGGGATCATGGGAGTTGTAGGCCATAAACATCTGGAGGGCCAAGTTTGAGGAAGCCTGTCGTAGGTAATGGCTTTTTCTAGTATTGTTCCAGATGTAACACTACTTAAGATACAGATGTTATATATTTCATTGATGATGCACCATTTAATTTTTGTAGTGTGTTCAGTACTCATTACATAGAAGGAAAGCCCCCCCCTTTATTAAATGACCAGAAGACATTATTTTTTAAAGCAATGTTCAGTTTTAGTTTTGCAGAATTCTATACTAATCCATTTTGTTTATGGAAAACTATGCGTTGTTTGTCAGGTTAGAGCAGAGGCAGAGAACCGTACAGTGTAAGCCAGCTAAGGGTTTCACATACTACTGTGCAGCAACCATGAATGCTCTGTGCACCCCACTATGGTGCTGGTGTTTCCTAATTGATGGGGGGGGGTGGAGGAGAAATCATGGCATTTCCTAAATGTAGATAGCAGCTATGCACTACTAAATACACTGCAAAGCACTAGAAAAATAGTAACACCATCTGTAAGCAAACTTCTCAGGAAGTGCAGTTTGTAAGAGTGCTCTCCTAAGCAGGGGCGGAGCAAGGGGACGGGGGTGCGGTGCAGTTCGCCCCTGGTTCCAGGGGAGGGGGGGTGACACTTCGGCCGGCCCACCCTGCCGGCGGACCCGGACAGGCCACGGGGCAGAGCGGCCTCGCCCCACAGCCTGCTCGCAAACCTGCTCAGTGGCATGTGAGCAGGCTGCGGGGCGAGGCCACTCCACTCCGTGGCTTGTTCGGGGCCCGCCAGGTGGCACCGCTATGGCACGGCACGCATGCGCAGTGCATTGCACGCACTGCGCACGTGCAGCAGTGTATGACGCACGACGCACGACGTGTGCATCAGATGCAGCGGCGCTGCGCATGCGCGCCACTTCTGGGTCCCTGCATTTGCCACCCCGGGTGACCGAGTGGCTCAGTACGCGCCTGCTCCTAAGCCTAAGCTGCCTTCAGCACAGCCTGCTTTTATGTTCCATTTCCATTTTATTGTAATATGTTGTGTACATGAAATGAAAAATGTGCTGTTAAAGAGGAACAGGAGACAGAAACTTTCCTTAGAAGCACTCATTTATAAAATGTCAAACATTTTACTCCGTTCTCTCCAGTAATCTATTCTTAAGTAGGACAAAAAAAAAAAAAAACTTACCGGTACTGAACTCTCAGTGTTATTTAAGAACAAGATGATTTATTTAGAGCAAGAGTGGGAGTTGTTAATTATATATTTTTGATGTGATTGTTTTACAAATTGCTTTTGTTTCCACTCTTTGTGTTGACTACTAAGCAATTACAATTTAATCAAAGAACTTAAGGGATTGGACTTGAAGCAAGTTTGTTCCACTTCAGTCTCATTGATATTTGTGGGGTTTGAGAAGCTAGCTGTGACGAACTTTTCCTATTGATCGCAATGTCAACTAAGTGTGACTAACTCACTCCAGCCCTGACCTAGCTGCCAGCTTGCCCAGCCCCTGCATTGTCCAAGTAATTGGCAAGAATGCCAGCATTTGGAAAGTGTTACTGCCCCGCAGGTTGGCCATTCATGAGTTGGAGTCTAATGACATGTGGAGAGACATAGCACCCCCATTTGTACTTTAGAGGCATAGCGAAAACTCACTGCAGTACAGTCGTACCTTGGATCCCGAATTCCTTGGTACTGTAAGGCGCAGCCAGACACGTACGCGTTCATTTAGTGAAAGGTTGAAGTTTATTAACAGAAAAGGAAAACAACCAGCCTCAGGTCTGGAGCCCCCTGCTCTCATGACTGCCGGCTACATTGGACGATGACTCATCTTGCTCTACAGTGTTGTTCCTTTTTCCTTTATCCCCACGTGAGGACCCCACCCTCTGACATCGCTTAAGTAACGACAACTTCCCCTTCTCTTGTAATCCACCCCTTCGATGCTCCTGCAAGCTGGGGGGTGGGGTATCAGTCTCTACCAATGTTATGAAACGTCCCGGGGGGGGGCAAGTTGTTAGACTGACCCCCAGGTAGGGACGAAGCCTGCGTGCCCTCCTGGCTACTCAAGTCCAGGGGCACATCAGTAATATGTGATTGTTCCCCAGCTTGAAGAACAACACACACGAGCCGTGAAGGCTAAAAACTACTTTATTGTAGGTAAAATGCAGAGTATGTCTCTGCTAGCCAGCTCATGATTTCAGAGCTGACCATAACAGCGTCCAGCATCTCTCGAGCCAGAACTGAAAGTAAAAAGTACAACAGTACAGTACAAACATCACGTGTGTGAGAAAGCTGGTAGGACTGGTAGCTTTCCCACAGGATAAAAACAGACACAATCATGCTGGCCTCGCTGCTGCAGCGTTCGCAGCTCGGCTTGTAATAATATCACAACAGGGGTATCAGTCTCTGAAAGACTATATTCCAATATGTCTTGTGCCTCTCTGAGCTGCGCACCCCCTCCTTTGCTTTCTTCTGCAGCTCTCTTATCAGTCCTCGCTCCCTGGCCTGGGCTGGCATCCAAGTCAGACAGCTCCGAGAGCTCACTGGATTGCTCTAGCCTGACAGGTACTTGGACATTTTGGCTCCCGAATGCGCAACCCAGAAGTGATTGTTCCGGTTTGCAAACGTTCTTTTGGAGCCCAAACGTCCGAGGGGGCTTCTGATTGGCTGCAGGAAGAAGCCGTGATTTGGTTTTCGAACATTTTGGAAGTCGAATGGACTTCCGGAACGGATTCTGTTCAGCTTCCAAGGTACGACTGTACAGTGTTTGTGTGTGACTACGCCCTGATAAACCACTGCTGTAGTAATCCTAGTAACACTCAAACTAACACCCAGGAAAAGGTGAAAGAGTAATAACATGGGGAAATTATGTAAATTATGTAATGACAGTACATTATGTAATGCCTTTCTTTACAATCATTGCCTTGATTGCAACGCTTACATGTTTTCCTCTCTTTGTATACAGGATGCCAGAAGTAGCATGAGAGAAGCTTCACAGTAGAGCGTTATGAAAATATATTATGGAGCTGGGATGAAGAAAAGGCATAACCACAGCTCTGCAGTTCTGAAAAATGTGTTATCTTTGGGCTATCATGGACACGTTGAAATGATTCATATCTTCTATTCTGCACAGATAATAGGTTGGGGCAGAGAGAAACAGTGCAGTGTGTTTCTGAGTGAGCAACGCAACGTCTACATTAATCATTAGTATGTCACGATTGACAGACTAAATAAAGCCCCCAAACTTGGTAATGGAAAGATGGCGGCCTTCAGAAGCTGGTAGATCTGGAAATAAGGTTCTTCAATATTATCTCACTTACTATGATGTCAGAAATTAATGCCAACTTGACAGTCAACCTCAGCGCGTCTACAGATGAGCTAAGAACTGGCCTCTCTAGAACAGGTCACACCATTGTGGCAGTTTTTCTTGGGTTCATACTGCTTTTTGGCTTCTTGAATAACTTGATCGTCCTCATTCTCTTCTGCAAGTTCAAAACCCTGCGCAACCCTGTGAACATGTTGCTGCTGAACATCAGTGCCAGCGATATGCTGGTGTGCATCTCTGGTACCACATTCAGTTTTGTATCCAACATCTATGGCAAGTGGATTGGAGGGGAGCATGGCTGCCGGTGGTACGGCTTTGTCAATTCCTGTTTCGGTAAGAGTTTGGAAGGTTACATTTCACTGCTTTGGTATCCCATTTATACAAGAAAAAGATTCGTAAATAAATCCTGGGTGGTATTCAACCAAGTATTACTCAGAACAGACCCATTGAAATGAATGAACCCAATTCAGTCATGTTCATTAATTTCAGTAGGTTTAACTGTGAGTAAAACTTAGATGAATACAAACCATTATTCTCTCCTAGGCTGGTTAGATATTTGTAGCTCAATCCACATTTTTATTCCAAGTTCTGAATCACACATCTTTATTGGGCATAATTGTCCTGATCATAATCTTAGGGCTGAATTATGTGTTCCATAGCACAGCTGGGCTGGGGAAAGATTATTCCCATTCTGGGGTTTCAGATAATTTTGCTTTTTTATGCTGCTGGGGTTGCAAGGAAAGTTTCATGGACAGGTGAAGATATAAGCACTTTCATTCTGCTTACTGCTTGCCATTGGCAAATAACCACACACACAATTTTGTTTCGTCCTGAAACATGTAGGCTTGGTGACTATTGAACCAATGAAGCAGGTGTCTGGTTGCCAACTAGCCAATGGCAGGATGGTTTTTATCTCGCTGAATATCATGCAGTGGTGGTGAATATCATGTGGTGAAGCAATGGTTTCTCCACAGCTTTAGCAGCCACATAAGGAAGATCTACACTTTGAAAGAATATGGCTGTGTGGTAGCAATAAGATTGCATGGGCTACAAGAGTGCATTGGCTACCCCCAACATCTGCACTTGCAGATGTTCTGTGAAAGGGCTCTGTCTGCATACCGATATATGTTTGTAAGACAGGGCCAAGATCACCCTCCCATGGAGGACCTTTGTGTGCATATATCAGTAGACACATGGAATCCATCAGTAGCGGGGGGCTGGCAGTTTTGCATGTTGGCGCACGCAGGGTGGTCTACCCTGCATAGTCCCACAGCCCCCTCATGCGTTATTCCGATGACAATCTCCCCAACAGCAACAGCATTATTGCTAAGATCAATCTATAATAGCAGCATAACTGACTACCTCTGTACAGGTACACCAACAGCTATGGTTAGAACAGCAAGATAATAGATCCTTATTATAGTCTTCCTCCCCTGCTGTTCAGGAAGTGGCAAGGAGCCTGTTCAGAAGAAATTATGGGTTGCCCTCTGACTTATGAACTGATTTTGTCCTGCTAGTCACGGCTGCTTCGATAATCTCCAGTTAAATTAACAGTCCTTCTCACACCAAAAGGGAAGACTGCTATGAAGACAGACACTTGCTTCATTGGTTAGGAGGCAGGTTTCCCACTCAACCTTCTGGCCCAATGCCCTTGCACAATAAAGCCATTAATAAAACGCACAAGATTCACTTAATCTGACTTCGGTTGGAAGCAGAATCCACCGGGTAAGAGATGTCCTGTAAAATGTGTGAACAGGGTGGTTATGTTCTTTTTACAGAAGTTACTTCAGAGTATGTCTCGCGTTCCCACCCGCTTTGCACATATAACTTATGAATGAACAAAGAAAATGAAGAATGTTGAATTCCTCTCTTCCATTTTTGTTATCCCTCATCTTACAACAATGGTGGAGACCTGGTGGCCCCCTCAGATGTTGCTGGACCCTAGCTCCCACTAGTCCTTGTCAGCATGGCTAATGACCAGGGATGATGAGGACTTCAATCCAGCTACATTGGGAAGGCCATCCTGTCTTAATGTGTAGGCTAAAGTCGACCTCTTGGAGCGCATGCCCATTATACTTTCTTTGATCCACTGCCATCAAACAATAACCTCTTGCAAATTGGTCTGTACTAATGTGTACTTGCTATCTAGAAATGTAGGCATTTTATGCCTGGTTCCTCATTTCTGCCCACTTCAACTGATGCTAGGAAAGACACTCGACACCTGTCTTTGTAGATCAAAGCATGACACACTTGTCAATTCAGCTTCAAGAGGAAGAATGTAATTTGAGAAAATTCTCAGCCGCGTAATTCCAAATTACCTGGCATTCTTCTGCCTGGTACTCTTCATCTTGAACAAACGATATCATATCTAATTAAAGTGTGGTTCATACTGAAAGTTATAGGGTGTTTTCTTTTCCTTTGTGGGCATAAATTATTATGAGAGAAAAGGGAGGCCTGTGAAAGAAGTGGTTGCTACCAGTGAGGTTTAACTAATCCCCTGCTACCTTGAGCTGTGATATGATGCCCATTTACCTAGGAGGATTAAACCCCATTGAAATGAATGAGACTTACTTTTCAGCAAACAGAAATAGGACTGTTGTTGCATAGTATATAGATAGGTTCTATTCCTATGGCTTCCATACTTGCCCTCTCTCTGCACGCTGTTTTTAACATTCCTGTTGCATAAGTACAGGGGTGAAGGACAATAGCATAGTGGCAGGTCATGTTATTTGCATGCAGAAGTGTTCAGGTACATTCTACAGTCTCGGACATCTCTGCAAGTAGATAAATAGGTACCACTCTGGCGGGAAGGTAAACGGCATTTCCGTGCGCTGCTCTGGTTCACCAGAAGTGGCTTTGTCATGCTGGCCACATGACCCGGAAGCTGTCTGTGGACAAACACCGGCTCCCTCAGCCTATAGAGCGAGATGAGCACACAACCCCAGAGTTGTTCGCGACTGGACCCAATGGTCAGGGGTATCTTTACCTTTTAACAACAACAACAAAAAAGACTAAATGAATGTGAGCCCTTTCCCCTGTCCTCCTGCTAGGTTGTTTGATCACGCTCTCCTGTTTTCTGTGTGGCCTACAAGTAGTACTTTTTCTTTGGTGTAAAAAAAAAGAAAAGAGAAGGAGATGTCAGTATTCTTATACAGTGGTACTTTGGAAGTCGAATGGAATCATTTCCGGAAGTCCGTTTGACTTCCAAAACATTCAGGAAGCTGTGTCAGACGTTCGGGTTCCAGAGAACGTTCGCAAACTGGAACGCTCACTTCCGGGTTTGTGGCGCTTGGGAGCCAAAACGTTTGACTCGCAAGGCGTTTGGGATCCAAGGTACGACTGTATTTATGTTACCGGTAAGTGTCAGGTGTTCTAGAACAAAATGGCTGCTACGGGCAGCAAAAAAGAAAAAAAAAGGTGCCTGTACCCTGTACTCAGGATACACAAATATTATGTAGCCCGACAAGGTATGGCTGCCGTAACAGTTATTTGAGGCTGTGGACGGTCCCTTTATTCAGGGGAGTCACGTTCCACTTTGCTGCTTGAGGTGGAACGGGAAGTGCTGCCTTACCACTGCGCTGCTGCCACACTGCCTCCACAACTCTGCCCCTCACCCCTGCATAGTGGCGGCATTAAGTGGCGACAACAGAAGGTTCTGGAGAGATCCACAAAGCCTTGTACTGTATTCATATAATGTCAAAAAGAAATAAGACAATATGGAATTACTGTTTCTCAGCCTTCAATATTGACCTGAATTATAGCACTGAAATAGTTTTTTTTCTTGTTTTTATTTATGTATTTATTTATTATCTAGATAACATTGGGAAATGTCACTGTTGCCTAAAATCTATAATTTGTGTCCCTGGATGGCTGAACCTTTAAAAAAAATTGCATCTTAGTTTTAGGTATCTTTGGCCTTGTATAAATTGAAAAATCCTTTAAATGGTACAGAAGAACACAGCATCCCATGATAAATAAAAGGGGGCATAACTAGAGAAAAGTTGCTTGGCTATTTTTAGAGGGATTTTTAATAAACGGAAAACAGATCCAAACCTAGGCAATGTTGGTTCTGTACAGAATAATTGAAAATAATTATTTGGATGTTTGCATTTATATTCTGCAGAATCTCCTTTGGATAAGAAATTAATGTTCTAAAGCAAATCTCAGCTTTTAACAAGTAGCAGACCTTCTGTAGCTATTAAGGCAATCTGTAAGAACATGAAGACCATAATTACCAATTGAACGATCGCAAAAATAATTCTAGATAAATAAGTTTCAAGGACAAACACACTCTTTAGCTGTAACCAGGACTTTGACCTTCAGTTGAATAGTTTTAATTTTAGAGTCTTTGGATCTGGCCTATTTAACCAGACAGTGTGATTAATAACACTTTCATAACTGGAGTTGATGAAGAGCCTTGTTCCTGTCCCTTTCAGCTCCAGATATATGTTCCTTTAAAAAGTAGGTAACCTTGATTTTGGTGGGATCAATCTACCCTTTAGTGAGTTGTCACCTTAAAGCCTAAATTTGACTTAGTTTTAAAATAAAAATCCAAGTATTTTATCAGAGTCCTATCAAGTATGCAGAGATAATGAACAAGAAGTAATTCAGGAATTTTTAAAAAGGACAAAAAGGGGAGGGACTAACCAGAATAAATGAAAAACACAATAAGCATTAAGAACTGAGGGTGTATCTTTATGAGAGACATATCCTGGTTTTATAGTCCTTTCCCCTTTCTTGCTATTGGGGTGTATGTGTGTGAATTTTTTCCCCTTTATCCTATAAAAATGTTTGTGCTCAAACGTTCAATGGGAAAAAGTCTGGAAAGGAATCTGAGTTTGTTCTTGGTATGAGCTTTCGTGTGCATGCACACTTCTTCAGATGCCACGAAAACTCATACCAAGAACAAACTTAGTTGGTCTCTAAGGTGCTACTGGAAGGAATTTTTTTATTTTTTATTTTGTTTTGACTATGACAGACAAACACAGCTACCTACCCTGTAACTGAAGGGGAGCAAACAGCCTGCTTTTGCTTCCATTCAACCAAAGGCGTAGGAAGGTCAGGTGGTACCCGGTACGGGAAATTTCTTGTCACCCCCCCATTGACCCCCCCCCTTAAAAATGGTTTTACGTTATTTCATATTTTCTTACAAAGGAATAATAACAAATAATAATAATAATAAACTTTTATTTATATCCCGCCCTCCCCGGCCGAAGTCGGGCTCAGGGTGTCTAACATCAGATACATAACATTGGTATAAAATCAAACAATAATTAAATTACCTCCTAAAAATATCTCAAAATCAAATTAAAGTCTACTTAGATGGCTTTCCACAGGGTTAGGGTTGGGAACAGTAAGTGCTCCACTGAACTGAAATTTCAGCCTTCATGACATAGGAAAACAGCCAAGTGAACAGCTATTTTGGTGGAGGAGGGTCAAGATATTAACCGATATGCATGAAATTTCATATACAGCTATATAATCCCTAGTATAGTAAGATAAAACCTTTGGAGCAGGCATGAAAAAAAAGTTTTTTTATGAACCGCCCTAGTAGGGCAGTAATTTTTTCTTGATAATTTGTCACCCCTCCATTATGGAACATGGGGTGGCCCACCCCCTACGCCCCCTTGATATGCCCTTGCATTCAACCTCTGATCTAAAGGCAAAAAAGGGATTGAAATCATAGGTCACATACTGTGTAGTATACTCCAAGTTGGAGGTGGTGAACCATTTTCGACTGGAGGGCCAGATCCCAATGTGGAGAGTCCTTCTGTGGCCCACTTTAATAGGTGTGTGGCTGCGGGCCCCAGTCAAGCACATCATATGAATGAATGAATGAATGAATGAATGAATGCATGAATGAATGCATGCATGAATGAATGAATATTCATTTGCGTTGGCCATCGGCCATAGCAATAAAACAACAATACGATATACAAATAATAGAAATAAAAAGTGAATTATATAAAATACATTTTAGGGTTTTGAATCGATTGTCAAATACTGAATCTTATTCTAATTGCCCCAGCTAAAAACCTTGCAACCTTTGCTGTCACCTGCTCATCTTGATCTGCCAAGAGAAAGGACACTGTGGCAGTGGCTGGACGACCCGGAATGGACAATAAGAGGAGTGATGACCTTATTTCTCAAGTCTTTATAAAGAGTGCACATCATATGCCATCGGCCATTGTTGGGTTATAACTCCCGTCTTCCTTGGCCATTGGCTATGTTGACTGGAGCTGATGGGAGTTGGACTCTTAACAACACCCAGAGGGTCACAGTTTCTCCATCCTCATAGAGTCTGCATTTAGTTACTGCACTGAGATGGCATGTGTGAGGTGGTAACAACAACAACAACAACAACAACAACATTAGACTAGCCTCTTTTCTAGGTATATTGTTGCACCTGGGATTGTCCAGAGGGCTGCTGGGACGCAGAAACATTTAGTGGTGGTTCTTCCATTTTTGAAAATATAAAATCCAGCTGTTATCAGGATCTGTCTCCATCACTTGGAAGTAGTCACTATTGAATCGAAGCCACATTCCCCCCCCCCCAGTAAGCACAATCCTCTAAATTCGTTGGCATACCTAGTGAAATACTTTTTCTTTTGATAAGCATTTTTTCTTTTTCTCTCCCCCCCCCGAAGTTAACTAAGTGGACATGTCTTGGCTGTTTACATTGGTATTTTCCTAAACATCAAAGGGAACAAATCTTATGTAGAGGTGGCAATGCCTTTGTAATTGGGGCATCATTAAACGATTTCCAGGTCAATAAACAACAGCATTTATTGATTTGCAGACAACGCCACAATTACACACTTGTATAATCCATAGCAAACCCTGTTAGTTTCCAAATGCTTCTTGTCTGCCTGTTATTAAAAAAAACCCTTCTCATTACATACCAGAAGACAACCCCCACTCACCCATGTACGCATCAGCTGTGTGTAAATGTCAATGTTGCTGTCATTGTATATGCATTTCAGTACAAACAAACAAACAAACTTTGTTTCAATTTAGTGCATTAAGATTTAGCTTCTGGTAAATTTGTAGCCTGTTTCGGCCATTTGGAATGCATAGGTATTGAATGTGTGAAGTGGCTTCCAAAATGTGCTGGCTAGCCCTGTTCTCTAGGTGCCAACACATGCAGTTGCACTCATTCTTATGGTGGGAGCCCCATTTCCATATCTTTCAGTCTATCCCTGTGTCCAGGACACAGACAAAACATGAACTTGGCAGCCCACATGATAACATCTGTTGCTGGAACACACCACAAAGGGGGAACCGTTTGAATTCTCTGCCATGTAAAAATAAAAGGAGCATTCCTATACTTACATGTCAAAGAAGGGGAAACAGGGAAGAACATGTACCTTAACAGTAGTTCACAGCTTTCTTAATTCTTAATTCAAATATTTGATCCTTCACTGCAGTCTGTAGGGGACGGCCTTGCAAATGATAGATCATTAGGAGGTATTGATTGTGGAGAGCGCCCTGCAGAGCCCAGCTCTCCGTCTCTCAAACTGGAAAATTTGCAGATCCCATTGCTACATCTGTTGCTCCTCCCAAGCATCTTTTGTACCCCATTTTCGCAACTGAACAGCTTGCTGCTACCCCTTGGTTGGATCTGTCCCAGAAACCTCCCATTGCTGACCCCAGTCTTCCATTATAAGATAAAGGGGGGTGAGGCCATCTTGCCAAACACTTTCTGAGTTTACTTGCAGACATATCTTCTCTACATGCCAAACTTCAGACTGATTTGAAGGTTGAAGTGTCTGGATGCTAGCCCTAGTCAGAACGTTCTTGGGCCAAGGCCTGGTTTGGATTAACCACTATGGCAGTCCCTTTTTCTTTGTAGAAATCCCATTTTACAGATATTGGATCACAGGCTTGGAGAGGAACCCAATGATGACACCTAGACAAGCCCCCCTCCTTTCATGACTCATGGAAGTGAAACCCAGTAATATAATACAAAAGATGATAATGCTTCATATGCCCACACAATACTTTTCTGCCCTTAAGAAAACAGACTTCTAACCTGAAGAATATAGGCTAGAACTCAAGCTGTTCCACTAATGTCTGTAGAAGGAAACCATCTGGGATGGGCAGATTGTACAATTACTTCCCACACTAGCATCAGCCACCCCACAGGAAAGGAAGATGTAGGCATGGGATCCACATCTTCTATAGTCTGTATCCTCCTGAGAATATCAGTCACACTGAAACGGTTGACTCAGGGCCATGGTAATCAGAGGATAGCATAGTCATCTGCTTACTTAGGCCCACATTCTTGCTCCCAAAAGCTTCCTGGCGCCACCTCATGATTGCCAGCTGCCCACTTCTATCATTTTTCTTCGTAACCCACGGGGGATGAGTGAGCAAATGATGACCATGAAAAGCTGAGTGCAGCTTCCATTGGTTCTTTCTCACTTGCCTGCCAGCACTCTCACTGGCAGACCAGCTGGCAGGGATATTGTCCTGTGTCCTGATGAAAACATGGGAAATTGCTTTAGAGCAGTCATCAAGACTTTACAAAAAAAAAAAAAATGTATTCAGATACAGTTGTCTTTACCAAAGGGAATGCATTTCCATTGAAACAGAGGCAGGAGTTTTGAATATTTTCTTTGAATAATTCTGAGATTGCCAAAAGCTTTAAAAGCAGATCTATACTATACAGTGGTACCTCGGGTTACGTACTTAATTGGTTCTGGGGTGCCGTTCGTAACCCAAAATGTACGCAACCTGAAAATCGCACTTCGCGCATGCGCGAACTGCGCAGAACACTTCTGCGCATGCGCGGAAAAACACTTCCGGGTTACCGGAGTACGTAATCCGAAAATACGTAAACCGAAGCGGACGTAATCCGAGGTATGACTACTATACTGTACTGTACTATTTGGTTCCAGCATCTGTATGTCCTTTGGTGATGAGGAAGTGACCATAAAGATCAATGGAGACCAGGAGGTGAAGTTCCCTAATCAGCTTGGGGTGAATTTTGCAAAATTATTCTCAGCGGAGGGAGAAGTTGTCACGGCTAAAAATTGGCTGCTGTTTCTTTAATGCTAAAAGAACTAAGTCAGCGGCCTACATTGACTCATGCAACCTTTCACCTAATTGTACCTGTATATATAGAGTGGTCAATGTTAGTGTTGTGGTGTGGGTTGGTTGGTTGTTTAGAGAAAGCTAGTAGCGTTGATGTGTGTACAGTTGGTCGGTTGTTTTGCAGATAAAGACTTTTAAGAATAAAAGCAAGGACACTCTTCTCGTGGACTCTTTTATGCCGACAAGGGTCAGAGGACCAGGCTGAGGAGACAAAGGAAGTCAGGACCTTTGCTTTTTTCAAACACTGACAGACATCGCTATCATAAATGTCAAGTTTGAAGTTCAGTCATGCCTTGTTTGTCTGTCTATAGAAGGGGAAATTTAAAATAAAATGTGTTACTTGACCTTGTCTGCCTTGCCAGCTTCTTCCTATTAAACTCTGGGAGGGGGGATTATTGGTTTGTTTTTCTTCTTATTGTGTATTTTTGTCTATTTTATATTGTAATTTTATGCTATGAACCGCCCTGAGATCTATGGATGAAAGGCAGTATACAAATTTAACTAATAATAATAATAATAATATAATTCCCCTTGACATTCTCATCGTGCAGAAAATGGTATTTCGCTTCCTGCCCTTTAAGACTTTACGTCATATGAAATAACACAAAGTGATTCTCTTAATTATTTTTGTCCCCACTTCTTTCTCGTTGCAGGCATTGTGTCTTTGATCTCGCTGGCCATTCTGTCTTATGAACGTTATAGCACCCTCACCAGTAAACGTGGCTCCGACTACCAAAAGGCTCTGTTAGGAGTTGGGGGCTCCTGGCTCTATTCTCTGGTCTGGACAGTGCCCCCTCTCATTGGCTGGAGCAGCTATGGGCTCGAGCGTGCAGGCACCAGCTGTTCCGTCCGATGGACCTCTGAATCTCCGGAGTCGGTGTCGTACATCATCTGCCTTTTCATATTCTGCTTAGTCATCCCCGTAACAGTGATGATATACTGCTACGCCCGCCTCTTTTATGATGTCAAACAGGTAAGTGCGTCACAGGCATTATATGTTACAGTGGGTTCTCCTTCATGGAGAGCACGTGTTGCAGTGGGGGCAAACAAGTCACCCCTCTGTTGCTGGGCAGGATCGGATAGATGGCCATGGCAAGTGATTGGGCCCTGCGGGTTGTTGGGGAGAATGTTATGTTGCAATGTTTGATGGACAGCCCAGAGGTTATATATTCTTATTGCACGCAGCATGCGGCCCTCTTTGCTCAGTGCATCAGATCACCTGCCCTCCCTCCCTATAATTAGGCTTGTGCGTTGACCTTGCTATGCCTGTCATGGGGTTGTCTGCTTTTGGGACAGGGGCCTGGTAGGAATTTTTCCATCTGGCTGATTGGCTGTTACCATTTGGTTTTCGCCTACTGCGTAGCAATGAGTCACAACTTGTAAGGTTGCAGTTAGGCATTGGTTATTAAATTGGTTGGTGGAGGGATAAGGATTGGCTGTGCCTGCCCCTCCAATGCTGCTGCTGCGCGGGGAATTCCGTTAAAGGAATCCAGGGTCTCACCATACTTTTGTCCGTTCCCCTGGTCAGGGGCTAGGGCCATGCAAGAGCCCCTGGGAACATTAGGGGAGAGGCGAGGGCCCAGACCCCTGACCCCCATTCTCTCCCCAAAGTGTTTTCCCTTTACTGACTTCCGCCAACCGGGCAGATGTCAGTCTGTCCCCAGGAGGGGACAGATAGTCTTAACCAATGCCTAAGCAAGCACTCGCATTTTGTATTTTAATAAAGTTGTGGCCAAAATTATGCCAAAAACCTTAAACTTAAATTGCTGTGTGATGTGTGAGTTTTTTTTTTGGGTGGCTTGGGGACCTTGACACGCAACTTTGAGGAAGGTTGCATTTCGGATACGTGCCCTCTAATATACATACGTTAAAAAATGAATTGAAGGCTTTCAAAGGTGGTAGATTTCTCTCATTTCATATTCGAAGGCCCTAATCCTCTGGACACTTACTTGAGAGTAAGTCCCCTATACTTAGTGGCATCTCTGTTTGTTTGTTTATTTATTTATTACAGCTCCATCCTATCCTCCTTTGAGAGCAGTGCAAGTCTCCTATCCAGGAAGCTTTCAGGTCCATAGCTTCTTTCCTTCAGTAGCAGAGCTAAATGTCTTCATAAACTGTTCTCTAGGAACATAGGGCAAAAAGATTCCTGCACTGCAGGGTTTGGGCTAGATGACCCTCATTGTCCCTTCCAACTCTTTGATTCTACGAAGCTGTTTTACATCAGGTGAGCCTCTTGGTCCATCCACCTCAGTACTGTCTACGTTGACTGACAGTGCGACTATCCAGGGTTTAGACACAGAATATTCCCTGCCTTCCCTGGAGATTCCAGGGATTGTATCCATCTGCATCCAAAGCAGATCCTTTGTCTCCTGCTCTTTCAGAGTAAACATTTAAAATATTTATTTAAAATATTTATATGCTGGCCTTGAAGGTAAACTTATGCAGTTTGGTCCTGAGTGCAGATGAAGAAAAGACTTGGCTCCAGGAGAACACCTAGGCTGTTCCTCTGATCAGAGAGGGTAACAGTAGCATCATCTATGACAGGTAAACTCACCAAGTTCAGACCATCAAACCTTCCCATCAATGAATAGGGGTTATCTGCCTTGGACACTGATGAACTGACTGAAAATGGTTTAGGTTGAATAATGAATTCAACTGGTAATTATGCATTGCTCTCCATTAATAAACTGGTTTTACCTAATTTCTAAATGGATGAACCAACTAAAGCATGATTAAGGGTTGTCTGCTGGATTGATTAGCTTTAATGAGTCAGGCGCCTTTTGATTGTCCTCGTGGATCTGACGAGTTGACAGTATTTGTGATTAATTTGTTATTTAGGATTGCACTGCTAATTACTACAATGTCTACTGAGAAGTAAATCCTTCAGTTCAATGGAATCAAACGGGGTTAGGATTGCAGCCTAATTTATTCTACCTTGATTAATGAGATTATGATGTTGTTGAACTCTAACTCCCATCAACTCCAGCCAACAAACCCAGTGGTGAAGGATGATGGGTGCTGTGGTCAAGCAACTTCTGGAATGGCACCATGGCAGCTATTCCTGCATTTTATAATTTCTGCAAAAACATGAACAGCAGTAAAACTTTGCTTATGCAGTGGGGCTCTGCTCTTTCCCAGGCTCCACCACATGTTAGGTGTTGGTTGGATGTTGTGATGTTGCTTTAGAATTAGAACTTGGAGAACTCTCATGCAAAGGACAAAATTTGGAAGGGTTATGCATGTATTGATTGCCTGGAGAAGTCTTCAGTTTTTGCTTATTCTTTAGGGTGGTAGACATCTCCTGGCTTTCAGTGATGTTATTCTCATTTGAAGCCCCGAGAGTCCAATTTTAGTCAGGTTCTAAGTAAAGTACTTGAGTAAGCAGGGTTGGCCTTTGCATGAGAATTTTGAAATTAGGGCTATGAGTAATGCTAGATGATATATTTGATTTCAGGAGCTAACTCCTAGAGGATTCCTGTCAGAGCAAAAGCTATTACCTCAATACCTTCAAGAATTAAATATTTGCCCAGTAGGAACCTACAGTATTCACAAAGTGCTCTAACATTTCAAAGACAAGATTGTAGGACATTAGGACCTACTATCATCAGACTAAATATTCCGGATTGCTTATTGCTAAGTCATATGGTGTTTATTTCAGGGGAAATCATAAACTTTGTTAAACTGCCTTTAAAAAGGGTGAAACTAGAATTAAAACGTGTGTATAGCCTTCATAACGGATGTGTGTATTTTGTACACAACTATTTGCACCGTGTTCCATATGGTGATAGCCATAAGAACAGATTTTAGTGGATCTACTCAGTATGTCTTAATTTGAAATTACCCACAGTATCTTGTGAGAATGTGGCACAGAATTCTTAACAACAGAGTTTAATTGTTAATTAAGGCTGCACTCCTAACCTCATTTACCGGGGAGTAAGCCCCGTTGAATTCAACAGGATTAGGATTTATTTATGAATAGGATTGGTTAGGATTGTGGCGTTAGCCATTTCAAAATTCCATATTCATTCAAAAAAACACCACTTTTTACTTCTGTTGGAAGTCTCTCGTGTATACTGTGCACTTAAAAAAAAAAATCTGGATGTGTACAACAATAAGAAAATCCATTTCTTATTGTATACTGTATTTGGTTGGGTGCAAAGAGAGGTTGTCTTCTCTAGGGGTTGTTAGTTACTAAAGGAAAGGGGACTTTCTGACTGGTGCCACTCTTCACAGTAGAATGCACAAATAACACATTAATGTTCCATGTACTAGGAAATGACATCTCCTGTGGCTTTATACTTCTGTCTGTGTACTATATGCCATTGACCCAAGCCATAAACACCTGGTGATGCTTCCAGTATGATACTTCCTTGTACCTGTTAGCAAGAATTTAGGTAAAGAGCTAACAGGGCAGAACAATAATTCCACAGGAAAATTACCCACAGAATAGTAAGCAAAGAAATTTGTTTGAACTTTCTAACGTCTGAGTGGCAGCGATACTGGAACTTCCGCTTAACTGCAGATGAGGACTCCTCACCTCGAAGCCCTTAACCTCTCAGTGTTTCATGTCCTTTTAGGAACCCTTACCTGTTACCACACACAAGTTGTTTGTTAATATAAGCACATTTCCTTTAAATGGAATTATTCTCTTTTGGAGATAGTCTAACAGCTGCTGTACGGTGAGATGGGGGGGAGCTGGTGGTTGATGTCTCATGCTGGCTATGGTTTTATCTGGAATATTTCATCTCTGGTTTTATCTGGAATATTTCATCTCTGCTTTCTAAAGCTATTGTGATAGTACCTGCCGCTGCAGGTCTCACCAGCTATCTGAGCTGAATCCTGATGGCTTCCTTGTGTTCCTCACTTTTATCTCCCTTAGAGACCTGTTGCAGTTGTTTCACCTGTCAGAAAGAATCTAGGGATGTCTTGCTAGAGGCACATGCTTAGGCGCATCTGAGAGAGCCCCTCTTTTCTCCTTAGAGGGAGTAGCTGAACACAGATATAGAAGGAAGCACCATAGGATTGCATCTGTTTAAAGGAGCTTGTATAATCTCACTTGGCAACCAGTTGTTGCTGGGTTGAGAGACCCGTAAGGAACTTTGTTGTTTCTTGAGCGTTGGTTGGATGAATATGTTGTGACAGGATCCCCAACCCTGGGACATCCTGATAGTTTGTGTCTCTCTGGGGATAAATGCATCTATTTTTGTTTGTGGGTAAATGGATTTTTTTTTAAAAAAAAAATATTGCTTCAGGGCAAATGCAGAATTCTGGGTGGGCCCAGAGGGAATTGTGCCTCTGTAATGAACTCTTCCTGCAAGCTATATTTGTAAGGGGGCTCAGCTATGCTGCTTGTAAACTTGCCCGCTTTCGCTGTGAGCACTCAAACACTGAATTCAGGCCAAGTTTGAAGACTTGTTTCCTCTGTGCCTCTCAATCTATAGTGCCCTATAGTGCCTCAAACACAACAAGAACCTTACATATATAACAGACTTGGGTGCCAAGTTCGGATGGCTGTGTTGCCAGAATAAGGCTGCTCAGAAACAAGAGGGAGCATACTTGCAGTAAACCCTAGGGTTTACAGTATTTTCAGAACCCTAGGGTTTACAGAAGTATTACAATATTCGGGGGAGATTTCACGAGGCAACCCCCCCCCCATCCAATGATGATTGGAAGTTTTTAATGTGTGGTGTTTTATTGTATTTTAATATTTTGTTGGAAGCTGCCCAGAGTGGCTGGGGAAACTCAGCAAGATGGGTGGGGTGTGAATAAATTATTATTATTATTATTATTATTATTATTATTATTATTACTCAGTGGCCATGGAATGCTGAGTTTCTTTGGGTGAGGAAGGCACAAATAATCAAGAGACAGAGGGAAAGTGGGACTAGAATATCCTGAAAGGGGAAATGGCTAGATAGAACACTGAACAAGAGTACATACTGCAACATTTTGTCGCAGTCCCCACTTGTTCATGCTTTTCTTAACACGGCTCAGGCCAGTTTTGAAAGTCACACACCGACAAAAGTTTTTGTAAGTAAGCTGATTCTGTGATGTTCCAAAATGCTTTGCCTTCTGATGGATGCTGGTATACACGCACCCAGAAGGCCCAACATGAGGAGAGTCGGTGTGATGTGAAAGTGCTTGCCTTGCGATAATTATGAGTCAACAGTGTGAGCCCATTCAGGGCGACTGGACTTCGCCTCTCCCCTCCCCAGTAGCTGTTTTCACCTTCTCAGAATCCACAGATGGTGGTGTTGCTGCAGAATTTGGATGCTCAACCAAACAATCTCCTATGCACTGCGTGGTGGTATAGTCCAGGACGACGACTCAGGAACAGAACTCGCTGAACAGTAACTTGATTTGTAGTCGCTGAACAGTAACTTGATTTGTAGTTGCTTTTATTATATACAGCTTTGTACAAGTTACTATATACACAGACTCTACACTCCGAACTCTCATTACCAAACTCCTACTCACTCCAACAATGAACTGCTATGTCATGCTGCTTATAAGGAAACATTCAGCCAATCAGCAGCCTGTTACTAGGCTTCCCTGTCTCCAAGCAGATTTTCACATATACCCTTGTTTAACTTGGCTTCTTGCCAAGTCACTAATTGTCCACTTCAAAGCTGCAGTTTCTCACAGACCTCAACAGGAGAAACAGATGCTTTATAGAGCTCAGGTTCAATCCCCAGCATCTCCCAGTAGCTCTGGGAGAGACTCCCTGTCTGATACCCTGGAGAGTTGCTGCAGTCAGTGTAGACAGTACAGTGGTACCTCTGGTTACGTACTTAATTCGTTCCGGAGGTCCGTTCTTAACCTGAAATTGTTCTTAACCTGAGGTACCACTTTAGCTAATGGGGCCTCCCGCTGCCGCCGCGCCGCTGCTGCCCGATTTCTCTTCTCATCCTGAAGCGAAGTTCTTAACTCGAGGTACTATTTCTGGGTTAGCGGAGTCTGTAACCTGAAGCGTCTGTAACCTGAAGCATCTGTAACCCGAGGTACCACTGTGCAGAAGCAGATGGAACAGTGAGTCTGCCTAGGTGTTAAGCAGCTTCCTAAGGCAAATATTAATATATGGTTTGGGGAGTGGGCATTCAGACTGCAGTTTCCCATTTGCAGTATGAAATGTTAACATCCATTGTACTTTTACCGCTTGATTCTGCTAGCTCTCGAGTTTGGTGGGACTTATAGGAGAGTAGCCTTTCAATACATGTTTGCTCATAAATGATTCCCACTGAATTGACATGATGGGAGCTTATAGCCCAGTTTTGTACTTAATTGCTTGAAAGTCAGCCTTGCTAAAATCAGCGTGGCTTACTTCTAATGAAGTGTAAATTGGCTTATAGAATTGTAGAATTGTAGAGTTGGAAGGAACCCCAAGGGTCATCTAGTCCAACCCCCTGCGATGCAGGAATCCCAACTAAAGTAGACATGTTTTGCTGTGCTCTTTTGTACTGGCAGTCATTTATACCTCCCTCTTTCTTTACTTTGCATCAAACTCTCAGAGGAAAAATAGAGTAATAAGTTCTGAAGTGTTCAACCATTTTTGCAATATTGCAGGCAATCACTTGCTTGGATGCTGATTCTGTAAGAAGGGCCCTATAAAACTGGCAAGCAATGGCTTATTATTATTATTATTATTATTATTATTATTAAAAAGAAATCTTTATTGCCATTTCTCTATGAGTGGAGAAGCACAAGTTACATAGAGACTTTTCACAATAAGGGGACAACAATAAAACATAATAAATCAGGAAAGGGGGAGGGGGGGAAACCAGAACATGAACATGAAATGCAGCTTTACATAGCGATCATAAATAGAATGTTACAGGGAGAGGAATCAGAAAGTAGGTTATTTTTCTATGAGGCCTCTCTACATAGTAACCTAGGAAATTGGAGGTTTGGTGGGTTTCGCAAATGAGTTGACAAAGGAAAATAATTTATGTCACATCAAATAAAAGCAGTCTATTTTTTTACTCATCTTTAAGGGCCCTCCTTCACAACCATGGGAGAGGGGCATAGGTTAGATTCCAGTGAGAGGCAACTGTGAATATGGCAGGGAGCAGGAATACCAAGGACTTATAAGCAATGGAGGAATTTTGCCCCCCTTCCAAAGAGAGGAGTGCCAGAGTGGAGTCTGGGGTTAGCACTTGAGTTGTGATCATGGAAATAATATCAAAAACCAGAGACCCAAACTGCTGACTGATACAGCAGTTCCACCACATATGAAGTAATGTTCCAGTGGAACCATGGCCTCTCCAGCATAGATTAGAGTGGGCTCCCCCCTCCCAATTTTAGATAAAACAGAGTAGAATCCAGTGCTACCTCAATAACGTTTTTTGAGTGGCTTCTTGTATTCTTGCAGATACTGTTTTCACAGAGCTCTGGACCACAACATTTCTCAGTCGTGTTCCTCTATCTGAATATCTAGGTCACTTTCCCAAACTAGTCTCATTCCATGGGAGGAACCAGATTCTACTGTATGCTGAGTAGAAATTTGTACATATCAGAAGCTAGCCCACTTTGGCTGGAGACTGCGTGTGAACAAAAATATTTGAAAAATGTCAAGCAAAGGAGCCCTTCTCCCTTATGGAATAGAAATTGGGCAAATGAACATACCGTACTTGCTTGAGTTGGAACCAGTGTTTTGTTTTGTTTTTGTTTTTGTGTTTTTTAAAAGAAAAATAGGTGCCAGCATGCAGTCCATCTACTTAGACATTGCACCTTATTTATTAAAGACATTTCAAAGAGTAACCTCTAGGATTCAGGTCAGGGATAGTCAATTTCTGTACATCAGGGTTGTTGTTCAGGCACTAATCTGTGAGCATTGCACACTCGTCAGGCTCTAGAATGCTGCTGCCAATTGACAATATCGACTTAGAAGTTATATAACACTAATTAGGAGCTATATGAGATAGTAGTACAATATGATTTACACGTGATGATTGATTGGTTCTTCAGCAGCTATTTTCAAGGACATTTACCTACAGAACTCCAAGAGAGAGACAGTGTTAACAACTTTTAAAAAATATTTTATTTTCCTTTCAAATTAAATTAAATCAAGCAATTAACACACATACACACACACATAACCATTTAGTAGTGCCCTGGGGATCTATTTGGGAGCCAAGTCTGACCATCCATTGTTCAGATTCTAAAGCATTCCAATGGCAAAGAGCAGCAAATTCAAAGGAATTCCATGCCAAAGGGTGCTCCAAAACAGAAAATGATGCTGCAGTCCTATGCATAGTTGCTTAGGAGTAATCCCCATTTAATTCAATGGGATTAGCTTCTAAGTAGGCATGCTTAAGGTTTGCCCTGTAAGCTCATTAATTAAAAAACGATCTGGAGTACTGGTTATTTTGCAGATGCCATGTGACACCCAATTTTATTTTAACTTTGGATTTGTTTCAGGGGTGAGGCAGTGGAGGTGCTTAAAACCAGTGTTTGGGAGCAGTTAATGGCCAATAAATTGCAAGAAAAGCCAGCCCGAGGCACCTGTCTTGTTCTGCATAATAAGGCTGGTCCTGCTTGAAAGAACAAGGGCCTGACTGTTATGTATTCCGTGGTCTGTGTTTGAGCTTGAGTCTGGACTAAGGATTCTGAGCCCCTGTGTTCTGATTCGATACATGATATGCAATCACAGAACATTTCCAGATTTGGGCCTCTGCCCATTGGCCCTTAAACTCTTGAGTCATGATTCGCAGCTTGGAAGTTTAGACAGCCAATCACGTTGGGAGTGGGAGTGGGAGTGGCCCAGGCCTTCAGAAATGTATATAAGCAGTAGCTTTGTCCCTGTTGTTTAGTTCTGTTTGTTCAATAAAGGTTCTTGCTGTTATCACTGTGTCTTGCCTCATGGGAACCCACCTATACTTCACTGACCATTTAAATTGACTTGCCATACTTTGGATATTTTGGACTGCTTACTAATAAGACACTATGTAATTTTTACCAGGTTGGAAAAATACGGAAGTCTTCTGCCCGTAAAAGAGAATTCCACGTCCTCTTCATGGTAATCACGACCATCATCTGTTACCTGATTTGCTGGATGCCCTATGGAGTTATAGCTCTCCTTGCGACATTTGGTAGGCCAGGCTTGGTGTCCCCAGTAGCAAGCGTCATACCATCTATTCTGGCAAAGAGCAGCACAGTATGCAATCCAATCATCTACATACTTATGAACAAACAGGTGAGCATTACAGTTAAAGCGAGCTGTCTTATGTAAACTGAAAATGACTTCTGTGCTCCCAAAGTAATATTCCTTTGTTTGAGGACTAGTCTAAGAGTTATTGGCACCTGAAGCAGAAAATCCAAAATGGCGGACTTCCCCCCCCAAGGCAAGGTAAATAATTTCCACCTTCGCTGGTGCTCAACAATTTGCTGTTCTATTCTGTGGCAGCCTCGATCTACCTAATGGGGTCGACCTGTGAGTAGTTATGAACAGGGTTGCACAGTTAATAGATTAAAACTCATAGGATAACCAAGATTACTTTAGTTGGGCGATAAGCTCAACAGTTATTTTGACTAGTAATTAACAGCAGTTTGGGGGTAAAGCTTCGGGGATGGAATGAAGGCGTGGGCTGGCCCCCGTGTGCTAAAATTATGTATTATGTTTTTGTATTTGTGGTCTGGGATACTGTTTAGGGGCTTTTGATGGGGAATGTATTTACAGTGGAACCTTGTTTTTCGAGCGTCTCAGAACCCGAACAATTCAGAACCCGAACGCCGAAAACCCGGAAGGAATTGCTTCCATTTTCAAACGTGCCTCGGAAGTCGAACGGCTTCCAAGGCACGTTTTTCATTTCCCCCCATTGATTTTGCAGCCGGCCCATTGATCCTCGGTTTTCTAATGTTTCAGAAGTCGAATGGTCTTCCGGAACAGATTACGTTCGAAAACCGAGGTTCCACTGTATTAGTTTGTATACATTAGTATTGTCAGCTGTTTTAGTTGTTTTCATAATGTATTTTGTATTTTCAACATTGTAACTTTTATGTTGTGAACTGCCCTGAGACCTAATAACGATTCATTGCCTTGAGAATAGGCAACCTGATGAATTTCTTTAAAGGGAGATGATAGAGAACATTTGTTTTGCTTTCCTAGATTAATTGGCACAAAAGTGTTAGGGATGGAATCTTATGGTGGGACCATATCTTGGTAAGCATGTGTCATGGGCAAGAGTGGCAATCTCAGTATCATCCTGTGTGTCTTGGCAATTCTGGGGGAAATTGTAGTAGCAACCTGCTTAAGTGCACTGTTTCCCTCACTGAGCAAGGGACAACTTCTTGGCCTTTGAAAATGAGGGTTGTGGTGAGGTGATGTAGCTACGAGGAGAAGCAACTCACCAGGTGTGGTGGAGGTGCTATGTTAGCTTCCCTGCAGGTGGGGTTCTGTTCCTCACTGGTAGGGAGATGGGCGAGGCGGTGGGAGGTCTGCGCAGTGCAAACCTCCCCTTTTCCTGCTCCAGAGCAACTGACGGAGTTTCTAAGATAACTCCCACAGGCCAAAGCTACAGCTTCTCCCACTAATATATTAAGATATCGCAACACTGTCAGAGTTGTGCGTCAGGCTTGTAATGTATGCTGCACTCATTTCTCTGAGTCACTTCTTTTCACACCACGGGGGTTTCCACAATAGGAAATTCATCTTTGTCATCATAACTGCTTGTACTGACTTTCGGAAACTTGGAAAAATGCCTCTTCGGAGACCCATGCTTGTTGTTTCCCCTGAACATCATGGAAGTCTCTTGTGCCATTCTCCCTGCCCATTGAATTCACCATTTGCAGATTAGGGACACATTGTGATTTTAAATGGTATACCGTCAGAAAATTAGGTACATGTCAGCATGCCACATGCTTAAATAGGCAAAATCTAACTTGCCAGTGGAAAAGTGTCATCCTTGAATGGTGCCCTCTTGTGACTCTTTGTAGAAAGATTCTCTGGTTCTCATGGGAATGCCTCTTAAAAGCATTTTCATGTTTGGATCTAGGATCCTTGAGGAAACCTAGGATTCCTCCAAGTGAGTTTCTTTCTAGATCTATTCCTGTATTTGTGGTGATACTGGGCTCACCCAGCAATGTTACAATACAGCAGACTATGCCCTCAGCTCCACCCCAATGCTGAGACCTTGAACCCACACCTGTGATGATGATGATGATGAAGAAGAAGAAGAGAAGGAGTTTGGATTTGATACCCCGCTTTATCACTACCCGAAGGAGTCTCAAAGCGGCTAACATTCTCCTTTCCCTTCCTCCCCCACAACAAACACTCTGTGAGGAGAGTGGGGCTGAGAGACTTCAGAGGTGTGTGACTAGCCCAAGGTCACCCAGCAGCTGCATGTGGGGGAGCGGAGACGCGAACCCGGTTCACCAGATTACGAGTCTACCGCTCTTAACCACTACACCACACTGCTTCAGTGCAGTGGCTCATAGGAGTGGGCTGTTAGCTATTTCTATAACACTGTTCCTACAGAATTCAGTTAAGCTATATTTAGATCTGTATACTGGAAAGATCTAATGAAAATCCTTTTGGGGGTATTGTTTTGTTCATTATGTTATGTATTTTTGTGTCTTTATGCTATGAATCCTCAGATGAAGGGCAGTATACAAATTTAATAAATAATAAGAATTTTAAAAATAGCTACCTCACTTCCAGTTCTAAAATGTTAGGATTTCAACACAGCATGTTAGGATTTTACAAACATTAGAGCATGTTTTTACTCAAGACATCTTACTGCTAGTGTAAAAAGGATGTAAAATAACAAATAGCAGCCTGTAGTCTTATTCAGGATGGCAAGATGTAGAGAAATTATCCAATCGTCACAATTCTTTTTAAAAATGCGAACAGTTAGCTGAAAAGATGCGGCAGTTCTGAGGAGAACGGTGGTAGAAACCTGCTGAAATGTGCTATTCTCCTCATTTCCTCTCTCCTTTTTATTTGGCTTGCAAGTATATTTTGAAAATGGGATGTAGACTTCCAAGAGCTGTTGGTAAGAATAATGTCGCCTGCACACAATTCTTCTGTCAGAGTCAGATAATCAAGGAAAAGAATGCTTCCCCACCTTATATATTATTTAAAGCAGTATCCACTGTGATCTCATCTCTTTTTCATTATTATGCAATATTTACATACCTTTGGAGTCTGCACAATAAGTTCACACTAACGAGCCGAGACAACCTTCTACCAAGAGGAATACAATAAAAAAAAACTAATAAGGGCTAGAGGGGGGAAGGAAGAGTGGAGAGATACAGCAAAAAAGGTTGGATAATTCACCCTTTCATATTCATCTTCTTACCCACCATCTTCACCCGTTTTTGCTGTAAGATCCTCTCCCTTTAGTGCTACCTTGGTTCTCAAACCTCTTGGTACTCAAAAAACTTGGAACCCAAACACTGCAAACCCAGAATTAAGTTTGCGAACTCTTTTCAGAAGCCGAACGTGCTCTGTTTTGAGTGTTATGCTTCCGATTTGAGTGCCACACTTCCGATTTGAGTGTTACGCTGAGGTCTGTCTGTTTTAGCTATTTATTTTGCGTTTTTGTTTTTGTGGCTGCATGGAACCCAGTTCAGCTACTGATGGATCGATTGATTGTGTGACTGCAGTACATTGTTTACTGCTTTCATTTTATGGATCAATGGTCTTGATAGATAGTAAAATTTATGATAAGTTGCTGTTTTTAGGGGTTGTTTCCAAAAGTCTGGAACTTTTGCATTATTTTCTATGGGAAAGTGCGCCTTGGTTTTGGAACGCTTTGGTTTTGGAACGGGCTTCTGGAACGGATTAAGTTTGAGTACCAAGATACCACTGTATATATAAGGGTGCAATATATATTTCTATACAACTACAGAGGAAAAATACATTTTCTCCAGTCCATTCAGGCAGCTAACTGCAAGGTGTAGGACTCTCATTCTGGACTGGGCTCTCTGGAAGCCATTTGGATCCATTAAGTGGCGGGAAAGACCATTTGAATTGGTCCTCCGCTCCCTGTGGAGGAGAAGGGTCACGGAGAAGTCTAGTGATCTGACCATGGCACTTCTTTTGTTCTACTGGAACTTTGTCTCGGGTCACCCACGTCTGCAGAGGTAAACACCAAATCTAAGGCCTGTCTATGGCTACGATGAGTAGGGCCAGATTGAAGAAGCAATGAAAATACAATTTGAAAGACCACACGGCACAGCACAGCACGTTACAATTGCTACAACAGACAGAAAAGAATGATAATAATTTAAGTTGTGCATCAAGATCCTCAGCAATTTTCAAGTGAACTATGGGGGGGGGACGGGACATTTGGCAACCACTGGCCTGGATTGAAAGGATGATTGATTCAGAATGAGCTATAATAGAAGTTTCAATTAATCTGACCGTGACCATTTTTTATAAAACTACGAAGGCTATAAAACGCGATGGCTTTAATAGCCTGTGGAATTAATTTTTTAAAAGTTTGGCATTTCACATTTAAATGCTGCTATTCTCAATTGATGCCTGTCATTGTAATTTAAAATTATATTCTGTATTTTTAATGTTATTTTCGTTTTGTATATAGTGTGACAGCCTGTGGCTAAGTCACTATTTAATAACCCAATTAGCTGCTTCCCACAGCCTGCAGGCTTTATGACTCTTTTTCTAGCGCACTTGTAATTTTATTCCTTTTCCGTCTGCAAGACGTGTAAAACTGATTCTGAAAGCACAGCAATTGCCATTAAAACACACAGATGCGTGTAATTGTTATGCAAGAACACACACAGGATGGCTGTACTTGTTACATCCTTCCTACACAAACTGTTCTTTCAACGTTATCATTCAAGGAGATTCACATTCTAACCCTTCAAGATGAATCTCAAGGTAATGGCAGGAATAAAAGTGTGTGAAGTCTTTAAAAACTTTTAGGAGTCTTTGCCTGTTTAACTTCCAAATTTGTTATTGACATGAGAACAGACTACCTTCCCCCCCATGTAAACATTACCTCTGAAGCAGCTTGTTATCATTCCCAAAGCCAACAATAAATAGTCCTGGATACTCCCCTCCACACACAACTCAGGGAAATCCTTCATCAAAAGAGAGGAACAAGGAAAACATTGCTTTGTGTATACTAACTCATATTTATAGATTCAGAATTAGATTAGAAATCACTGCTATAATTTAAATAGGAATACCACACTCTGATCATAGTGAAGCAAACTGTGGCCAGGTGACGTGCCCCTGCTCAGTCCGCTATACTGATGCTACAAATAAATATATTATAATAATAAATGTTCATGGGGGACAGTTCTCAAGGTCCCTGCCCTCTTCTATTTCTCTCCCACCCTCTCCAGTGTGGTGTAGTGGTTAAGAGCGGTAGTCTCGTTATCTGGTGAACTGGGTTCGCTTCCCTGCTCCTCCACATGCAGCTGCTGGGTGACCTTGGGCTAGTCACACTTCTTTGAAGTCTCTCAGCCCCACTCACCTCACAGAGTGTTTGTTGTGGGGGAGGAAGGGAAAGGAGAATGTTAGCCGCTTTGAGACTCCTCCGGGTAGTGATAAAGCGGGATATCAAATCCAAACCCTCCTCCTCCTCCTCCTCCTCCTCCTTCTTCTCTTACACACGGAATCATAGAATCGTAGAATTAGAGTGTTGGAATGAACCTTACTTTCTCTTATAGAAACAGTATTCTAAACCTGTTTATCAAACACTGCCATTAATAAATGCATTTCCAATTGAAGCTGGATGTTGAAATGATGACTTGAAGATTGCCCTATGGGTATATGTCATTCTGTATCCATCAATCATAATTCGCTTGACTAAATAATTCTGACATAGTATTGTTGGATAAGGAGCTAGGTGAAGTGTTCTCTTTCAAGCTGTATGTTAGAAGTCCTTGGGTCTGCCAACAATTTCTTAGGGACATTTTTCAAGGAAACTTTGCCTTAATCAGGAATACCTTCCACCCTGGGGTATGCTACTTTTCGTTAGAGCACAGAAGTTAAGTTTAAAGTTAGCTTGTCACAATTTTTTATTTGATTTATCGTATTTCAATGGCACTTTTGATTCAAACGAATCTCAAAGCGGCTTACAAACAATAAATAATACAATAATACAAAGCGATAAAACATAACAGAGCATCACAAATACAGCATAATGTCTGCGGCATGCATAGTGAAAACATTCGAAATCCACTTTATTATCAAATTGACTGCTGGTATACTTGCTATAAATGTATGTGGAGTTTTGCAAGCCATCCTGAGTGTGCCTACGCATCAAAGGGCAAGATATAAACTACGGAAACAAACACAGTTATTTATTTTATAGCTCATTTCTGAAGCTATCATTGATTATATAGAAAAATGTCTAGGATGTCACTAGAGGGCCCTGGCACGTATGTCTAGCCCCAGTCTGGGTGCAGACCCAGTTTTAACTGTCAGGCCTAGGGTGGCAGAATTTTAGGGGCAGCAAAATTAGAAGGGCAGTAGAATTTGAAAGGTGGCAAATGATGACCGTGTTGGTGGAAGGAAGAGCCATCAGCTGCCATTCCCAGTAATAATTCTTCATTATTGGGAATGTGGCACCACTGCATCCACATTATCCTTAGGGGAAAGCACATTCCAAGTGGGTTTTGTTGGGGGAATAGAGAGAGGGCACAGAGCTCTCCTCAGAGGCCTTTTGCGACCCCAAATATCAGAGAGACTGCCTCCTTCCCATCAGACTCTCATGTGCTCAGATTCTCTACCCTCAGAGGCTTGAGGGGGGTAGCGGTCCAGGAGAGGGCATTCCATGGCAACCCCTAAGCTGTGGAACTCCATCCCCACAGAGGTGTATCTGGCTTCTGAAGGATGCTGAAGAGGCACGTCTTTGGACACTTTGGGTATATACTGTTAGGACCCACCTTATTTTTTATGGTTGCAAGTTGTTCTGTTATTGTTAATGTTGTGTTTTAATGATAGGACCTTTGGACGAAGGGCAGGCAACAAATCAATAAAGTGTTGGCTAAATTGTTGGAAGCAGAAGTGTAGGAACATTTGGCTTAGATGCAGTCCAGACACACCCTTCATAGATTCTCTCTTAAAAGCAGTGAATGGACAACCTGTGAACTTCCAGATGTTCTTGGACTTCAACTCCCATTCTGGTGGACCGGGAATGGTGGGTGGGATTGTCCTAAGAGCATATTGAGGGCTGCAGGGTTCCCACCACTATCTTAAACATATGGCGTTGACTTAAAATTGTGCATTCATGAATTACTGCTTCTGACATTCATACATAGCATTATAAGTTCACAAAGAGAAATGATAAATCAGCAGTTGACTAATAGTGACTTGTTGGGCATTAGATTTGTTAATGAAATGCATATGTAAGTGTGCACAGTCTGCAGAGCTGGACCATTAGGACCCTGTACAATCACAAAGTTGACTATGGATTCACCTTAGGTATTCTAATTGGGTTCAGCCTAGGTATTCTTAATGTTTGATGACAAACGAATGGATTGAAGACCTTTTGCAGAGCCGTTCAGATCTCAGAAAAAAGTGACTGGGGCTACAGGTTGTACGACTGGCATTTAAAAAGCTTGTGCCCCTTCAAATCAACCTTCGTACTACAGCTCCTACTGAAAAGAGTACTGTAGAACAACCAGTCAGTTGCATGCACTCGGAAATAAAATGTAGACATTTACATTTGGCGCAACATGAAAAGTAGAAGCTATGGCCTTTATCATTTTAAAGACCATGTAATAATTGGGGGGTGGGGAATGGCTTTCCTGGTAATTTTAAGCATGTGTGTGTTATCCATTCTGAACAGTTTGGTGGAATGATAATGTCCTTGTGTTATTTAAGGCCATGGAGGTAGAGATTATAAAATGTTAAGAGTTGGGAAGGCAGAGTGAGTGAGATGATGCTCATTATCCAATAAGCCTAGATCAGGCTTCCTCAACCTCGGCCCTCCAGATGTTTTGAGACTACAATTCCCATCATTCCTGACCACTGGTCCTGCTAGCTAGGGATCATGGGAGTTGTAGGCCAAAAACATCTGGAGGGCCGAAGTTGAGGAAGCCTGGCCTAGATCATTTAGATCTATACTGAGGGGAATGCTATTCTTTTACCCATTTGGACTTTACTTCTACTCCAGACAGGTCTTTTTGAGGAGCACAAGATCTGGTACACTTTATCCATGCCTTTTGGCAACACCAGGTAGCTGTAAAGTCTTGTGATGCCAACAGTCTTGGGAAACCTTTTTGTCTATGCGCTACCCATGATAACAAGATGCCAACACTTGCCACCTCATTCCACAGCTGCGTTTCCTTTGTTGTCAGGAACCTCTGCCACTCCCCAAGCATTCAAATTATTTTCTACACAGCACAAAGGAACCGCACGTTATTTGTGGGTACATGGTACCTTGGTTGTTGAACTTAATCCGTTCCGGGAGTCCATTCGACTCCCGAAACTGTTCGAAAACCAAGGCGCAGCTTCTGATTGGCTGCAGGAGTTTCCTGCACTCAATCGGAAGCTGCGTCGGACGTTCAGCTTCTGAAAAACATTCGCAAACCAGAACACTCACTTCCGGGTTTGCAGCGTTTGGGAGCCGATTTGTTCAGGAGCCAAGCCGTTTGACAACCAAGGTACCATAGGGCTGTCTCACTCCTCGGGAGACCTCTTAACGGGTTTAAGCGAGGCAGGGGAGCTGCTTCTTTATTTACTTGGACAAGCAACTGTGAAGTAGCCACAGGGCTGTATTCAGAATTTTCCTTCACATATTTCAGCACTCTCCGGGGGTTTGTTTCTTCTTTATCGTTGTATGGTAGATTTATGACATCATAAGGACAGGGACCATTCATCCCAGGAGGAATGGGCCACTTGATCAATGTGTGTAGGAGGGAAAACATATCTAACATTTGGGGCTTTTTACTGGTTTTGATTATGAGGCGAGCAAGCCGTTTCTGAAGAAGCCTTTCATGCTTAACTAACACGCCTAGCAATTGAATCACGGTGAATAGCTTTAAAGTAACTGTCTGTCTTTCCTTTGGGAACATATGGCAAGGATAAAGTTTTCGTGTAAACTTTCCTTGTGAACATCATGCTGCTCCTGAGCATTTCGAATGTCTGTCTCTCGTCTCTGCCTTCTGCCTGCAGTCAAGCCGAAACCTTAAAATGACAACCAGACCTAACAGTTATTGGATATAAAGCAGGATTTAATTGTTTGGGCTGCAGGTCGATAGTAGAGCAATATGCGCTGTCCCTGGCTCAGTGATCAGCACCTCCTTTAAAAAAGGAAATATATTTCTTTGAAACCTTGTACAGCTAATCAAGCATGGAGTGTAGATGGATTAACTCAGGATCAGGCAGTTCCACAGCTATGTGCTTTGAGGAACAGTACAGCAAACCTCTTTATGCACATTCAATTGACTGCGTGCATCCAGCAGTGCTTCTGTTCAAGGTCCCCAAGCTTTTCCTTCCCACAATGATTCACAAGCTGTTCCACACAATGGACTGCACTACACAGTTTATAAGGGACAGAGACACTGGACTCAGCTACACTCAGTCAATTATATCATTAAAACTGCATTATAGACGCGTGACACCAGATGTAGAGAAACCAAAATCTCCTATAACGTGTTTTCCTGTAACATTTTTTTAAAAAATGTGTCCAGATCCAGCCACTGTATCTTTGGGTGTTCCGCCATACTTTTTTTTTTTTTTTTTAATGCACCCTCCGGCACATAAAGCAAAGCATGTCTTAAAGATTTAAGGCTAGCTTGTGGAAGCCTCCTTAAACACAGAGATCCTCTTACAAGGTCTGTGCATTAGTGGTTTTTTAAAAATTCAGTATGCCTTAGCAGTTACAGATCTTTTTGCTCACACTTGTCTTTCCCTCCGTTCTGAACTTGTGGCAGGAGGGAATCAAATTAGGTCTCAGCGATAGGTCACTTCTCACAAGGCTATTAATCAAAAGTAGCTCGGAGACTAATACATAGCTTATTTTCGGAATGTATATGTATTAATTGTACTTAAGATCCCACCTTTTTCTCCAAGGAGCTCAAGGTGGCTTACACCCCTCCCCACGACAACCCTGTGAGGTAGGTTAGGCTAAGAAGCAATAACTGGGCAAAGGTCACCCAGTGAGCTTCGTAGGGATTTGAACCCTGGTCTCCCAGATCCTAGTCCAACACTCTAACCACTACACCACACTGCCTTTATATACCAGGCGCTACATGTGTGGTCAGTTCCTTAATGGCAACATTTGTTTTGTAACATACACATTTTAATCCCCTCATGTTAAATAATGAGAGGCTGATGCATCCAATCAAATAAAAAAACAAACAAACTTTATTTACAAGAAAAATCTGTACACTGTGCATACATAAAAATATATAAAACCAAAATAGAAAATACAAAAGTGTTAAAATGTATACAAACACTGTTTTTAAAAATGCGACTCCTGGAAAATCTCAAGCTTTCGTTTCTTGAAGAGTGCACATTCACTTAAAAAATTATCATACAAAATAATTCTCAAGGCTATTTAAAAAGTACACAGTCTTCTATTTGAGTAGCTCGGTGACTACAGCTTTAGAAAATGAGATGATATGTGTGAATATAAGGCATGTACACAGCTGGCCATTTAACAACAAAGGTTCAAATTATGTTGCCATGTTACAGAGTGGAAAACTGCGATATAAAAATGCATTTTATTTTTATTTAATTTATTCAATTCATACACCACCTTTCATCACAAAGATCTCAGGGCGGTTATTTAAATAAACCTTCAATAGGTATGAGGTACTTATATAAACAGTTAATCCAGATGTTCTTTTTGCACAGAAAGCTGCAGTTTTATGGATGCAAATGTCTCCATATGAGATTTTAAAATCTGTTGAAATGTGTAATTTCACGACATTTATTTTATCTTCAAATTGTAAAGTATAAGGAAGGGAGGGAAAGAAGTTGGTTATTTTAAAAAAAATACAATCATCATCATTTTTAAAATATCCCTTCCTTCCTTCCTTCCTTCCTTCCATAGGAGCACTTGATCTTTACTCCAATTTTGCATGCCATGTAAGCAGCTGAACTTAAAAAAAAATAAGTAGAAAATATGGAAAGCCCAGTCATAACTTTGTCTGTCTTCAATTTCAGCACATGTAAAACTACCCTGGTATGGTTTGTGTGAGAGAAAGAAGGGGAACTTGTTAAGAGAATTATGGGTTGCAATCTGTTCAAGACAAAGCACTCTGAAATTAATGAAGTCAGAGTTCAATTTAGGGATAGAAAAGCCTCGTTGAACAAAACCAAAAGAACAACTCCTAGCTAGATTCCCCCCCCAAAGTACTAAGAATTATTTAGCGCCCAAACAATATTTTCAAAAACCTCCATTTATATTTAATGATCCTCTTTAGAAAGGGTGATTTTTAACAAGTGTGGAGCGTTTTGCAGCTTTCATTACTAACACTTCAAATATTTTTGCATGATGAGTGTAACACCCATAAATGTTTCCTCTGACTTAGGGATGAGAGCTCACACCGCCACAGGGCCTACTCGACGGCAATAGGGTGTCACAATTTAAGTATTTTGTCTGGGGTGGGCAGAGCTGTTCTCTCCATGCAAGTGAAAAGGTAGCCCTTTCTATGAAGGGTTGAACATTTTAGAACCTTAGGTGGACCAACTTGCTCTGTCTCCTTGCAGTACTTAATCTGCAGAGGGAATTAAGCCCAGAAACATGATGAGCAACAACTGCAATCCTTATTTCGTTTATCTCCCCCAGTCGGTGATCTATCCTGTGGTTTACATTTGCCAGTTCTGTATGGTCAAAATCTCCAGGGAATTCTGTAACTTAATCAAGGCTGGAGTGGCAGAGGAAAGTGTATATAATAGGCCATGCTAGCCCTCTCCTTGCCCCCTGACATTAGACAGAAAGGTAGTAACGCTGCAATTCTGTTCTGATCATTGGCCATCTTGGCTAGACCAGCAAAATCTGAAGGGCTACAGGTTCTCCACCTCGACTTTGGTTTGCTTGCCTAGGAATACATCGGATTAAATTCAGTGGGTCTTACTTTTGAGTAGAAATGCACGGGACTGGGCTATGAAGGAAGCAACTTTCAGAATCCTGGGCAAAATAAATAGATAATGCAGTTAGGCATGTCTTCTGGAGCACATGGTTAATTATTTTAGTGAATAGTTTGTTGAAATTTTGAAACAAGGCCAGGATCACAACCCATGGTTTTTATTTGGGCTTGTTTCAGCAAACCCTAGTTTAAAAGAAGAAGCTGCCAAACTCCTCCTCTTGGCCATGTGAGCATACAAAGAGAAGACTTGCGTTGCTTGTGCATTTGAATTACGTCTTTGTGTTACATGTGGAATAGGGTCATTGTGGCTATACCCTAACCAAGTCTACTCAGAAGTAAGTCCTAGTGAATTCAATGGGGCTTACTCCAAGATAAGTAGGGTTAGGATTGCAATTTATGCATTTCAATGGGAACTAGGCACTTCCCATCTCCCAACTAGCCGTGCAATTGCCACAAGGCTAATTGACAGAACTATCCTATATCTACTTGAAAGTAAGCCTCACTGAGTTTAACGGGGCTTACTCCCAGGTGCCATGTTAGGGTTGCAGTCTTATATGCATCTGTCGGGAGCAAGATCCATTTTGAGCACAGTAGAACCTACCTTTGAGCAAAAGAATATGTGCGGGGGGAAATTGGCCTGCATAATTAATCTGGATTCTGTGCAGAGAAAAGCTGGATACTGTGATTTGTGTGTCAGCTAATTAAACAAGTGTGCATGATTTTCTTAATTTCCATATTTTTAATCTGATTCTGCAAGGAAGAAAACTGGGTATTTGAAGCCTTGCCCTAGGCTCCTATAACTTTTTTTTTTTAAGCACTGCCTCTGACTTCTCTGAGTTTGGAGGAGGCAATGCTCAACACTGTCAGGATATTTTTGCCAGCCACACAGGCTACAAAGCACCTCTTTAAAAAAAATAAAAATGATAAAAGTCACTGGAAGCTGGATTTCGTGCCCAGTGCCACATTCAGTGCATCTGAACTCAACACTAGTAACGTTGGTAGCAAGCGGAGGAAAAAAACGGAGAAGGTGAAGCAATTACCTGGCCATGCCTCCAAGTCACACATGACAATGGAAGAAACAACAAGAGATGAACGTTTTGTTCTTGCTAGCTAGCAAAACAAAGATTGGCTCAACAGTTTATAGATCAATTTCCCTGTAACAAACATGAGAACACCTCGAAGTGACCCTCTGAAGGTGTTATGCATAAAAAATTAAGAGCACCACGTTAAAAAGTTCACAGTGGAAAGTGTAGATCATGACAGATAATAGTAACAGAAAACAAGTATGCTTTACCCAAGGTGTTGTGTGCAACTTTTCAACTGTACAGCCATCAGTGCAGAGAAAGTGTGAAGCTTTCAACATATTTATGCCAATCAAAACTAACTTCTCCCAGCAACCCTTGCTTTTTTTTTTTAAACTGGTAAAAAGAAGAAGCAGCAGCCAAGGCTTAAACAGACTTCATACTTTTTTAAAGTGAGATTTCTCACTGACTTCAAGTAGGAGTTGCAGACATTTACTGAACATTTATAATTCTGATATAGATTAAAAATGCACTGTTATATATATATATATCTATATATATATAATAAGGTGGCCTAAAAACATACAAAATTCTATTTAACATCTAATACACATTCATTTACTGTCTTAAACTGAACAGTCTGAACTTTCAATCAGCTATCACTTGCTAATGCTTTCTGTCTTTCTTTCACTTGCAACTTTTAAAAAACAAAACCAGAAGTCCCCCCCCCCCTGTTTCTTCCTCTTCCCCTCTCATCTCCCTTCAACACTGAAGTAAAATGCATTATTCTTCATCTGTGGAATTTTGCAAAGTTGAACACTTATCAGAAGATGAACCGATAAGAATGTTTTTAAAGTTTCCAATTTGAACCCTGCTGAAGTCAGTGGAATAAACAACTATAGTTTCGATTGCGAAGGTGGTTGAGTTAGGAGAACTTAAATGGCGAGAGGGAAAACCAGACTTCGTTGGAAGGTTGACTCAGGATCTGTGGTGTCATCCCTGGGTTTGTACTAGACCTCGGTTTGGAGACAAGCAGTGCTTCTAAGTTACATTTAAGAAGATACCACATGGCCACCACTAATTTAAGGTTCTTGAAGGAATGTCCAAGCAGTTGAAGCCGTAGATAAAACTTGATTAAAATGGCACTATTCAGAAAAGTGTCCAGTATAGGGGTGCCAACTTGAATAAAATATTGGGGCCCCTAGGCAAGCCCCACCCCACATAATTGATCACATGACATGGCACACACACCATTTGAATGGCAATGCCCATCAACTTTGGGTGGGGCCCAGCCCCCTCCGATATTTTATGGGGTGTGGCAAAGCGGACCTCGGCCCCTAGGAATTGACTCCTATTATCCAGTATTTGGTGTGTGTTGCCGTGTTAGCAATAATGAGATTAGCTCCCACTGAAACAGATAGGGTGTTAAGTTAAGCCATGGTTAAATTATGCTGAACCCAACACAATTATTTGTTTAAATTGAATTATGCCTCAGGCAGGTGGTTATTGTTAAGAATACGGCAGAAACACATGCATACAAGAACGGATGCAAACTCTCTCTCTCTCTCTCTCTCTCTCTACCCAACTGGGCAATTTTTTTTTTAAGAGCCTAAACAATGAGATATGTGCACTATATTTTCCTTTACTTAGAATACTTCTGATTGAGCAAACACAACAGGGATGGGGGACGTGTGGATCTCTAGATGTTGCTGGACTGTAGCTCCCATCAGCCCCACCCAACATGGCCAACAGTCAGGAAGGAAGGAAGCTGCACTCCCAACACCTGGAGGGCTATCCTTGCATGACAACAAGGTGAAAGATTATAGAACGTCTCTGTTGGTGCTCAGAAGTCTTTTACAAGAGACTTTGCATTTGACAGGAGTCTTATGTAGGCCTGAAGGGGGCAACCTGATCTAGCCTCCTCTGAATTAAATTATGGAACTCATCACCACTTTTTTTTAATGGGGGGGGATAAGATGTGGAAGATGAACAGCAGCTTCAGAAACAAGATTAGCCAGGCAGATAAGTGACACACAGGCGGGTTGACACAGCAGCCCAATGGATGCTCTGTGTTTGGAGTTAAGATATTGCCAATGTCAAGAGGCTGGGGACAAGTGACAGAGGAAGCCCATTGTCTTTATGCCTTTCTTGCGAACCTCCACAGAGGCATCTAGTTGACCACCGCTGGAACCAGAGTGCAAGATGAGATAGGCCTTCAGCTTGATCCAGCTAAATTGTCTTTACATTCTTAAAACCTAGAAGTAGAATCAGGATCTTGCTTCCTATTGCTAGAAACTTGGGGGTGGGGGTGAAAGGGAATGTTGCAAATGCAGAAGCATTGCTTGAATATTTCTGGGCCAGAATTTTGAATAGCTGCTCTTAACAACGAGGACCTACGGGGTTTGGCATCTCACTGCCGCACTGCATCATTGGCTCACAAGGCAACCTGATGAATGCCCTCTTCTCTTCTTACTACTTTCTGACAACCCCAAAGCTCCTCTCTTCTGTTCACTCACTTCCCCTGACCTTGCTTGCCGATAAGTACTGCAGTGACAGTGAACATTCGGAAGACTACAAGCCCCGCTGCCCCAACCTTTCTTCATGATACTTTCCCCTGGATAGCGCTGCAACTGGGCTCTGGGGCAGCGAAAGAAAACTAAAATGGGAAAGGCTGCTGAAGATCTCTAGTCTAACATCCTGTCAGGGACTGGTCAGAGGAGGAAGAATGGTGGAGACCTCCTCCCCATCCTGAACCTTCCAGGGAGGAAGAAGAGGAAGACAGTATAGATTTTCAACAGGGGGGTTGTGGGAGGTCACAGCTCAGAGGCAGATGAGGAGGAAAGCTGAGAAATAATGGGAGAGCTGGTTGACATGTCACTAGAAAGCATTGCAGACCCACCATCTACCAGAACCCAGCGAGCCTTAAAAGTAGGAGAGCAAAGAGCTCGAAGACAGAGGGCACTTAGCGGCAACCGTAGAGGAGATGGCGACGAATGAGGAAGTGGAAGAGATTGGGATGTGTGAAGATTCACTTGGGACAACACCATTATCCAAGAGGCTGGGTTCTATAGCCTCTCTCTGTAAAGTTTGGAATAAAGGACTGTAAAAACAAACTTTTCCTTGTCTTCCTGAGCAACCACTGCCGGGAGCCACTGACAGCATCCTGACACACACACACAGGTGGTAGAGGAAACAAAGAATTAGAAAGCAACTGCTTTCTAAAGATAAGTCGTGTTGTTTGCTTGTGGGTTGTGATTGTCGCACAACAACCTACTCCCTTGATGGCTCATCTGCAGGTAAGACTTTTCATCCTGACTACAGTCGCTGTCATGAGGGTGTTTGGAGGGAGTTGTCATGGCGTGATGAATGAGAATCAGCCTACAGGCCTGCGTACATGAATGTGTGGCAATTCAGCGCCACATAAAAGGTCAGAAAATATCTTTGTTCTAATATAGACACTGGTGCCAGCACACTGCAAGGAAGCAAATTTCAATATGCTATTTTCTGAAACAGCCAGGTGGTCGTCTTCTACTCAACCTTTCCTGTGCTACCAATGCTACCAATTTATGAATTTGAACGAATATGTCTTAACACATGTTACAATAGTCCAGCACAAGTATTTTAAGGTTAGGGTTCCAAGCTCAGCCACCAGAACAGTTTAAATGAAACGAAAACATGGCTCATTGTATTCAGTAAACATCTGGCACTTTTTATAAGAGGGAAGAGAGGAAAATCTTAAAAGATGCTGTGAAAAATATAGCCGAAGTTTGCTTTTACTTAATTGTAAGGGCTGCTTCACTAGGTTAGGCTTAGTGTTTAATCAGCCTTGTCTAAAGGACTGCAATCGGGCACATGTGGTATAACTGCTTGATGATTTCTGGCAGAGGCCATATATCCTCACAGTATTTTACCTTCACCATAGTTTGCATCTCTCAAAAATCAAGCCTTTAAAACAAACAAACAAACAAACCCCCAAACCTATTTTCAAAGCAACAATAAATACTCAGGCCTCAGAAGCAAGGACTTCCCCCAAGCCTGCTACTTAATTACAGTTTATAGACTAGATTGGTCTAGTATCCGTTTTCTTTCAAGTATTTCTTTGTTGTTTATTAGTACGACAGCAGCACCTTATTGCACTTTGTTCTAGAAATATCCTTTCTTAGTGTTGTATGGGAATCAATTCCATCCAGGGCATTTCACTGACCTGAACCCTGGCAAAATCACTTTTCCTTTCCGGTACAGATCTTCCTGGAAGCCTCTGTTCATCCTCTGCACCAGCAGTTTCTCATAAAGCAGTGGGTGGTAAGCCCCCAAGGTACAAGCCGCATCATAGTAGAGTTCATGGTAGTGGCAGAGATCGGTCTGCCGGACTGAAGGAATGTATTCGTATACGTGGACTTCGCTGCACATGGACATCATGATGAGAATCCCTGAAAACAGAGAAATGTTTACCCTATTTAAAAATGCCAGAATAAGTTTCCAAACTTGGTTTTTCTTTTTAATTACTGCACATACAAAAACCAAGTCAAGTTCTGTTTGCGGTAGTGCTGCATCAATATATTTTCTTTGGACAAAGGGCTGTTGAGTGGGTTCTGCCTGCCACCTGGTGACCAAGAACAGCAAATGCACCAGTAGTATCAAGAAAACAGGAGTTGATCCATTGCCATTGACCTCAGCCAAATTCCTGTTCCCTTTCTCATAGCTGCTCTGTTCTTGTGAGTTTTTGTGCTGCCCCTGTGAATTACTTCCATCCTTCATTTTTCTCTCCTCCTCCCGTTTAAAAAAATAATAATGGTGAAGGGGTACAGAGAGCTGTTGTTTCTCCTTTCAAGCTGTATCTTTCCCTTGTTTTCTCCCCCTTTATTTTGCTACTGCTTTCCCTCCCTCCTGTCATAGCGTTGGAAGGAGCCCCAAGAGTCATCTAGTCCGACCCCCTGCAACGCAGGAATCTGGGTGTTACTGTGCCACATGTTTTGTTAGCCTTTCTTAGGGCTTCTGCCTCAATGGACAAAGATACTCCTGCCTCAATGGACAAAGATACTCCCTACTTATTCTTTGGTTGGGCAAGCCCCGAGCTCTCAGTCCCACCACCCACCAGTTTCTGCTAAACTTCACAAGTCCTCCGGGGGGGGCCAGATAAGCCCCCTCCGCTATGGCGTTTAACCCCCCCCCCCCGGTCTTCTCTTAAGACCCACATGTGAGCAGGACTCCAAGCTAAAGATGCGGAAAGCAGCAGCCGCGGTGGACCTGCCTCTCTTCCCTGCAACAGCACCGTGGTCCTCCGGCATTGCCCACCATGAGGCACGATAACCAAGCCTGTCAGTGACTTGTATGACATCCTGTCAGCTCCAGGGTCAATTTGCCCAAGATGAGGAGCAGCTCTCAGAAGGTGATTTGCAGGTTAGAGCCAACGTAGCAAAATGCTAACCAATGCTATTATGTCTGGCTGTATTACGTTTAACTTGGCCTTCCTTCCTATTAAAGTCAAGGAGGCTCAATTCTGCCCAGTGGGGTCAGCATTAGGCCTGGGCTATATATCGATATACCGTATTGGCTCGAATATAAGCCGCACCTTTTTTTCCCCAAATTCCGACCGTGAAAAGTTAAAGTGCAGCTTATATTCATGATCTTACAAAAATTATCCAGTATGCAGCCAGGAGTGCGGGGCAAACATCGCTAGTGCCCGCCCCACACGTAGTCCCCCATCCTCTCCCCCAAGGCCAGGAAGGGAGAAAGCAAGGAAGGGAGTGGCATATTTGCGTATTGTCTTTTTTCTCCCCCTCCCCCATGACTTTTAAATGTGTGGCTTATATTCAGGTACGGCTTACATCCGAGCCAATAAAGTACATTGTGCTCTGGCCCTCAAACTAAGGGAGGAACGAACTGTGCGGCGACGGAGCTGATGCAGCGCGTTCTTCAAAGGCTCTAAAGGTTTGGGAAAGGTTGGGGGTTTTGGATTGCTATATAAACAGCAGAATCCGAATCTTCACTTAACTTTTTAAATGCACGAATCTTTATCATAATTCGTAACCTGAAAATTGCAGCTTAGCAATATGAAACCGGCTGGGGTTTTTTTTTGTTTTTTTTTGTCTCTCCCCACCTTCCCAGTTCTACAAATGCTTTCTGATGCTTTTCCACTGCCAACCTGCTTCAGCAGCTGACGGAGAAACCATCTTCCAGTCGAAGGTCACAGTCATCCAACTGAACCAGAAGGCAGAAGATGGAGCCGCTAACCAAGCACTTCCCCAAACGGACGAAAAAATGGACCACCTCCTGAGCCCAGAGTCAAGCCCAGAGCCTGTTTCAGACAGCCCGCCACAGATGTCCAAGGAAAATTCATTCTCGTGAACGAGTACAAGCTGTTGCCTAATCCATCTATATCATATATGTTACAGTTTTATTGCTAGCGTGCTTTGTTTTCCCCTAAGGAATCTGCTGTGTGTTAAGCAGGAACAAAACGTGTTAACTGTTTCTAACTCTGAATCAAGTAGGAATTATGTGATTATAGCACCAAGAAAAGAAAAGAAAAAAATAATGGTGCTCTAGATATGAAAGGGAATAATGTAATGGGGTAGCTGCTTGAAGTTAATGGTAGATACCTCATTCTGTTGAGGTTAGCTCCCTCCGCCTCAGCTTCACAAAAATCTCATTCTGGATCTTTGTAACCCGATAAGCACTGACCGCTAGAATAGTTTTCAAATGTGAGCCACAGTACTAACTGGTTTTTAAAAGAGTAGTAAATATGCACTAGCTCACACATCTGCTGGCTCATATTGAGGCTGGTAATAAACTTTAAATATTCTGATTCACTTTCACAGTACAATATGTAGATCTCCCTTCTCAAGCAAGTACAGTGATTTAGTATCAGTCAGATTTGGAGGGCGCAGGGTTATAAGGAACATAATTATTGTTATTAAATGATGATGGGACAGCGACTTCATTTTAGGCAATATATGCGCACCAAGAGATAGCTGAGTCGGTTGAGCTTGAGACTCTTAATCACAGGGTTGTGGGTTCGAGCCCCACGTTGGGCAAGAGATTCCCGCATGGGGTCGGACTAGACGACCCCCACGGTCCCTTCGGAATCTACATGTGAAGAGGCCACATGTACAAATAACCTACATATTTATGGTTTTAACTTAAAAAAAAAAACATATTGGCCCCAGGTTAGAAATCTACAGCTGTAACAGGAAACTTCATTTTAATTACTGTTTTGAGTTATCCCTACCCAGTATGTACTTGCTACTGCTTTTGTATAGCACACACCCATGCCTAAGATGTCAACACAGACAACACTTTCCTCAGCCCTTGCTCATCGTTAGGTACCTGATGTGAATCTGTTTCCCACTTTCCCCTGCCTTATAGTATTTCCCTGCCCTATGTATTTCTTAAAGGTGAAACAATGAAGGCACAAATGCAGACAATTCCAACAAGAAAGAAAAGTGGGAGGCGTCTAAAGAAACCGGTGCGGCTGCATAAAGAGCTTACAGATGAGGTGAGATTTAAGGAGGGCGTGTATTAAGAAATGAAAGAAAGGGAAATCATGAAGGAAGAGTATACACACGTAGCCAACAGTTGCAGGGGGAATGTCTGGGGTGGGGCAAAGCCCAGAAAGAAGCTCAGGCTTGGAAAAAAGGTTAAAAATAATTATAAAGATTTTTTTCGGCTATGTTCAAAGCAAGAGGAGGAATATGCAAGTAGTAGGTTCTCTACAGTGCCCAGCCTGGCAATAGCAGAATGAATGATGCAAGAAGGAAGCTTCAGCCCAAAATAGGAAAAGAGGTTGTAAGGGAACACCTACTTACTTTAAATGAATTCAAATCTCCAGGGCCCAATGAGCTACACCCAAGGGTACTAAAGGAGCTTATGAATGTAATCTCAGAGCCTTTGTCTATAATCTTTGAGAACAGGTGAGGTCCCTGCAGAATGGAGGCGGACAAATGTAGTCTCCATCTTCAAAAAGGGCAAAAGAAGAAGATCCAAGTAACTACTGAGTGATCAGTTGGACGTGTTTTATAGAATCATAAAACTGTAGAGTTGGAAATGACCACAAATCCAATCTAGTCCAACTCCCTGCAATGCATAAATCTTTTGCCCAATGTTGGGTTTGAACCTGTGACCCTGAGATTTAAGAGTCTCATGCTCTACTGAACTATCCCAGCAGTTTAGCCTGGAAAAGAGGAGACCGAGAGGAGATTGTGATAACCATCTTCAAATATCTTTGGGCTGTCACATGGAAGACAGAGCAAGCTTGTTTTCTTGTGCTTGGGAAGAGAAGGACCCAAAGTTCAAGTTACAAGAAAGGATATTCTGACTAAACACCAGGAAAAACTTTCTAACAGCAAGAGCTGTTCAACAGTGGAACGGACTCCCTTGAAAGGTGGTGGACTCTCCTTCCAGTGTAGACTCTCATACATAGCAATGACAATCCATGCACCATTACACAGAATTATCTTCTACATCAATGTAGGATTTGTCAGCCAAAAACAGTGCAATGTTCAGCTACTTATGTCACAAGCTCTTATCGCACAGCTATGTATTTAGGAATTTTAAACAATGGTTTGAAATTAGCTTAATTGCAGAAGATCAAACTCTTGGGATTTGGGGATTTGTGTTGAAGTTATTTTATCAGAATTAAATAAATGTTTAAGTTCGTTGTATGAATAGAAATATAAATGGATATTAAGGATTCTTAAAAAAGGAAGAAATTTAATTTGTCCTTGGCAATTTTAATCACTCAAGAGCTTTTCAACTTCCAGCATGTATCTTTGTGCAATGCAATTATACTATGTAATTAGCAAGATAATTAAAAAGTCATTTCCAGAAGATTGGGAGTACACAAGAATGTAATTTCATTTACCTTATTGTGCCAACTGTTTAGTATGAAAGAAATAATATATTTTGAAAACTGATCGGGATTCAGCTCAGCTTCTAGTTTAGCAAAAACTCAATTTTGAGAACATTTTGAATGCTGCATATTCTATTAACTAAGCACTAAGAATTCCTGCAAATTTCATTCAAAACTATGGAGTAGCCATAAAACTTCAAGATACATGTATTCAAATGACCACAGCAATATTTGCAAAACCGTAAGTGTTCTGATTCCCATGTTGCAAACTGACCAGAGAAGTCCCCCAATGTAGAATCCTTTCACATTCTCTTCATTGGAGGAAAACAAATCTTTATGCACACCCATTGACATGAATCATAGCTGCTTTTTCCATTGAAATAACACCCCCCCCCCGGTGGACCTACATCTGCAAACATTGGCGATATAATCACAAAAATTACTGATGGTTTCAAAATATCTACTGGTTCTCAGTCCAATACTGGCATGTTTTATTTATAAGTTAAAAAAAGAAGTAAAAACAAGACCACACTAATTTGCCATTTTGCAACAGACCTTTTGTACAAAAATGATGTTCTAAACAGGCTATCACAGACTTGTAGAGTCGGAATGGACCCCGAGGGTAGTCTAGTTCAATCCCCTGCAATGCAGGAATCCCAACTAAATCACCCATGACATATGGCCATCCAACCTCTACTTAAAAACCTCCACGGAAGAGTAGTGCACTACTTCTTGTAGTCTGTTCCACTGTTGAACAGCTCTTACTGTCGGCAAGTTCTTCCTGAGGTTTAGTTGAAACCTTGTAACTTGGATCCATTGGTTCCAGTAGTTTACACCTGGGTTTTCTTCTTTTCCTTGTTTTGAAGACGAGGACAACATTTGCCTGCCTCCAGTCTTCAGGGACCTCACCTGTTCTCCAAGAATTCTCAGAGATTATAGAAAGAGGCTCTGAGATTACATTAGCAAGCGCCTTTAGTACCCTTGGGTGCAGCTCACCAGGCCCTGAAGATTTGAATTCATTTAAAGTGTCTAGGTGTTCCCTTACCACCTCTTTTCCTATGTTAGGCTGCAGCTCCCTCCTTGCATTGTTCTGTTATCCGCCAGGGCACTGCTTTCCTTTTGGGTGAAGACAGAGGCAGAGTAGGTGTTGAGCAATTCTCACTTCTCCCTGTCACCCAATAGCAATTCTCTGTCTTCTCCATACTGCCCCCTTCTCTGAGCATGCACACAGTGAAACATCCTTGGAGCACATAGCTCATTCCCTAATTCCTAGAAGAGAGAGTAGCCCTGAAAGTTTTCAGATCTTGATACTTTCTAAGCTTATTTGAGGAGAGCATTTTTGTGGGTGTGTATGTGTGCGCGCACACACTTGCTAATAAAAGTTTGTTAGCATCATCTGTATCTTGGTTCCCACGACTGATTCAAACACTATTCCATCTAAGTCCATTACGTGTGCATTAAATTAACGTTTATACTATGCCACCTGACTACAGCTCTGTTTTAAGTATGGCTTGCAATTCTCAAGCCTACACCTGCTTCTGGTGCTTAAATCTATTTTCATATCTATGTGGGGTTTTCTCTCTCTCTCTCTCTCTCTCTCTCTCTGTGTGTGTGTACACAGCAGTGTTACATAGCTATTTCATAATAGTATTGCTTGTTCCATCATGGCAGTTCTTGCACAAACGGGGAGCAGATATAGTGCTACCAAGAAGCTCTGTTGCATTTTTGTTATGTCATGTTTCCTCTGGAACCCTTTAACAGGAATTCAATAAAATATTTTGTGCTTAGTTCATGCATATTTTGCTTTCCTAAAGCCAAATTGCTTCCCAGTCCTTCTTAGTCATAACACTTCTAGCAGGTGTTGGGGCAAGCATTATGTTAATTTCTGAGCACTGAGATTGGGTCTGATAAGCTACTAGCAGGCCATACATCAAGCAGAGATGTTAATATGTCAGGCTTGGTGGAAATGCCTGCCTGGCAGATGTTTGTGCAGATGTGAGAAGGATCTTGAGTGGCCTTTGGAGAAATGTCATTGCAGTACAGATGCAGATTCTCCTATTTTCAAACTGAGTTCATATTTACTTTAAAATACATGCTGCAGTGATAACTTACGGCAAAGCTAGAAAACTGAAAGAGTGAAAGCACTGAAACATTCGTTAGTTAAGAGGCTTACCAACAGACGGATTGACTAGCACAAAATCTAGTGACTTGAAAGCCAGTTCACACATGTATGTTCACCACTTATTGATCGTAATATCAGGTCAATGTGAGTGTATTTGTGTGATAATGAATTGCACATATAAAGTAGCTTTCTTTACCAATTAGCCGCCGCAGAGAGAACATCTCTCTCTCTCTCTCTCTCTCTCTCTCTCTCTCTTGTATCGGCTGTCAAAACGAATACTTCTAAAAGTTATGAGAGATCAAAAGGTGAACACGCAAACAGTATTTGGTCCTAAATTCCAAACAGAGGAAAAAGCGGCTGCCAAAGCTTATTTTGAGTTTGCACTTCCATTAGCAACCATTTAACATAAGGCTCAAACACAGAATCTGTTCCTTAACAAAACAGAAGGATGGGAAACATCGACCTATTTCAAACACATTTCGCTAAAAAAAGAAAAGAAAAATCACTTTGTTTTTATAAACTGCCTTAAAAACTTTATGCTGCAGGGTAGCATACAAATGCCAAAAAGATGTACACTTGAGCAAATCTGGATCGATGAACCATGGGAGTAAAATGGAGAAGGGAACAGGGTATGGACCGTGTTGCTGCAAAGTGAGTCGTCCTCATCAGCGCTTAAAAAAAAAATAGATGGGGAAGCGGAAGCATTTTGGAGTGTTTCACACAGTAAGACTTTGCGAATGAGCTCCATGGCTTTATGAGAGCACATCTGTGCGGGATGTAACTTGGGCATCTGGTGATACATTAGTCCTCCTCTGGCTCTACACACTTCACAGACTCTGGGCGTGTGGACAAACAAGTAAAGAGTGCACAGAAGCATATCGTTCCTCATTCCTCCTTGTCACCTCCTAGCCACCTGAAAAGCTTCTCCTCAAAACCTATCCCTGTTTTATAATAAGAGATGTGGCCAGCTCCCACAATCCCAATGTTTCCGGTATTGGCAGCTATGGACTGCTTTCTGTTTTCAAGTCTAGGATGTAGGTATTAGCATTTCTGGGCCTGACTAGAGATAAGCACGGTGTCCACTTAGTGTCACATGCCTTGCAATTCAAACTGAGTTTTGCTATCTAGACCACGGTTGTGAGCTATCCATTTAATTAGGACATGGGCTGAACTTTTTTATTATTTCAGCAAATCAGCATCCACAATAAATAATGATTCCCAACCCCACCCACTTTAACAAAAAAGCAATTTCAAGCGCATTTGAAAATAGGTCAGTTTTAACATGCTTCCGTGTGTGTGTGTGTGTATTTATGTATGTATGTATATAAAATTGAAAATAAAGGCCTGTTGCATTATGACAAGTCCTCATTTATTTCATTCATTTATGCTGAAATTTGCCACTGAGAATATTTGTTCGTAAATGTAAGGTTTTGGTATTGCAAATAATCCAGCAGGATCTTCTCTAATTTACATCCCTTGGCATTCACAACATCAGTTATTCCAGTCTGTCAGCATTAGCTTGAATCAGCAATCTTCTGTGAGATTTGGTGATGTATAGTCACGCTGAAAAATTCATCCCTTAAACATTTATGCTGACTGATAGCATCAGAAGCTGATCTATGACTCTGCCCTCTACACTCATCTCTCAAATAAACAGTTATACAATTTCCACTTTCAAGTGCATTACATGGCTATCTGGTTATTGATGTGGTGTATGTTTCATATTCAGTGGTGACATGAGCATCGAATGTTTGCTTTCAGTTTTTACCTTTATTTTTTCGTTAAGTCTGGTTCCTGCGTCTATCTCCCTTTTATACTCAACTCTCCATCCAGCTAGGGATCTGCATCGGGGCAGATACAACTGTTGTGTGCTTGCTTGTCTTATCCAATACAGCTGCCCCAGTTAAGATATTCCAAATATTACCACTCAACTGTTTTGGATGAGGAATTGGGGGAACAGCTAGGTTTTAGTTCCTCTATGCTTAACAGCATTATCTGATTAGAGCTACTTGTGCACTGCTCTACCATGTAGATTTGGATCAGGGCCAGAGAGTTGTAAAAAGAATCTGCAGTTCAGAGCCAAGAGCTAGGAAAAGTAGGTGTGCAAAAGCCATTATGTGTTCTTATCATAGGTTTGCTTTTTGTTCCTCTGAATATGGCTTGTATATTCAAAGTGTCCTGTTGGCCTTTTGTTGCACCTATCACTGTAGTGGCCCTGATGTCAGATGAGGTCACAAGTCACAATTTCACCTTGCTGTGCCAACACATTCCATTCATACCCCAATTATGTTCAACTGAACCCAAGCAAGTCCTAGCCATACCTGCACGATTTCAGACAATGCACAGTTCCCTCTGATCAGTGTTTCACATTCCGAACACACGAGACATTTTCAAGGCATCGGTACAGTACAGGTCATAAAATGAACACTGTTTTGTAACTCCAGCTCCACAAAGAACCTGCTGCTGGAATATTGGTTATAGTAGTAGACTTTGACCTGGTTAAAATGATGCCTTCTGTGTCTACTGCTTATATAAATTTTGGAGTATACTTTAGTAATAAATTGTTTTAGACAAAACCTTTGTTTCTCCCAAGTCCTGCAGATACACAATCCTGGAAAGTTCATAAGACATGTGTGCTTAATAGTATATATGGTACTTATTTGTTAAACGGCATGTCTTCTTCCATCCATCTCCAAATTAAATTTCATTACCACCACAGTCAAGCCACACATGCTAAACTTCAGCATATACTCTACAGACACAGCTAATGAAGAAATCTACCGATAAGCACACCTACCAATGAAACCTGAAGAAGGAGGGTTGGGTTGAATCTTTTCCTTGGTGTTCTCCTGAATGATATCCCAGAGCTGCCATATAAATTTGGGATGGAGAATGTAAAATGGCTGTTTAGGATTCCTCCTGCGATGCAGTGCATAGGGAGTAAACAAGTTGTAGTCTGGCTGCTTAAACCACTGGTAGGAGAAAACAAAAAACAAACAAAAAACCAGGCATTTTCTAGGGAGTGCTAAACACATACCCACCTACATCTAAAGCATCACATTTGTCAGCTCCCTGTGGATTTAAAAACACACCTTCAAAGCATAGAAGGAAGCAGGTATGGATTTTTGCAACTCTTACTAGCATGTGTGTTAGGGTGCCCTGATGTCGCAGACAGTTTAGATAGATTAGCAGAACTGATAACAGTTTTCAATGCCTGCCAATCAATCCCAACAAATATCTGGGCATGATCTACAATTGACTTTTAGATGACAAAGAACTGGGCTTTGCCACTAAGGTAGGTGCAGCCAACCTGCATTCCTCCGGATGTTGCTGAACTCCAACTCCCACCAGCCCTTGTTAGCATACCCAGGAGCTGGAGATGATGGGAGTTGCAGTTCAACAACACCCACAAGGCCCCAAGTTACCAACCTCTTCTCTGGGAAGAATTAGATCTCAGCAGACAAAACTCCAAATCTTATGTGAAGCTTCCCCATGGTAAACAAAAGCTGGGAGAACCATCAGGCAGCTCTCGGAATGAGAATGTTCTGCTATATGGTGCAACCTAGCCAATGTGTCCCCCTGCTATGCGACGGCAGGTAAAAGGGAGTTAACTCTCTAGGGTGGGTTTAGACCAGTTGTGGGCAGGACTGTACCATGCTTAGTCCATGCTCTGGGTACAGGTCTTTCTGTTGGATGTCACAAGAACTATGCTGGGCACATTGGATCAAAGATGATATACACTCTTGTGCAAATTAATGGAAACAAAGCGTGTTTTCTATCTTACTCGTAATCCTGTACTCAAAACAAACACGAAAAGCCAGTTGATCATTATGGTGTTGGAAGCCTGCAGCCAATGGAAGGAATGATGTGCTCGCCGCAATATATTGAGGTTCTACGAAAGAGAGTTATTCCAGAGCTGGAAAAGAGGTATCATGATGGTACTGGGATATTGCAGCAGGACCTAGCCCCCTGTCACATATCAAAAGTGGTGAAGAAATTCACGCCAGAGCAGCAAATACAGGTACTTGATTGGCCAGGGAATTCCCCGGACGTAAATCCCATTGAGAATTTGTGGGCCAAATGCAAAAGTCACCTCTGTGCTGTTGACTGTATGACTATGGAGAATCTCATTCAGGCGCTGATTCAAGTGTGGTACAGGGATCCGAAAACCAACAGTGGCTGTTCGAAACTAGTAGACTCCATGCCAAACTGTGTTCAAATGCTGCTTAAAAATAGCAGAGGTCATATCCGTTACTAATGTACGTATATGTGAGTATTGTACATGTAGATGTGAGTTTTGTACAATAATCTACATTGTTTCAATTAATTTGCACAAGGGTGTAGTAGACTTGCAGGTAGTGTGGGATGATACATACAGGAATTGTGCTGCAGCATTTTACTCCCAGCTAGGACAGGACCCCCCCCTTTTGCTTTCCATAACTCTGTGTGCAGGCCCCACACCCCACCCACACAAGAAGAAAAAAGCCCAAGTGCAACACAGTTACTCCAGATTTCTTTGCATGTTTACAACTCCCGCAAGTTGTTTGCATTATTTAAATTCCTGCAAACTTAACTTTTCATATGGTGGCAGCACTTGAGCTACAGAAATGAATTTTGGTAGAGAGAAGAGAAGGAAAATAATCACAGGGGTCAGGCACTTAGATCAGGATGACTGAGTTAACAAGTACCAGGTGATGTGGGGACAGGGAGGTGGAAGGACTTGAAGGTGCTACGAGGAAGGAAGGTTGTGCATGTGCAAGGCCATGGTAACAGGAAAAACCTGCAGACACTGGTCAAGTAGCTCAAGTGGTAGATCATCTGTTTTGCATGCCAAAGGCCCCCAACATCTCCAGTCAGGCCAAGGAATGTCCCCTGCCTGAAACCCTGGAGAGATGCTGCCAGTCAGTTCAAGCAATGCTGAGCTAGATAGACAAATGATCTGACTCGGTGATAAAATAATAATAATAATAATAATAATAATAATAATAATAATAATAATAATACTTTTATTAATTATATCCCACCCATCTGGCTGGGTTTCCCTAGCCACTCTGGGCGGCTATAAGGCAGTTTCCTGTGTCCTGTGCAGTAAGACGGCTCCCTCTAGTGTCAAGAGATGAAATATTCATAATAAAGCTGGCAATTTTTTTAATTCCACAATAAATTTTAAACACACACACTCTCTCCGTGTGGGTGTGGGTGTGTTACTCTCTGCTCCCCTGTAAACTGCAGAAATTATAGCAATACATTCTGCTGCTCCCATGTATAATATCAACCGGCATATTATATCCAAAAAGCTGTGGAGAAGAATAAAATGGGCAGCAGGAGAGTTAGGTGGAAATGGTGAGAGAGGGATTGACAGGCAGGGAGCGTCTGTTGTGAAGAGACAGTTAAGGGAGCCGATTAAAAGGGAGCAGGAATTACCTGCTAGTCAAGATTGCAGGTGGAAAAAGAAGGCAGATATGTTGAGCACATTTATTAGGTTATTTCCCATTCTTTACTGCTTGTCCCATAGTTAAGCTCCTAAAATGACAACACAACACACAAATACTTAATGTGCTCTGATTAGGGTGGATTACATGGTAACGGATCTCTCATCTAGACACGGGGTAGGAATTTGGTTTGCTTCAGTTCGGAAGCAAAACCATTTTTAGATTTACTGTCCTGGCGCAAGTCAGTGAGAGCAGAGCTAAACAGTATCACAGCAGCCTCTCCTCTGTAGTACTTCCTAGTTTTAGGCTTCCTGCGATGGGAAATCTGTGACCTGGAAACACTCTCACAGTTTGAAAAAAGGGTATTTTTGAACCTAGCTGCTTTTAAATGAGGAGGTTGCAACGGGTGCTGAACTCATCCTGGCTGCTGACTTACCACAGTCAGATCTGCAGAATATGGTGCAGGATCCCAAGCGACTAGAGTAACATCTTTATATAAGGGGTTGTCAGTGAACTGGTGCTTAGGATTGGTAAGTATCTGCAAAATACAAAACACACGTATTTAAAACATTTCCAAATGATTATGAAAAATCCTCATAAGATCAAGAGATGGCACTACCTCTCAACATACTACCCCCCTTAAAAAACACCCTCATCCTTTTTTTGGGGGGTTGGGGTGTATAACTTGGGGGAAGTTCTGAGGACTGGACAGAGGAGCCTAAAGGGCCACATTCAGCCCTGGGTCTAAAATTCTCCATCCCTGCACTGTAGGGTTGCCATATTTTGAAGAGCAAAAAAAAGCGGATGCTATGACAGCACTCATTTTAAATTCCCCTACTATATGTAGGCTGTCGGAGCTGTGATATATTGCTGAGGGGGGCAAGAGAAGAGAAGAAGAAAGCAATTTCTGTCCAGGTGGTTTTTGTTAAATTTGCCCAAATGTCTCTGGCTATACTTTCGTGATGACATAGAGTGGTAGGCATGGAACATGTGTTCTGCTGTGCACATCATGCACCCACCCCACGTAAAAGAATTATTGGATTGACGGACTGTAAGACACAGGTTGTTGTTATCCTCAATTCAAAGATAAGGAAACGAAAAGTCAAAATACTGTCCTTACGAATATACCTTCATTTTGAAAATAAACATACAATCTGTCCACCACAAGAGGGCACTGCATATACACACACACACACACACAGTGGTACCTCGGTTTTTGAGCATCTCGGAAGCTGAACATTTCGGTTTTCGAACGCCGAAAGACCGGAAGTAATTGCCTCGGAAGTCGAATGGCTTCTGCTGTGTTTTCCCCCAATTTTCTCCATTGACTTTGAGGTAAGCCCTTTCTGTCTTGGTTGTCAAACATTTCGGAAGTCGAATGGTCTTCCAGAACGGATCACGTTTGACAACCGAGGTACCACTGTATATACATGTATATAGATGGACAGATTGTGTGTGTGTTTTGTTTCCTTCAGTATAGTCATGCAACTTTGTCAAACACTGCATCTATATTGTTTCCACCTCCCACGCCTTGCTTATTTGTTGTCGTTCTTTTGCAGTATCAACCACCTCAGTTGAACATGTTATCACCATAACTGTGCAACATTACTGCAGCTCTTTTGTAGACTGTAGACTGTTTCAGCTTATATTAATGATGCATTTTTAGGTAGCTGTGACCTGCCCTGGGAAGGACAGTAAGAACAAACAAACAAACAAACATTGTTTCGTATAAAACTACAAAAAAAAGAATTAGGAGAGGCTTAGACTAAGAGTTTGCAAATGTTTTTCTTAACAGACCACTTGAACATTTCCGAGGGTCTTGGCGGACCACTTAATGATTTGTCTCCCTGTTATAGCAATTGCAATAACAGGACCATAGATTTGAATCACGAGGGTCATTGAGTCCAACCTCCCTGCAAGGAAAGAATCTTTTACCCAACGTGGGGCTTGAACCCATGGCCACCCTGAGAGGAAGAGTCTCATGCATTGCCAGAGGAACTAGCAAGATACTGTATGGCAGGGGTGGCCAACTCCTAAGAGAATGTAATCTACTCACAGAGTTAAAAACTGGCAGTGATCTACCCACTTTTTTGGGGTTCAGGTCAAAGTTGTTGAGCCTTTTTTAAGAAGGAGGAAGGCCCATTTTTGGGGGGTTCGGGTCAAAGTTGAGTTTTTTCAGGGAGGAGGTAAAATGTCGAGCTTTTTAGGGGAGCCACAGTTGTTCAGCTTCTTTGGGGGAGAGCCAGTGATCTACCAGTGATCTACCGCAGATGTCCAGTGATCTACTGGTAGATCATGATCTACCTGTTGGACACGCCTGCTGTATGGTATCTCATTGCATTTTTATTGCTCCTTTTATTTCTTATCTAGTGTGGTTTATTGTATTGCTATTGTATTGTATTGCTATTTGAACCCCATATAATTCACACAGCAACACAATGAAATGAAATGAAATACAACAAAAGGAACAATGAAAATAAAAATAAAAATTGATGAGAATATCTAATACGATGGATACTCCGTCTCAAACCACAAATCCAAACACAACTTTTTAGGGAAGTTTTTAATGGGTGATATTTTTGTATTTGATTTCTGTTGGAAGCCGCCCAGAGTGGCTGGGGAAATCCAGCCAGATGGGCGGGGTACAAATAATAAATATTATTATTATTGTTATTATCAGCAACCACCTGAATAAAAAGCTTGTGGGCCACTGGTACCCCATGGATCACAGTTTGGGAACCCGCTGGATGCAGGGGAGAGGGACAAAAGATATAGGAGCTATAGCACCTTATCCATCACCTCCCTCCTCCCCTTGGTATGTAATCTTTAGGAAGCACTGCTGGACACATTAACATTTCCCAACAATGGTGAAAGCTGGCTCATGTTATTTAAAATCAAAGCAGAATTCCCCAGGATTTCTGGTTCAGTTCTAGGAGGAGTTGCGACATACGGAAAACAATACAAGTATGCAGATGTTCAAGTGCCTTACTTGGGAATTAATGATGCGCATGGTTGTTTTATTTCCGACATCTTTTTCATATCCGCTTGTTGGAGCAGAGTTGAATCGCAAGACGGCATCATGGGAGTCTGTAAAGTCAGAGGAAAGGACATTCAGGTGAATAACCGACAAGAGTCATCGTGTAGTACAATCGTTTGCATGTTTACTTGGAAGTAAGCATCGACCCCTTCCTGCTAGGCTCCAAGAACCACTGCAGTCAGCACACATGAAGGGAGCAAGGGAGGGAATAGAACGAGTAGCATCAGTGACAAGAAGCCCAGGCTCTTCGCAAGCAAGCTGTGAGCAACTTCTGCTGAGAACTGATTTCCTGTGTGGTATCTTGGCACTTGGACAAGGAATGAATGTGTGAAGAGCACAGTAGGTGAAGGAGTCGAAATATGCTTGGGTTTCTTTTGAGAGAGAGAGGTTTGCTGTTACAGTCGTACCTCGTGTTGCGTTCGCTGCAGGTTGGGTTATGAACGCAGCAAACCCGGAAGTGTTTACTTCTGGGTTTCACTGTGAGCGCACGTGCAGAAGCGCGATGTCAAGCTTCTGCACATGCGCGGTATTGCCGCTCAGGTTGCGGACTTTTCAGGGTGCAAATGGCACCCCGGAATGGATCGTGTCCGCAACCCGAGGTACCACTGTATTTACACTGGGATGAAATCCCCTCTCCCCTAAACCACTTTCCATACAATATTCTCATGAAAACTGAGGGGTGGGGGCAAGTTTCTGCTGCTTTTGTGGTGGTGGTGGTGATTTTTTTCCCCTAATGGATTTGAAAATTTAAGTGCAGTGCTGGCCACATCAAGCAGGTTGGCACAGCACAAGAAGCCTACAGCAAGGATTTCTCTTATTTTTTCCTGGAGAATTCTGAGCCTGTGCAGAAGGCAGAGGATTTCCACCTTTGGGCTCAGTTCCAAACTGAAGAGATCTGGTTCCCTCTCTGATGATTACAAAGAAAAATGTTTGGAGGATGAAAAATGAAGCTCTTTTACACCCCCTCACCCCCCCCCAATTGCTCTTACAGGGTTCATTTATGCCTGCAGTAGTTGTAGGCGCAGTCCAGTTTTTATTAGGGTTTTGTTTTACCCCAGATTTGCTGTTTTCCGAATGTTCATTCCAATCTTGCTGGACTCCCACGGGTTGTTTCATCTCCCCACACTTTTTTGTGTTTTTCTTGACCCAGTTTTAGACACACCACTCTGTTTTAGACACACCACTCTGTTAAAATAGGGAAGGGGTCTAGAAATCATCAAGTTTGAAATTGCTTTATTACTAATTGCTTAATTAGTACTTGCTTTGTCAATCACTCCACATTTTTTTTCCTTATTTGAATTACCTGGTACTTTCTTCTATTCTGAATTGCTGGTGTTTTGCAAATTGCTTTGAGCACATCAATTGCTTTCCATTCATTATATATCAATAAAGTGTTTAATTTCTTTCCATTCACAGTCTGAGTCTGTGGTCCTTCTCACTGGCTATGCTTCTCCCTCGCCCACCTACTGAGTTGCAGAAGTGCAAGCTGGAACCCCAGATGAAGAACAGTTTCTTGCTGCATTCAATGGGGCCGATTTCTTAAAAGATCCCCCCCCCCCAAAGTGCAGTCTCTGGGTGGAATTCTATATATAACTTACACAAGAGTTAAGTCCCACTGAAACAAAATGGACCTACTGTTGACTAGACATGCAAAGCCTTGCACTCTAGATCATAGTATCTGAAGGTTAGCGGTCAATGAAAACAGAATATTGCTCTGCTACAACAATGAGGTTGTACTCTTGACTGCTGGTCATTTTAGACAAGCTCGCCTGCCCCCTACACCTGATGTCAGGTGTGGGCCAGGTAAAAGAGGTTTTGGCAGACACTGACCATCAGTTTATGGTTGGGTCTTCAAAAGCCCTGTGCATCGTGATTTACAAGACCCAAACATCAGCTGATTGCTGTCATTTTGCAGGCTGTGCCTTTGTCTGCTGTTTGATTTCAAACCTCGTGGGCAAAACCATGTCACCTAATGTTACTGTAACATTATGTGACAGGTAGGTGCTGCAGTCCCACTCAAACTGTCAAACTTGGCTCTAGGATGGGGGAGATAGCAATGTATTCTGTTGGTCAGGTCCAGTTCCTCGCCCCTCCTCCACTGTGACACATAACAGTGCCATGCTAGCAAGGACAATAAATGGTAATATCTACTTGTAAATTGGTCTCCAGCAGCGTTCAAAATTCGGCAGGCGTGTTTTGCACCTGGGCTATCAGCCACTTGCAACCAAGTGAAGATGCCTAGGTGCCACAAAGGCACTTGTCTCCACCATCTGGAGGTGCGTGCTTGGGGATCCTTGGATCTTGCCTGTTTTCACACACTAGCAACACATCCTGTAGATTTCTATCCAATCATAATGAATTTCAGAAACCAAAAATACGACTTTTGAGCCGCCTGGTCCTAAAATGGCAAGTAGGCATTCTGTTTAGGTGACTGTAACCCTGGTTTACATTTGGCTTATATATCTGAATTTCTAATGCTGGTCACCAGTCTACCTTTCTTCCTTTAGCAGATTTGTTATTTGATAACTTCTACTTTTGAAGCTATGTTGTTAGAAATTTCTAAGCTGTGAAATCCAAATCCAAAGTTTCCTGCAGACCAAGTGCTAGCAGCTGCTACACCTACAGTTTAAAAACAATACAACCCTGTATAAAATGGCATTACTTTAGTATTACATCCCGTTTCAGATTTATGATATGAACGTTTGAGAAATGGTCCTGGAAAACCACCTCAGGTTACAAGAAAACCATGTCCTAGTTGTATATAAAAATTAAATGCTATTCTGCTTAAAACAGCTCACTATAAAAGCATCTGGACTCTTAAAAAAAAGTATTCAAGCCTGCTGCATATATCCTTTTTGTAAAAACCACACTTTCAACGCTCAAAGTAAAACCTAAATATCACATTTCTAGCACAAAAACAGAAGGGGGCGCCCGAAGTCTACTGGTACATCTGGAGATCCAAGACTTGTCATGTCTTGGTTTGCTCTGCCCTGCTAGTTAACCAGGCTGTGTTCCTTTGCAGACCTCAAGGACCTATCATCAGCTGACCCCTGCCTACTTTTAGCCCATATATTTTTTGAAAAAATACTGCTTCATGTTACAATCCTTGGATCCTGGAACTATGATCACGCTTCCTGAGAGTGTCGCACTGCAGAACAGTCTCTATCAACCAGGGAAGGAAGTATTAAAGCAGGACTTATTCTTACCAAGTGGCATTGTCTGACAACCCCAGATTTTATCTTCTTTCCACTGATAAGAGTCTGGCCATTACTGCCAGGCATAGTTTGCATTCTGTTTTTCGACCTCCAAGTGCAGGGTGGGGGAATCCACTTTCAGATTTTTGTTTTTTTTAATGACATTCAGGTTTCTAGGTACAGTGGTATCTCGGGTTACATACGCTTCAGGTTACAGACTCCACTAACCCAGAAATAACGCTTCAGGTTAAGAACTTTGCTTCAGGATAAGAACAGAAATCGTGCTCTGGCGGCACAGCGGCAGCGGGAGGTCCCATTAGCTAAAGTGGTGCTTCAGGTTAAGAACAGTTTCAGGTTAAGAACGGACCTCTGGAACAAATTAAGTACGTAACCAGAGGTACCACTGTAGTGTGAAAATACAGTGGTACCTCCAGTTGCGGACGGGATCCGTTCTGGAGCTCCGGTCTTTTGCAACCAGAGGTGTCTGTTCTGCACATGCGCGGGGTGCAGTAGAGCGCTTCTGCGGATGTGGCAAAACCTGGGAAAATACTTCCAGGTTCGCCGCATGCATATCCCGAAGGATGCATAACCAGAGGTGCTTGTAAGTAAGTACTGTATCCCCAATAATTCCAGATCATCCTGGTGTTTCTACTGCCAGCAGTCTAGATGCCCTAGATACTCTGGAGATATACACCTACGACTCTTCTTTCACAATGCACAACAACTTCATAGTTTACTGACAGGCTTCAGTCAAGGGTGAGGCCCTTATGCAGCCTGAGGGCCACATTTCCTTCTGAATTTTTTTGCCAGGGGCCGCATAACGGTGCACAATGCATAACAACTTCACAATTAACTGACAGGCTTCAGTCAAGGGTGAGGCACTTTTGCAGCCTGAGGGCCACATTTCCTTCTGGAAAATCTTTCAAGGGCCAGATAACTGGTGGGTGTAGCCAAAGGTGAAAGTGGGTGGAGCAACAAATGCAAATGGTAACTTCCTACAGTAGGCTAGCTCAAATCCCCCTCTGCGTTCTCCATTCAGACCAGCAGGAGGCTTTATCAGAGTTCAGTGCCAGGGAAAGAACACCCCCAGGTGTGAAGCAGGGTGTCTTATTTCAGTTTGAGACGATTCAATAAATAAGGACATAAGAAGAATTAAAGGAAGCTTGTGTGCAGGTGGGACAAGAAGATCTGGTTTTCCCTCCTGCTGCTCTCCATCCCCAATGATTAGGGAAGGGAAAAGAGGAAGTCCCTCATGGATCATCACCAGGGTCAGCAAAGGAAGGGAAAGAGTGGCAAGTCTATGAAAGAAACAGAAGTGTGGCAGGAGGGAGCTGGGGTGGAAGAAACAGGTGCTGTGTGCCTCGTGATTCCCTCAGAGGAATTACAGCCAAACACTATAACCTGAGACTGCTGAGATTAATGTGTAAGAAAAATGTGCTCCGAGCTCTTGAAATATACCACATAAATGCATAAATGCTACATATTACTACTACTACTACTACTACTACTGCGATGATGATCAAAAACCTGGAGGCGCATAAACGAAGCAATAAGAGAGGGTACTGAGTGACACATTAAGTCTCTGGAATTTTTAAAACACATCTTGACGCGGGGGGTGGGTGGGGAGGTTGACAATAACCACGAATATTTCTTTAGTCAAATGAACGAAAGCCGAGGCTCTTCTAGAACAGAACAAGAAAGCAGAACAAAAGTCAGGCTGCCATGAGGTGAACGTAACAGCACGCATTCTCATAATGCCTTATAAATTGTTGGCAGAGTCATGACGGCTTCACATTTACACCCGCTTAGCTTATGGCAAATGCGGCAGGGCAGTCATTGTGGAGCATCTCACTGCAATAGGCTCTCCCTCCCTCCGGAATCCCCCTAGCAACAGATCCAGGCTCCTACATGAAGGGAGGGGAAGTCCATTGTTAATATAAGCATCTGTGTTAAGAGAATGGGGCAGAATGTTGCTGATCCATGGGATTTAGTGACATAGGAGCAGTAAGACACAAGAACGAGCCCCAGGATAAACACTTTGTATCACGCTTTTTTATTCTGGGTTAAATCAATCAATCAAGACTAGGCATCACCCTGAGGCGCCATACCTCTCAATCATTAGCATGGCCAAATATGACTCACTGTTTCACATGCAAGCTTGCAGTGAAAAGGTGGGAAGGGGGAATCTGTCATTTACTCTGGTTGTGCATGCAAATAAGCGTTTAAAATGTAACAAGGCTGCCTCCAGATTGTCAATATTTTGCAGGAGGTATTCAGCTGCACACTGGAAAATTAAATTTGTGCAATTAAAGTGCTCCGGCACTCCAAAAAAACCAACACTTTTTTAAAAACAACAGCAGCAGCAACAACAACAACAACAGTAAACTGGCTTTTTGCTGTTGGGAACACGATGGGGAGAATTACTAAAAAGAGTGGAATAAATGACCAATTGATGGGAATACTCATAACCTCTTTGCATGCAAATCAGAATAAATTATCAAGAAAGAGCAGGCACTGCTTAACCTTTGAAAAAGCTTTGTGCAAGCAAATGATGAATACTCAACAAGAAGGTCACCTAGAGGAACAGTATTTTCTTAGTAAGCAAAACTAGGTCAACTAGGAAGAGGGAGAGGTGACTTGGAAGTACTGTGGGTGGGCAACTGCAGAGTTCCACAACTACAATGTACGGGCACACTGAGTGACCCCTAAAACTGGGTATGTGAGAGACAAAAAAATGTTACTTCTTATGGCGTCAACAGGCCACTGATTCGGAGGCATCTTGGCCCTTTTCGCAAGGTAAACGTCAACATGCCTTCCAAAAACCCTTAAAACAAACAAACAAAACAGCTTCTTTGATACTGTACTCGCAGTTTTGTAGAAAGCAGAAGACTGACAACTGCACTTTAAAACACAAACTAGAAAAAGGAAATAGTTTGCTTCATTATCTGTCAGGAAAAAGCAGGGGAGAGAACCTGTGGAGTTCTCGCACCTCAGAGGTTTTCAAACTAGTGGGATTATCCTTCGAAACTGGAAGCTCCCCTGACTTCCAGAGCCAGGACAGCATTGGCACATGTTCTGAGCAGGAAGCCTATTAAAGTAGTTGGATAATGAGAGTAGTTCTACTTCATCATAAGAGATTTAAAGGGACACCTATCTGGATATGAAAATATGAATGGCAATAGAGGATTAACCCAGAGTTCATTTTAAAGAATCTGTGGGAAGAACATTGTTTTGGTGTTCAGGAGCTGAAGTGACAAAACATTTATTCCCTTTTCCTCCTTAGCCTTTACTAGGGATTAGGGAGGATTCTAGCTCACTCCACAATTTGGAGCAAACCTCCACAGTCTACATCTAACAGATCGCACTCGGGACGGAACAGAGGCTTGTTGATTAGGGGTGCATTCAGATATATCATTTATTATGTGAGTTTTCCTGACTATAATGCTAGCTCTCCTGTCCCATTTTTTAACCTTCATTTCACACAGCAGTGTCTGTTGCATAGGGACATGGGCGGCGCAGTGGTCTAAACCACCGAGCCTCTTAAGCTTGCCGATCGCAAGGTTGGCAGTTTGAATCCACGCAACGGGGTGAGCTCCCGTTGCTTTGTCCCTGCCAACCTAGCAGTTCAAAAGAATTTGACTGGACTTAACTATCCAGGGGTCCTTTACCTTTACCTTCTTTATGGAACTGAGGCTTTTTGACCAATATACTGCAGCGTCACACTCAATTTAAATCACACCAGTGAGCTTGGCTTCATCTTTATTTGATGACCCCTGGGATTTACTATGATGGGTGTGTGAGAGAAAAAACTTATCTCTATCCACACTCTCAGCATAACTTTTTATAGCTCTATCAGTCCACCCTTACTTATCACTTTTAAACTAAAAAAGTCTCAAATATTGTAAAGGTTTCACATGGGGAAAAGTTCTACCAATGAGATGGAAGGGGACATTTTCTAGATAAAAAATAAAATAAAAATCTGTGGAAAATTTTCCATTTCTTAACGTAACGATGAATAGATGCTAACTGCAAATAAATCATTAGGCAAGTTTGGAAGTTTTGATTTTGTCTATTAAATACAAGTAAAATAAAAGTACTAAATTAGATTATTCTGTAGGGCATCAGAACATTTCCTTATGCAAATTACTCTGATTTACATACGCAAAATTTCTAAAAACCAACATCACTAGTTGATCAATTGGGTTGCCCTTCTCTGTACTTTTCCTAGCTCTACAATATACTTTTGAGGTGTGGCAACCAGAACTGCATGAAGGTTTCCAAGTGCGGCCATACCACAGATTTATCTAACAGCATTATGATGGGGCAGATTAATTTTTAATGCCTTTCCCAATCTCTAACATGAAAATTTACTCTTTTCACAGATGCCACACACATCAACACAGGCATTTTCAGTGAGTTATCTGTTGCAACCCAAAAGTCTCATTCCTGGACAGTCAACACCAGTTCAGATCCCACGTACATAAATGCTAAAAATACCACCAGCTAAAAGCAACTAAAGTTCCTTCCTTCAAGCACTAGGTGGCCCTAATCCTATGTAGGTATAGTATGATCAGCATGGCAGATTTAGAATTTCTTGGGTTATTTTACACTTGCTCACAATGAACCTTGTTTGTTGTTTTATTTTAATGCCTGCTCCCTCCTAATACTCTGCAAACTTGGCCACCTCACTGCTCAACCCTAACTCCATGTCATTTAGGAACAAGTTAGGAGCACATCCTTGGGAAAGTCCCATTTCTTATACCCCTCCAATGCGAGAATTGCCCATTTATTCTGCTTCCTCTTCCAGTTACTGATCCATAAGAGAACTTGTCTTCTTAGCCCACGACTGCTAAGCTCACTCAGGAGCCTTTGGTGAAGGATTTTATTAACATCTTATTGAAACGCCAAGCACACAATCTACTTAATTTATAGAACACACTGCCATAAGATGCACTGATGGTCACTAGCTCAGGTGACTTGAAAAGGTCGGTGGTCAAATTATCATGCTGGCTATATGTGGCTCCTAGCTTCAAAGGCAATATGCCTCTGCATACCATTTTCTGGGGAAAGAGTGTGAGGGGGCTATTGGGCTCCCGGCCTGCTTGTGAGCTTCCTAAGAGACATCTATTGGCCAACAAGGGGAACAAGCTGATAGGCCTTGATCTGACCTATCAAGGCTCTCTTTCTTTCTATGTTATTATGGACAGTCCTGGTCCACATGTACATGGTTTTGCACATTTTGTTGAGATCCTTCCACTCACCTATTTCATCCCCTAGAGAAGAGTTCAGTATGGAACCAGCAGACATGACGACAGCACAGCTACCAAACCCACGTGGGTACAGCTTGCTCAGAGAAACTTTGGGGACCCGCCGTTCCCATCCGAGGATGGAAAAGGGAGCTTCTTTGCCATCGATGGTCCTGACGTCCACACGTGCCTTGAGCTCACAGAGGAGCTGCTCTGAAGTCAACTTGAGGTTTCGCTTCCCTTTGAAGTGCACCCTATGCTTATTAGTATCCAGGTAACCTTTCCTTGCTTTCTGTAGGCGAGGGAGCAGCATCTTAGAGGAGACGTTCCCTTTCCAAAGCCTGTAGAGGAAAGATTTCGACATTGTGGAATATACTCCATCCCATTCATTAGACTCTTCAAACATCTGGCCTCTCTTGTGTCTTGCATGTCTTTTCTTTTTCTTCCTTTGAGGGAGCCAATTATCCTGCAAGGCGTTGCTCTTCTGATCCGCCCCCTCTGCTGAGACTAATCTCCCTATTCTCTGAATACTGCTCTGCGACCGACGCTGACCAGCAGCAAATAAATAATCACCAGACCTTTGATAGAAAGCACTTTTTGATTTTCTTCCTAATTGGGGAGGGAAAAATTCCTCTTCACTTTCAAAGCCATCGTCTAGGTCAGCCCACTTTTTAATGCTCCCAGTCCCCGATTTAAGTGAACCCGAGACATCTTTGCCGAGAAGCGGCTCATTCTCATCAGCTGCATCAGAGAAGGACGGGTCGTGCATTGCTCCCATGATAACTCTCTGCTTGCCTTGAATGGGCAAAAGCCTTTTAGTCTCAGTGTAGGAGAAGGAGCTTGGAACTGCTTCAGCCGTGTTGCTATCTGTGAAATAGATGAAGATAACCAGGAACAGGAGACCCCACGCGAATATTCCAAACAGCATGAGTTGTTTCCATTGCTTCAAGTTAGGTTTCATGGCAACTCTGTGCCTATTCTACTGTATGCTAAAGGCTCAGTGAAGGAGCATCAAACCTGGAATAAGAAGATTCAATGTTAGCAAAGAACGTTTTTCAAGGTAGGACAGAAACAAACAACTCTAAGGTCAATGATAATGTGATGAAAACTATGCAATGTAGGAACACTTGTTGGTAGGTAAATTGTTTCCCTCAACAATAGATATCACACCTAGGATATTTATGGCACAATGTCAATTTTTCAGGGCAACAGAGCATAATGTCCCTCTTTAGGCACATTTTGCATGCTGCTCTGCAAACCACAGCCAGACCAAATCCTGCTGAACTAAAATTTATATTGACAAGTGACAATCAGCTTCAAACTTTCAAACAAGGGTATACACACACACGCACGCATACATTTATTGAACTGAAGAGCCCGTGCAAGTCTTCACTATTCCACATGAGGCATGTGTCCACAGTGCTCTGAAAGTTTAAGACATTTTATCACAGTGGGTTTTTCACTCATTTGTAGAAGTTAAACAAATGGCAGAATTCAAGGGCAAAAACAGGTCTGAAGAAAATCTAATCTAGTCTTATCAAGACAGAATACTGTGTATCTCAGAACAGTTAACATATTTAGCACAGTCACCATGCAGGTTCTTTTCTGAATTTCAGATTGAAGGCAAGAGGTTAATAGGCACTGCTATGAATAAAAAAAAATCCCTGGTTCAAATTTTAGTCCAGAATTTCAGTCACCAAGGCAGCTTTATGCAAGCCATTGTCTCAATTTGCAATTTAGGGATTACAGTACACCGTCCTACCTCTTAGGGATGTTGAAAGTGTTATGCCAATGAAGCACATAACAAAGAAAGGAATATAAATGTTAACTATTATTAGGAGCTGGGTTTTTTTTTAATGACAATTCTGCTATCCTAAATAAGTGGCAGTGTGGCAGTCGTGCTTCCTTAAGACTCCCCAGAACTGACCGCATGATTCTCAGCCTGCTTTTAAAACAAAGGATATTCTCTAGTGAAAATACTGTGCTGCTGAAGGAGCTTTCGTCCTCCTTTGATCCTATTCAAGTGGCTGACTGCAGCCCCTGTGTCACATCTCCCATTGTTTTGCAACAGAAGGCACTTTTAATGTCTCTAAACTAGGCCTCCTATTTATTACAGGAGGGGAGCTGAGTGGAAGAAGAGTCTTTATCCTTTTCAAACTTTCCTCTCTTTCAGGACTTTGTATTGTCAAGGTTCTCCATTGCTCAGAAAAAGCATATAAAGACAGGCAGCTATGAGGTCAGGACGGTTCAAGTTGATGTTCTACGTTAGGCACTGTTATGTTAAACAGGCCCCTTTCTTCCCTCAAGAGAAAGGGAGGGAGGATATTGCAGCTTTTCAATTGGAAGTTCGTCTCAGGGTTAGCAAGGGTTGTGAATTCTGTGGCCAGACATTCCCATGGTGTTGGGAATTCAAACTTGATGGGAAGACTCTGCAGCCTTGGTGGAAAAAGTTCTTGCGGTATGAGGAATTAAAGAACCTTTCCAGCATAAAGCAAAGGAAGTTTCTCTTCAAAGCACAGACACACACACACACACACTGCATTGCAGCTGTTATGTGGCTTTTAATACTTCCCCATCATATAATTAGAACCCTTTCTTTGAACTAGAGACTGCCAGGAGTTACTCTCTGCCACTGCTTTTTGAGAACGCAACTGATCTTAGAAGAAAAATAAAATTTGCACGATACAGATACACCTGGACATCCCTGCACAAGTTAAGAGAGGAGAAGAGGTGTATTTCACCAATGAGTTCAGGCAGAGATGAGAGATTGTTAAAAAGGAGTTATTCTGTGACATTGAGGCACAGGCCTGGGCACACATTTTGGCGCTGTACCATGCAGAAGGCAATTGCCTCCAGTGCAAAATACAGCATTTAAGTAAATTTTCTGCCTTCCTTTTAAGCGCATATCCATGCAACAGCTGATCTGTGTTTGCCCATCTCATGTAGGTGTGCAGATCATCTAAAAGCAACTGATTTTAGAAAGGTGATAAAAAATAGAAAACTGAAAGAACAGAAGGGAAAACAGACAGAAATTATGAAACAAGCTAGAAATCAACACAATATAAGCTTCAGGTTTGCACAGACTGAATGTTACAAAAGGTCACCTCCCCGTTTCGGTGCTATATAAAGGAACAATTCACAGCCAACATTCATGCACAAGCAGCATGGTTCACTCTCAGTTCTCCAATACATTGCTAGCACTGTGCAGTTCAAGACTGCCATTTGTATTGAACCTTCACCCCATGGTAATGCTTTGTTTTGTTTTTGTTATTATTCGACTTTGCATTAATTTTTCTTTTGAAATAACTTTTAGCAAATGGTTATAAAAAAGCATCCAGTTACGAACCAGGATCTGGTTTATAAAAGCACAATCCAAAAACTACCAGTCGTTTTTCTCAAACCTAACATAGCAGAAACCTCAAGGCAAACCCAAAACAAATCCCTCAAGCCAGTGGAGGGTGGTCCACTGGGGTGAATGGGGTGCTGCCCCAACAATCTCAGCCAGCCCACACCTGGCTGCTTTCATGCTTAAAACTAGTCCATGGGGTGACTCTGCCCGTCAGCTTCCTCCTTTCCAGGCTCAGGGGGAATGGGGACAAAACTACTTGGTTTCTAAAATCCCTGTTCACATGTAAGTGTTCATCACTTGCAGACCACATCATCCGGTAATGATCTACATGTATCAAAAACCACAGAGAGGTTTCATATCATCACAGACTTCCCCCCGCCCCCCAGTGTGGCCAGTTCACAGCTTGTGGGTCAGTGTGAGCAATCGGAGGATGAGAGAGGGACAGAGCAATTCTAACCCGTCTGGGAGCAGAGTGGTGAGTCCACTGTTGCATCTGAAGCCCTGCCAGTTATAACAGCCGGCACAGAAGGTGGGCTTTATTTTATCAGGCCCTTTTGGGAGATCCCTGGGGCTATGGATCCAGCAGATCCAAAGCCAGCAGAAACCCACCACACCCCACCTCACGGATTTCCGCAGCTGGGATCTTCCCACATGGCTTGGCAAAGCCTCAACAGCGGAGGAGGAGCTTTCTCACCAGGCTGACGGTGACTCTGTCAATTACTAATCCCCTCCAGCACTCAGATCAGGAGGTGAGGACTGAAAGTGCTCCACGCACAACTGTGATTCAGCCCTTCTTCAGGGAGCAGGCCTGCAGGCAACACCATGTGAGTGTGAGAGTTCTGCTAGCCAATGAGATGAGCTAAATTTTCAAATAAAAAAACTATGAGACCAATTCACCAGAAAGTTATGCTGCAACGAATAGGAGTAATGCAGATGCATCACTGTGGTACAAGAGGTTCAAGGGAATTCCTTTCCAAGTAAACCTTTTCCAACAAGGGAATCACCTCTGTAGTATTTGAGGATATATATACAAAACCACTTTTGTGTTCTCTGGCAAGTACCATTCCATCAACATGAAATCTTGAAATTGTGCGAGTACTATTATCGGCATGGAATCCTGGCTCCTGAAATCCAAATGCTGAATTTTGCGACTGACAATAATCATTAGGATTCCACTGCAAGTTGCACTGATTAACTGTTTCTGGATATTTGCCAAATTTTGGAGTCCGAAGCAGGCCGCCAACCAATCACAAGACAAATAATCTCCTATTAAAAAACCGAAAGACACAATCATATTAGGATCCAATAGCTATAAGAATCAGGCATGGATGTAAATTATGGTATATATATGCCATTGGGCCTTCTTCCTCCTGATTCTGGCATTAAAGCCATCTGTGTGCCTTTAAGACACTGTGCCATCTACCCTAAAGCTGCCATCGGTAATTATGTCTGCAGGAGAGGAACTATCGTCTAACCCTTTACCCCAATTTCTTTACCCCAACTTCTCTATAGAAAAGAAAGTCCTCTATCACACAACCCACTAGGTATTTGTCCACATGTATTTGAAATGTTAACAGTAGTGTTATTAAGCACTCTGTGGTTGAAAGGCAACACAAGTGAATTGGCACAGCGAGACTATTAATTTGGGAGTACAAGCAAGAAACTGTTAAGCCATTTTCAATCCATTTTCTGATCTCCTATGGAACTGATTTCTCTCAGCCTACTTCATTCAATTTAGAGGAGCAGATGAATTGAAAAACTGCCGCTCAAAGCAGCACGTTCCTCTGCTCTGACATCATGTGTAACTGTGCATGACTGCAGGAGTATTCTATGGTATATTACAACTAGAAATGGCTGCTGGGAGAAGGAGTTATTGGTAATGAATGAACCATTCAACGTCAGAAACGGCCTATAGCAGCGTTTTTACGAACTGCATTAATCACACCTGCACAAATGAGTGTGCATAGCTTGGGTTGGATTTTGTGTTTGACTCCAGACACCGTATTTAAAGAAACATAATAAACAGCAAAAATGAGGAGTTTTAAAACATTTTGACAGGATAAATAAATCTGTGGTCTCAGAAAGTTATGTGCACCTCTGTGACTGGGTGCAAGACGTGGTCATTAGAAATAAGATATTACAGCCCCTTACAAAGTTTCACACTCCATATGCAATAACTCATTTTATATCTGCTCTCAGCATGATTAGAATAAAGGTTTCTTTTCTTTGCTATACAAATATTTGCTCTTGCTACATTACTCTGCATCAACAGAGGTAACCACAGCTGAGAGCAACAAACGAAATTGCTTTCCAAGACAAAATTTCTAAGGTTTCCAGCCACAAGAGCACTGGAAATCATCATTCCAAAAGTTACATACCAGCAGTTACAAAGTTCTAGTCATTAATTCCAACAAATTCTGCTAAGTCTTCCAAATGGAAGATAATTTTTTTTTGCTTACAGAGTACTACTGTGATGCAGTGACGGAGAGTTGGGTTAGGATATGGAACACACATCTGCCAAATATACAGTACTCATTGGGCAAGTCATTGTCAACCTCTACTTCCCATCTGTAAAATGGGAATAGGAAGATAAGAAACTGCAGTATAGCAAGTCAGGCCATTGCTCTATCCAGCTCGCTACTGTCTACACCAGAGCTTTCCAAACTGTGTGCCATGACACATTAGTGTGTCGGCTTCAGTGTGTAGTTGTGTCGCACAAACACTCCCCGCGCTCCTCCCAGGGCTGGAAAGAAGGGGTTAGTTCAGGCATAGGCAAACTCTGGCCCTCCAGATGTTTGGGACTACAATTCCCATCATCCCTAGCTAACAGAGATGGTAAGAGATGATGGGAATTGTAGTCCCAAACATCTGGAGGGCCAGAGTTTGCCTAGGCCTAGGTTAGTTTAACCTCCTGTTTGCTAGTAAAACTGAATTACTGCATCGCTAAATGATGTGTATGTCACCAACACGAAAAGTTTGGAAAACTCTGGTCTATACTGACCGGTGGCAACAGCTCTCCAGGGTTCATTAACAGCCCTGTCTGAAGATGACAGGGATTGAACTTGCATATCCTTCAAGTGTCTCATTTTAAGTGGGACATTCAGGATTGACAGAAGGCGCCCCAGCTTCTGATCCCCATCCCAGATGTCCCATGTTGGATCCTATGTTCTGGCTGTGCCAAACCGCTAGACCGAAAGACGTGTGTTTGTGGGTTCCATGCTGTGGTGCAGGTTTGTTCGCTCACAACAGAGTGCAGGTTGAAAAAACGGAAGTGAAACTTGCCTTAACCTGTGCATCTTCACTCTTCCTCCTCCTTAACCTATTAATATTAACCTATTAATGCTGAGTCAACTTTGTATGCCCTGAATTAATAGTATTTTAAGCAGTCAAGTACTGCTGTTTCTTAAGTCTGCACTAACAAAGGTTGGTTGAAAACTTAATTTTGAACACGGTGCAACCATGGGATTTCCCCCCCTCCACCATCCCCCCAAAACCCAGGGAACTGCTCATAATCTCTGTGCATGAACAGTGTCCTCACTTCACCACTATGGCTCAAGGAACAAAGATTCAGGGTCATATGGCCAAAGACACCTCATTTTTTCCCCCTTATAGAAATTTAAGCTGCATTTCTAGTACACATACTAGGTAGTTAGCCCCGCTGAACACAGTGGAACTTGCACCCAAAGAAACATACAGAGGACTGCACTGCTAGTGCTGGTGTTCTCTAGAATAAAACTGCTAAGTACACATAAATTGTACCAAATATTTTAAATATTAGCCCAGTCCCTTTTCTCTTTGTACCTTTTACTGCTTCCCCTGTTCAATAGGTTGCTGGTGGCTCATAATGCAATATAAGATTAATCAGATACTTGCTTTGGAATTAACTCTGAAAAATATTATTTCAAAGTTTAATATTCTCTTCTAATCCTCTTTGCCTTACTCGCATTAGTGTGCCTTCAGAAGTGAAATTTGCAAAAAAAAAATGTAATAAAAGCTTTAGTATCTCAATTGCAATAATACAGGATTTAGAATAGTCGCTAATATCTACAGTAATAGTGATGCTTATGTCACACAATCTGTTGAATTAATGTTTCAGACCTTGTACTCTGGTGAACTTTCAGACAACCAAATAAAGAGTAATACATCACTGAAAACAGATGCTTACTACTGTAGCTTTGATTACATACACACACACACACACACACACACACACACACACATATATACCATGCTTTTGGTGGGGCTGCTGCAACTGCATAGGTCCACAAAGAGAAACCACATTGGACCCTATTCATTCAAAAAGCACTCCACAAGACAACCAGCGGGTCATGAGTCCATTGCTGTTGGTCCCACACACTCCAAATGCGATTATGCGAGGGCCACCAGACATATAATCAGCAACTTTGATTTGAATTCTTATTTAAACTTTTACTGCTACCTCTAATCTATGAGGAAGCTTGCCAAAACGAAAGATAAATATCAGTTTCATTGCTTGGCGATGCATAAATCATTATGAAAACCCTGAAGTTCTTAGACTTTTAACACTGTTTTCTTTTGTATAACTTAATAAACAAAACAAAAAAACATATAATAAGGCTAAATTGCTCATGACAAGCCAACGAACACCAGCTGGGATATTTTATTTGGCCTTCTCAAGGAAAATAAAGTAGTATTAATGCATACATTTTCTCTTTTTCTGGCACAGTTTCACACATGGCTGAGTGATTTTAGTACTTTAAGCCAGCATTTGATCAAGAAGGCTTTCTTCCACATGTGATGCAGTTGTATATGTAACCTAACGCAAGCCACTGGGATTTAGTCATGGCTCCTACCTGGTTAGAATTCCTTGCAACCATGTAGCAGGCCTATAAATAATGAGCATAGAAATGGTGCAAGGAAGAGGCCCACTCAAATTATAACAATTCTTCCCTCTATTTCACAATGGTTTTTAGTCAAGAGTTGTTCTAGCAGACATTTCTCCGGAACATACCTTTTTTTCAGTCTTTTTCTTTCAGAACCCTGTGAAAAAGAAGCAATTTACTTTGCAGGGCCTTTAGTCTTCATTATGCACACCTACACATGGTTCTACAAGGTACAAAAGAGGATGCTGAATAAAGGCTAGGGAAATCAAATGATTAAGGCTACTTAAAGCAAAAGATCCGTAGTGGGGTTGGTGGGAAAGGGAAATAATCTACAAACTTTAACTTGAAACGAATGCTTTCAAAAACTAAGCTGGATGGTAACTTTATCTCTGCCTTCCATATCCCCCAAACACAAGTCCTGATTATGAACTTAGCCTTGTATTTTATTACTGTCCTATCCAAACAGAAGATTAAAACTTATTTCTCTTGCTTTGTCCTCCCAACAATTCTATACAAGGTAGACTTACACAGAAAGACAGCAACACCCAAAACTCAGCAAGTGAGCTTCATCATGGCCACAAATGAATTTGAATCTCCCATTACTATTGCTAACATACTGCTGCGACGAACCTCCCTGCCAACTACCCCTCTGTTACTAAGTGTATTATTTCTGAGGTGTTCCGGGTCACTTTTTCTATCCACCCCACCTCGATGCCTTAAGGTCCGTCTGTGTGGATAATCCCCTTTTATTATAACTAGGGATAACTTAGTAACGGGGTTCTCTTGTCCAGCTGTCGTGGCCTGTTATATACATATATATTTTGCTCTAGGCTCCTGGGTTACGAATACCTCTCAGCTGTCAGTTCTGGGGCTCTCTCTCATTAGATCCCCCACTGCATCAGTTAGCTAAACCCTTTTAGTAACTGTGTAGCCATACCAAGGTTTCTGCCCTTTTGCCCCTCCTGAGGGAAACTCCAAGACACAAACTATCACCCTGCAGGTCAGTTTTCTTTTCCCTGAGTTCACCTCCTCATGAGCATCCATATATCGCTGGACCAAATAAATGCCTCTTTTCTCTTGGCTCAACAAAAACAACAAGTCTTTATTTATTTCAGAACATCATGTTTCAAGTACTTCAATAGTTCAGCAGCTTACTTACATCTAAAGTATAAACTCTTTCAGTATAACCTACTAATCTTCTATCCTATCCTAGCCTAACCACCACTATCCTGGCCCCACACCCCTCTTCTTCCCTGTCTCCACACACACCCTCCCTCTTCTCAACTGCCAAAAACGGCCGTTCCCTCCTTTTAAACCGGGGACCGCCCCGCCACCCAAAGGATGAACTGTCTGTCAAGATGAAGGTGGATTAACTCCTTCTGCGCTGGTATGTAATACCTCCTCCACTCTAGGGCCAATCCGTCACAACTGCCAGTATGTAAGATAACATGCTGCTCTTATGTCAGAGTCTTCCTATACCATGCAGAGACCTTGAGAGAACAGCAGCTTTCAAAATAAAATATATATATGGGTTTGAGATGGTAATTTTTTTTAACAACGTTGCTTCCAAAAATACACGACAAAACAACTTCACTTCTGGTATCATTTTCTTCGCTGCCACCAATTGGTTTACTATTATAGTATAAAAAGTCTGTCTCTAATGCAATTGATGCAACATTTAACAGTCTTCAAAATTCAAACGCTTGATCTTCAGATTTTTCATGTTAAAACAAACCTTCAATTTGAATAAGTAATTTTGGAGTGGGCTCTCCATATCTGAGTCTAAGAATTGCTTGGGATGGGATACAAATCCTGACATGTAAGGGTTCAGAAAGACGGCAATTCAGTTACTAGAAATGATGATATTATTAGGGCTGGTGCCTAGGCGATTACTTTCTCTGCCCCACCCCTTTCCTAAAATGAAGGGATACCAGTTAAACCTCAAGGAGCTAAGCTGCAAAAGGTAGCTCTGTCTGCAGGTGGGGGTGTGTTATTGTACGTCTCCTCCAGGCCACCAACCTAGTGGGTGTTTGGAAGAGGATCTCAGTACAACCACTTTATGGCTCAGCTCTGACGTACAAGCTGAGATATGGTCCACGTAGGCCATCCTTGCACTGCATCTCTCCACCCAGTATGCTACGATAAACCAGGGATTTTTTTTTAAAAAAAATTATCCATAGTTTCCTTGCACATTTAAACTGGAAACTATGGTTACCAAGTTTGGAACGAGCCAGGATGCTAACCTAACTTCAAACAGTGATTTAAGATACAGCGGATGCTCAGGTTGCAGACGTAACCCATGATGGAGGCATGTCCGCAACCCGCAGCATTCGCATCACGCAGTGCTGTATCTGCGCACGCACGTGATGTAATTCGGCGATTATGCACATGCGCGAAGTGCGATTTAGTGCCCCTGCACAAGCACAAGCGCCGAAACCTGGAAGTAACCTGTTCTGGTACTTCCAGGTTCGGCGCGTTCGTATCCTGCAGCGAGCGCAACCCGAGGTATGACTGTACTGGTTTTTTCAGACTTCTGGACATGCTAAGGAGAAAATATTATTTAGCCCAGATATGTATGTCTGATCCAGGCCCATGGTTGACATTACCTTTCCTCTTCGAAAAAGAAGGGGGGTGGTGGTACAAGCATAGTATTATTTAAGAGGGGGGGCAGGCAGAAATATGGAGAAGCAAAATGAAAGGAAGAAAAAAGTGATGCAGGGATCAGAACATTCAGGAAGGAGCATAATGGGGAAGAGGTGAACTTACAGTAAGCACAAAGACTTTGTTGGTTGGCATCTGAAGAGACAACAGCTAATTTCATATAACATTTCATACTGAAAGGAGCTTCATCATCTCTATTGTTTGGAGTGCTGATGCTACTGCTTATTTTATATAGCATTTCAACTGGAAAGGTGCTTCACCGTCTACACTGCGTTTGTCCTCTCAACAAGCCTCTGAGGTGGATCGTCATTATTCCCAATTTATAACGGTTTATATCTGAAGTCGAGAACAAGAGGAATTACCTAATGACACATAGGAGGGGACGCAAGGAGCCCACCTTTACAAGCAAATGGACATCCCAGCCTGTACGTCCTCCCCGTCTGTCGCTAGCCTTGTTTATACTATTCCAAAGAATTAAAGTTAACAAAACACCTACCAGGACACGGGGTTGAGTCATGGGGCAGCTGTTACAGGGGAGCCCGGAGATGTTCCAGGAAACCAGAGCTCCAGGACGCAGACACACTTAATATTTAAAGTATTACTCCTTGAAATACTCAATCAACGGTGTCTCCGAAAAATGTTACACATCACTTGGGAAGACAGGTGAACGAATGCCAGTGTACCAGAAGAAGCAAAGATCACCAGTGTCAAAGCAATGATTCTTCAACATCAACTTCGTTGAACTGGTTATTATGTGCAGATGCCTGATTATCGTTTTCCAGAGCAACTACTCTATTCCGAACTTAAAAATGGAAAGCATAATGCTGGGGGTCAACAAAAGAGGTTTAAAGACTCTTTCAAAGCAAATCTTTTAAAAAAATGTAGTATAAATACTGACAAGTGGGAAACACTGGCCTGCAAGCGCTCCAATTGGAGAACAGCCTTTACCAAAGGTGTCATGGGCTTTGAAGACACTCGAACTCAGGACGAAAGGGAGAAACGTGGTAAGAGGAAGGCACGCTTGGCAAACCCTCACTTGTGATCAGCTCCCGTCCGGAAACATATGTCCCTACTGTGGAAGGATGTGCGGATCCAGAATTGGCCTCCGCAGTCACTTACGGACTCACTGTTAAAACCGTGTTTATGGAAAACAATCTTACTCGGCTACAAGTCATCGCCAAAGAAGCAGCAGCAGAAAATGGTGAAGACTTCCTAACTTCACTGTGAGCACTGGTGGAGGAAGAGGAGTGCGGAGGGAGCGCACCGCCCCCAGCAGCGTGATCCCAGTAGGGTGCCATCGCTGCTGGCTTCCCCACCTGCGCTGGGTGCCACATCCCTGCAGGTGGCGTGCCCCATCCCAGGACGTGCACCAGCCCTGCCCCCCACCTGCTCTCCACCCCCCAGTGTCAGAGCATGAAGCTCCGCCACTGACTGTGAGAAGGAAAGCATGCAGTATTCTGTTCCTGCTGATATTAAATCGTTATGCACAGTTTTCCCTCAGCTACTTAAATCAAAATGGACTGGGTTACCAATTGTGATTCAAATAATTTTTATTAGGTAAAATACATTTCAGCCAGATATTTAAGCACCAAGTTATAATCCTGATCCTACACATAGCTACTTGGCCACAGATGAAAACTACTTTCATGTTAACATTTTTATGACTCGAAGAATGATTAAAACTACTGAACTGGAAAAAAAGGAGAGAGATTGATTTAAAACTCTTATATGCGTCGTTTTTCATTTCTCTCTTTCGTATTGTGGTACAGTATTCTAAAAGTGTTGGCTATAAAGGGTTGAAGTCCTGGATTAAGCACCAAGAAAATGTTCGTAACAGTATCTTTTAAAAAGTAACAATTCTGCTTTCTGGTTTAATGTTTACAAGTCAATTCAAAGATTTATTAACTGCACTATCAGTGACATAGATTTTTTAGAAGTTCCTGATTACATAAGAAGGGTTAACTGTTATGAATTTACTAGTGGTTTCAGCCCGTTAAAATAACGGGCGCTAGAACATATGTGGAGGGGGCTGCAGCAAAGTTGTTGTTTATTTTTATTTTTAAAGACAGGCATGGTACCTTCTCCCCTGAAGCAGAGTTACCTTTTAGGTTGCTAGGACCCCCAATAAAAATGCAAAAGCCCACATTAGGGAGCTCTTTTTTTATTTCCTGTCACAAAATGTGTGTATTGTTTTGTTTGTTTCTATGCTCTCGCTGCGCCTCCCTATCCCGCTCAGCCTTAGGCTGCCATCCTCCCGTGTGCACTTCTTGGGCAGTTGAGCTCCCCCAGGATTGGCAGCGCAGGGTCGGTGCCATTTGCGCTTTGAATGCCGTGGAAGGCGACAGGCAGGCCGGGCTGCTGCAACCCTTGCCGCCGCCTCAAACCCGCCCGCCCCCCAATCTCACTGGCCCAGGGGCGCAGCTTGGGGGTCTGCCGACGCGCGCCCTGCCCGCGCCCGCTTTGCCTCAGATTCCCGCCGCGGGAGCAACAGCAGCAGCAGCAGCAGCAGCAGCGTCGGAGGCAGCAGCAGCAGGGTCTGCGAGCCCGCCCTCAGCCCGTGCCTGCCTGAGGGGAAGGGGTGTGGGCGGAGGAGAGAGGCGGCAAGGCGGTCGGGCCAAGGAGGCCTGCCCAGCAGTGTCTCGCCGCCCCGATGGGTGGCCGCGCCGGCGGGAGCAACAGCGGCAGCAGCAGCGTCGGCGGCTTCTCCCGCAGCCTCCTCAAGCTGGCCGCCTCTCCTGAGCGACCTGCGGAGGCGGCGGCGGCTGCTGTGGGCTTGGCGCTACAGAGGCACTGCTGAGGACGGTGGCAGCCGGCTGGCGCCGTTCCCTCTTCTGGAGCGCCGACATTCCAATTCAACCGCCCTGCTTCAACTGCTGACGCTGCTCGTGGCCCGATCTCTCTCCATCCAATCCCTGTGTCCCTGGGGCACATGCTCAGTTGCGCAAACCCAGAGACACACGGACTGGACGCAGAGACACTTGCATTTTATATATATAGATGCAGTATTTAAACATCTCATTATTACAATTCACAACGGAAATGTTTTTCCATGTTGTCCACCTTTAAGTTCCTTTAAATATATATATATATATATATATATATATATATCTCAAGCAACATACTTGTATGTTTGGAGTGGATGGATCATACATAAGCAAGAATTTTTCAGAAGACTTTCTAAAGTTTATTGCTTGAGACATATATGCATGTCAAACAATTAAGTGCTCGTGTCATAGACTCCTAAGCTCATACTTTGAAATTTCTGAAATGAGCAATGACTGATTACTGTTTAAAAAAAGCGGCGGGATGTGTGTGTTAAGGCACAGGAAATACTCGAGCTCCAAGCTCCAGCCTGCAGATACAGTAAATGTCACTGTTCCCATACTGATATGGAATTACATGAAGTATAATGACATATTTTCAAACAAAACATGCCTAAGGGTATGCTTTTCTGAGAACAGCATTTTTCATCAGCATGCAATACAGTTTCCATTCCAGAATTCTCAGGCACCAGCACTGCAGATACACCCACCAGACAGTGGCTGCTTTAATCTCCCATCCATGCTCAATTCCTAATGCTATAGTTCTATCAGTGCAAATGAGTATCCTAGATCCCCTGGTCTGATTCTATTCAGTTTAATTTCCAGGTGGGCGGGTGGTTTGTGGATTAATTGGCAGCTGGCTGCACTAACCTTTACACATGATGCTCAAAGTAAACAGCTGTAGCTTTGATGGTGTTTCCTGTTTGGCAGGGGGTTGGACTGGATGGCCCTTTTGGTCTCTTCCAACTCTTATGATTCTATGAAAATCAGATGAGGCTGAATGTATAGTACGTTTTGCACAAGCTCACAGATTTGAAACCCTTTTGTCAATCAAATGTATCCACCTACACAGTAAACTGACTCCTCCAGACATTACCTAGCATGAGGGGGTGAAGCACAGGGAGTAACAACACAATCCTGTATGCGTCTACTCAACAATGGCCCTTACTCCCAAATTAATGGGCACAGGACTGCAGCCTAGACAGTCAGCAATTAGCACTGAGTTTCCCAGCTCCAATATGCCAAACCACTGTGCAAGCCAGTGGATACAGAACACTACTGATTGGAACAGCAGAAACCTCTGAGGGTTAGATCAGGCCCCCCAAACTGAGGGTTAGCCATCCATATTCAATAGAAATAGAAGAGCAAATTGCACACTTACATGCACCAAAAAACAACCTTTTGTTTGCCAGGCTTGGTGAGGATCACAGCACTTAGAGGATGATGAAATATCCCAGCTTTTACAGAAAGGGGAGACACTGATCATGTTGCAATTATGTTCCTGTCCCCCAGTTCTTTTAGGCATGATACATATTATTTGTTTGGTGGCTACCCTGTGATTCTAGATGACTCCAAATAATATCCCTAACATACAACTTGAGGCAAACAAGCAGTGCTTACTTCTACCTACCTAATATAAGTGTTGTTTTTTTCCACGAATTGGAGCTCTGCAAACCATTTTATTACTGATTTATTATTTGTGTATATAGCGCCCCCAATTCCCTAAATAATCCCATGGTAGGTTACAAAAATTATATACAAATTATCATTAAATACATAAAATAAACCCACAAAACTAACCAATAACAGAGTTAACAAAGCACAAGTCCAGAAGAGTAATGCAGAAGGACAGTTATCCACTCAAACAAAGGTCTGAGTACAGGTGTGTTTTTACCACTTGCCAAAAAGCATACAATGGTGGTGTAAAATACACCTTGCAGTAAAGGTCACAATCACAAAGAAGGCCCTCTCATGAGCTACCACAACCCGTTGGACCACGTAGAATGGTAGTACAGCAATACCTCAGAAGCTGAACGCTTTGTGAGTCAAATGTATTGGTTCCTGAACGCCACAAACCCGGGAGTGAGTGTTCCAGTTTGCAAACACACTTTGGAACCTGAATGTCCGATGCGTGTTCCGCTGCTTCTGATTGGACTTCCAGAACGGATTCCGTTCGACTTCCGAGGTACTGTAAACAGGGCATCACCTGACAATCTTAACACCCAGGCAGGTCATTGAGGGTATTTGGGGCTCATTTTGGTATCTGGCTTTCTTCACACCATCCAAACTTTTCAGACCCAAAATGGGGATGCACTCCCACCTAAGTCATGTGACCCAGGCTTCACCCTCATCCTGAAAAAGCTCTTTCTGGGGAGGTGTTTTGGGGCAGCACACAAGATCATGGCTCCCCAAAAAGCGAGAGCCCAACATGCAAGACTGCAGCACCCAAAATGGCCACCGCGATCTCACACTTCTGTTTTTGTTTTAGAGGCATTTAGACCACTTAGTACATCCTAAAACAGGCTTTCCACTAGGCCTCTACAACACTGAATGATATCATTGAGTGCATAATGGCATGAATGACTCTGAACTCCTCTGACCACAGTTTGAGCCTTCTCCCTGCATATACAGTGGTACCTCAGGTTACATACGCTTCAGGTTACATATGCTTCAGCTTACAGACTCCGTTAACTCAGAAATAATGCTTCAGGTTAAGAACTTTGCTTCAGGATAAGAACAGAAATTGTGCTCTGGCGGCACAGCGGCAGCAGGAGGCCCCATTAGCTAAAGTGGTGCTTCAGGTTAAGAACAGTTTCAGGTTAAGAACGGACCTCCAGAACAAATTAAGTTCTTAACCCAAGGTACCACTGTATAGACATCTGATGGGATGGGTGGGCCACTGGACCACGGCCAAGAGAGTAGCACTATCTGAATGATCCCCAGCCCCACATTAATTCTGGAACATACTTAGAGGAGTTTTCCCATCACTACCCAAGTGAGAACTGCTGAAGTTCAAGCTCCTGTGAATAACAGAAAAAGCTGTCCATGGTAGTGCACCCACTTTTAATTTGTAAGGTCACAGGTTCATCCCTCAGCATTTCCAAGTAGGGCTAGGAAGACCTGTGTCTGAAACACCTCACATGCTCAAAAGTACACTTTCCTTTAATTTCTACTTCATGCACTCCAGGACTAAATTATGCCATCCAAATAGTTTCTAGCATTAATGCACTTTCTTAAGCTCTGGCTTCAAATTGCATTATCTTTTTATTTCTTTAAAAAAAGGATGTTGCAGGGAAAAAAAAGTCACTGCAGTTGTCAAGGTCTTTAAGCCAATCAGTCATGAAGTGTTATTTGTTTGCGTGTTTCGAAGGTATTTCAAATGCCTCGCTTACTTTACACTGGCTGTGTTATTTTATTCCTCTTGTCTCTCAGCCAGAGAGATTAAAAAAGAAAAGAAAAGTGAACAAGTCTTTTGATTAGAAAAGTATTGCATTTCAAAGAGAAGGGGGCGGAGGAAGACATGATTACAAGCTCTGTTTGGCAGACAAGAATCAGAAATCGAGTGTCAACGTCTGCTTTGAAAGAACCAGCCAGCGTAGGTGACAAATGTGCACCAAGAGGAGTGTAGTAAACAGGCATTGTGTATGATCTATCCCAGGAGCAGTAGTACTAAATTTATTACATTTCAGAGCACAATTCAAAGTGTTGGTGCTGACCTTTAAAGCCCTAAAACGGCCTCAGCTCTGTATACCTGAAGGAGTGTCTCCACCCCCATCGTTCAGCCCAGACACAGAGGTCCAGCTCCGAGGGCCTTCTGGCGGTTCCCTCACTGCAAGAAGTGAGGTTGCAGGGAACCAGGCAGAGGGCCTTCCCGGTAGTGGCGCCTGCCCTGTGGAACGCCCTCCCATCAGACGTCAAGGAAATAAACAACTATCTGACTTTCAGAAGGCATCTGAAGGCAGCCCTATTTAGGGAAGTTTTTAATGTTTGATGTTTTATTGTGCTTTTAATATTCTGTTGGGAGTCGCCCAGAATGGCTGGGGAAACCCAGCCAGATGGGCAGGGTATAAATAATAAATTATTATTATTATTATTATTATTATTATTATTAGGCAAGAGGACTTACTCGGCAGTGGCGCCCTCCCTGTGGAACACCCTCCCATCAGATGTCAAGGAGATAATGAACGACACAACTTTTAGAAGACATCTGAAGGCAGCTCTGTATTGGGAAGTTTTTAATGTTTGATATTTTATTACATTTTCATATGTGTTGGAAGCTGCCCAGAGTGGCTGGGGCAACTCAGTCAGATTGGCGGGGTATAAATAATAAAAGAAGAAGAAGAAGAAGAAGAAGAAGAAGAAGAAGAAGAAGAAGAAGAAGACATTACCTCATATACTTGTTGCTGTTAGGAAAAACCTCTTTAACTACCTTTGTTTTTATAACAAATACTGCAAGGGGTAACTAGCTTAGTGCCCACCAATTGCGGACTCCCAACTCTCAACATCCCTACTCAGCATGGCAAATATACTCAGGGATAAATGGAGTTTCAGCTCATCAAAAGCAAGCGACAGGAATTAGACATGACCAGAACAGCTGACAGAAGCCCCAGATTATTAACATTGGCCTGGATCCACAGGGTAGTTATTGCAGAGAACGTGCATTTCAACTACCTGGCATGATACAGGAAGTGGAAACTGCCCACATTTCTCTATTTTGAGAAATTATTTACCTGTCTACCTTGTTTGTAGCTCAGAAAGTTGCTGAAGGCAAAGCATAATAGTATTCTTCTCCTTTTTAATTCTGGCAACGCAATCCTATGCATGTCTATTCAGAAGTAAGCTTCGTTGAGTTCAATGTATATTCATGCAGGATAAGTGAGTATAGAATTGCAGTCTCAGTCTCTTAACTCCAGAAATACTACCTGGAGCTGCTTTGCACCATATATTGTAGGAATATAGCTGCATTTTCGATATCCCCTTTCCAACATTTGCAACATCTTTAGTCTGTTGCATTTTGAACAGTCCCCCTCCTACTTTACTCCAGTGGCTTTCAAAGTGGTATAGAAATGGGTTCTGTGGAAGCTTATCAAGGATTCCTTAGTGAGATCACAATGGTTTCCTTGAAAGGCAGCTGGCCCACTGTCTTCAATTACAGAGGGGATGCAGGTGGCGCTGTGGTCTAAACCACTGAGCCTACTAAGCTTGCCGATTGTAAGGTCCGCAGTTCAAATCCACGTGGTGGGGTGAGCTCCCGTTGCTCTGTCTCAGCTCCTGCCAACCTAGCAGTTCGAAAGCATACTAGCGTGAGTAGATAAATAGGTACCACTGCGGCAGAAAGGTAAACAGCGTTTCCGTGCACTCTGGCACTTGTCACGGTGTTCCGTTGCACCAGTAGTGGTTTAGCCATGCTGGCCACATGACCCGGAAAGCTGTCTGTGGACAAATGCCAGCTCCCTCGGCCTGAAAATTGAAATGAGCGCCGCACCCCGTAGCTGTCCCTTACCTTTACCTTCAATTATGTCGTGATGGCTACATCTAAAGCACTTTATCTGTGGCATAAAGAGCGCTGGCAAGGTACTACTGAGCTGCCCAGAATCTTATTATAAACCGAATGCATGTTCTAGACCAATCCCAAGACCTCACAGTTATGTGGAAGACAAGTTCACGTGCAGAGAGTGTCCTGGAATATAGAGAGTCTGAAAAGGCAAGTCCATCTGCTAATACTCCCTAGATTATTGCTGCAAGACTTTCTTCAGGTTTCCTCCACTGTCACAGTGATGGTGAGTGGCAATAAGCCATCAGACCTTCTTATGATGTCATGATAAACTCATGATAAACTTTCCAGGTAAACTCACTTGGCACCTACTGGGAGAGTCATCCTCCCTGTCCACCCACACTTCAGGTTGGAGCTTTCTCTCTCACATTGGCACAATGTGTTGTCACTGGCACAATGTGGTGTAGTGGTTAAGAGTGGTAGACTCATAATCTGGTGAACCAGGTTCGCGTCTCCACTCCTCCACATGCAGCTGCTGGGTGACCTTGGGCTAGTCACACTTCTCTGAAGTCTCTCAGCCTCACTCACCTCACGGAGTGTTGTGGGGGAGGAAGGGAAAGGAGAATGTTAGCCGCTTTGAGACTCCTTCGGGTAGTGATAAAGCGGGATATCAAATCCAAACTCCTCCTCTTCTTCTTCTTCTTCATTTTTTATGTGTCTATTTCCCCCTCTGCAATTATTATTATTATTATTATTATTATTACTACTACTACTACTACTACTACTACTATTATATTGAATAAGCCATCCAAGAAAAAATATATCTGAAGGATAGGATAGAAACTCGTAAAATAAGTAAATAAAATTATCCAAACAAATAAAAAATAAATACTTTAAAAATCCCCTGGAGTAGAAAATTCACAAAAGATTTGTGCGGGGGTGGGGTGGGGGAAGAAACATTACTAAAAGCCCAACATATACATATTTTCAGCAGAGCAAACTTCACATAATGCCAACTTACAGACATCACCTTTTCCTATAATAGAGTTTGAGGGTTTGCTCACTTATCGAATCTGAGACATACTAGATTGGGCATTCTGAAGATAAATGAGTCCTCTCCCCTGCCCCCCACCCCATGAGGTGTTCTACTGTTCTTGGATATTTTCCTAATTTCTTTTGGCTTGTAATTTCAAAATGGCTTGGCTCGGAAAATAAAAACTTACTTTCATGTTATCTTGGCAAAAGCTAGTGCCTCTGACTAATTTAAGGGTGCTCGTTAATTGAAATTGAATTACATGCGGAATATCAGTCCCAACACATTGCCAACACCGCTTGTTGGCATTTTTTGCACAGTGGAAAAACTAGCACCAGTGTGGTAAAAGCTGCTTGTACAACTTAACAGTTCCATGAGTATTTAGGATTGTAGTTCTCAGGCCATTTAGACTGAGCTCTTATGCCTCCTTTCTCCCCTCGGTAATATTTTACAGACATATTACAAGCTCAGTAACTTCACTTCCACCAAATACTCACAATCTGAGAATCTGCAACACCCCCGTGCTTAAGAGGCAGGAGAAAAACTCCGCTCTGGAGAAGTGGGATCTTACAATCATCGGAGCCAAATGAATAAACTTGAGCCATCAGCTTATAATATTAAAAAATTCTGGGAAGCACTAGTTAGTCTTGAAATAATGAAGTAGCACCTGAGGTTTTATTGGACTTTAGTTTTCCGTTCCTCCCTCCCAGGTTAAAAAAACAAAACCCCAAAACCAGCAGTTTAGCAATACTTTTTTTGTAATCAGGTGTCTCTCTTCTCCATAAATAGGGGTTGAAATAGGGTTTTTTCGAAAAAATGAACCTCTGCAGGCACCCCTGGGAGCTTAGAATTTGCTTGTAGTAAAGTTATCTGAGTTAGAGAAAGCCAAAGTAATACAATTTGTGTCGTGCCGTGGAATCTTGGCCGGCTGCCTCACCTTTCCTACGGACCACATTTTTCTTGCCCAATACACACACACCCCTCCGCTTTCCTACAATTTCCCTGCTACTCTGCCCCTTTTTGGTTTTCCCATTCTACTTCCAAATGTGTCTATCTGCTACCAGCTGCCAAACTAAACCGACGTTATCCAAGGCAGGCTGAATAAGTGGCGTTCTTGACACGAACTCCTTGCTCTTAAAGAACCGCAAAACCACCACTAAACAAACAAACCTTGTGCCAGCCCCCATGCAAGAATGAAGCAAAATCAAATGGCCAAATTAAAAAAAATTGTGAAGAGTCCTGAACAGAAGAAGTCTGTCCCAAATCAGAAACCCTATCACAGAATCATAGAATCGTAGGTTTGGAAGGGAACCCGAGGGTCATCTATTTGAAACCCCTGCAATGCAGGAATATCAACATGGGGTCCCCCGTCCAATTTGAAACCACACCAGACCAAGCTTCTACAGTTTAAGACTCCTCAACACCAACACCACCAATTTTAAACTGAAGACACGCTTCATTCTTGAGAGGATGTTCCATTCCACCGTGAAGCAATCAACCCACGAAGGCTTGATCTTTTTAGAGTATGAAGGAACAAAGAGTTACCTCAGAAGAGTTCATCCCTGCAGTTCCGTGTTTCTCTCCTTATTGGGGATAAAAGCAAACCCACAGCTGCGGCTTGTGCAGAGATTAAAGGCACAGCCTCCTCTTGAGGTCTAGTGGCATGGCACTAAGGAGAACCTCTGTTCAGGGTTCCATCCATCCCATCCAAGAAAGTATGTTCCACTCCTCTACTCCTCCCAATCTGCTTTCCTCTTCCAGTTTGTCAATCTATATTCCTTGGGTACTGGAACAATCTCTGGCCTCAATGGGCTGCTTTTTTTTTGGTTCTGCAAACCTTGATTTCCCCTTGAGCCTGCCAATACTCTTGCTCCTTTTTCTCGTTGCTATATTTTGGCTATAATCCCCCTTGGCTCACAGTATCTGTGTTTACTACTATTATTCCCACACACAAACACACTTAAAAAAAAAACTTTATTTATTCAGTACTCAAACTTCCATTCCATATCGACAACGGTAGCAACAGAAAGAGAAAGCATAATACAGATAAGCTCCCTCAAAACACCAAAAATACATAATCAACACTCAAAGGTGTTCAACATAGCCTAGGACAAGCCAGAAATTTATTCCATCTTAACATAAAAGTATTGTGTCTACAATTATATTCCTTAAACCTTACCTTAATATATATATGTATATATATATTGCCATTACCCAAGTTTTCTATCAGAAGGAACTAGTTAGGTGTGCGTGACCCAAAAATGTTGCAATGGTTGATTAAAGAAATATAATATCAAGATATAATTTCGAAAGCCATGTGGAGGGTTTGAGGGAAGTCACGGCTTTGTAAGCCAAATGGAAAATGTATGAAAATGTTTGATTTAATGCTGTATTGTAGTAGTTTAGTGTAAAAATAATAAAAAATTATATATAAAAAAACAAAAAACAAAAATGTTGCACTGAGTTAGCGCTCCCGTTCAGGGTTCCCTGTGCCTTCCAGTTTTCATTCCCAACCCCTTCTCAACAGATCCGTATCATTCTGTAGCCACGCTCACCAGCTGATTAGGGTTTCCCCCATCCTTATGGTATTTTTCTAAATGCTTTCGTGTGGTAGGATACGATGATTTCTGCAAACTTTGAAGCTTCCACAAGTCTGCTGATACCTCCCCTTTTGTGCATAGATGGTGCTCCTCTCACTACATCAGGCTAGGTAGTCAAAAAAAATGAGTTCACTATAGTTTTAGGATGTTAAAACAGAAATTCATTGATATTTGAAATGGCTATACTGAAATTACTGAACGAGAGTAGCAATTATTGTTAACACAATGGGAGGAATTCAAGGCCACGCTATTATGATTGTTCTGTCAGGTGCAAGCGTTTCTGCTTGCTTGATGTAATGATCTCCCCCTGTCTCCACCATGTGCACTGTTCTGTGTGTTTTCCTGATCCTCCAGAGCAGATTTGGGGGATGCACAAGGGGGCAGTGGGTTAGCTGAACCCAACCCACAAATTCATTCATATACTGAATATCCCAGTAAAAGCCTGAGACAGCTGTTAGTGCCATGCCATACGTGTACAATTCTATATGTAAGTAGTAAGATGTGACTTATGTCCAGTTCACATTGGCAGTACCGTCCAACAAGACAGCCACTTGGAATTCCTTGTTCTTCCTTGAGGCAAGACAAAGCAATTTGCCTCAGGTGGCAGACCTGACCCTCTCCTCCGCCACTGCACCAGTACCAGCTTTGCACTTGCCACTGATGCCACAGTGGTCTTGCCCTCACCCTTGCCAATGCATCAAGGCGACAGTGTGGGTGTAGCCACAGGCAAAGTTGCAGAGGTGGGGCCGGCAGCAGCATGGGTGTTGACAGTGTGGTCAGGGAGGGGGCCCAGATCTGCCAGGAGGAGTTAACTGGGGTTTGTGCCTACAGTGGCAGAACATCCCGGGCCACCCCTGGTATTAGTTCATGGGTGCATAATTGTGGCCCTCCGAATGTTGCTAGACTAGAATTCTCATCATCTCTGACCACTGGAGCTGATGGGAGATTGAAGTCCAACTACATCTGGATGGCCACTCGTTCTCTTCCTCCATGCGACTTCTTTGATCTATGTTGGTCATCAGTTATAGAATCATAGAATCATATAGTTGGAATGGATCCAGAGGACCATTTGTTCAACCCCCTGAAATGCAGAAATCTCACCTAAAGCACCCATGACAGATGGCCATCCAACTTCTGCTTAAAAACCTCCAATGAAGGAGTCTACAGTCTCCCAAGGGAGTCCGTTCCATTGTTGAACAGCTCTTACTGTCAGAAAGTTCTTCCTGATATTTAGTCGGAATTTCCTTTCTTGTAAATTGAATCCGCTGGTTCACGTTCTACCCTCCAGAGCAGGGAAAAAAAACAAGCTTTCTCTATCTTCCATGTGACAGCCTGTTAGATATTTAAAGATGGCTATCATATCTCCTCTCAGTCTCTTCTTCTCCAGGCTAAACATACTCAACTCCCTCAACCATTCCTCATAAGGCTTGGTTCCCAGACCTTTGATCATCTTGGTCATCCACCTCTGCACAAGTCCCAGCTTGTCAATATCCTTCTTAATTTGTGGTGCCCAGAACTGGACACAGTACTCTAGGTGTGATCTGACCAAGGCAGAATGCAGCAGGACAACTACTTCCGCAAAGGTGCAGGACTTAGCCTTATTGCATGCTGTTGTAACTTAAGAGGGGGAAAATGGCTTGTGACAAAATGGCAAGCAAAATGCTTAATCTTCCATGTGATAGAAAAAAATGGTGCCCAGGACCAGCCCAAGGCAGGGTCCAAGTGTGTCAAAATTCCAAGTAGCAACCTCCAAGCTAAATGGCTACATGGAAAAATGAAAGCAAAGAAACGTACCACTGCCCAATTGTTAACAGAGACTCTTCATTCAAGGTAGAGCAGGGGTTCCCAAACTAAGGCCCGGGGCCCGGATGCAGCCCAATCGCCTTTTAAATGCGGCCCGCGGATGGTCCGGGAATCAGCGTGTTTTTACATGAGTAGAATGTGTCCCTTAATTTAAAATGCATCTCTGGGTTATTTGTGGGGCCTGCCTGGTGTTTTTACATGGGTAGAATGTGTGCTTTTATTTAAAATGCATCTCTGGGTTATTTGTGGGGCATAGGAATTCATTCATATATATTTTTCAAAATATAGTCCGGCTCCCCACAAGGTCTGAGGGACAGTGGACCGACCCCCTGCTGAAAAAGTTTGCTGGCCCCTGAGGTAGAGGATCTTACACCAGAATTCCAAGCCAAGTCCCAATGAAATTAATCATTAGTGACTTCATGGCAACAGTGCTTGGATGCAACCATCAAAAAGGGATTAGCACATAAAGGTAAAGGGACCCCTGACTGTTAGGTCTACTCGCGGACAACACTGGGGCTGCGGTGCTCATCTCACTTTACTGGCTGAGGGAGCCGGCATACAGCTTCCAGGTCATGTGGGCAGCATGACTAAGCCGCTTCTGGCGAACCAGAGCAGCGCACGGAAATGCCGTTTACTTTCCCGCCGGAGTGGTACCTATTTATCTACTTGCACTTTGATGTGCTTTCGAACTGCTAGGTTGGCAGGAGCAGGGACCGAGCAACGGGAGCTCACTCCGTCGCAGGGATTCAAACTGCCGACCTTCCGATCAGCAAGCCTAAGCCCTAGGCTCAGTTGTTTAGACCACAGCGCCACCCGCATCTTGCCAGGATTAGCACATACTCTGATTCTATTAATTCTAACTCATTCCCCACCTCTACCAGGGAGCATACACTATGAAGGGGAATTACTTTATTGAAAATATGTAGTTTCTTTTTTTATTTGTGGTTATTGTGGGTGATTAACATTGTGAGTCATTTTGAATTTGCATGCAGTATCGGCTGATAGAAAATCCAAGGCTCCATTTTAACTTGGATTTCCCCCTCGGTTTCTGCAAATATGCGAAAAAATGGCTCGACCACAAAGGAGCCTGTTCTTTTCAGATGCATGCATGCATGACTGCCACACTGATGGAAGTTACAAGTGTGCATCAAAAGGAGAATAAGCTTCCAAGTGTCTGCAATTACCCGCTGCATCTTCAAAAATCAATACGCTATTATAGCTGACCACACTCAAGAAATCCTTACATTTAAATAACATTAAAGTTATGCCTCAAACCTACAAAACCCATAAAATTCAGATTATTTACTCAAGAGAATAGTCTGTACAAAGCCTTTTCCTCATCTCTTGGCTTAGCTAATCATGCATTTGTCAGAGATGTTTTATTTGCAGGGCTTAAATACTGTGTATGTATTTCTGCATTTAAAGTACGCCACTACAGTGTGTCTGGGAATAGAACAATTTGCTTATCTTTGAGTTCAGCCCTCCATTATCCACACAGCCCTGTATGGCAATAGCTCAGAATCAAATTTCCTTGTGTTCTTACCTATCCCATCCCATAGCTCTTGGGAGAACAATGTTTCTATAGCCCTCTAAGAGGCACTATCCAGAATTAAAGCAATTTTCAGTTCTCCAGTTACCCTGTCATTTGGTTGCTCCAAGGAAATTTCTGTAACCAGGGCATAGGAATTCATTGCAGATAGTCACTAGGGGGCTCTCCCACTCTGAAGGATGCCTGGAAGCCAGGACTTCTCCATTTCGTCCTAGTTACTTTGCTATAGCTTACACTGGTGTAGCAGGCTGCATTCCTATGCTTTCCCAAGGAGCAAGAACAGCGTTGGGAAAAGAGGAAATGCAGCAACAGAGATGGCTACTTCCATGCAGAGACTGTAACCACCCAGGCGTGTCCAAAGTCCGTTTCGGGGCCTAATCCTGCCCGCTGGTAAAATTGTAAAAAAAAACAAAAAACTCAACAACTTGGGTTGGCCCTCATGCACGTTCATTTCATCAAATCTGGCCCTCTTTGAAAAAAAGTTTGGACACCCCATAACCATTCCACCATCCACCAGTCAAGTTGCCTCCCCATGGCATGAAAACCACCAATTAACATGCAGTGACAGCATAAACACTATGACAACATCACTTAACCCGCACAATTCCTCTCTCATATGCAAGACAAAACCACGCTGTGAGGGTGAACCCACTGGCGGAGGAAGAGGAGTGCGGGGGGAGCGCCACACCCCCAGCAGTGTGATCCCGGTGGGGTGCCATCGCGGCTGCCCCCCTGCCCGCACTGGGCGCCACGCCCCCCCAGGATGCATGCCACGCCCCTGTGGGTGGCATGCCATGTCCCTGCCTGTTCTCCCCCCCCCCCGGTGCCGGAGCATGAAGCTCCGCCACTGGGTGAACCCACAGCACCTCTTCCAGCACAGTTGCAAATTCTTAGTAGTTTAATAGTTAGAAAGGGCTGCAGACCACGCCTGATGCAATAATCCAGGCCTGCTCTAGGCACAGGTTCAAATTCTCAGATATACCCAAGACACAGGTACCAAAAGAGCAATTCTTCTGGCAATGAATTAGACATGGTTGAAGGAAAAATGGTCCACCGGGTCCAAAAAAGTCCACCGGTTCCATAGCTCAGTCCTGTAGCTATAATGAAATCTGCATGAAGGAAACATGGACAACAAGCCCTCCAGAGAAACTCCTCCTGCATAGCTAAACATCCCAAGCAAGCCATGCAAATAACACTGCATGCACAACGCCTATGTTGGTATTTATGCATTTGCCATGGAGAGGGAAAAAGATCACAAGGAAGAAGCTAAACAGGAAGTGCATAGGCAGGAAGTAGCTCCAAGACCTAACCAATGGAAAAGAGCAGAAAAAAATGAGAAGGGTGAACTTGAATCTCACACCAAAGAGATGGACAGGCAACCACAAACTAAAGCCCTTTTATGGAGACAGTGCCTGGCGAGCAACAATAATTACAGATAGAAAGGGGATGAGTCAGCAAGAGTAGAAACCACAACTCCCATTCCACTCAGTTGATCATTTTTAACCACACAGCCACAGAAAGAAGAGCTTATGATGGTGGGGGGGGGCCTTGATAGTCTCCCATGACTAACAAGCCCCTGACCACAAAGCCTGCTATTCAAGGGGGTCTACGGAGAGCTGTAGATCAGTGGAACAGCACAGACTCAGTAGGCAGGGGGCTGACTTGGCCACAGAACACGGGAAGAAAGAGCTGATGGGGGGGACACACATACACATCTGGGACCTCACACAGCTGTCTGCCTTAATGGGGCCCCAAGGTACACGTCATCCAATCCGGCCACACATCCCACATGTCCCATTGGTTGAAGACCAACAGATACCAGCCCTTTCCCCACAAGAGCTTGTTATCCATTTCCCCTCCGCCCACTTCATGCAACCTGCTGACAATACACCATAACCACTGGGGGTGGAGAAGAGTCAGGAGGGCAGTGAGCTGTAACAGCCACCCCCTCATTCCTGGACCAGCCACTGTATATAACAATAATAATTTATTATTTGTACCCCACCCATCTGGCTGGGTTTCCCCAGCCACTCGGGGTGGCTTCCAACAAATATTAAAATACATTAAAATGTCCCTAGACAGGGCTGCCTTCAGGTATTTTCTAAATGTCAGGTAGTTGTTTATCTCTTTGACCTCTGATGGGAGGGCACTCCACAGGGCGGGAGCCACTACCGAGAAGGCCCTCTGCCTGGTTCCCTGTAGCTTTGCTTCTCGCAGTGAGGGAACCGCCAGAAGGCCCTCGGCGCTGAATCTCAGTGTCCAGGCTGAACGATGGGGGTGGAGACGCTCCTTGAGGTATACAGGACCGAGGCCATTTAGGGCTTTAAAGGTCAGCACCAACACTTTGAATTGTGCTCGGAAACATACTGGGAGCCAATATAGATCTCTCAGGACCGGTGTTATGTGGTCCCGGCGGCCACTCCCAGTCACCAGTCTAGCTGCCGCATTCTGGATTAATTGCAGTTTCCAGGTCACCTTCAAAGATAGCCCCACGTAGAGCGTATTGCAGTAGTCCAAGCGGGAGATAACCAGAGCATGCACCACTCTGGCGAGACAGTCTGCGGGCAGGTAGGGTCTCAGCCTATGTACCAGATAGACAGTAGACAGCCGCCCTGGACACAGAATTAACCTGTGCCTCCATGGACAGCTGTGAGTCCAAAATGACTCCCAGGCTGCACACTTGGTCCTTCAGGGGCACAGTTATCCCATTCAGGACCAGGGAGTCCTCCACACCCGCCCGCCCCCTGTCCCCCCAAAACAGTACTTCTTTCTTGTCAGGATTCAACCTCAATCTGTTAGCCGCCATCTACTGTACTGTAGACAAGTCACAACCCTCAGTTCATTGAGCCCTCCTCTCATTGTGTACAATCCTGAAGATGGCGGAGGTAACAATCAGAATGGGTTAGGGTCCCTATTTGCCAGCTAGCTTCTGATGAGTCGTTCCTTTAGTGGGGCAGCTACTGTGCTCTGGAACTTACTGCCCCGAGGCAGGCACCCCCACCATATTGTTTTAGATGCCCGATTAAAACCATTGCATTTCAGCAAACCTATTGAGAAGCATGATTTAGTTATCTGTGTCTAGAAAAGAGGAGACTGAGAGGAGATGCGACTGCCATCTTCAAATGTTTAACGGCCTGTCACACAGGAGCGAGAACAAACTTGTTTTCACCTGCTCTGGAGGGTAGGACCTGAACGAATGGATTCATGTTACAAGAAAGGAGATTCCAACTAAACATTGGGAATAACTTTCTGACGGTAAGAGCTGTTTGACAGTGGAACCAAGTCCCAAAGGTGGTGGACTCTCCAGTGTGGTGTAGTGGTTAAGAGTGGTAGACTCATAATCTGGTGAACCGGGTTCGTGTCTCCGCTCCTCCACATGCAGCTGCTGGGTGACCTTGGGCTAGTCACACTTCTTTGAAGTCTCTCAGCCCCACTCACCTCACAGAGGGTTTGTTGTGGGGGAGGAAGGGAAAGGAGAATGTTAGCCGCTTTGAGACTCCTTCGGGTAGTGATAAAGCGGGATATCAAATCCAAACTCTTCTTCTTCTTTGGAAGGTTTTAAGCAGAGGTTGGATAGTCATTTGTCTTGGATGCTTTAGTTGTGGTTTCTGTACTGCAGGGGGTTGGACTGGATGACCCTTGGGATGCCTTCCAACTCTACAATTCTATGATTCTATGTTTGTTTAGGCCTACTTTGACAGGTGGGGGGGAAGCACCCACCTGATGTCCTTATAAAGCACTGGAGGAAGCACTTTGATTCCAGGCTGCTTCCTCCAGTCCCCTTGACTGCACTGGTGCAGCCAGTCCCAGATGATTGGCTTGGCTTTGGCTGTGCAGGGACCTCTTCAAGCGCCAACAATCAACCATTCCATTGGTGCCTGCGGAGAGCTCTTTGCTGCGCTTTGAAAACCTGACAATCAGCTGATAGTCAGGGCTTCGGAGTGTCTTCAAAGTTTTCGTAGGGGCAGCCAACCAACCGATCAGCAGTCCCCGCAAACCCCATTTGTCCCAGGTGTGACTTTACCTGCCACACACTTGATGTCATATATGACGTCAGATGCAGGGCAGGTGGGTGTGGTTTGGCCACGATGGCTTGCCGAGCCAAATGGGGAGGTCCTTCCCTGCCCTCATCTTTAATAATGATTTTTGTGTGTGTGTATTTGTTTCCGATTTGTTTGTGGATTTTACTCATGTCTTCTCTGTGATTTTGTTTGTACACTGCTTGGAGATTCTCTTTTTGATCAAGTGGTATATAAACGCTCTAAATAAATAAAATAAATGTGAAGACAAGACACAGATGAAACAGTCATGGCTTTTTATTAAACTGTACCACAACATGGAGAGCTAGGGCAGCAGGGTTCCTGTACCTGGGACAGTTGCACAACAGACAGCTCATTCCATCATCATCTCAGATCCATGCTGCATTTGCTAAATTAATGTGTACCATGCACTTTGGAAAGGTACCAGAGCAACCTCCCAGAGGAGCAACTGGCCTTCCACTGGGCACTGGACTAGAAGCGAAGAACACCCTTTCCTCTGCTTGTGTTGGATGCTTGCCTGGTTGCCTGTGGAGAGAGTTGAGAAACATGTACATGGTAATGCATAATGGATAACAGCTGTAACCAAAAGGTATAATGACCAGGGGTTACTTAGGGGCTCATGAGTGAAGTCTCGAGAAAGGGAGACACCTGCAGACTAGCTCTGCCTTCCACTGAAGTCTGCATTTGCAGACTCATCTGCTGGGGGAGGGCAAAGTAGTTATTAAGATAATACTCACACATCCTGTACACATTGGAGCGCTCTCCATGTTGTTCGTTCGTTCTGCTGCAGGTGCCCCAGCTTTCATCCTGCAAGAAAGGATACCTTATGAATGGTCTGCAAGAGGAATGGGTAGGATGGAACATGTGGTGTTTCCCCAGCTCAAAATGGCTGCACTCCCCACTGCTTTCACCAGCGGCGGCAGTGGGTTTGTAGCTAACAGAAGCAGCCCTTAGTGCATACTTACTCTTTGCACTTTGTGCTGGATACACTGCTCCAATGTCAGGGATGATTGGAGTTGGAGGCCAACAGGTTCCCCATCTCTGCAGCAGGCTATGTGTCACTGTGTCAAGGATAGGGTTGGTTTCTTAGGAGCTCGGCACTAGAATTGATAAGAATGCTTGGAAATCAAAAACACAGAACCAGGGTTTGTTACACTGTAATATGGTTTTGACAGGCAGTGTTAGGTGTTAGAAGACCTGCTCCGGACAGAAGACCCAGCAGAATCAATATACTCTATACTGCCTACCTAGCTCTCCTCCTATGCAAGCAATGAGCATAAGAGAACAGCAACAAAGTAATTACTTTAGCACTAAGTATTAAGATAAATTATTACAGCCGTACCTCGGGTTACGTACGCTTCGGGTTGCATACTTTTCGGGTTACGAACTCTGCTAACCCGGAAGCGCAACCTGAAGTGTGCGTGATTCGCGCATGCGCAGAAGTGGTTTCGTGGTCTGCGCATGCGCAGAATTGGGTTTTTTGGTCTGCACATGTGCAGAACGAATTATTCGGGTTACGTCCTTTTCAGGTTACGTATTGTAACCCGGAACAAATTAAGGACGTAACCCGGAGTACCACTGTATTACTATCACGGTGGTGTTTGAAATGTTAGTGTTGTTTGTATTCTCACATCTGTATTGCAAAATCCTGCAGAAGTGGCAAAAAAACCCCACATTTACCATACAGCAAAGATTTAAGTGGTTTGTACCATGCTAAAGGACCGATTGCTGTCCTAGTAGCCTGTCAGCCAATTAAAGGTCTGCCAGAATTCTCTGTATATTCCTACCATCAGAGAATTAATGGGTGGCTACTGGGCACAGGGACTGGTAGTACCCAAACTGTGAGATTTCCTGCCAGGCACATTTGCCTGGTAACACTGTTACTATTTTTAGGTGCCAGGTATAGTCTGTCCTATTTTACCTGTGCTTTTAACAATACTTGGCACACAATTCATTTTGTTTCACGGCGGTCTTTTAAAACACCTTTTTATTTCTTGTGTTCACTTTAACGTTTAATTAGTGGTTTTTTTGTATATATAGTTTATTTATATGCTGACATACATAAAACAACACATAGACAGACAATATATTACAAACAAAATACAAACAATATATAAACGTGAAAATAAAAATAGGAAAAGAACAAAAAAGAAAAAAGAACATATCTCAAAAAATAAAAGATATGTATTAACCTAAATTTGACTCCATTTTCTTTGTTCCTTCGTCCTCTACGTGGGTCTAATATCAACCACAGTAATCTGCTTTCTTTAATCTTCTTTTTAACTTTCTATTTTGATTGTCTTTATTCTAACCGTACATCAGTTTGCAGAAGTTAATTAAAACAAGCCCAAGGAGTAATATGCGGGCATTGTTTCTTCAGATAATCACTATATTTCCCCCAGTCTTTCTGAAGTTTTGGTTTGCTGTGGCCCCTGATCATGTCTGTCAGTCTGGCTAGTTCAATGTAACTGAATAAGTTATCTCGCCATTCTTGTTTAGATGGAATTGTTTCCTTTCTCCATTTTTTTGCAATCAGGATTCTAGCTGCTGCCACAGCATACAAGAATAGATTCTTGTCTGGGTATTTCTGTATCAGTTATTCGCAGCAAGAAGGCTTCTGTCCCCCCCCCCCCAAAAAAAAATTATATCTAAAGATTTTCTTCATTTCTTCAAAAACCAAGTCCCAGAAGCCCTTAACTTTTTCACATTGCCACCACATGTGTATAAGTACCTCCAGCATAAGTTGGATTTAGTTTTATACATTTTACAGATTTTTGTAGGTGTCAAATACCACCTAAAGAACATCTTTATCATATTTTCTTTTATAGATTCACATGCTATGAACTTCCGGTTTTCGCTCCAAAGTTTTTCCCATTATGTTACCTGAATGTTTTTACCCAAGTCTATGGCCCATTTTATCATTACTTCTTTAATTTGTTCATCTTTAACCTCCCACTCTAACAATAATCTGTACATTTTAGAAATTACTTTTACTTTGCTTTGTAATAATTTTTTGTCCAAAGTGAGACTTCTGTTGCAAATCCTTTATTTCTTTTGTCTTCATTAAATTTACTGTGTAGCTGGTGATACTGAATACACCCTGTTAGGTGGTGTTTCATTTCTTCATAATCCTTTAATTTTAGTTTATTCTTCTTCTCTTCTTGCAAATCCCTATATCTGGCCCAATTTGTTCCCATGTTTTTCTTCTTAATCATTAACGCTTCTATGGGTGACAGCCACCAGGGTACTTTGGGTTCTAAAAGTTCTTTGTATTTCTCCCAAGTTTTGTATGATGATTTTCTTATGACATGATTAAGGAAACCTCTGTGCACCTTCACTTTTTCGTACCCTAGGTAAGCGTGCCATCCAAAATGATTATTGAACCCCTCCAAATCCAATAGGTCACCATTTTCTAATATTAGCCATTCTCTCAACCACATGAAACATGCTGCATCATAGTATAAATTTAAGTCAGGTAATGATATGTTAAAAAAAGTACTAAATGAAGTAATAAAGAGATCAATCAGGCTTTCTACCAGGTAGACACATGTATTTCTAAGTACTCCAAAATATCAATAATATTCCTTGTATTGTATATACAAGGAATATTATTGATATTTTGGGGTACTTAGAAATAAGATCAGACAAAAAAAATTATCTTAATGCTAATTGACGTGGAGAAGGCATTCAATGGTGTCTCTTGGAAGTTTATGAAAAGATCATTGAAGAGGATAGGATTTGAAGAAAATTTCAGCAGGGGGATAGAGGCAATATACAAAGAAAAAGAGCTAAGTTAATTATCAACAACAAGATGACATAGGAATTCAGAATAAATAAAGGGACTAGACAAGGTTGTCCTTTTTCATCCCTACTGTTTATAATGGTATTGGAATTCTTAATGATCGCAATTAGAAAGGACAAAGAAATAAAGGGTATAACTGTTGGGGGGGGGGAATCGCATAAGATAAAGGCCTTCACAGATAACTTGATAATAACTGAAGATCAGGTGGAAAGAATATCAGAATTTGGAAAAGTCGCAGGATTCAAATTAAATAAAAGTAAGACCAATATGCTAGCAAAAAACACAGGAAAAAGATTATTTATAGGAAACATCAGGTTCGGCAATAGTGAACAAAACAAAATATCTAGGTATCTGGTTAAGAAATAGGAATAGTAATCTCTTTAAGGATAATTACATCAAGGTTTGGAAGGAAATAAAGAAAGATATGGAGATCTGGAACTTTTAATTAGTTTTTGTCATTTGATGGCTTTAAAATTGAATCTGTAAACCTTCTCAGAAGCCACTCTTAGTAGAAAGGTGGGATGAAGATGTTTTTTGGGCAGATGAAACTGTAACAGTGCAGCTCAGTTTTTAAGAGTAAATAAATTCTCCCGTGTCTTATTGCACTTGGGCCTGGATTATTTGTGAGGGGACAAGACCCCTAACCATGAAATTCACCTTGAAGGTTGATTGTAAAAACTCTTGTTCACAGCATGGGGCAACCGTACCAATAGCTGATCTATAAAAACTGATCTTTAAAAATATAAAGCACCAATGAAGTCCATGACATCCTGAGAAACATATATATATATATATATATATATATATATATATATATATATATATATATATTCGGGGGGGTTGTATGGGATGTTAGGGGAGGGGTAGTACCTCTGGTGGGGGACACATCATGTAGTTTGTCCACCTTTAGTCCTCATCCTCCACTCAGCTCTCACCTGTGGCTCCTAGAAGCTGTCAACATGACACAGTGGCCACACTCCGGGAATGGCTCCAAGGGGCCAGCTGAACCAGGCGAGGGTAGCCAATGGGTCTCAAACCCTTGGTGAGCTAGGAACTTCCCCCGCATGTGAAGACAGACTTGAACAGATGGAGCAGATGAGACCAATAGTGGGTCCAAAGGCAGTTTCTGGACATGCTGTAGGGAGGGAATTGAGGGGCAGATGGGGGCTAGTCTACCCGGAAGGTAGCCCATCTAGGAAGCAAATATCTGATCCATTATTTCTTCGGGAAAAGAAAAAGCTGAGGAGTGAACCCTACACAAATCCGGATTAGAGTCCCTAAGGTGGTTGGATAGCACCTTGTATGCCTCCTTCCATCAAAATGCATTGCTCTGCTTTCCTTTGGACCACATCAGTGAGGCATAGGGGAGGGGCTCTTGTCGCCTGGATAGCCCACACATTATCTACAGAAATGCCTGTACTCTGGAACTCCCTGCCTAATGATGTTAGGCAGGCACCCTCACTTCACCGTTTAAGATGCTTACTGGAAACCTTTCTCTCTCAACTGGCCTATCCAGACACACAACCTGCCGCTTTAAAAAATTTGTTCAACGTCCCGTCCCGTCCCCCCGGTTTATTGTTTCTAAATGCTTTTATATGCTTTTAAGTTTTTTAAATGTATCCATGTGTTTTTTTGTTTTTGTTTTTTAGTTACATCGCTTTTTATTGCAAATGTGTTTGCTACACTGGGCACCTTTGGGAGGAAAGCAGAATGCAAGTTAAACAAACAATAAAAACTAAGTATCAAAAAACTAAAAAAAAAAAAAATACCCAGCATTACAATGGGACAAAGATCCATATATTCAAGAACCTATGAGTTTATCTGCATCTTTGTGCACAAAGGCACATATTACACACACCCAAATCCACAGTATACATCACGATATATCACCAGCTAAACATTGCAATATGCTGATATGATGAATTAAGGACGGAGCTCTGTAGAGGCATTGGCTGGTTCAAACTTTTCCCCACATTCTGATTTTTGCATAGCACACATGCACACACACACACACACCATGATTTGCAATATATTGCCCGGTCAAAAATTATCAAACCGATATCACAATATGGACTTCAAACTGGTTTGGGGAGATACATTGATATATCGCCCAGCTCTAGAAGTAATATGTGGTAGTGTGAAGGTGCAGACTTAGTGACAACACTGGGTGTGGGGTCTAAGTATCACCCTCTCCCTCATTTTTTGGGAGAGGGTGATTTAGTTTTGTACACCCTCAACAATTTGCTGATTACAGCCTGTTTATTTTATTCCATACAGCTTGATACATGTCACTACCGACTAGGGTTGCTTTTATCTGCAGAGTACCATATTGGGCACATTTTCTTACCATGCATGTAAAATCTGAAGCCCCACTGATTTCAGCAGAACTTACTCCCACGTAAATGTGCATAGGACTGCTGCCGTAGTCATTGCCGAGTGCGGCAAAGGGAGAGAGAGAAAGAATAAAGACACCTGACTTTTTATTTAGCAAACATGATTTCAAATAAACGTATCTGAGCCTGAAAGATGGGAACCTCACTTGATTATTTTGAGAAACCCACCACAGTTATAAATAACTCAAGTTCCAGGAAACCATGCTGTAGCTCCTAAATATGTAGTATAGTGTATAATTAACTACAGAATATTTGTTTAAATAACACAGCTTCAAAAATTACATCCAGTGGCATTTATCTTTCTTTTCTTTTAAGCAGTGCAAAACAAACTCCCTCTCTCACACACTTTAATTGTATGTACCAAAACTGCAACAATTAAGGATGAGAAAGGTTTAAAGTTTATGGTGCATTACGTACAACCTTGCTCCTAAACAAATAAATGCTCATTTTCAGGGCTGAATATAGTTATTGTGGCTCAATAGCATATATAGACTGCCGTGCTGATCTCTGATAATTAAACCAGACAAAGATCAAATGATACCTAACAAGCCATTTACAAAACAAATTAACCAAGTTGTGGAAAACTATTTCAACACTTTGTGGAAAGACAAGCGGAAGGTACCACATTGTGTGTTTCAATTCCTTCTCAACCATCCCTTCTCTGTCATTCTTCTCATGCGTGTTAAAAATGTGCAGTGAATTTTACACTGACTTACAAAAGCAAAACCTGTTGAAAGTACCAACAGTGGTTTTTATCTTCTTTACCGTTTTTTGACAAGGCAACTGCAAAGTGATTGTAACTATTTATGTCAACGCTCACTGGATCAAAGACCTTTGATGGAGACGTTAGCATTTTTTTGGGGGGGGGAACAAAGAATCAATCTATTGGTACAATATTCATGGTCAAGTAGATTTCCTTCACTGTTTCTTGCAGATTTGATTATGTCTTTGGGAAAGTGTTCAAGACACATGCATAGCATAATGTTAACCATAGATACATGCTTGAGGTGAACTGCTGCAAAAGAACAGATTTTCCCTGGCATTGCTGCCAATTTGTGACATGAAAGAAGTCCCTGTTCTTCACAATCTGTGCAGCAGAGAACAGTTTTAGCAGGTGTGCTTCATCTCTGTGACACAGTCACACCTTCAAAATTACACCCTGCCATTCAGTTAGTAAACAACACCTTTTGGAAACTGGAATCCACAACCCTACTTATCTGTCAGGTGCTGGCCTTGAAACCTAGTCTTCCAAGAGCTTTCATATCTGCCTACCTTTCATTATGGATGCATACCTATGTTGGTATCCTACAGGGACAAGTTTTTAACGTAATAGGAAGTCTCTCTCCCTGTGACCAAGAGGAAGCATAGGAAAGGAATTCCTAGTAATTGGCTGCACCATCTAGCAAACGCAGAAATACATCTTAGCCTCATAAAGGATGAGGTCTGTGTGCTCAGAGTTCATTTATCTCACTGCCAAATCATGAGGGAGGCTTCTGGGTAATGCTAAAGGCCAAAAATTGCCAATAAGGATGTAATATTTGGGGAAATATTTTCTAAGGAAGATAAGGAGGGCTGCCAAGCACTCGTCAGAAAGCAAGGCCTCTAATTTGAAAAAAGTGTTTTGGATATCTTTTAACATAGCAGTAATAAACACAGAACTGCTTTCTGACGTTTCTGAAATACATTGTTGACAAACATACACAAGGCTCAAGAACTACCAGACCAAGAGACAACCAGTACCACTCAGCACAGAAAAGCAGCCATGCAGGTGTTTGAAAATGGTGCAATCTTTGCCTTTAATCTGAGGTACAGTATTCAGAAATACGGGGATTAGCAGAGTTCTTGTCCCCTGCAGCAATTTTAGCACTAACTATAATATTGTCAACTATATCAATGCATGGAAAATGCTGCCCTATAAGATAACTTTCATTAGCAAGTGCACAATGACCCAGTTCCCACCTAACGCCAAGTCAAGCCAGACTTAATGTGAATGAGCAAATATATGCAGATTCTCACGAGTGAAAACCTCAGACACTGCACTCCTCCCCTGGTCCTGCTGCCACTGCATTTAATACACCTAAGCCATGGTTTGGCTTTGGAGTATGCCTGAACCCAGGCTCATGGTTTGCCTCACTTCAGACAAATCAGAAGCTGCAATTAAGGTTTGTTTTTGCTTTACCATTTGCAGTTGCTCTGAAGAAAGACAAAACAATGAGCCTGGGTTCAGGCATAATGCAAAGCCAAACAATGGCTAAGGTCTGGGTTCAAGAGGAAGGCATATTTTCTCTGAGAATCCACACATTCTCTTGTTTGCTCTAAGCCATTGTTAGGCTTTGTGTTATGTGTAGACTGGGCCAGTGTGTACTCTTAAAGAAGTGAAAAGCAAAGACTCAGATCTTATTCCACACCTGCAGAAACAAGTGAACAAAGAAGGCTAAGCCAATATCCACATGCTGTCCCAGCACTGCTTCAGTTCAGACCCAGAGGCAGTGAAACGGTTTGAAGTCTAAACCACCATATCATGAAACCCTGTTAAATTACCAAAACTCGTTGCTAAAATAATAATTTGGTTCCTCAAATCACTTCAGGTACACTTTACCACCATAAGAAGGGACAACAGCATTGCTACAGAAAGGGTGTGTGGAACAGACTCCTTACTAGAACTATAACGATGAAGTAGCATCCACCTAAAGAAAATGGGGTTTCTTTACTTAAATCAAAACCTCCCACGTTCCTTTTTCTATTGATGCTGTCCATGCCAATTCCATTGACTACTTTGCACCATGCTAAGTTTCCTGCTCTTCCTTCTGCCAAGTTCAGCAAGTAAGTTCTCACCATCCCTTTCCAACCAGAGGTCAGTTCCACTGGTCAGTGGAGTCAGTCAAGCTGTTCACAAAGACCTGTTGTTTCTGCATATACCTCTCACCCCAGGAAAAGATTGCCACAAACATTATTTGCTCTCAAATATGTTCAGCAATTTAGCATAACATCACACCTCCACCACGTAGATCCTTGTGACCCATCTACAAACATGGATGTTCTCTGAAACCACAGTTCATGCATTAGAACATATGATATAAACAATGAGTGTCTCATAACTATAACTAAGAGTTCTGGTTTCACTCATGTACATTCAATGCTTGCTTACTCCTGTAAGCATGCGAATGGACATCTGGTGATGAATCTGTGATTCGCACATGCCAGTCATCACAATGTTACAGTCAACAAGTCAACATGCATGTGTGAATGAATCCTAAGATACACAAATGCAAATATATGGTATTCAACTGAAAACCTTTGCAAAGAAGAAAAACCTTGTATCTTGGGTTTGTGTTCCAGTGTACTTAGAAGAGTTTGGATTTGATATCCCGCTTTTCACTACCCGAAGGAGTCTCAAAGCGGCTAACATTCTCCTTTCCCTTCCTCCCCCACAACAAACACTCTGTGAGGTGAGTGGGGCTGAGAGACTTCAGAGAAGTGTGACTAGCCCAAGGTCACCCAGCAGCTGCATGTGGGGGAGTGGAGACGCGAACCCGGTTCCCCAGATAACGAGTCTACCGCTCTTAACCACTGCACCACACTGGCTCTTAGTACATGTTAACTATAAAATTAAGTATTGATCCGTCAGAATGAGGAGGCAGAGTGCACATCCTTGTTGAAGTCACCCACACTTGAAAGGTTATATAAAGTTTATGTTCAAAACACTGCCCGTACAGGAGTATGCATTGCACTATATGCATATACAAATGCATCGTGTATACTTCCAGAAGCAACATGCATCCATGCAAATGCATATAGATGCCATTATTACTGGTAAAAAGCATTCACAAAATGGAAGTAGATATATGACGCCAATCGTTTTGTTGTGCAAACAGACCCTGATATTATCTCAACAATGCTATAGGCTCCACTACTTACTTACATTTATTTATTTATTTATTTATTTATTGAGTGGGCGGGCGATTCATGATACCAATAAGGAATCTCACAGGTCTTCTACCTCAAGTTCACAGAAATTCTGAAACATAAGGTTCTACAGTTCACACATCTTATAAATTTGCTTTCCATATATGTGGAGTTACTGGGAGAAATGCAAATATCATAAACTGTGATCAAAAGGTTCATAGGGCTTTCTCCTACAAAATTTATCAAAATGTAAGACCTCCTATCTCGAAGCTCTGACCCAAACTTTCATACCAAAATTATACAGTTGCTCCCATCAACCATCTCTAATATAGGCTAGGACTACCTACACCTGCAGAACGTAGTGTAATGTTTAAGACTTGGAATACCCAGTTTCAAATCCATACTGAGCCACCCAGTGGGTGACTTGGACCTCTTTTTCTCTGCCTAGCCTACCTCCCAGGGTTGCTGTGAGAATAAATGAAGGGAGGACCATTTACACTGCACCTTGAGCTCCAGAGAGTAAAGGTGGGATAGAAATGTAGTTGCACCCAAGTGCATTTACAGCTCATATCTTGTCTGCACATCCAAATACTGTGCAGAATGACTTCCATTCCTAACTTGCAGTGCAATATGGCTGTGCTACACAACGAAATCTTACAATTCATGCATGCATCACACAGTTTCCCTTGGTTGTGCGGTTTATGAGCTCTGAGGGGAAAACCTCTTGCAAAGTAGTCCACACATTCACAGCATGTGATTTTTCCTACAGGTTCTTTAACTCAGCCCCAATCATGGCAAATCATCTCTGAAGATTCAAAGCACTTCTGCTGAGTACTAGCTATTTCCATGTCCAATTTCAACTTTTAACTCCCAGGCATTTTAGTGAAGTGATTGGCATTTTCTTGAAAAAGAAATAGAGTTCAGTTCTAAAATTAGAACACACTTTTCCCCATCACTTGAAATGATTCCTCAAAAATTATCTGAGCTATTTTCTTCAACTATTAAAAAGCAACAGTGCAATGGTTCTTCTTGGAAGTAATCCTGGTTTCATTTTACACACAGAGATACCCCCCCCCAAAGTGCTGACTGAGCCTTAAAACCTGAGCAGTTTCACTTGCAATGAAACCCATTAATTTCAGGGAAGCTTATTTCCATATAATGTATTCTCAACAGAACGACCCTCACCAACAGAAACTGCTTCAAAGTCAAAGTGTTTAGGATTGAAGTGCAAATGCTTGAAATCAGAAACTGTGGCTGAAAGTAAAGATCACTGAATTCAGTGGGGCTTACTTTTGAGTAAACATGTCTAGATGGACATTCAATGTACAGAGATAGTTAAGCTGCACACTCATTCAGTAATTCGCATGCAATATTCAACTAGTGCACAGTCTATGTACTTATCAGCCAAACTGTGCAAATGAACAAACACTTGTACATGTGTAGAGACAGTATGTCCCTGTGTTCAGTGACATGTGTGAACAGTCATGTAACCTGTGACCTCAGTGCAATCATAAGCATGTAAGTAACAAAGCTAGCAATCTAAATCATTTCTGTCCTTTTAATTCGACTATACCATTCTAACACACATAAACACTGTATGAAAACACAAAACATCTGATTGAAGGAAAAGCTGGTATTAGAGCATATTGTTGTTATTTGCATTTAACAATATGATTTACAGTAATAATAATATTTCCCACCATGGTGACTGTGATAAATATTTCCAGTTGCACAGGAAAAACAAAACAAAAGACCCACAACAAAATGTTTGTGTGACCATATACTTCTGTCTTAAAATTCAGTACAGTTGCTAAACTACCCAAAGGTCAGCCAGAGAAAACAATGAGAGCTAATAGAAAAGTCCTGGAAAGCCATTAAAAAAACGACCTCATTTAAATTCTTGGAAAGCACTACTTCGCTAAACATATCTATTCAACTCTTTGAACAGCCAAGTCTCACTAAATAAATAAATAAATAAATAAATAACCACACTGCCTACTGTAAGCCGCAGAAGTCTGGAAACAAACAAACAACAACAACAAAAAAAAAAGGCTGGGCTACCCCGCCACAAAACATTAGCAAAAATAAATAAAATAGTTTCCCCCTTGCAAAGTGTACAAAAAGCTTGGGCGGGGGGGGGGGGACCGGTCTCAACGAACATGACAACAACAACAACCCCCGCTCCTCAAACTGCATTTATACGAGAGAGGGATTAGGAGTCGAACCAATCTTAGCTCCCTCCGGTTCTCATGTTCAAGATCACTGAAGCTCTGGGAGATTTGCAGGAAAACTTAGCCCGTTCCTTGAATGAGGCTTGCGTTTCCCTGCACACAAAAGCGCCCGGTTATTAAGAGAGAAAAAGAAAGAAAGAAAGAAAGAAACCGCCGCACTTCTCTTCGGAGAGCCAGAGGGCAAAATACTTCTGATCTCCCACGCACTTTGCAAGCTGCCACAATCTCAGAGTGAGAGAGTGTGTGTGTGTGCTCGCTGCGCCGGGGGCCACTTCGCTCGCTCCGGTGCTGCTGCTGCTGCTGTTGCCAAGCCCAGGCGGCGATGTTCCATTTGGGGGGGGGGGGGGGAGAGAGAGAAAGGCAGCATCTCCCTCATTAGCAGGGAGTGGGGAGGGACAGAAAAGAACGCCTTTCCGCCTTGCGAAGAATTCTCGCGTGCACATATAGAGATAGATACACACACACACACACACACACACACACGGAGGGGAGGGATGTGCAGAAATAAGACCCAGCAAACGTACCACATTCTAGGAATTCCTCAAAGATCCAGCAGCACCGAAGGTTCGCTTAGACAGATCTCTCCTCCTTCCCCGCTCCTTAAGGGAAACTGGCGGTGGGAGTCGGATCCCTTTAATGCACGCGCCAACCAGCTCCCCCCCCCCCACCACACACGCAGGCAGCCCCCTCCCCCAGCTCCTCCTGCTGCCTGCCAGCCGCCCAACTGTCAACTCCTCCTATCTCCCACGCCCCCACTTCAATGGCACTGCATTATTAGTTCCCCCCCCCCCACCATCTTCCCTTGTCTGGGCGACTCCCGCTTCTGACCCCGGCTCCCCCTCCCTCCCCTCCTTGCACATGGCCGTGAAGGTTGCACGCTGTGTGGCTCCACCGCGCGCCCGCGCGCGCCTGCCTCTCCTTCCCTGGGCAAGAGCAGAGCCTCTCCTCTCCTCTCTTCTCTCTCTCCCTCGACTCCTTCTTTTGAAAATATTGTGGTGGTTGTTGCTGTTTGTTGTGACTGGGTCGACTTCACTTCGCCGCCTCCCGGGACGGCGGGTGTGTGTGTGGGCGGCAGGGTGAGAAAAGCGCGCGCTTCCCTCGCCGCTCCTTACCGTGAGTGGGGAGCGCAGAAGAAGAAGGCTGGGCTTCCCGCTGCCGCCGGGTCAGTTCATTACCATTGCCTCCCCCACCCCGGGAGAAGGAGGTGGCGTTGGCGGCGGCGGCGGCAGAGGGTCAAGCGGGGCGTTAAAGACCCGGAAAGCTCAGCCGCTGCTGCTGCTGCCGGCTGGCCGCTGCAAGCCTCGGTCGCCGCCGGCGCCGGGCGGTGGTGGACATACTGAACCAAACCCGGCGCCGTTGCCGCGTCTTGCTGCTGCTGCTGCTGCTGCTGCCGGTGTCTCTGTGTGGCTGCTGAGGGGTGGGAGCTGCTGCAGCTGCTGCTGCTGCTTCCGCCGGCTCCGAGTCCCGGGCTGTGGGCGGGAGGGAAGCGATGAGGGACGGGAGGGGTGGGTGGTGGCGCCGCGCGCGGCCCCTGCTCATTGTTCGAGGGAAGGGCGGCCGAGGAGACTTGGACGCACGCGGGCAACCCCTTGCGCACAGGGAGACCGCGCGCGCCCGCGCCCGGGTGGGGCTGCTCCTCGCTCAAAACTGGGGGATGCTGCTGCTGCTGCTGCTGGTGGTCTCTCGGGGTGTGTGGTGTGTGTGCGCGCGCGCAAACTCGCTGCTACTGCTCGCTCTCCCTCTCCCACGCCACGCCGCACCCATTTGGTCTCCCGCACAACTCGCGCCCAAGGCTAGCGAGCAGCTTCTTCCTCAAAAGTCTTCTGCAACTTGGGGCTGAGGGGAACGGACCCCAATGTGCCCCTGTGGGATGGGCGAGACCGAATTTACGTCGCTTGGGTTCCTTGTGAACCCCCACTCAATATTTTTTTGCCGCCGGAGGCACAGCAGCAAATGGTCGCCCACCCCCCGCAAGTCATGACCGACTAAGTCATTTTGGAGCCAGAGGCAAAGAACCCTTCAAGTGCCTCTCCCTGGAGTTTTTGCTCTGTGTGTGTGTGTGTGTGTGTGTGTGTGTGTATGTGTGTGTACACACACACACATATATATACAGTGCTTTTTTGCGGGGGTATGCATACCCCTAAACATTTTTTGGATCTTTGTACTTTTGTCCAATTACTGTATTTATTTTTCCCAATTTGAACTATAAAATGGTGATTTTCTTGACTGAAAATGAGGTGGGTTTTTTTGGATTTGATACCCTGCTTTATCACTACCCTAAGGAGTCTCAAAGCGGCTAACATTCTCCTTTCCCTTCCTCCCCCACAACAAACACTCTGTGAGGTGAGTGGGGCTGAGAGACTTCAGAGAAGTGTGACTAGCCCAAGGTGATCCAGCAGCTGCATGTGGAGGAGCAGAGATGCGAACCGGTTCCCCAGATTAGGAGTATACGGCTCTTAACCACTACACCACACTGGCTTTGAGAGTACCCTTGAACATTTTTTTAAAGAAAAAAGCACTGTATATACAGTCATACCTCGGGTTACAGATGCTTCAGGTTGTGCGTTTTCCGGTTGTGTACCGCGCCAAACCTGGAAGTACCAGAATGGGTTACTTCCAGGTTTCGGTGCTCATGCATGCGCAGAAGTGCTAAATTGCGCTCTGCACATGTGCAGAAGTGCCAAATTGCGACCTGTGTGCGTGCAGACGCGGGGCTGCGGGTTGCAAACGCTGCAGGTTGCAAATGCGCATCCCGCACGGATCACGTTCGCAACCCAAGCGTCCACTGTATACACACACATTCACACACACACTGTGTTAAATTGAATAGCTAATGATTTCCTGCATTTCAGGACACCACAAATTAGACACCTGAGGCAGCCTTACAGTAGGACTGGCCCTGTCCAGACGTTTTGAATGGTAATGGCTAATAAAAGAACACTTCTTTTTTGGGGGGGGGGCGGCTTAATAATAGCAAAAGGGTCGTGTAGATGTCGCAAAGGGGCTGTTGGTTACAGGTTTTTATTTATTTATTTTTAATTACTGAGTTTTCCATGGAAGAAGGGAATCCAGATTAATTGGAAGAAGGAGAATGCAGGCTGGCATGTTGATGGCAATGGCATTGCATGGACGCTGTGAAAAACGTGCCCATGTGAGCATCAGCACTGATCCCACAAAAAACACCTACCAGGAAGCACTCATAATCAGCAAGGAAAGGGGGGGGGAGAATGTCATTATTTCTGTGCCTAGTTCCAGCCTCTGTCTGTTGATCTGAAAGTCTAAATTCGGATCCTAATAAAGCCTTAAAAATTGCACAGGTGCCTGAAGATTATGCGGGCATTTGGTGGACATACCTTAATAGTAATCCACATATTATCGTCCCCTACGCAGTATGATATTTTTTTGCAAGCACCTTTAACTAGTATTTTTTCTGTTTTACTTTTTCCAGCCACAACTTAACCTTGCCTGTATGTTTACAATTAGATGCTAGTGCTCTTTCATTGAACTTCTATTAAAAAGTGTATGTGTATATATAGACTTAGTACTGTAAAAATGGGTGGTGCTGTGGGTTAAACCACAGAGCCTAGGGCTTGCCGATCAGAAGGTCGGTGGTTCGAATCCCAGTGATGGGGTGAGCTGCTGTTGCTTGGTCCCTGCTCCTGCCAACCTAGCAGTTCAAAAGCACATCAAAGTGCAGGTAGATAAATAGGTACTGCTCCAGCGGGAAGGTAAACAGTGTTTCTGTGTGCTGCTCTGGTTTCGCCAGAAGCGGCTTAGTCATGCTGGCCACATGACCTGGAAGCTGTACACCGGCTTCCTCGGCCAATAAAGCAAGATGAGTGCCGCAACCCCAGAGTCATCCATTATTGGACCTAATGGTCAGGGGTCCCTGTACCTTTACCTACTGTAAAAATGACATTCATGCTATTCTGTATTCCTTTCATGTCCGTGGTTGTATTTTTGTTTTCTTTTGTGTTTACTCTTTTTCTTTTGTCAAAGTTGTATACTTGTTAAACATCATCATCATCAACTATACTGGCAGCATAGTTTCTCAGTTTGGGTGTAGCTGGGTAGCCTCTGTTCAGACTTTCATATCAACCCACTCTGGATTATTCACAAATTCAAAACACCTGAGCAACGCTCATGGAAAGTGTAGACATTTGAAAACATGCTAGGGTTGTGGTTTGGAATGTGACTTCATACTGACTGACATGTTTTCACAACTGTTTCTTCTTCCTACTTTATGTTGCTACAGTACATGTTGGCAAACGCCAGTGTGTTTGCAGCAAAGCACATGGAACTTCAGCATATAATGTGCATGGATCTTAAGACTTACCTTGGATCTGTGTGCCCGAATAGTGTGTTCTAAGGATGTTGTGATATAAATATGAGTCAAATGTGGATCCCTGCATCATTCAGTTACCGGTATCAGATTGGAATTAAATGGTAATCTGAACGTTCAGTATGCACCCATTCTGCAACTTCCAGACATTGTGTAGCCGCATTAGATTGTTGCAGCAATAATTGCAAGAGTCCTCTGTGCCTTAACGTTTGACAGATGTTGGGCATGTCATGAAAACTGGACTTCTTATCTGGATGCTTCTTACTTCATGTGGCCAAAGCCCAAACCCTCCTAAAGTCTGAAATTCAGCTCAGCAAAAGGAATCATTGTGTGAAGAAGTAAGTAGCAGGCAAGTAATTTCCATTCTGCTTTCCTGTTTATTCTCCCAGAAGTGATGTCACAGGGTTTGAGAAATATATTCTCTGGAGCTAAGAGAATTCTTACCTCTTTTTAAACCAGGATCTTCCCATACACATCAGCCATCTTACTAAATGTTCAAGAGCTGAACCAGGGCACCGAAAAAGAAAGATAACCCTTTCTTACTAAGCCCTTGCTATGGAATTATCAAAGGTGACAGAGACAGCACTTGCTGTCTGCAGTACGTCACTTGGGATAACTGTACTGTATGATCAAATCATCAACATGCATGCCTAAGATCACTGTTAGACACTCGCATGATCATCACACATAAGCATTTGCTTTTTATTTTGCCTATTGGTCTTACTTTCTGCATGGCCAGTTGTTCTTTCCAATGGGTCCTCTGCAATGAATAGGAGAGGTTGCGTCCAAATGCAGGCTGATCTCTGTATTAGAATTTGTGTGTTTGCTTCCTGAACCCTTTGAGTGCAGACTCAGTAGACTCCAGCAACAACAACATCTTCAAAATGTGACAAACAGAGCTACTTGTATGGCTACAGGTGTTATGTGTCTATACATTTCTCTGTGCAAGTATTTATACAGACGAATGAGTATGTTGCCAGGTGGATATTGCAGTCACTGCATTCTAGTCCATATCTTTATTTGTGCAATTTATTTTTTCCCTTTCACTCCCGACTTCTCCACTTCTTCTTTTGTGTGTTTGTAACACAGAAAGATCTTTCACCTTCAGGCTCTCGAGAGCGCTGCATCTCAGAAGTACCAAAGAAAGGACTGCACTGCAAAGCAGACTATTAGAAATGAGACCGACTCTAAACAGGTTTGCTTTTGTTGGTATGATTACTTTTTCTTCTTTCTCTTTTCGCTACATCTCTAAATGGGAAGATGATCAGGAAGCAATTGCTGTTAACTTAGAAGATACGTCCTCAGAAGGCCTCTGGTAAGATAATTCTCCGCATTAGCATCCTGTGAATATATGCTAAATCTAACAGTGCATTGACTGGAGGATGGGAAAAGAAGCTTTTCTACACATATATTTAACTCCCCAGTTCCCAGTGTTAAGAATGCAATATGCAGTAAGGCTCTGTTGCCCTTGAACTGGAGAAATCAGCAGTGATGATAAACACCAACACAGCTACATTTGCAAAAAGAAAAAAAGGCAAGGCAGGGAGTTCCTTTGTGACCTTCACATAATTGCAGCAGGTCAATAAAACTGCCCTTCGTTTACCCCATTCTTGTTTATCCCAGAGCTCAGTGTGTTTTTAGCAATGCTTCCCAGACATATAATTGTACTAGTCTATCCAATGTCTATACTAGTCTTGTACGAAATTCATCAAGTGGAGCAGAAATCAAAGCACTGGGCCAAAGTCAGATTGGAGGATTTGCTGTACTGTAATTATAGGGGAGCACCTATGTAGAGGGCATGTTTATCCTGCTTGATATTCCGTAGACAAGTTAAAATTCTACTCAGCTGAGATATCTTTCTGCTGCTTTTACCAAATGCCACTTAGTGCATGTCACCAGATGAAAACTCTTTATTTTCCCAGGAAATATCCAGATGCAAATTAGCAACATTGTGTGGGAGACCATTCTATTATTATGGCATGGGAAGCGTTTGTATTCAGTTTAGGATTCCAGACTGTCACCATTTTCAGGTGAGATTCAATCACATACTGACAAATTCAGGTTGCAGAACTAAACAGATTTTGTGATGTTGTCCAACCAAATTGTCCCTCCCCCCCCACTCACAAAAAAGCGCCCACTTCAGACTTTGTGTAAGAAGCGGCAGGAAAATGAACTAGAAATTGTGGGGTAATGTTTGATGCAACATCATCTAACTTCCCCAGAAAAAAATCAGCACGAATGCATGATAGCCAACATTTATCTAGCCTCCCTACATACTTTCAGCAAATAAATCAGGATGAATGCTGAATAAACAGGTCCCCCGGAAGCGACCTTAGCCATGCATAACAGACTGTTTATATATGAAAAGAAATCTAATTATATGACATTTCATTGAAATGTGAAGAAAGATGGCACTATGATCCCACACATTTTTTGTTTGCACATATTTTTAACAACATAGCATATTGTTATGAGTTTGAGGCGAGTCTGAACTCCCCTTCTAAGTCCTGGAGCCCCATTATAATTCCAGAGTGCCAGACACTGAATTTAGAATGTTAAAATACAAGCAGGGGGTCAGGCTGGTAATGGCCCGCTAAAGATGAGTGTCAGAAAGACAAAGGGGGGAGAGTTTTAGAGTTGGAAGGAGAGTTGTTGTTTTCAGAATTGCTGTTGGCATGTGAGAAATAGTTGCGGTAGGTTAAATGCAGCAACCATGCCCCTAAAAGAGCAGGTCTGCAGCCTGGGAGTCACTTTGGACTCACAGCTGTCCATGGAGGCACAGGTCAATTCTGTGTCCAGGACAGCTGTTTATCAGCTCCATCTGGACCCTACCTGCCTGCAGACTGTCTCACCAGAGTGGTGCATGCTCTGGTTATCTCCTGCTTGGACTACTGCAGTGCGCTCTACATGGAGCTACCTTTGAAGGTGACTCAGAAACTACAACTAATCCAGAACGCAGCAGCTAGACTGCTGACTGGGAGTGGCTGCCAGGATCACCATTCCTAAAGGATCTTCACTGGCTCCCAGTACATTTCCGAGCACAATTCGAAGTGTTGGTGCTGACCTTTAAAGCCCTAAATGGCCTCGGCCCAGTATACCTGAAGGAGCATCTTCACCCCCATCACTCAGCTCGGACACTGAGGTCCTCATCTGAGTGTCTTCTGCTGGTTCCTTCACTGTGAGAAGCAAAGTTACAGGGAACCTGGAAGAGGGCCTTCTTGGTAGTGGCGCCCTCTCTGTGGAACACCCTCCCTTCAGATGTCAAGGAGATAAAGAATTACACAACTTTTAGAAGACATCTGAAGGCAGCCCTGTATTGGGAGGTTTTTAATGTTTGATGCTTTTATTATGTTTTTAGATATGCTGTAGGCCGCCTAGAGTGGCTGGGGAAACCCAGCCAGATGGGTGGGGTATAAACAATAAAATTATTATTATTATTATTATTATTATTATTATTATTATTATTAGGTCAGCACCAACACTTTGAATGGTGCTTGGAAACGTACTGGGAGGCAATGTAGGTCTTTCAAGACCCGTGTTATGTGGTCTCGACGGCTGCCTCCAGTCACCAGTCTAGCTGCCGCATTCTGGATTAGTTGTAGCTTCTGGGTCACCTTCAAAGGTAGCCCCATGTAGAGCGCATTGCAGTAGTCCAAGCGAGAGATAACTAGAGCATGCCCCACTCTGGCGAGACATTCCGCAGGCAGCTAGGGTCTCAGCCGGCGTACCAGATGGAGCTAATAAACAGCTGCCCTGGACACAAAATTGACCTGCGCCTCCATGGACTTCAGGAAATGTTTCGTGCTTTTAGGAAACTAATGCATTTTACAAGCTTTATTTGGGGGGAGGGGGGGGTGATAGTGAAATGCCAAACAAATGGTAGAAGCATGTATATGGGCAACAGCCATACTTAATTTCCATTCCCTTCTTTCTTTTCTACATTTCTAGGTCTTGAGTTTTTCGTCTCTGTCTACTGTCTCATCTGCACCCTTCCCTCAAACCTCTACCTGCTTGAAATGTACTCTAGAAATGGGATGTCTTAAGCATAATAAGCTAATGGTGGTGGTTGGTGTGTTTTTTTTTTTTTGTATTTGCTCCCAGGCGTAGAAACTTGTGTCCCTTTCACCCCCCCAAATCCTTCACTGCCACTCAGTTGTGTTTTCAGAGACAGCTGGACCGGTTACTGTTGCTCAAATCAGATCGCCCACATACTTCTTTCTTGCAACTTGCTTCAAGGCATTTGAACGTAGCGCCACATGAGTGCCAAACAGATATTACAGGTGATGCTGGCAATACATGACTGGATCTTCCAGCTTCCCTTGTTTTAAACTCCAGAGCTGTTTGGGACTGCTAATTTGATCAAGCAACAATTTAACCTTTTCCCTTTCTATTTATTACTGTTGCTCAATGGATGTTTGTTTTCCCCTGTCCCCAAAACCTACTACGTAGCTTCTCTGAGGTAAAGAGACAGTTACATCTATTACAATACTCAACCTTTCCCCACAGTAGAGCTAACAGCAGCTATTGGGGGGGGGGGGTGATTTGACTAGGAAAATGGCATGATGGAAATATGTTCACCCCTCCTCCCCCCCACACATCAACACCACTTCCTGATTAAATCTGTAGCCTCAGACAGCTGCTTTGAAGTGAAAAAGAAAAATACGTTGTGAGATCCAATCCCATGGCTGCACTTGGCACGCATTAAAAGAGACCTGATTTGACGCAACTCCAGAAAAAAAAAATGCATTACGAGATCTGCAGTTGGGAGGTATTCAAGAGAAAGCTGTCCATTTAAAAGTGGTTTCTTTGAAATTGAGAGGTATTTTAAGCTTGCAGTTCTTCAGTTTAATTAATTATTTGCAGTGTCCACAGAGAGGAAGCAATTAACTTGGGAACAAAAGAAAACAGCGATGTGTATCTGTATAAAATCAGTAAGAGTGGGAGGAAATACTGTATAAGGAAAATAAAATAAAAGCACATTTGGCACATCCAAGGTTTTAAATGTGCTTAATTGGGCATGAGAGATTGACCAGAGCTCAAGGTCAAGTTTATGTTTGGGATGCCTCAGTGTTGTGGTCCTCCAGATGTTGTTGGACTCCAACTCCCATCAGCACCAGGAGTCAAGGATGATGGAAGTTGTAGTGCAACAACGTCTGGAGGGCCACAGCTTCCACACTCCATGTTAGGGTTTGCACTATGAAATCTGTGCTAAGCCTTGAACTCACCGAGCCTTAAGCAAGCTACTAATACTCACCCTCAGCACCCCATCTGTGCTATTGGGGGAACAATACTGGCCTGTCTTAAAGATTCTATTGAGGCTCAACATTAAACACTTTGAGATCTTAGGAAAATCACTGTATGTGGGTCCCATTATATTAAAACCCGTCTATTCAGGAGTAGCCTTACTAAAGCCATGGAAGCTTCTTGGGACCAAATGGATGGTGGTCTTTTAACTCTTTAACATTTACCAAACTGACCTGGAATACCTAACCTTGCTGCAGGAGATACGTTGGAAATAAGTATAGAAATCCTTAACACGAAGGGTTCCACTCCATAAGTGACTCAGAGAATGGTCTTGAGAGGTGCATAAAGATCAACTGCTGATGCTGAATTGGTCCCACGCTGAATTGTGAATCAGCAACATGAGCAGGGGTGCCAACTTGAAAAAAATATTGAGGGGGGATCGCCAGGTAAGCTCAGCCCCAAATAATTAATCACATGATGCGGTGCACACACCCCATTTGAATGCCAGTGCCTATCTACTTTGTGGGAGGCCCTCAAATATTTTATAGAGGGGGCTGAAGACCCCTCGACCCATAGGAGTTGGCTCCTATGAACATGAGACATGGGGCGTTGCCAAATTGGTCTATAGCCGGTTAGTATAAAGAGGTATGTTTGACTTCCCCACACAGCCTTCTCCTCTGTATGTAATCCCAGCTGTGTATGCTGATTCGTGGATGATGCAAGACTGCAATTGTAACAAAGCCCTACTTAAATTGCAGCTTGACTCCTGAGTGTTTCATGTAGGGCTTCCATCTTACGTCAGAGAAGGGGAAACTTTTCAATCTGAGGGCCACATTCCCTTAGAGGCAACCTTCTGGGGTCCACATGCCAATGGTGGGCAGGGCCAGAGACAAAAGTGGGCAGGGCAACAGATGTAAGTTTTCACTTTGTACTGTGTAGGATAGTTTCTATACACACACCCCTCTATATTCTCCATCTAGGCTATATTCTCTGCGGAGGCTGCCGTATGGTTTGCAGAATCTGCTGCGATGAATAGGAGATATTTCCAGGCAATGGTTATTAGCATTTCTGTTCTACATTTGCATCCTGGTAAACTTTATAAATAGTATTCTCTTCACATTTATGTATTTGTTTATTTCCAATATTCACAGATCGCTTTTAACCAGAGTCAGCCACAAAACGTTTTACATAACGATCAGTAGACCAACAAAAGAACACAGGGTTTAAAATGAACGAAAGCCTCAGGTAGAAAGTTAATAACAGGCATAATACATTAAAAGCCTTATGGAATAGAAAAAGTCTTTGTCAAGCAGCAGCAGTTCAGCTGGGACGGGGCCTGTCTGACCACACATCAAAGTGTGTTGTATGGCTCCTGCTGTCATAAATGTAACCTGAAGCAAAGAGGGAAGGCACAGGAACCAAGGGAGTGGTACCAGTTTTCAAAAATATTTATTGATTTCAATTATTGAAGAGCTCTCAGTCATACAACAGAAGGTTATCATCTCTGTCACTATCACTATGCCTTTACGGTCTAGGAAAATGGGCACAGCTATCTTGGAACATGCAGTTTAATCTCCCAAGGAATGTTACGTTTCCTGTAACCTGATGTTTTGCTTAAAGCAAGGTCCTGTTTATAGCTATCAGTCACTGGAACTTGCTGGACTCTGGCCACATTGCAGACCCGCCTTCCCAAAGATTCGCTCATCCTTCACTCATCTGTACAAGTTATAATGGATTAAACTAAAAATAGTTACATTAACCATAACAACAGTATACGGGAGTATATTCACAAAACCCTCAGACTCATTTTGCAAAATAATACCTGATTTAATATGGTGTGCTACACTGCCATAATCGCTCTGTGCTGACTGGTCCCCCCCCAATCCATTACAGTTATCCAGAAACATTCGTGGTTGGTGCCTGGCTATCATATTGTGAATTGCCAAGCCCCTTGTGTTAGCCCCTAGAAATATACCCGTATACCAGAAGCTTGATTAATTGTCATGGGGGGGGGGAATTTCTTTGTGTAGTAGGCTTGTTCCTTCACACACAACACTCAATCCTTCCAGACAAGCAAGAGTCATTTTCAGAGTTCAGGGACACATTTCAGCCAGGCAAAAATAGCCACATTGCAAAGCAAAGCTTGTGAGTGGTGTGGCTTGGGGGCAGAGTGAGTATGGCCTGAGGAACAGAAAGAGAAGCCTTCAGGGATGCGTTTGGCTCCTGCGCCCGAGATTCCCCACCCATGCTAAATGTTATGGCTCAGGGATGGATTGGGGGGCAGGCGCACCAACTCCTAGGGGCCAAGGCAGTTCCTCCAAGCCCCCTCAATATCCAGAGGGCGTTTGGCTTCGCAGCCTGGTATTGCGCTTGCAATGTCAGGTCATTTGTGTGACATCGTGCATAGGCCCCCTCAGTCCCCTTAAGAAGATGGCGCCTGAGGATTGGTCATTGCAAAGATAGACACTGCTTTTGATAGCATTCCCTATGGCATAAAAGGAGTAGATTGCCAGCTAATACCCCCAGTCGTGTCACTATTGCACTGGCTCAATAAAAGACGGAGTGGGCGGTTTGCCCCATTTTGTTTTGTGCTGTGATTTGGTTTCTTGTTTCTTGTTTCTTTTTCAAGCAGCCTGCCAATGGCACGTGTTCCGAAGCACGGGAGTGAATGCTAGTATATGCTGCCCACCTTCAATGTGATATCCTGTCACCATCATCACTTCGCCTGAGGTGTGGATGGGTTTTCATGTTTCCGTGGGGACAATCTTTCTTCGTGTTGACACTTTTGAAAATCACGTGAGACGTGTTGCTCGAGGGTGGGAATGCTGCTAGGCAGAGGCACAGTCTTGCCTGAGAGATTCAAATTCCATTTTCCGGAAGGCAGCCTGCTGCTGAGTTATTAGCATCATTTATTATTCTTATTGTGTTTATTGTTTGTTTGTTTGTTTGTTTATATCTACCCCACCTTTTTCCCTGACAGGGACTCAAGGAGGCTTACAGATAAAAATAAGAACAGCTAAAAACATAGTAGTAGAAGAAGAAAACAATGAAACATTGATACAATTAAAACAATATACCGTATGTACTTAAAAAAACCTATTAAAACCATGCAAATAATTTCCACAAAAGCAGCACAACGCCAGTACTTTCATTAAAAGCAGCCAGTTCCTGAAAGCCTATTGGAACAAGAAAGTCCTCACCCGGTGGCAGAAGGACAAGGAGAGAGCCCATCTAACTTCTACAGGGAGGGATTTCCAAAATGTGGGAACTGCCACTGAGAAGGCACATTGGCACTGATGCTGATTTTAAGTGAGTGTAGAGTCCCACCCCCCTTCTCCCATTTCCTTTCCACTAGCATGGTCTCCTTTCCACAATAATCAGTCCTGTGCCTTTCACTGCAACCCAACGTACAGAAATTTCAGCGTGTGAGGCATGCTAAATTAGGGTCCATGCATGGTGTTAACTGTACAGTAAAACCTGAATGTCATGTGATTGCACAACAACCTGATGTTCCTGTTGCCAGCAGACAAATAACCAGCGACAGATAGATGGACTCCTGAACTTGTTGCTTCAGTCAAGGTGCTGGATGGCTGGTAGCAACTTGCCTGATCACAGAAATCAGATTTATCATGATGAGTCTCACCTCTTGAGTTCCAGGCCCCCAAAGAGCTGACTGGTGCCGTCATAGAAACATAGAATTGAAGAGTTGGAAGGGACCCCGAGGATCATCTAGTCTAACCCCTTGCGATGCTGGAATCTCAACTAAAGCATCCATGACAGAGAGCGATCCAACCTCTGCTTAAAAGTCTTCAGTGAAGTAAGCAATTTTTCTGCACCTAGGACCCAGGTTGGATCTAGACACACCAAAGAAGTGATTCAGTTAAATGCATTGTAAACTTCGTACAGGGAAATCCCGTTGGCAAAAGATGGGACTCCACAGCGCCATCTGGTATCACAGTGTTATAACGTAAATAAAGCGCTTTGTCTTTACGAATGTAGCTGAGTCCCCGGTCTAATAACAGGGTCTTCTTCCTGCCCCCACCCAAATGCTGTCAATAGGTAATATTTAAGTACATATAATAGTGACATAATAAATGCATTGTGTAGTTTTAGTATGTAGTGTTTAATGATAATAAAGTCCTCACTGATAATCATGAGTTCTAATTCACTAGATAGGCAAACCATTTGCCTGTCTAGTGAATCAGCATTCATGGTTATTAATAGCAATATCTATCCAATTAACTTTACTGAACTATTAAAGAACAACTTATGACCCCAGAAAATTGCAATCATCATAGCATCTATAAACATTATTTGAAAGTCCTAAAATTAAGAGCAGAAATTATCAAACTCTAACCAAATGGTCTTTGTTACAACAGTTTATCAGTCATCTAATCATCTAATGCTCAAACAGATAACCTTGAATTAGCTTTCCCGTTTCTTTCATTTTGGGAACCTATCATCTAAAGAGATTTGCCAAGCAATTTACGTTTCTGCTGAGCATAAGGCAGGCATAAACAAACTCAACCTTCCAGATGTTTTGGAACTCCAACTCCCATGATCCCTAGCTAACAGGACCAGTGGTCAGGGATGGTGGGAATTGTAGTCCCAAAACATCTGGAGGGCCGAGTTTGCCCATGCCTGGCATAAGGCCTTGTAGTATGCCTTGTGGCTGCAGATAGATGTTAAAAAGCACAGGGGACAACATTGTACCTTGTGATACACCGTAGTGCAAGGAACTAAAACACAGTCTTCTAATGCTACTCTATGGACACAAGACGGTAGGTAGATAACAGAAGAACTGTAAAACAGTGCCCCAAATACGCATCTCACAGAGGCAGTCCAGGTAGATACAAGGCCTTTTGTATGCAGCTACTACCAGGGTTGACTTGGGACCTAGCCTTGTGCGGATAGGCTGGTGCTGGTGTCCGTCTTGACCATGTCCATCACACACACCCTCCCCTGCCACAGAAGTTTGTCACTGTCAATATATGTTCATCGCTGCATGCGTGATCCCAACCCACAATGGGAATAACACATAAGGTTTGTGGCTATAGATGGAGAGGCTCATTGCTTCATTTTCTGACCTCTAGATCTGGGCTATCTGCCATGTTAGAGGTACTGTTTAAGATGACAATATTGTACTGTTAATTAACTCCGGCAATTGGAGGTTTTGTAATACTTTGTGGCGGAGGGGAGTTTACGCATGTAGTTTTGAATGAATAACATGAAACACAGCAATGTGAAATTCAAATGAAAAAAGAGACTATGTTCTAAAAGGGGTGGGGGATTTAATAATAGATTCCTAAATGTAATAAGGCAAAATGTGAATCAAAAATATGACCGTAAAGAAAATGAAAGGGTTCAATTGTTGCAAGAAACCACTGTAAATAAATGAAACAAAGATCACAAATCCCCTCTTAAGTACTTTATCCACTTAACATATTTACTGCATTTTGCTGACAAAGGGAAGAAATTTGTGTAGGATCAGTACAATTCAAAACACAAAATTACACCCCACCTACCCTGGTTTGTGTATTATGAAATAAGCTTTCAAAAAGGAGCTTATGTTTCCTCAAAAAGTTATAGAAGAATTTGGCACGTCGTATAAAAGAAAGCAGCAGCCTGATTTTCTGTATGTATCTCAGACAAATGCAACCTGAAAGCAAGTTCTCTTAATAACAAAAAAGGATCAATAATTGCCAAGTCACTAGGCAAAGAGAGAGAGATCTAAGGCAGGCCCGTGGGGAGGAGGTTGTTGGGAAAAACAAAGATTTGAATCAGAGGAGAGGATCAGCAAACATCAGAAGAGTTGCTGGAAAACAGAGATTACAAAGGGGACAAGAATTTACATGCAAATACTGAGGTTTCAGAGAGACACCATGTCTTTTGTAGCTATAAACATCTAATTTGTGTTGCCTTTCTTTTTGATATCTACACCATGTTGCTGCTACTTTGGGCTCCTCCAGACAACCTGTTTATCCAGCATTCATCCTGCTCTGCTTGCACACGGTGGTTAAACTATTTCCTGTCTTTATAGAGCATTTGTTCTGATTTGTTTCCTGGGTGGTTATTTAACAAGGAGCATTCATCCTGCATCTATCCTCATTTGCTTTCAGGGTGCTTACATGCCTTCCCATTAACGATTCATTCATCCTACACTTTCTAGCGGATTTTCTGCCACCTTTCTAACCGCAAGAAGCCCACTTTTTAAAAGAGCACTTTAACATTCCAGTAAGCCCTTTAATGGGACGCAGGTGGCGCTGTGGTCTAAACCACTGAGCCTAGGGCTTGCCAATCAGAATCCCCACGACGGGGTGAGCTCCCGTTGCTCGGTCCCAGCTCCTGCCAACCTAGCAGTTCAAAAGCACGTCAAAGTGCAAGTAGATAAATAGGTACCGCTCCAGCGGGAAAGTAAATGGCATTTCCATGCACTGCTCTGGTTTCACCAGAAGCGGCTTACTCATGCTGGCCACATGACCCAGAAAAACTGTCTGCGGACAAATGTCAGCTCCCTCGGCCAGTAAAGCGAGATGAGCACCGCAACCCCAGAGTCATTTGCAACTGGACTTAACTGTCAGGGGTCCTTTGCCTTTACCTTTTTAAAAAGCCCTTTAATGCCTCCCACAAAAAAGTGATGACAACAATTACTATTACTATTACATGGTCACTGTCACCAAGCAGGGGAAGGGAGTGCGGTGGGGGGCTTCCCCGGGTGTCACCACTTAGGGGGGTGACAAAATGCTGGGCGGCATTCACCTGCAGCATGCCCAAGCCACACGTCTCTCCTGGGAGTGACATGGTGGCTTGGTCGCCCGCAGGCTCCGTGCTGCCCCAAACAGTCCGCCTGCTGCCTCCCCTCAGCTGTAGGGCAACTGAGTGGGAGGAGGCAGGAAGACCCCTTGGAGGCCCTGCGGAGCATCCTGCCCCGGCTGGCCTCACCCTACAGGCAGCTGGCCTCACCCCGGGGCATAGGACATGTGCGCCGCCCCAGGTGCCCCATTGGCTTGATCCGCCGCTGACTGTTGCAATCCTACATTTAAGTAAATTTGGGTCCTCACCTTAGGTGTTCCCCTCCTTAAGTCACGCTCCACATTAAGTCAGATTTTATTTTTGCAAAATGAATCTGAAGGTTTTGTGAATATTCTCATGAATACTGTTTTTCTTACTAATATTACTATTCTGTGGAGTAGGGAAATCTGTTTTACAAGGTAAAATTAACAGATGGATGCAAGCTGATGGCAGAGACACACAAGGTCCTCCAATTAACTGGAGTAAATATGATTGGGAAACTTGGAACATAATGGATTGGATCCAGACTTGATCATGCTTAGACTCATTGAAATCAAAGGGCTTTAAGTTTGTCCACTGATACACTTGTCACTTGCAGACTCCATTTAATCAGCATCACACCATGTTAAGATAATTACTGTGTGCAGCAATAATCATTTCAATTTCTGGCCAAAGTAGGTGCAGATAAAACTGTTGGTGCTTCATGGGAATGCTGGAAGTGTAATTGTATCTGGAAGTACATTTGCTTACAAAGGATTAATATCCTGTTCTTAGGGAAGGGGTGTAAATCAATTTCCCCTTTTAATATCCTGATATGTGGGGAAGTTTTATCTCTGAAGGAAGCATTTCCTCTGCCCTTTAAACTTGTCGTGATGAAATATGCTTGCTAGCAGGAAGATAGTGCAAGATCCATATGTCCTAGTAAGTTGAAAGCATGAAGACCACACCAAGACCACAATATCTGAATAAAAGGAAATTGAGCAGCAATTGTTTAGACATAATTTTGGGTGGGGTAAGGTGGGGGAAAGTCATAAACTGATGCAAAGAAGAAAAATGTGCTAATCTCCAGATTCCATATAAAGTGGTTAACCTTGAGAAAACTGACATTACTTTGAGGCTACATTTCAGTCTAATTTGTGGTGTTACAGAGACAAATATTACACAGTCGTACCTCAGAAGTCGAACAGAATCCATTGCGGAAGTCCGTTGAACTTCCAATACATTCGACTTCCAAAGCGCGGCTTCTGATTGGCCGCCGGAAGCTCTTGCAGCCAATCGGAAGCCGTGGAAGCCCCATCGGACATTCGGCTTCCAAAAGAACGTTCGAAAGCCAGAACACTCACTTTTGGGTTTCAATTGTTCGGGAGCTGGAACATTCGACTACCAAGGTGTTCAGGAGCTGATGTACGATTGTAATACAAGGTGGGGGTGCAGGTGTCTACCATAGTTATGCAATCTTTTCGGCCCTTGGGCCATCTGGAAACCAGCGAAAGTATCGTGAGCACCACAAGCTCATGCACCAAAACCAGGCACACAACAACCTATTACGTTGGTTACAACAGAATGCTTCTTTCAAGTCTAATTTCAGCAGGGGAGGGGGTACCCATGTGGGCACCAGGGAACACCTCTGTGGGCGCATATGTGCCCATGGGGGCCAGCTGGTGACCCCTGCTTCATGGCACCTATAAAGTGCCCAGCCCAATAAAAGTCAATTAATTTGTGGTAACTGTGTTCATACAAAACATACACAGGATGGCAACAGGATAAATCTCCCAGAACAGTGCTTCCCAAACATTTTGTCCCGTGGACCACTTGGAAATAGTTGACGATCTTGGAGGACCACTTGATAGTTTCTCTGTCTGTTGTAGAAATTGCAAAGGACTGTGCCAGATGCTGTATGGTTTTTAATTGCATTTTTAGAGACAGGCCGTAGACTACCTGGATGAAGCTCATGGACCACAGTCTGAGAGCCTAGTATAACCAACTGAGGTGGAAACTCCATAGTAGGGATGAGAAAAGAATCTGTATTCATGAAGATGGAGGAGCAATTGATTTTAAATAGAATCCAGCAATTCTGACCTAATCAAGATTTGCCCACATTGTACTGACTATTCTATAAGTATGCACTTACACTGGATTATTATTATTGCTTTAAAAGCAAAGCGTAATTATATGCAATTTCATATGCAATTTTGAAAACAGCAACAACATTATATGCCAGATATGCATAAGGGCTTCATCCCCTATGTGGAAGCATGTTTCAGCAGCATAGTATTATATTTTAATGAGTCACTATTTTTAACCAGTTATATGTATTGTTTCTTTTCTATTATTTTCTTTTGAATTTCATGTATGCATTTTTCAGATTATGTTTTACATACATTCACCATTTTGCCATAGTTTTATATGGACTTCCCAAATTATCCTTCACTGACATCCTATTTCACATTCTTTATTTTGCTACATCTCCTTTATTTTATCATCCTTTTTAAATCCTTCCCATCACTTATCTTGTCAACTGCAGATCATAGGCTCATCTTACTTGCCAGTTTACCTTAACGTCATCTTTCTTTAAATATTCTTCAAGGCATTCCCACTTGCTTCTTTTTTAAAAACAACAACAACAACAACCAGTATTCCTTATTTTGGCTGTCAAACTCGCTAACTCTGCAAACTCTATTAATTTATGTGTTGTTTCTATGTATCTGACTGCTTTAGGAAACCTAGATATGCATATACGGTTTTGCTTATAATATATGCAGTAATTGCTCTTATTTTTAGTGACTCTGAAAACAAAAAAACCTTTCTTCCCATGAGATCAAAGAATAAAACAGGAATTTGGGGGTGGGGGGGAAATCCATGTGCGTAGTAAACCCAGCATTGAGATTTTCATAAATTAACATCACATCCCTACTCCTTAACTCTCGATTTTTATTTGTTAATTTCAATTCCCGCCCCCACCCCCCACCCCCAACATTAGCATCATTTGAGTTACTCCAGATTAGTGGCTGAAACACAAATTTGCTTTCAAGTACAGGTTATTAAGTTCTTAAAGCTCTACTTTCTATTCCTGACTCAGGAATATCTTTCATACATACATAGAATCTTTTTTTTTTTTGCATCAGCCCTGGCCATAGCAATAAAACAAAATACACTGTGTTGAGGATAGAGCTAAATGCTTAACTATACAAAGTACATTCTAGGGGTTTACATCTTTCAAGATAGGGGCTCCTTTCCCCAAACATCAGTGCATAAGCAACACACATCAATTCCCAATATAGGATTACCTAACAGTGCAAATCTATGCAAGTCTATTTGGAAGTAAGTCACATTGAGTTCGTCATTGTGAAGCAACTGTCATGCACAACCCGAGCCTCAAAACTGGCCGAATACCCTTCTGAGTGATGAATATTGGTCAAAACATTTTACGTAAAATATTCTACAAACATTCGTTTTGCCCTGCACCTTCCATGAAATTGTGTATAATAGAACTCATTACCAATGAGCTGTGGTCTCAATTTCTCTTGTTGAAAAGGTTAACTGGGGGGGGGGGGGATTACATTTTCCAAACACATGCTGGTGTCTGAGAAAGCCAAAAGAAAACTTCTGTAAAATAATCAAGCGAGAGAAAGTGACATGATTTTGTATAACATTTTCTACCACATTAAACAGTATGCATCAGTCAGAAAAGGAAACGTACCATGGCTATACAAGCCAATAATTCAAGAATGTTGGTATTTTCATACATGCGCTAACATGTGTCATATATTCCTCTCTAACCATTTCCTAAAGGCTGTCATCTACCTAGATATTGTTAGGCTGGCTGGCACAATTCTGCCTGCCTACACACAACGTTGTTGTTTTAATTGGGGGGTTGTTGGTGTTTGTTTTTATTGAGGGAGGGAGGGAAGGTATGTCTGAGAGGTGAGGGGGCAGTAAAACCTTTCCTCAAGAAACTCTCTAAATTTGGAAAATCTAAGCCAGGTGCCAAGTTCCCCCACTTGGGCAACATTATTGAGTATTCAACCTTAGATTGGTGATAACTCATTCATATAAGACCATAGAAAACTCCCATAGCACCTGATATCATGCTGCCCAAAAAATTGACTCACACATTCACTTGCAAGTCAAGCAATGTGTAGACCAGCCTTGCTTGTCTGTAAAAATCTTGATTCATATTCCTGTTCCTCAACACCAAAACACACACACACACACACACACACACAAGTGAACAGTTCTGAGAACCAATTAAAAACATCAGTTTTCTAAAAGAAAAACACATTTTCAGGCGGTAACCTTAATGCTTAAAAATGTGAAAACCTCTAATTTATGTTCCCTGAAATTAACTCCCCCCCCCCTGTGAATATTCATTGAATAGCAACAATTGTCACAAGTGGGGGGAGCTGAGAAGCGGAGTCCCTCAGAATTAAACATTCTGTGGAGATTGAATTTTTCCTATTGTGATCTGTAAATGACCTATTGGTTATGCCATATAACAGTCAGAAGGTGGGTAGAATTCAGGTCCACACTAGTCTCCTACTCTTTGAAGCACCTATTTCTATAAGGAAATAATTTTATATCCAAGACTGTCAACCCTTTGCCATCTCTTACAAACCTCCCTCTAATTCCTGGCACTTCTCTGCTCCCAAGAGATGCAGTCAATAGAGTGTTGAACTTTGGCCAGGAATTCAAACTCTCATGCTGGGCCAAGTTAGAGATAGTGTTTGCCACTTAGTTAAACCCTGCAGTTGCTTTTCCCTGCATGGATAGCCAGTATAAGAGATGTGAGGAGTCCTATTGGGACCATGGCATAAGTGGCTGTGTGACTGTACCCCTTGATAATATGCATACTTGGTTCTTTCCCCCCATTATGTTTCTTATTTAATCATTTCGAATACCTGGAAGTCATGTGTAGCTCTGGAATCACAATCTGGTGCACAGAAGGACTACATATAGTTGAAGATTCCCCTGATCGGGAACTTGTAGCTCTGTTGTTGTGTAAATTACATTTTGTGTAAAATTCCTTGTCAAATTTAAGAAAATTGACATCTTCACAGAACAGAAGGAACGTGATACTGAACGCTACTAGTAAATCAGGAATCGTGTCATTCTGCTTTCTAAAAATCATAATTCTATTCATAATAGACTATTATCACTGTCCTCATTTTGTTTTAGTCCAACCTGTAGAGCCTACCTCAGGTTTCTATTGGCTTGGTATCTATTAGTAATTTTAGATAATTGGCCCCAGGTGTTTTAGATATTAGTTCTATTTGTTTTATTGTAATTTAAGTTTCATTATGCCATGCTATATCTGCAGTTCACTGCAACTTATGTACTCTGTTGTTCGTATTCGGCATTGTTTGTTTTTGTTTGTTGGGTTTTTGCTGTGGCTAAATGCTAAGGCAATAAAGAATTTGACTCCTATTCATAATTATTTATATAATTCCATCCCTGTGCTTAATAGTTTACAGAATAATTGTGCCTGCCTCAAATGGTAACAAATCAACATGGAGAAGGAAGAAGAGGAAGATAAGGGCAATCAAGTAATACCCATATTTACTCAAAAAGTCTTTTACGGTGTTCCATTTCCAGTTGTCCATTGTTTGTGTTTAAGTCAAGTGTTGATATTTGTTTTGTGTCCAGCTTTTAGCAATCAATAAAGTGTTGAGTGATCCCTCATGTTTTCACATGTATATATATCCCAACAAGAATACCATGGGAGTTGGTAAGGGTTGCATGTAACCAATACAGCTTTATCTTTGCCATTTACCATGCAACCTCTTTTTTAAAAACTCCACCCCGTGTACCTGAAACCTGCAGTTTCTTTTAAAAACGATGGCAGCTTTCTCTGAGCAAAAGAGAGATAATAAATGCCACTTCAAAGTTATTTCATTAAAAACATTAATATTCATTGACTACTTAGGCCTGAAAGACAAATAAACGTCTATTGTTTCTCCCTTCTTGTGTTGTTTAAATAATCACTCTAAGATAATTTATCATTGATCATTTGTTTACCACAAAGCAACACCTCTGCACAGTGTTGATTAATGTAAAATCTGACACCTCCCAATAACTGTTAATTAATCTATTTCCACTGGCTGAATTTGACTCTAGAACTAACTTGTAAACTGGAACCTTTACAGGACTGGTTATTTCATGCAACTTTTATTTAGTATACACCCAGAAGGAAGGAGACCAGCAGGTAATCAAATTAGCTCTGGATTTTGGCAGTACAAACCTAAATATCAACTTGTTGTTACAACACACATGCAGCAGGAAATACCCCATGGTGGTTCTAGGCTAGGCAGACCTTGGAGTAATTGCTTGTTTTTAAAATATGCCACAACAGACTATGAAACCCTTTTAGCTGTGTGTATGGGATGAACAAGAGATTGCCAACATAGTGCCCTCCAGCTGGTTCTGGACTACAACCCCAGCCAGCATGGCTAATAATGATAGGAGCTGTGGTCCAGAAACATCTGGAGGGCATAAGGTAATTATGATGTACATAAACTAATTGACAGGAGCGAGCCAGCAGTAAATCACACCAAGCAAGTTAGAGTTAACTCTTTATTAGCAAAAACAGGATCTGCACAGGAGTGTGAAGTCCAATGAACTCAGCAACTCCTCTTCGGTAGGTCTTGCCCCCATGAAGCAGTTGCACACCAGCCTAAGTCCTCTCCAAGTCTTTCCCCAAGCAATCTGAGACTGTGCCTGCATGAAGCTAACTTCTCTGCCCTCTTCATGCCTCTCCTGGTTCTGAGAGACCAGTGGGTCTCTGCTTGTCACAGCAGGAGGCAGAGATACCCTTGCCTCTTCACCAGCCAGACTCATCTCTGCCTCTTGGCCTCCCTCCTCTCCTGCTTCAGCTTCTGCGTCACAAAGCCCTATTATCTCTTCAGTTTCCAAGACCTTCTTGAAGTATTTTCCCTCTTCTGCCTCTGCCCTCTCATTGTCATCTCACCAGCAATCCCCTGGCTCTGAAGAGCCTTCTTCCCTTGGGGGTTGGTTCTTCCCACCATTCCTCCGCGTCCAACGAGTCTGTGACACTCATTATGACCAAAATCAGTGGTCTTAAGTATGCAGGGAATAAATTTAAAAATGCAAGATCTGCTTTCCTTTGTAAAAGAGAAACACATGACCGGAAGCAGAATTTGAACTTCGGCTCATTAGGAGATTGTTGTTATTCTGTTTGAGCTCTTCCAGTCAACCTGTTTATTGAGCATTCATCCTGATTTGCTGCACAACATGCACAACATGCATGGTAAGATGCGGCTGTTTATTCTGGAATTGTCTGCATGGAGGTTATGTGACTTTGCCCTATGTTGCTCTTAACCTACACATCCCCGTGTGTTTTCCTGTAACTTCTATTTCCACAAAAATTGTGTGTGAGTTGGTGGGGCTTGGAAGCAGGTTTCTTGAACAAGAACACATGAGTGCTAAATCCATTTTATTGTGCAATCTGAATTTGTTGGTGTACGACTGACTCATACCTGCAAAACAATGGCAGTCTGGAAGCAGCCTCCAAGAGCATATCCAGCTCAGCAGAAAATGGCTTCTCTTTTAGGAAACGGAGAAGTGCACAATGCTCTGTTTGCTGCCTGTACTGTAAGTAACATATTATTATTATTATTATTATTATTATTATTATTATTATTAACAACAGCAACAACAAATAAAATATGATTCCCCTCGTATATGTTTCACAACTCAGTTTTCTACAGTGATTCTATAAATCTGGCTCACTGTACAATGTAAAAGCAAAGTCAAGTTAATTTCACACTCCATGTACCTCCTCCGCTTGATTAGGGTAATTAGATTTTTGGCTAGTAATAAGACTCTGCATGTGGCCACAAACTAGAAATCCCTGGGTTGCCACCACTGATTGCAAAGGAAATGAATTCACACTTTCTGAGCAACATGGAAGGGCGGAATGAATATATATATAAATGAAGGACATCATCATACATTTTGAACCCTACAAGCAGCATCTAGGAAATCAAAATAAATCAGGGCCGCTTCAGAACAGAGAATGATCCTTAAAAATACAAATTTATATTTTAACATAAGATGGTGCCCCCCTCCCATTCCATGTAGTTTGACACTTGCAACAGGGCTGCTACTTTCACTAAGGTAGCTTAAAGGTAAAGCTTAAGGTACCCCTGACCGTTAGGTCCAGTCGTGGACGACTCTGGGGTTGCGGCGCTCATCTCGCTTAGGCTAGTTTAAAGGCTGCAGGCAGGCTGTGTGGCACACTTAGCTCCATCCTCCAGCATCTTACTGCTGCTCTCCTCCCAACAGGGTGTGCCCTCTGAGGTGCCTGCCTCATTCTGTCAAATGGTAGGGCTGGATTTGCTGTTTCACTCTGCTGAAGCTCATGCAGTACATTTCTACTGAAACTCAGACAGGACATCTGTGCATGGCAGAGGACAGGTACAGCCTCAGGATCTGAGGCACTGCCATTTTATTGGGAAAGCAATCAGCAGTTAAAAGAGAAACACACTAAACCCTGGGCAGAAACATTTATTGCCTTTCAGGGTTTATGGGATATTTTGGAGCCTTCAGCAGTGCATGTGAAGATCTCTCTCTCTCTCTCTCTCTCTCTCTCTCTCTCTCACACACACACACACACACACACACAATCACATATGTTAAAAAGTTGTTAAAGTCCAAGCTGCCCTATATTATTTTCCTTTGAGCTTACTCTTGTGGCTTTAAGACTGCCCAGGCCTGCTTAGTTTTGGCAAGTGGGTAGCCTTGCAAGCCTTCAGTCCATACCCAGTGGCTATTGAAGTGTGAGCCCATGAGGCAAGACACAGTGATAAAAGCAAGAACCTTTATTGAGCTAACAGAACTAGACAACAGGGGCAAAGCAACTGCTTATATGGCCTTGGCCACTCCCACTCCCAATGTGATTGGGTGTCTAAACTTCCAAGCTGCGAATAATGACTCAGAATTTAAAGGCCAATGGCAGAGACCCAAATCCTGAAATGGTCTGTGATTGGATATCATGTATCGAATCAGAACACAGAGCCTCAGAATCCTTAGTCTAGACTCAAGCTCAGGCAAACACAGACCACTGAATACATAACAGCTATGGAGCATTTTTGGTGAATCGCTTATGCCGTACTAGTTCCTGTACTGCCAGGGTCGATAGTTGGAGATGGAAGCTGCATTGCAGGCATTTCAATCCATGGTACAGATTCCAGAGACCAGAACCCTCATGACCCTGAGTCAGGTGATCTAGGAGAACTAATCCTGTGCCTCGGTCTCTTATATAAAGCCAAGACCTGTGACATTAGTCAACATTGACAACTTGTTGCTAAAATATCTCATTGGCTTCTGTTTTCCAGCCTGACTCTCCCCATACTTCCTGCCTGTTGTTTCTTCCTGCACCATTGTCCTTCCTGGTTTCCTGCCCTTTTGTACCCAGTCTGGACCACAGTTGTTATCTCTGCCCGGTTTATATTGCTTGTGTTCACCTGCAGCCTTGCCAGACTTCCTTGGCACTGAATGAATGACGTCTTGCCATTTGTAACTCGTGGCACTAGTTGTAAGGGACCCTGCAAGCCACATATTTTAAATTTTTTAAATCAGGCCTGTATACTGAACATGTATAGATAAGGATTGGATAACTAGAAATGAATGGATTTTATCTACTGCAGTAGGTGGTGGGAGTGGGGTGAGATGGAATCCACTGGAATATTGTGAATACTTGACATAAATGGCCTTGTGAAAGGTTGCCTAATATGCACCTGCGTGGTATTATTCTAAATAACTGAGTCAATGAGGGGAAGTGAGAAAACTGTCAATTTCACAACACTGAGCTCCCCAAGAGCGATTAATGTTGTAATTAATGCTAGTTGACATTTTACCCTCCTTCATGCATCCGTGTGTGGTTTTCTCCTTCTTTCTCCTTTGGCATTCGAATCAGATAAAAAGACAAGTCAACTGCTACTGAATGATAATTGCTGCCATCTTTTGTTAAGAGAACTCTCAGCCCAGGAGGTGGTTTAAGGATTGCAACGGGAGTCGCTCTCGTCTTGCTTTCAGTAGTAAATAGCACTGTGGGGCTGCTCACCTAACCTCCCTCCTATCAAGTCACTGCTGAGTACTGGGAGAAGGAGGGGCGAGACGGTGACAGCGAGGTCAGCATGGGGCAAACATGCCGGCAGGGGTACTGGATTGTCTCTGCCAGTGCATGCGCACCGCATCAACCTTGACACTGCCTCTCACCCTTCGAACCTTTCCTCCTGGTATGTGGCAGCAATTCAGCCAGAGGGAGGTCGGGTAAGTGGTGCAGCTCTACTGTGCCATCTGCTTCTGCTATCTTCATTACCATTCATGCTTTTCTGGCCACAGCCAGTGGACAAAAGCTATGCAGAATACTGAAGAATTGTCACCATTGCCATCATCATCAAGCACCTAAAATTACTAGGTGCTTCAAAAGACAATTCCTGACTGCCAGCTCACAATCAAAGCTGTAGAGCCTTGAGGGGTGGCTTGAAAAGAGGCAGGGAAAAATTTATAGGGATGCTCAGTTTTGTGGCAGGAAAGAAACGGTGAACGTACTGTGAGAATTTCTCAGATGCGGTGGTTGAGACCATTTGCAAATATGATATTCCAGTTCCCCATATTTATAAGTATTTGCATGTACCAATTATTTTATAGCTGGTGCCTTGAGACAGTGAAGGAGGAAGATACAGTAGATAGATAGATAGATAGATAGATAGATAGATAGATAGAAGCTTTATTCGCATAGCCAACAGCCATAGCAACAACAGACACGCAATATACAAATAAAAACAACAATGGATAAAAAGAACAAACATATATCTATGATATCATTCAGAAAGTGGCCCTTAATCTCATTGCACCCTCGATGAATCTGGCAACTTTTGTCGTTTTCAGTTCATTTTGATCTGATAAAAGAAAGAACAGCGTGGCCGCAGGTGGGCGGCCTGGGATAGTAAGTAAGAGTGGTGTAATAAATTCGGATCTCAAATCCTTATAGAGGGAGCATGACAAGAGGACACGAGCCACTGTTTCCAAGTTGCCATTTCCACAGGGGCAGAGTCGCTTTTCGATTGGGATCTTTTGAAAACTGCCCTCAAGTACGGCGGAGGGCAACACGTCTAATCTAGCTAGAGTGAAGGCACGTCTAAATTTTGAGATGGTTAATTTGTACAAGTAAGGTGCCAAAGAGTCAAACTGGGAAGGGGGAAAGAAGGCATACCAGGGGCAGCGTTTCTTTATAATGGCCAGGTTGTTCTGTTGCTCTAAATCCTTTAGGCGCTGTCCAATTATCCTTTTTGCTTTAATAGGGCCCATCGTGAGAAGCTGATGTGAATGGAGACCGCAGGAGAGGAGTTTTTGGTGCACCAGTTTAGACCACGCGCTTTTGTGAGGATCTTGTATCAGTAGAGTCAATAGGCCAGCAGGGTTTAAGTTTATACGGAGCCAATAATTAAAAGTTCTTTGCCAAGCCTGAGTTTCAACGGAGGGAAGACTTGCCTCCAGTCATAGTGCAGCATTTGGGACACACGGTGGTACTGAGAAAATCTGTCTTAGAAATTTGGAATGGACAGTTTCATTAATTGCCCGTCCAGATTTGGGCCCCGTAGAGTATCTGTGCAAGTGGCTTGGCTTGAAAAACTTCTAGGGCTGCTGGGATGAATTTGCGGCCCTTCGTATGAAAAAAACGGCATAGCATCTTTGCACTTTGGGCTGCCTTTTCTTTAACCCATTTTTGGTGTACCTCCCCTGACCCTGATGACTGGAAGACTATGCCCAGGTATTTAAAGGCTTTGACCTGCTCAGTTGGGTGGTTGTCCATGCTCCAGTTGTGTAATTTATGTTGCCTTGCAAAAACCAAAACTTTGGTTTTCTGATGGTTTATCGCCAACTGCTCTCTCCTACAGTATGCTGAGAATGCTCCTGTCAGCCTTCTTAGTCCTATTTTTGTTTGAGACAGGAGGACTGCATCGTCAGCATATAGGAGCACAGAGATTGGTTTGGTGGCCAGTTTGGGGGCATGGAACTCCGGGGATGTTAAGCTTTTAACCAGGTCATTGATATATAGATTGAATAGAGCTGGGGCAAGAATACAGCTTTACTTAACCCCCCTGGAGGCTGATATAGGACCTATGAGTTGGCTATTTATGGAGGATCTTACATGCAGCACAGTATCTTTATATAAGCCATTAATCAGAAATAGTAGTCTTTTGTCTATGCTGGATGTATTTAATTTGGCCCAGAATCTAACTCGAGAGATGGAATCAAAAGCAGCCTTCAAATCAATGAAGGCTGCATATAAAACCCCACGGGATTTCTTGGCGTATTTGTCAATAAGATGAGCCAGGACAAAGCAGTGATCCATTGTAGATCTGCCCTGCCTAAATCCAGCTTGCTCCTCAGCCAAAATAGCCCCTTCTACCATCCAGCTAGTTAATTTGAAATAAAGATGTTTTGCATATAGTTTGCTGGGTATAGATAGAAGACTTATAGGTCTGTAGCTCGCTGGGTTCGATGTGGGGTCCTTTTTGTATATTGGGATGATTATTGCCTCAGCCCACCCTTCGGGGATTAGACCTGTTGAGTCTATGAGGGAGAATAATTTCGCCAGCAAGGGAGCCCACCACCCAGAGTCGATCTTCAGGAGTTCTGCAGGAATATAGTCTATGCCAGGGGCCTTGTTATTCTTTAACTGTGCAATCAAATTATCTATCTCCTCTATGGTTACAGGTGGCCATTGCGGTAAGGGCACTGATTGAATGCTTAGCTTGTTAGACTCAGCTTCCTTGTCAAAGAATAATGATTGGAAATGTCGGGACCACTCCCGGGGTTCTATGGTACAAGTAGGTCCGTTACACTCCTGGTCCAGAAGGCTGGAGATGGTGCGCCAAAAACATGATGGATCTTTCTCTTGCGAGGCCTTAACCAAGCTTTGCCATGTGATTTGCTCCGCTTTTTGTTTTTTAGAAGTTGCTTGTAATTCCGTCTGATGGATATGTATGCAGCAAAATAAGAAAGAACCCCAGTATTCCTATATTTATGGCAAACCATTCTCACCTGCTTCCTTGTTTGTCTGCACTCTGCATCGAACCAGCCTGCTGTGTCCCTCTCCCTTTTTGTGGCTGTGTTCTGTATCTCAGATGATAAATGTGATTTCAGCTTATCTGAGAGTGTCTTGAAAAGCTCTAAGGCCTCTGTCACTGAGTCAGCCGAAACAATGGCGGAGTGTATGTTCATTAATTCCGCTGATTGAAGGAGGAGGATTAAATCACAGCAAACATTCAGATTTATTTACTGGTAAGGTAAAGGTAAAGGTAAAGGGACCCCTGACCATTAGGTCCAGTCGTGTCCGGTATTTACTGGTATTTTCTATTAAAAAAAAAAATCTTTTCATAGCCTGCCCCCAATCAGGTAGCTGATTTTGGGTGTCCTGGAAGGGAAGAAAATCCTGAGCCATTTAATTTATTAGTATTTATAATATCTTAGTATTTTTCTACTAGTATAGTACCAAGGAGGGAAAGGTGAGCTTGTGGGGTTACCTGCCGCAGGTGACAAAATAACTTGATCATCCCTGTATACTAAGCATCTTGACTGTGGGGTTGGTGAATTTGCTCCTTTGTCTCTTTGGCTGGTCCTGATTAATGAATGGTAACAGAAGATACCTGAGGATTTCTACTACTTGGGTGTGAGACTGATTGCAGGAAACTAGAGAAGTCAGTTCAGAGTTTGTGGGGGGATGGACTGAGAATAAGCAATGTCCAAGGTACCAAATCTTTGTTAAACTCACGGAGAAATCACTTTGTGCTTTTCTCCTGATCTAGACTATACTCTTAATACTGCTATTTGTTCCACAGAGTAAAACATACCTGGCTCAGCACCAAATTTAGGCCTCTTGTAGCCTAAATTTAAGGGAAAGGGGAAATGTTGGGAGATCCAGTCATGGATTTCCTGCATCTGATTTAGTTTTCAAATTCTTTAGTGTCTGAGTCCACTAGCAAAGTGCCCTAGGTGGTATTAAAACAGGAGGGGGAACCTGTGGACCTTCAGTTTTTGTTGCACTCCTGTTCCCATCATCCTGAGTCAATGGTCATGTATGATGGGAGTTATGGTGCAACAATATCTGGAAGGTAATTGATATCCTAGGTTTGCCGTATTTCAAAAAGTGAAAATCCAGACAGAAAAGTTGTTGAGCTCCGCCTCCAGACACCGCTTTTGACTGCTGTATTCCAGGTATGTCTGGGAAATTTCGGATGTTTGGTAACCCTAAGATTTCCGATCTCTGCTTTAGAACCACCCATTGACTAGCGCTAAGATGGCGCCCAATGCAAATGCATCTGCTGTGGCTCTTAAGTAACTACTAAAGAGATCTGAATAATCCCAAAGACATTTGAATAATCCCAAAGACAAAGAATCCTGTAGGAAGCAGGATTCTAATACTGTCCCTCCCCCTTTTCAATCAAATATTAAGATGTGCGGATGAGGAAGAGGCAAGCCATTAGGTTGGTGCACTGTTTTATTATCATGAATGCTGGCAAACAATGCTGTGTCTGTAATTACACCACCTCTTGCTTCCAATTAATTTTACAGCCCTGCATTCCGGGAAACAAAAAAATGCCCTAACGAAACCAATACCACAAAATTGCTTCAGACCACAGGATTTCAGTACATTGCAACTTTTCTTTGAGGGACATTGTTACAATCCTATACTTTTCTTTACAACACAAACAATGCAATCCTAACAGGTCAATTGAATTACATTGGGGTTTACTCCCAGGTAAGTAGGACTAGGATTGCAGCCTTAATTATACATTTAGTAACTCAGATTGTTTCCCCACATAGCAATATCTGTGTGGGATTCCTAAAAAATACACATGGTTCTCTTTCCTCCTTGGAACGGGGAACGTGTTTAAAACTTAATATTCTCTTATAACCTTGACTGAATTGGAAACACGTATTTAGTTAGTTTTTTTGAGTATTTAGTATTTTACTGTACTGCCGTATTTCATTTCCATTTATAAAATACTGTTTGATCCTCAAAGAAGCAGATAATAGAATAAATATATAAATTGTTTAATTAATAAGCAAAACAACAAAGCAAATACAAAATGAAAATAACATGCATACACTAGAGATCAAACTGTTGCAGGAATGGAACTTTAGCCCTTTTGTGTTTGGCTTTTGGTTGTAAAATATGGGTTGTAAAATGGTTGCTTTTTTGGCTTTAAAGGCTGTTGCGCATAGGAGGGTCAATTGTTCACAGGAAGGTTAAAAGTACAAGGGGATGTTTTGCTTAGGAAGGTGTGCACAGGAGGGTTAAACAGTCTCTACCAGGAACCTGGCAATTAAGGGAAAATAGAAACTCAACCTCTCCTCCTGACTAGCAAAAAAGGTTGGGCGGGGAGTAAAAATACTGTACACAAGTCATGCTAGAAAAATAAGGCAGTTAGTTAGAGGGTCGTAGAGCCAGGAACTTGATGAGCTGTATTTGAAGAGCTTCAAGAGGGGGGGTAAGGGCTGAAGCACTTTAAGAGAGCTGTTAGTGTCACAATGTGTAGGAAGAAGGAAGAAGGATATGACCATGAAGGGACACATAAGGGGAAGCAGTGTAAAATAGGTATACCTGGATACATTCGTTTTTGTCTCCTTTTTGTTTCCTCTCAAGGTTAACTATTCTTGCTATTCACCCCGTTCCTATGTGCTATGCCACCCATTATTGGAAATTACATAAGATTAAAGTTCTATTTAGTGGAGGCAGCCAGTGAAAAATCTAGACATCTACTTTGTGGTGGTGGTAAAGTCAACAAGAAGTTAGTTTGGCTGCTTTGCTTGTCTCCCTTCTCTCTCTTGTGGCAGGCTTCAGCCCAAGCAGGGACAAAACCACTTAAAATGTCTGGCAATTAAAAAAAAAAAGTTTACATTTTCTTTCTAAAAGGAGCAAAAGAGTGCATCTGACGGTTTTTCAACTGTCTAACTTCTAACTCTGACAAAGATCTTCTAGGAGTCTCTACTGCTTCATTGAAACCAACAAATATCCATGATTAGATTTCCTAAACTTGATATAAGTTTGGGGCCTGTTTTTCTGCTCATTTTTCATCAGATACAGTCCTTGTGTACCATATATACCACCCCGATTCTACAAGGTGTTTACATTTCTCTGCAGTGACCTCCTCACATGAAAACAGAAGGAACTTAGCACAACAGAGAGAGAAAGAGCCCCCTCCCCCTCCCTCTTCATGCATTGCTCACATGAAGGATGACAAACCATTGGATCATGCGTGCTTCACCCCTGTTGGGCACAACAATGAGCTCTGCCACTGACTTCCATGTGTTGACTGTGGACATTTGCAACAGGAAGCCCACGCACATAGACCTCTCCTCACTCAGGATTCTATGCATTCTGGAACCCCAAACTTGCACGATGTTGGAAATGAGTCCAGCAGCATTGGCATCACAGCTGCTTTGACTCTTGGAGTCTCCTTCAGATGTCCAAAGGCTCTTCTCACTGACTCAATAGGTTTAACTCCCATGATAAATCCCCACATCACTACATGGGGACTGAACTACATCAAAACAAACAACTGCAGTAACCCAGACATGGAATCGTTTCCCCACCTCCAACTGCAGCAAAGGTAAAGGTCTGGGTCAATACATCTTTCATCAGTGCCATTTTGATCTGAGTTGTTAAATGTTGAACTCTTCAGACTTTGAATTAGCATTTGGGTGGAGAGATGTACAAACTACCTTTGTTCTTCATCTGCTGCCTTGATCCGTCTTCTACATGAAAAGTCCCCTTTCAACTCTTTCCCTCTTGGATATCCAGGGCTTTCGGAGCAGGTGTTTGCCATTATCTGAAGTCTCTGCTCTGCTCAGGAAGGATGAAGCATCTCTTTTGAAAGCTATCAGTGGATGCCATATTGTTGTACAATATGCCCCTTTCTTAGCCTCGGTCTGCACACGCCTGGCTGTGTTACAATGTCATGTTTCATACCGTTAATGAAACTGTGCTTGAATCTATATCTGCTCCAGGAACCAACTGTGCACAAGATGGGATTCAGACAGAGAGCCAAGAGCAGGAACCATTTTGCTAGGCTTGTGATGAGAAATACAGAGAGCAGGAGAAAACCTACGCAAGTAAATAGAGCACTTTGAAGCTGCCTGTGGGAGTCCCATACCATAGTTCTCACCAATGTAAGAAAAGATACACTGGCAATTGCCGCTTCTAAACAAATACTGGGAGGTCTATGAATGATCGTTGGCAAGGTTCTTTGAGCTGGGGGAGTGGCCAAGAAAGCCATTCACAAATTGTATCTGGTTTTACCTACTCCGTTTGCAATTCTGAGGTTACTCTTTTGTTGTGCACTTGTATCTTTCCCCAAGTAGGTGGGAAAGCAGCCGGGGAAGTGGATTTTGATCAGGGAAATGGCTGGCAAGGAAAGCATCGCATCACCTTCTTGCCACCCACCAATTCCCCATCTAAGATTACAGCTTCCTGAAGCTGCTTTTAATATAGAAATTCCTTTTAGGCCCAGAAATGGAAAGAAGATAAAAGTTCCTACCAGAGAAGAATGGCAGATCAAGCTGATGGATTATGCCGAAAAGGCCAAAATGACCGGAAGAATCAGAAATCAGGAAAAGAACAAAATTTAATAAGGAATAGGGAAAATTAATAACTTATCTTAAAAACCATTGCAAACAGTTAAAATCATTAGTGGGATTGGAATATCACTTGTAGTTTAATGATGAATTTTAGACACAATGGAGAAGTAAAAATATTTTGGATTATCATAAAAGATGCAGAAGGAAATGATAATAATAAACTTTATTACGGTCATAGACCAGCAAAAGAGAAAATAAAACGATAGTACATAATAAAATATTTCTTAAATATCGTTTTTAAGGAAATGATTAACAATCGGGGAGAAGGGAAGTCCAAGAGATTCCTTGGAATCTTGTTTTTATGTTGTAAGCTGGACATGTGACTGTAAAATTTTAATTTGAAAAACCATATATATATATTGTACAGGCAGCTCATTTTGGATCGTGGCATTTCTAACTAATGCCTATACTGTATGCTTTTAAACACACAGTATTGTATTTTGAAGCAATGGACTGGAATTGGCAAAAACAAGCTCAGGCATTGGATTTCCTATGTGTGCTCTCACCAGTCTTCAGATCAGATCTGGATGTCCATCAGAACCCAGGCTGATATGAAAGAGATACGTTTTGGGTTTGGCCATGTGTATCTCCTGAAGCTTTTCACCACTCCCTTATGAACTTTCTGAGGGGTGGGGGTATCGGGCAACACCTTTAACAGCTGACCTCAGGCTTGAAGCCATGACTGAAGTTCTGAGCATGCACAGTGGCCAACATGAACCACAATGCATGACTTCCTCAAGGTTTGTCATGGATGCTGCTCTGCATATTTGTAGTAGCATTCAGGGCCAAGTCTGATGCCCACCTGCACCAACTGGCTTTCTTCACATGAATGAGATTCTTTCTGTCACTTATTCATTCGGATAAGTAGTACAGCAGAGAAGATCTTGTTCATGAAAGAGAAGGTGCCTGGAAGCCTCTAGACATCTTTTTGCTTCTCTGACCATTGGCCATGTTGCCTGAGGGTGATGGTAGATGGAGTCAAACAACAACTGGATAGCCACAGACCATCTCTGGCCTAGAGACTGCTTCTCCAATTCAGAATGAGCCGTGCATTAATTTTAATAATCTAATACATATCCGTCAAATTAATCTGATGTGATAAAACTCCTTACAATATGCCATCACGAATCTTTTCCTCGTCTGCATTTTCTTATCCTTCACCAAACCTCATGCATAGCTCAGTTTACAACAAAAGTAGAATGCTTTCTTTGGTGGTTTTATGCCTGTATTATTATTATTATTTAATGTCTGAAGCTCTTCATAAATCGGGATTGTAAAACATTTCTACTAACCTTTGCTCACAACTGTCTGGATGAACACTGGAGGAACAGCTTCACAGTTGATGTAAAACTTTTTGAGCCATATTCTCATTCATACAAATGAGTCCCACTGATAAACCTGTGCATTTTATTGATTAGCAAGGCAAAAATTGGTTTGCAAACTAGTCAGTACAGTCGTACCTTGGAAGTCGAATGGAATCCGTTCTGGAAGTCTGTTTGACTTCCAAAACGTTGGGAAACCCAAGTGCGGCTTCTGATTGGCTACAAGAGCTTCCTGCAGCCAATCAGAAGCTGCGGAAGCCCCGTCGGAAGTGCGGCTTCCAAAAATAGTTTGCAAACCGGAACAGTCACTTCTGGGTTTGTGGAGTTCGGGAGCCAAAACGTCTGAGAACTAAGCTGTTTGAAAATCAAGGTACGACTGTATTCTCCTGACCATATACCTGCACACAGTCTCTTTCTAAGTGTGGATTCCATCAATGCCATCCTCACAGTCTTGGCCCCTGCCACAGGCTCAGAGAAGGAGGAGGAGGAGCTAACTGAACCTGTTGTCATGATGCTGATGGCTGGGTTCCTGTCATTGAACCTGATCTTGCTGTTTAGGAGCCAGATGAATTGGAAACTTATGAGTAGGAGCCTCAGGAGTGCTTCTACCTGAGCCCAACAAGCTGAAACCTGCACAACAGTGCAGGAGGAGGCCACTGAGAAGAAAAGATGTGCCCATCTGCAGGCCAGGGGTGTTGTCTCCACACTTCAGGAAAGGTGGCCAAGCTTCAGAGGGGTGGACTGGGCAAGAAGATTGGAAGAAATTTAAAGAATATTTGAAAAAACGTGAAAAGTTAGATATTTGAAATTGAAATCAGTGGACATTATAGGCAATAGCATTACCATGTTAGTTTAATAGAGTATATAAGAAGTTAAGTATGTGATATATTTGAATGTTTTCTGTATTTTGGTAAGAATAAGGTATTATATATAAGTTGATAGATAAGGTTTAAGATAAGTTGTAAAGAAGATTCAAAGTAGTTATAAAGTTACTAAACTATATTTGAAATGAACGCAGAAGAGAGGGCGTGAGGAAGTCCCCCCAATTAAGATTCAAAATAAGATTAAGATAGTTAGTTAGATGTTTTATGTAATTTTTGATGTTTTTTTTGTTTTATTTTTCTGCAGTTTGTATATTTGTTTTTGTAATGTGTATGTTTGTATTGTTTTTATTTGTTTGTTAATTTTCTTGAAAAACCAATAAATTATTCAAAAAACAACAACAACAACAACAGAGGGGTGGACTGGAGGCAGAAGCTTAAAAGGCTTTGTCTTTGTCAAAGCAAGGTCACATCCACACAATGCATTTAAAGCACTATTTTAGCACCTTAACAGCAATGGCTTCCCACAAAGAATCCTGGACACTGTGGCTTATCCCTCACAGAGCTGCAGTTAAACTAGGATTTTCAGAAGGGAAGCCATGTCCTTCAAATGTATGGTGGGGATACGACCTGAGCTGCTCCCTAGGAGCTGTCCTTGGTGCTGACCAGTTTGCCTGCCTTGCCTTGCCCGCTATGTCTGCTTTGCTCCCTTGTCTTCCTTATTGTCATGCCTTGTGGCTACCACCTACGGATATCCCAGAACACCTGCACATCTTCAGGGACACCTGTACATCTCCAGAGAGCCTTCTGCCACTTTTGGAGACTAGAAGTGCTTTCCATAGCACAATCAGACAGAACTAGTGCACAAAGAAAGGCAGGTGCTCGATGCCGAGGTCAGCAGGCCATGTGCCGCAATGGCCACGGAGATGTTCTCAGTCCCAAATACCAGGACTGGTGGTTCTTGTTCACTAGCTAGCTTCGCTGCAGGCTTCTGCCCCTGGTGGTTCCTAGGTGTTGGCAATGATCGTTCTCCCAAAGCGCCCCTTGCCATTGCCTCCTCCCATCACGGCAGCCATCCAGCATGACCCACATGCTCCTCCACTTCAGTTCAGGTGATGCTCTCCTCTTTTCTCCATTGTCATTGCCTCTGTTGGTCTCCAATGTCCCTCCTCTTGTGTGATTCCTGTGTCCAGTCTGCCCGCTCTTCTCCCTCTGAATACTCATTGCCATCCCACCACCAATCCCCTGGCTCTGAGCCTTCTTCCCCTGGGTGTTCCCTTGGGGGGGGGGCAGGCTTCCCCAGCTGGTGCCTCCCACCACTCCTTTACATCCAGCCAGTGCATGACACTGGGTTGTGCTCGTCATGCCAGCTCTGGTTCCCCTTCCACTCCACAACACTAGAGGAGTCACCACTTCTGATCTTCAATGGCTGGATTTCACTTTCAGCAGTGCTTAATGTCTTTAAAGGAAGGAGCCTTTCCGCCTTGTTTTGCCAATGGCTTCCCTCCTGTTTCTTGTTCTTTTCTGAAAATGTGATTTCCCACTGTAGCCATCAGATGGGCTTGGATTCCCAGCAACAACCAAAAGACAGCTGTGCATTTACTATGATGGCAGCGGTGGCGATCACCATCACAACCACCACCGCCAAGCGCAAAGGCTTTTAAGTACAATAATCATGCCCATCACTTCTCTTGACTGAATTTCATTTCCTCGGGCTATTCTGTGAAATAGATGAGAAGAAAACTCCCCAATCTCACTAATGCAATATGCAGATCGTGATTGCGTTCTTAGTGATTCCCACGAACGGGCCTTTTCCCACTGATTTCAGAAGAGTCGGGATTGCAGCTGCAGTCATTACTGATGAAGAACTTAGCCGTTTGGGTGATAAGTGCTCCTATTAGCAGATATTACTTGTCTTATTCCTTCAAATCCTTCCTCCTGGACTTTATATCAGTTCAAATTAAAATGAAATTACTTCTAAAGGAACGTTATGCCTGCTGTTAGGTTTCCCTGCTTTCCCCCCTCCACTTCTAAATGATGGCAGAGTTCCCCTAAGGATTGTAATGTTGCCTCAGGCAGCTGGGTTGCAATGCCAAGAAGTAACTGAGGCACCCTTCAAAGCATAAGCTGTAAAAGGGGATGCATTGCCCAGAGTGAGTTGAGCTGACTGGAAACGGAGTGTGACAGGAATGCTGAAGTCTGCAGAGGCACTAGCCACTCTCTGAAAGCCTAGAGAAATCTCACACAGAAGGTTGCTGGTAAGGTGTCAGAAATGTATCTCATTTGCCTGTTCATACAGCCAGGGTTGTCCCCACCTCCCCAGCAAACACTGTATACATTCCTGATTGCAACAGGACATATTTTTTACTTTCAATGTGTTTATTTTGTTTTAAATATTCCTACTTGGCTTTTCAATGAAGCATGTCCAAAGTAGCATACAGAATTTTTAAAAATGTTTATCCATGATATAGCTATTAATGATAAATTAACATGTGCCATTAAGGTAAGACAGGGAATATGCAGGAGAAATTATTTTGAGGAGATATGGAGGGTTTTGGTAGAATTTTTACTGTTAAAACGGAAAGGGGTCAAACCATTGCGAGAGGTGTTGAAATTTTGGGAGGGGGGGATAGTTACAATGGAATGGTCTTGGTGGTGGGGTGCACATTATTATTATTATTATTTATTTGTGATTATTACTTTGTCAAAATAAATAAATAAATAAATAAATAAATAAATAAATAAATAAAGGGGGGGAATGTTTATACATTCAAAGGCTTGTTAAAGAACACAAAGCCAGAAGCACCATGCAAGTGAGATTTGTTCAGTTTTTCAGATGGAAATTGCCAGTGCAAATCCCTACAAAGCATAGGAAATACAGAGTTCCCATCTTTTCCTGTCTCATATTTTTCCTGGGCTCACTCTTGACCACTGTTAGGAATCAAACGTCATGTCCAGAGTCAGTGATGTGGCCAAGTTTATGGGTAATACCGAAGTATTCGGTATGGTGTGCTTCAAAGTGGACTTCAAAGAGTTCCCAAATGACCACCTCTCACATGTAGTCCAAACTGGGGGACTGGGCAACAAAATATGAAACGAAGTTCAATGTAAGTAACCACAAAGTGATACACTAAAATAACGATGATGATAATTCCCCTAACTTAACATATGCCGTGGATGAGGTAGTAAACTGAGGTGACTAATTAGGAAAAGGATTCTGGGATTGTGTCTGATGGTTCACTGAGAAGGCTGACTCGTTGCACAGCAGCTGTGGGGGTAAATGCAACTTATGTGCTGGGGATTTATTAGGAAAGAGATTGTGCAACTCCCTTAAATAAATTAATACAGCCAGTTCTGGGAAATGCAACACAGGTTTAGTTTCTCCCTCTCAAAACTGCACTGGTGCCATCTGAATCAAAGGAATTGAAACGTCTGCCGTACCACATCAGAGACATGCACAATTGCTCTCAGATGCTATTCATTGGTTTGCAGAAAAAGAAAGAGGAAGTTTGCATTTGTTCTTGCTTTTAGAGTGGCTCTCTCCCTAGTTTAGCAATCTATTTCCTCCCTGCTTATGCTACTTAATGCACCTTCTCCCTTTGCCGGATTTGGAAGAGTTGAAGATGTGAAGAACATTGACAGATGCTGGATGTTCTTTGCAGTGAAGGATTCCCAAGATATATGCTTTTTCATCCACCTCTGGTTCCCTTTCCAAACAGAGCAGATCACTTACGGAGGACAAAATTATTTCTGCCCACTTTCTGCAGGAAAGGAACATGCCGGGATTGGCTGCTGCTAAAAGATTTATCTCTCTATTCCCCTATGCAATATGGGAATGTTTGAAAGACACTTACAGGGGCATATTCTTCTTCAGGTCTCTGTGTTACAGAATACAGCCAGGATTCTACGCTCTTGATGAGCTGCATGGCTGCAGCGTAAACTCCTACCTAGAAGCTACCTAATATAGAATTGTAGGTTACAGGAATTATGGACACTATACAAGTGTCTGGCACAGAGTGTCATTTTGATCCACAAGCATCTCTCCCCCCCCCCTTTTTTAAAAAGGTTGTACAGAGTCAAGCTCTGAGGAGCAACAGGCCCTCCAAGTGTCCATATTTTCCAATGACAGCCCTGGATTTACAGAAGCTGTCCCAGTTTCTGATTTGTTCCTGGAATGTCCCACTTTTCCTTAGGACATCCCTATTTTCATTGGAGAAATGTTGGCAGGTATGGAATTATGTGACTCCAGATGTCAAGGAGATAAGTAACTATACAACCTTTAGAAGATATCTGAAGGCAGCTCTGTATAGGGAAGTTTTTTTTTAATGTTTAATGTTTTATTGTGTTTTTATATATGTTGGAAGCTGCCCAGAGTGGCTGGGGCAATCCAGTCAGATGGGCAGGGTATAAATAATAAAATGATGATGATTATTATTATCATGGAATGGGACGTCTCTATTTTCATTGGAGAAATGTTGGACGGTATGGAGCAATGATTCTCTCCTGAGTAACCTTTCAGACTAATAGCATCAACAGACCTTGAAGCCTATGTAGGAGAATCACTTGATTCTCTGTCTATGAGATGCCTGTCCATACATTTCCTCTGGTTGGCCTGAAAAGCTTGCTGCCCTATTGGAACACAAGATGAGCCTTGCTAGACCAGGCCAAAGGCCTATCTAGTCCAGAATCCTGTTCTCACAGTAGACAACCAGATTCCCATAGGAATCGCACAAGCAGGACCTGACTGCAACAGTTCTCTCCCCAAGCATTCAGAGGCTTATTGCCCCCAGCAGTGCTGAAGGGGTATCCCTGTCCCCTCCCTCCATACACATCCTTCTGACCAATGAATAAGGAATGCATGCCGTATTCCCACAGCTCTTCTGTTCCGCCCGGAACAGAAGAACAAAGTAGCACATCTGCAAGCGTGCACAGAAAGGTTTTAGTTTAGATTGTGCGGTGTCAGATTGGAGCAGCAGAGCTTTAAACATTGATGACAGTTTGGGCACAATGCTACATTTAAAAGGGATGAGAATGTGTTTAAAAGCCAGCTCTTAAAACAATGTGGCATTTGGTACCATTGCATTCTAACAGGTTTTTGAAACCGTTTTTGCGGGGGCGGGGCGGGGGGGCGGAGAGAATCCTGAAAGCTCTGTTATCACAGGAGATCTGGGCACATTAAAAAAACCTGTCTGTCATTTGGGTGTTGCTATAGCAACAACCTAGTTCCAGCTGGAAGGAACTGGTTCACTTGTGTGCTCACAAGCTTGTTTTCTCCCTCTGCAGGGCAGTAAACAGACATGTGTAATCTGGGCTGTACAGTAACACCTAAAAATCATGGAGGCCACACTCTTGAAAGTGTTTTCTTATTTTGAAGTGTCTCGTTTCCCAATAACTTGTAATTATTTCAAATGCTTCTGCATTTGAATCGAGCTCAGATGTGGGAAAGCAATTTCACAGCATTTTAACCAATTAGGCTTTCTCTTAGGATTTCTAAATAAATAGATTATTTCCATGGTATTCATGGGGTCTCCTGCTGTTTGCTGAAGAATGTGTGCAGACAAGTCTACAAGTCTTCTTACAAATGGCCTCCAGATGGTACGTGGATGGCATTCCCCCCCCCCTCTGAAGTTCAGAGATGCTAATGAGGATGCCTGCTGAATGTCTCTTAAGATGCCCCCAGAGTATCTTTCCCATGGCTCTGTTCGAATTCAGGCGAAGGAAAGACAGGATGCAATGGGGATGCCATTCAGATCTCTTCATTAGGTCTACAGTGTCACATTGGGAGCAAAGGTGATGGAAAATGTGGGAGCTGATATAGAGGATAAAGGGGGGGGGAAGGAAACTGGTGTATTTCTGTGTCATGGAGGGGGGGATACAAGGATGCTTTACACGTGCCTATATATATATATATATATATATATATATATATATATATATATATAATTTGTTCTTATAAAAGATTTTTTCGGGTTACAGCATCTCTGCTTTCAATTCATAGAGCCCTTTCTACATATCGGTTATATTCGACGTGATACACTAATGTCAAATACAGAATAAGGTTGAGGGAGAAGAGAGGTGGGGAGAGAGAAGGAGTGGTGGTAAACTTTCATTCTTTTACAGAGTGCATGTGCAAGGTTTTTGCGTCAGCGCCATGCAGGTAGATTCTCTTTCTATTCATTTATTAGTTTTCATTGGCAGTGAGAGAGATTGGGGGGCCCCAGGGGCATGGCTGGTTTCCTTCAGTTGACTGCAGTGAGTTTTGTTTGTGTGTGAGAGAGGGGGGAGAGGTTGTTGGGTCAAGTTAGCCATATTGATTCGCATGCTGTTGGCGGGTTCCTGTTGTTGTCTTGTTGGGTTGTGTAAGAAAGAGGAGCCAGCCCGGGATGAAGGCATCCTCTTTTGTTTGTCCCCGTGCTTGTTTCAGTTTATTGGTTAGCTCCTCTAGTAGGGCTGTTTCCCATTCGGCTTGGTACCAGTGGTCTCTGCTTGAGAGTAGGTGACTTGTGAGTTCTTTGTACTGCAAGTATGTGTTATTGTCTTGGAAGATATTCAATACGGCCACTTCTGGGGTGGCACACACCTGTATATTTGTCACTTGATGACTGCTGCTGCAATTGACATAGCAATGCAAACTTCTCCCATGGTCCCTTTGAACCGCAAAGGTGAGCAAAAGTAGAGAATGCATGGGGTGGGGGAGGTTAACTTTCCAACTTCTGCCCTACGGGGCTGATCCTACAATATGGCAGAATGAAGCATGCATCTCAGGTCACTACAAGTGGCAGGTGGCAAGCTCTCCCACCCCAATCTATCACCCATGGGGCCCTGAATCCCTGTCTGCTCCACACACACACCCCACTGGCCTGCTTGCAAGGAAGGGTGGTTAAAGTTAAAGCAGGATTTGCCACTGTCATGGCAAAGCAGAGATGGAATAGGCAGTTCCGAGGGCCACATCACCCACAAGGTCTCTCTAAAGAAATGCAGGGAGGGAAGGACCCCTTTCTCAGAGCATGGCATGGTCAGGAGGAGGGAAGGTGGTGGAGGTTGTGGCGGCTTCTTGCCAGAAATGCTTGACCCAAGGATGCCCACCTCAGGTAGGCTTGCCACATTTCAAAAGGTGTGACAGCCCGAACACAAAAGTTGTTGGACTTTTGGGTGGATGGAGGGAGTAAAGTTGTTGATTTTTTCTTTCCAAGATCTCAACAACAACAAAGAAGTTTTCGAGCTATTTCAAAGGAAATTCGCCAAAGTCTACACCAGGCTTCCTCAACCTCGGCCCTCCAGATGTTTTTTGGCCCACAACTCCCATGATCCCTAGCTAGCAGGACCAGTGGTCAGGGATGCTGGGAATTAAGCTATTTCCACCCAAAACAAGGTTCCCAACAGCCGAATCCCAGACATGCCTGGGAAATTCTGGATGCATGGCGACCCTTACCTCAGGTGGCACAATGTGTTGCTCTGTGTGTGCTCTGCTGCTCCCCGCCCCCACCACTCTAGCCACTACCAGTAGTAAGAACCCACTTCTTTGTCAAAAAGAAAATTGTCTTGCCTTTGCTTGCTGGTGGCTTGGCATGGCTGAGTAAGGCTTCAACAGCTGTTAAAAATCCAGTGCCATCTGTGCATTAGGCCAACAAAGCCACCTGTACAACCTCTAATGAACATGTACCGGGTAGCAGATTTCGTTTTGGAAACAGTTCTATTCGTTATGCAGAACAAGGACAAGGATATTGCTCAGCCACGGAATAGCGGTGGAGTGTGTGTGTGGGAGCAAGGGGGGTGGAATTCTTGTTTGGCTCAGAACTCAGCAGATATTGCCCAGGCTGCCTGAGGAGCAGACTTGCTGGGTTACAGGATGCCATTTTATATATTCATTTTTTTGCAGAGGAAACATACTGCGAGTCCAACAAAAACATTAATTCAGCTGCACAGCATATCCTATATCTTTTTCTTCTTTCTTTTGCACATATTTTATGTTGGCTAGTAACAATACACGGAGCTAAAATGCTAAGAAGAAGAAGAAATGAGGACTGTGACTAACCACAAAAGAACTACATAGCTTGTTTTGCTGTTAACAATTTTTATTCAAATGGTGGTGGTGATGCTATATATAATATTAGCATTTAGATTATTTCTCCCAAACAGCTAAAGTTGTACTGTAGTTACTGAACAGACCGTGTGTGTGTGTGTCTTCTGCAGCTGGAGATATTCTTCAGGGCAGTGATACATCTGCATATGTTGTGATGGCTGTTATTTACACCATATGAAAGTCAGAACGTTGTCTATAAGACTGAAACTTTGCTTCTTTAGAAGCATGTGGGATGTGGCAGATGCTTTTAGAAAGCTATACTAGCTATGCACCCATAGAGACTAGGGAAAGATAAGAAACAGGCAAAATAGCTCAAGGATGTGGAACTTTATTTCAGTCCAAGGGCCACATTTCCTTTTGGGGAACCACCCAGGGGCCACATGGGAGGAGCCAGAGACACAAGTGGCCAAGGCAATAAATGCCAATTCTACCTTTGCACAGCAGGCTGGTTCCTTCACACTTACCCCTCTTTCATTTCATTTCACTTTTAATTTGTATGCTGCCTTTCTATATTTACCACACACAAGGCGGTTGACAGCAACAAAACATACAACAAAAAAACGTACCTTATAATAATCAAACACAAAAGTCATAATAAAACATACCTTTAAAATGGAACGACTTTTATATCACATAAAGTGAAACTCAGCAATCTATTACAATATAATAGCACACAATAAAATTAACTTTCAGTTAACAATTGAATAATAATAATAATAATAATAATAATAATAATAATAATAAAACAGAAATTCTCTCTTAACCATTGCAATAAATATGTACTAAACTATGATCAATAAAAATTACTGCAAAAATAATCCTCCACCCAGGCAAGCAAGGAGGATGATCAGAGTTGAAGACCACATTCCAGCCAGGTACAAAAACACACGAGAGGGTGCTGAGGAAGGCTGGTGAGGGCTGAGACACAGGAACGTTTGTGTCCTGGGGAGAGTTCTGAAGACCAAATGGAGAGGACTGGAGGGCCAACATTTGTGTCGCCTTCCCAACCTAAAGTTTCTAATCTCTGGAAGAGGTGGTCACACAAGCAGTTTGGATTCAGCCTGGCGAGAGAACTTAATGAGCTGTGGTTCTGTGGGACTTACTTGCCAAGAAATTGTGCCAAGGTTCTGGTCTGTTGCCTTATCAGCTTCATATGAAAGGGACTGCCTTCTGCACACTTCAAGTTTTCAACACCTCACAGATGTGGAGCGAGCATCACCTAGTGCTTGCAGGAGTGCCAGTTCCACAGATTGGTCCAGTTGAAGAGGCACATAAAGGCAGTGCTTTTTTCTGGGGGGACGCAGGGGTATGCATACCCCTAAACATTTTGTGAATCTAACGGGAGAAGAAACTATAATTTTTTTAAAAAAAAATTAGTTTCTTCTCTAGCACGGTAAATCGTCAGTTCCGTTGAATAGCACGGTGCATTGTCAGTTCCATTGCTACCCCCGATGGTGACCTCATTTCTTGTCACGGTGTTTCATGAGTCTGAGATGGAAGCTAGCGCTTAATGGTGAGCGTTTAATGGCGACAGCAAGCAGAGGGAATCGGGAAGATGTTAGTGCACACAACCTCATGCCAATGTGGAAGTTACTGTGAGCTCTCAGCTGTGTAATATGAGGTAATGCATGTTTTTTGTACTTTTGTCCATTCGCTGTATTTATTTCCCCCAGATTTGAACTATAAAATGGTGATTTTCTTGAGTCAAAACGAGAGTAACTCTAAACATTTTTTGTAATTTTTTTTTTAGGAAAAAAAAACACTGCATAAAAGGGCAAAGGTCCTATACTGTTAAGAGATTTATATACTAAAAGCAAAACTGTAAATGTGACCTGGTAACAAACCAACAGCCAGCACAGATTGTTGAGCAGAGGAGTAGTATGCTGCCAGGATCTCACTGCAGCTTGTGGAACAGCCTCAAGGGAAGGCCCATGTAGTAATCCAGTTCTGAAGCTATCAGTGCTTGGATTACTGTGCTCAAGATGCAGTGACCCATCTGCCGGGAAGCTAGCATAGTGACTCCATCCCATCCAGCGATCTGCTTCTGGCAACTGGCCTATTTCTCAGATGCTGGAGCCACTCACCCACAGAGCCTCCATCTTGCCAGGACTCCATTTGTGTGTCCTCATTCAGCCCGGCATTACACCCAGGCACTGGATATAAATGCAGATATACCATGTGAAGGGCTTCCTGGCAACTGATGCTTGTGGTTGAAAAACTATAAGAGAACCTCCGCCAAGTAATGTTTGCATTATGGTCAGCACAGCAGCAACATCACTTTTTTTTTTTGCACAGGCATTTATTTACATAATTATATTTAGCCTGACTACTCTGATTCCACCGGCGTCCTTGCCAAGATGATCACTGCCAATTCAATCCAATACAATAATGAATTGTTCAGTAATGAGTTTTCCCACAAAGTGCCAAATGGCATGTTATGGCTTGTAGAAACAGCTAAGTGACTTGCGCCTTTGTCTAGGAGGTAGAACAATTAATGTAATTTGCCGATAAAACCACCTTTGTATTTCCAAAAGGCAACTAATAGGCTGAAGTCTTGCAGGAACAAGCAACAATGCAAATGCATATTTTTCTGGAAGCATATATTTCACAAGTGCAAATATATATATCTCTCTGTGTTGCTACTGCTGTGCTTCAGCTAATTTATGTCTACATTGGGTGTTTATTTTAACAAATCCTAAAATAAAAACTTTCACAAGGGTGTAAATGGAATCACACAGCCTTATGCAAAATTATACACAAGTCATTATCTACAAGTTTTAAATACATACAGTATTCTTTAATTTTGCTTTACTTTTTCCTGTATTACTTTCCTGTTGAAATTATTAAAAGACAAATGCAGAATCCCTTAAGCACTTACAAAGTGTTCTGCGCTAAAAATGGAGTTCCCTCAGTAGGGGTGTATGAGAAATCAAGATTGGTTTGCATTTTAATGGGAACCTGCCTAATTCACACCTCTGAAAATACGTAAACAGGCTGAAGCATAGTTATGTTAAATATAGTAATTTACTGAAATTGGGAATGCTTAAACCCATTACTGTGTGTTTATTTCTGGAATGTTCCCCAGTAACTCTCGTGTGATTGGTTAACTCTGGTCACATGGAAGTTACCTTATTACATTCTCCATTTTGTTTTGTTTGTGAGTGACTTGACTGTCATGAACACTGAAGAAGAGATAGTGGACTCAGCTACATTAGTAAAGAAAAAGCGTTTTATAAGTGTTATAACACTGTGATACCAGATGGCGTTGTGGAGTCCCATCTTCCGCCAACGTGATTTCCACTACAGTGGTACCTCAGAACTGGAACGGAATCCGTTCTGGAAGTCCGTTTCACTTCCAAAAAGACATGGCTTCCAATTGGCTGCAGGAAGCTCCTGCAGCCAATCGGAAGCTGCGGAAGCCCCGTCGGATGTTTGGATTCCAAAGAACGTTTTCAAACTGGCACAATCACTTTTGGGTTTGTGGCGTTCGGGAGCCAAAACGTTTGACTGGCAAGGCATTCGACTTCCAAGGTACGACTGTATAAGGTTTACAATGCTGGTGAATTTTAATGAGGACTTTTCAAGAAATTCATCAAAGAACTGAGCTTAAGAGTGGAAAAATCTAGAAACTGGAAGAAACTGAAACTGACAGATTTGTATACACACCGACACTCACCACTTGTTTCAACTGCATTTCTTTGTGGTGTATTGAAAACACCAGCTGTGGCTGCTGTCGGGGCTGGATCAAGACCTTCAGAAGCCCTAAGAACTGAAAATATTCTGGTGCCCCCATACGTAATTTAAAAAACCCAACAATGCTAAAACATAAAATAAAAAGTTATTTATAAAACTGAAATCAAAAAAGCTTTTTTTCTAGGTTTTCTGATTGCAAAATTTTGGATAAGTCCGTTGATGCTGACTCGATGAAGCTTGTCTGCTTCCATCCACAGCAGGAAAATCAAATCAAGTCGGTCTTGACACACTGTTGTTCTGTGAGGGTTTTATTATTTTTAGCTGCCAAAGAGCATTCTGTAGAGCAGTTAGCAACCATCAACGGGTGGTTGTTGTTGTTGTTGTTGTTGTTGTTGTTGTTGTTGTTGTTGTTACCAAATTCTAAAAAGAAAAAAGAACTCTTTTTTTGGTGCCCCTGCTTTGCTAGTGCCCTAAGCACATTTTAGTCTACCCATTGGATAATCCAGCAATGGCTGGTGTGGTGGGACAGAACTGCAGAATCAGAGTTTTAATCAGCTATACATAACAGATATAAACAGGGTATATGTGCAGGGCCAGTAGCAAATGGGCTGTTAGAGGGTATTTTTGTTGTTGCTGCAAAAACAACTCATTACAGCTTGTTAGCACCTTGTTACCTCCCTGCTCTTATTTTCTGGTATTATATTTAGAGCGCAATGCCCAGGGGTAGCACAGTTTGTAAACTATGCGGCCCACTGTAAAATTACTCATCTTTTCCATTTGAGATATGCTGCGTTTAATTGTTGCAAAGCAAAACACAATACCCTTTATTCTCAAATCCCAAAATCAAAATAATGGGTAAATAATGTAACAGAAGACAAGTTTAATAACGGACTGGGGACTTGTTTCCTTGCAGAGTTTTCACACAGCATGAATGATTAAAGATGAACAATTATTCTGTGACACACACATTCTCTCTGAATTTATGGGAGTCAGAAACGTACCTGCATATCTTCAAGCCAGCTTTTCGACTTATGGGTAGTCTCTGGTCCTCATCTCAGTGATAGCAGATTTGCAGAGATATAACTTCAAGATTAACCCCACTGAAGTCATTGATGTAGTCAGAGTCAAGCCAAATGTACTCTGAAATTCCATTTGCTGGTTTTGTAATGAGGAAAATGTTACAGCCCGAAGCAGGGGGGGGAAACGGGTTTCTGTAATGCTTTCTTGTATGGCAGCAAACTATGAACATGGTGGGAAGTAATTTAATGTTTTGACCTCTCTTGATTACCTTCTAAAGTGCTTCCATGTGCTCAGAGAGCTCATCTGTGACCTGTGCGCTAGTGATTTGAATTCTGTCATCTGTTTCCATTACTCTTCCTGATTCTTAATCCCTTCCCTTATTGAAGTGTACAATCTTTCCCACACTCGACCAAACAGATTGGTGGGATAATATTCAAAAGATGGAGGAGAGAGATTAAGATAGCTTCTGTCAAATTCTGCAAGAGCCATTTGACGACAAGTACATTTTTATGAAAATCAGAAAGCCGCTTCCGTGAGCTGCGAGGTAGAGGAGGAGGAGGAGGAGGGGAGACGGCGGGTCGCGAGCTGGATTTCTCTCGTACTAGTCTAAATCAAGACGGATTCAACTGATGTGAAATGAGTTGCAGGACTACTGGAACAAGTGGTTTCAAATTGATCTACCCTCTGTGTATCTGTCCACTCAATTTGGTTTATGTGACCTGCTTGCAATGAATATGGGTTGTCACAAAATGTCAAACATTACATCATTCAGGTGAATCAGGCCTAAGGCAGCCTTATACCAATGTGAATATGGCTACAGCAATATACATGCTTCTCTGGGAGCAAGTCTCACTGAACTCAACAACACTTGGTTCTGAGGGGACATGTATAAGATTACAGTGTATGTGAGCTGGGTGGTGTTGGGGTAGCAGGCTTCAAAGGCAGGAAGAACTGAATTTGCTTTTTAAAAATGTGAATGCAAATTATTATTATTATTATTATTATTATTATTATTATTATTATTATTATTATTTACAAAAAGCAATTGAATGTCTCCCTTCCACACCAATGCCATGCAGTTTCCCATTAGGGAAAGGACAATTTTTATGAATTGAAGTTTGCAGTGCCATATGGCTGCACCGTTTTGTTTTGTTTTAAATTGTCACTGACTTTTTGCAGAAACAAATTGCGCTTGATGGATGAAGAAGAGGAAGTAGAGGATAGCGGAGTAGTTAATTTGATATCATAAGCTAGTTTGACCCCAAGAGTAATTCACCCACAAAAAACAATGGCAGATGACTATGTCGAGTGGAATATTTGTAACGTTATGGCAATGAAGCTGCCTTTTTTCTTTTTCTTTTTTAGAAAAAGAGAACATCCCATGGATATCTTACTGAGGTGCTCTTCATGAAGTTGGAGCAGAGTCAGGTGGGGATGAGGAATGGTGGTGAGGTATTGGGACAGAGTTATGTGGTACCATTTGTCCCGCCTGCATCCTCTCAGCTAGACCACTACCCTCAAGTGTGGAGGATGTTGCCAGGTTTGAAGTGAGATTCTACTACCAGCCTGATTGGCTTCTCTTTTCCTTTGCCTCAGGCAGCAAAATACCTTGTGTTGGCCCTGACTAGAGTATGAAATATGGGTTGTGTCCAACACCTAGGGGGGTAGTGCCAGCCCTACCATTAGGCAGGGTGAAGCAGTCACCTAAGGCAGTGACACAGCCTGTCCTGTGTCCCTGCCCTCAGCTAGTCTGCTGCTCTCAGGTGCAGGGGAGGTAGTGAGTGCTGAAGTAAGATTTAGCTGCCAGGCGTTAGTATGTAAAAGTGCAGGGTGGGGGAGACCATGCAGGGGGTGGGGTGGGATGAAATTAACAACTATCTGACTTTTAGAAGACATCTGATTGCAGTCCTGTATAGGGAAGTTTTTAACGTCTGATGTTTTACTGTGGTTTTATAATTTACTGGAACCTGCCCAGTGTGGCTGGGGCAACCTAGGCCGATGGGTAGCAATCATCATCACCATCATCATCACCATCATCACCTTCAGGCTACAAAATGTCTTGCACTGACCCTGCCTGTGGATAAAGAAGACAGATTCTGACGAAGCCACATTTTTAGCCAAATCACTTTGCACTTGTTATATTATTGTAGCTGCCATTGGTAATGTACAGAAAGTAATAAACACAGCTGGCAAAGGCTCAATTTATGTGTAGGCTTCTGGCAAGTAATTGAATTATAAGTGTCAGCTCTCCTTAACCCTACAATAAATTATGCAGATGGCAGTTTGGGAACAGCAATGCTAAGTTATGTAAAGATATGTTATTTTGATTGATCTGATTGTTTAGCTCTTTGGGCACAGTCCAGCTAAAGCTTGCAAATTTCGATGGAAAAATTGATTCAGATGCAAACCTTTTGTCCACTGAAATAAAGGAGACTTTATAAAAAAAAATAACTTTGTATCCTTTTTATAAAAAAATATACATTTCCTTCTTCGGTTATAAAGTACAAGAGTAATGCCTACACTGCACAGTTGGAAATCGCCTCTCCTCAGAACAATGTTCTGTTATATCAGAAAATCGTTGAAAATAACACCAACATGCATACATAAGTAGTCTACCAATATTTTGGAACTGCATTTTTGGCATAACAGTTTTTTTAATTTAAAAAAAAAATAGCATTCCTAAAGGGAACCACAACCTGAAAGACCTAACATCACAAAAATCATGTGTTTTCTGCATGGATGAGCAATTCCCTTTGAATTCTACTTCAAGGGATTGATTGCAAGTTGTGTGAATAATAGGAATTTTGCTATAGGGTTAAGGTGTCACAAGGTCAACAACACTCTAATCATCAGCTTTTCATTAGTGCATTCATGTCATCAAATGGGTTGCTATTTGAAGCAGTGAGGCAGGTGTTTTATCTGCATGGAGAATCACACTAAGAAAAGAAAAGTACACTTTTTGAGTAGTAAGAAATATATTGTCCTATATTTCAGAAGCCCAAGAAAGTGAAATCTCTCACTGCCTCCATTTCTTCCCCTTCTATTTGCCAGGAGGTGATGGGACCAGTGGCCATGATCTTAGTTTTTTTGATGTTGAGCTTCAGACCATATTTTGCGCTCTCCTCTTGCACCCCTTTAAAAGGTTCTTTAATTCCGCCTCACTTTCTGCCATCAAGGTTGTGTCATCAGCATATCTGAGGTTGTTGATATTTCTTCTGGCAATCTTAATTCCGGTTTGGGATTCATCCAGTCCAGCCTTTCGCATGATGAATTCTGCATATAAGTTAAATAAGTAGGGAGACAATATACACCCTTGTTGTACGCCTTTCCCAATTTTGAACCAATCAGTTATTCCATATCCAGTTCTAACTGAAGCTTCTTGTCCCACATAGAGATTTCTCAGGAGACAAATGAGGTGATCTGGCACTCCCATTTCTTTAAGAACTTGCCATAGTTTGCTGTGCTCAACACAGTCAAATGATTTTGCGTAGTCAATGAAGCAGAAGTAGATGTTTTTCTGGAACTCTCTAGCTTTCTCCATAATCCAGCACATGTTCGCAATTTGGTCTTTGGTTCCTCTGCCCCTTCGAAATCCAGCTTGCACTTCTGGGAGTTCTCGGTCCACATACTGCTTAAGCCTGTCTTGTAGAATTTTAAGCATAACCTTGCTAGCGTGTGAAATGAGCGCAGTTGTGCGGTAGTTGGAGCATTCTTTGGCACTGCCCTTCTTTGGGATTGGGTTGTAGACTGATCTTCTCCAGTCCTCAGGCCACTGCTGAGTTTTCCAAACTTGCTGGCATATTGAGTGTAGCACTTTAACAGCATCATCCTTTAAAATTTTAAATAATTCAGCTGGAATATCATCACTTCCACTGCCCTTGTTATTAGCAGTGCTTTCTAAGGCCCATTTGACTTCACTTTCCAGGATGTCTGGCTCAAGGTCAGCAACCACACTACCTAGGGTGCACGAGACCTCCATATCTTTCTGGTATAATTCCTCTGCCATCTCTTCTTGATGTCTTCTGCTTCTGTTAGGTCCTTCCCACTTCTGTCCTTTATTATGGTAATCTTTGGACGAAATGTTCCTTTCATATCTCCAATTTTCTTGAACAGATCTCTGGTTTTTCCCATTCTGTTGTTTTCCTCTATTTCTTTGCATTGTCTCCTCTTGCTATTTTTTGGAAATCTGCATTCAGTTTCCTGTATCTTTCACGATCTCCCTCGCATTTTGCTTGCCTTCTCTCCCCCGCTATTTGTAAGGACTCATTGGACAGCCACTTTGCTTTCTTGCATTTCCTTTTCATTGGGATGGTTTTCGTTGCTGCCTCCTGTATAATGTTACAAGCCTCCATCCATAGTTCTTCAGGCACTCTATCCACCAAATCTAAATCCTTAAACCTGTTCTTCACTTCCACTGTGTATTCATAAGGGATTTGATTTAGATTGTATCTTATTGGCCCAGTGGTTTTTCCTACTTTCTTCAGTTTAAGCTGGAATTTTGCTATAAGAAGCTGATGGTCTGAGCCACAGTCAGTTCCAGGTCTTGTTTTTGCTGACTGTATAGAGCTTCTCCATCTTTGGCTGCAGCGAATATAATGGTTTTAGGGTATTGGATTAAATAGTAGAGCACGTGGTTTTCTTGCAATAGGTTGCAAAATATCCTAAACCTTTAGGGTGGAACAGGACTAAAACATTCCCCTCCTAGAACATGCCTAAGCAATTACTATTATTATTTTTAAAAAAGCTTGTGTCTGACCTAAGACCCCACAACACATATAGGGAGTAAAAGAACGCTGAACATCTCCCTAGAAACAGACTAGAAGTATTTGCCTCCTGTTCTTGCTGTTCTCACACTGTGGCTTTTTTACACTCCCCCATTCATTACTACTGTTGGGGAAGCAGTGGCAGAGATAGCATCAGATCCCCAAACTATAATGGTTGTCCTGTCACGATTTCTTTGGGAGTAAAATACACAACTCTGTATGCCATAAACACAAATGGCCAATGCATCCTGGTTCCTTTACAGTATTGATGCCTATGAGTGTAGCTGAGATCTAATCAGGCAAAAGACAGAGAGCTACATTTCCCCGTGTCAATTAATCGAGGCTCCCATTACAGAGCAAGCAAGCGCAGCACGCTCTTTTGCCACCCATCTCAATTAGGTTTAGGCTAATGCGTTTGGCCACAGTCTCTGGGAGGATGACAGGATTGTGCACCAATGCACACAGCACTCGAGGCACTATATATGCATCTAGTCTGTTCCATCACCTGGTTTAGCAGAAGTGCTTGGGTAGAGCTGAATTGGAAGAGACATGAATATTGTCATCCTGCTACTTACTGCCCTGCTATGTACATGCTCAGGCTGGAAAATACTGCCAACTTGTCACAACATTTATGATGTTGCACAGGCACCACAGGGTTATTACGATGGTGGCGCAGGCTGGAAAGTCAACATGCAATGCCCACAAAGGAGCCTGTCTCTCCTCCTCATCATCTGCCTGCAGTCAGACAAGATGTGATGGGACACTCAGCCAGTTACAGGTTGCAGCCACACAATGTGCTGCCAATCATTTGCAGGGGCAGGGAAACACACACACACACACACACACAAACCCCAATGCTGTGTGTTCTGCCTTACTACGGACATTGATCATGCCAATGCAATGAATGGGCCACAGTAGGTTTTCCTTGATTATTATTTAAATAGGAAGATCTTAGGAAGGCTGAATAGCCTCAAGACCATGAGGGCTGGGATGATAGCCCTCTCAAAAAACCTCCCCTCAGAAGCTGCTATTTGCATCTCAAGAGATGCCTTAATGATGAAATCACTTTGTGACCAGTTAAATCGCTTTGGATAACGGAACAAATCTGCACACGTGATACTGTTGTGGATCCTTTATTGTGCATAGGAATGGAGCTGGACTTTCCCCCCTGGTATTAATACATATTTACCGTATACACTCGAGTATAAGCTGACCCAAATATAAACCGAGGCACCTAATTTTCCTACAAAAACCTGGGAAAGCTTATTGACTCGAGTATAAGCCGGTTCACCTTTGCCGCTGTGGAGGAGGAGGAGGAACGAGCAGCCCGAAAGCAACCCTTTGGGCTGCTTCTTCCTCTTCTTCCTTTGCCAAGTTTGCATTTATGCGAGCAGTTCAGGAATGGAACAAGCTGCCTGGGGAGAGTAAAGAACCGCCGTTCTTGTACACTTCTTAAGGAATGGTTGACTGGGGTGAGCAGGTGGCGGCACGAGCAGAGAGAAAGGGCTTCTTTCTCGCCACCCCCACCACCCGCCTCACTCGAGTATAAGCCGAGGGCAGCTTTTTCAGCACAAAAAATGTGCTGAAAAACTAGGCTTATACTCAAGTATATATGGTAATTATGTTAGAAGCTTTCGTATTTAATATTTGAAGATGTCTAAGTTGTGGAATTTTCTCCACACAGAGGTGTGTGTATAGCACCTTCATTGTATAGTTTTTGTCATATACTGGAGATCCACCTCTTTGTCCTGGCCTTTGACAATTGACAAGGGGCCTCAACAGCTGGAAGTGGCCAGGGCCTCTCTGGGTCCCTAAGAGGGCCTGAGTATGCCTCTGAGCATATGCTGAGAGACTTGCCATCCCAAGACAAACCTCAGCCCATTGTCATACAGTCAGCTCTGGATGGCAGCCAGAAAGCCCGCAGGCTTTTAAAGAGGATGCGACCCCCAGCACCACAATGACTAAACAGGTGAATGGACAGAATTAAAGTATCGCATGAGAGCAGTGCTGATGGGTGGGGGGGGGGAGCCAGCAACACACATCTATAGTCTGCCATCCTGTTTAAACAGCTGTCACCCACACACCCACACATACCCCTCTTCCACTGATTTGGCTATCCAGTTAGGAAATGAAGTTACTCAGGGGAAAAAAGTGACAACGAAAGATTAATTATAACAGAAACCATGCAGTAATAATGGGAGAGTTGTGTGGCACTGCTGGAATCTGATATGAAAGAAGACTTATCAGAGGTTTTTTCACAGACTGACTTTTCCTTTCCAAGGTTTCCTTTTAAGATCAGAGTCAATGCCTCTTCAAAGGAAGATCGCAAACAAATCAGAGCTCTCCACGAGACTCATCACAGACTATTTCCCCCTTTATCAGTTCAAACACTCTCATACCAGACAATGCCAATGCTAGGAGAATAATGAGGGGGTGGGGGTGGGGTCATGCATTTGATTCACATCTTACACATAAATTGTAAGCTTCAGAACAGGCGGTATCATGTTACCTAAATGAGTCTGATGGCAGCCATCTTGGCTCTTAGCTGGATTCAATCCAACACGGATTTCTACAGCATGAGCTCAAAAGCCCAGATTCACATTTTCAAAGGACACTTGAATTGCAAATCATTGTTGTGGAAATAAGGCCTTCCTATTCCTATCAGCCTTCAGTTGACTAAGTCCTCTTTTCACCCATTTGCTCTGAAGCAAGGGGGCATTTGGGTTGTCATTTCTGAGTTCCATGTCAAGGGCCACCATCAAAGGGTTGCTCACATTTGGGCGATGATTCCATGCATGTATCACAGGTTTTGCATTATTGTCTTCTGCCTAATAGCTCTTTCCAGTACACCAAAGGCTACATATGAAGTTCTCCTAACCTAGCAGATATTAATGTGTGTCGTTGAAAGGAGCGTATAATTAATATACAGTCAGAATGCAAGGCAGATGTATTTAATATACGTTAGCGATGCTGTTTCGTTTTACTTATTTACTTGTTTTTATCCTGTGAAACACCCTGAGTTATCATGAAGGGCAGTATATATCAATTAACAACAACAACAATAATCAGTAGGCTATAATTAACCACCAGCCTTGTATCCAGTGTTGCTCAAGAATTCTAAGAAACCAACAAATCAGAGCAGTTTTGAAAGCTTTAGTTAAAACCAATGCATTCTTGAGAGGTTAGGTCTGTCATCTTGATTCAAAATGGCGCCAAATCATACGCAAGCATAGGTGAAACCTGCTCCTTGATCTCAGGAACCAATTGTGCAGAATTTGCTTAAAGTCAGGACAGTTTGGAAAAGTTCATTATGCCCCCTTGATTCAAACTGGCATCCAATTGTATCCAAACATACATGAAAGCCTGCTCCTTGATCTCAGGAGCTATCATGCCAAATTTGGTAACAATAACTTAAGAGGTGTCCAAATGCATCACGAACAAACAAAAACTTTCCAAAATCTATACTACAGCATTGGAAGGCCGCCAAAAGTTCATGTTTATTGGCCTAGACAAATATAGCGCCATAAAAAAGTGACAGGCGCCATGAACAGAACATCTGTGTAGGATTGCTGGAAATTTGGTTCTATATAATGAGGCTAAACATAAACAAATATCAATTCAATGAACATTTACAAAAAATGGGATCTTAGGAGAAAAACAAAGTAAAATGGACCCAATGTACAACAGAGCATGGTGTTTCTGCACTTAGCCTTAAATGGGTTTCACTGATATTCCCTCACTGGGGACTGTGATTCTGAGTGTGTATGAATGCAGAAAATTGTCTGAATCTCCAGTAGAATTCTCAGCATCCTCAACAAACAACAATTCTAAGGGTACTTTGTGCTAAAAGCCATGGCTGTATTAAACCAATGCACATTTGTAGGGTAGATAGACCCCCCATGGGAATGCGAAGGAAACAAAAATAAAAAAAGATTTCTTTGTGCGTTCTTTCTTGGTAATGTGTGCACACTGCCCAGCTTTTTTTGGGGGGAGCTGATCTTCAGAAAAGGAAAGTTCCTTGGTGGATGAGTCTCAGGGGGCACGGTGGCAAGCGATCAAGAATGTCACTGCTTCAGAAGCCAGCATGACAGAGTCTGAAACAAACGCCAGGCTGCTTAAAGAGAAGTCAAACAGTCCTTCTGTTTCAGTGACATGTCCGAAATTGCATTCTTTATCTACAGTATAATCAAACAAACTTAATTATACTGTCCCCTTCTAGCTCATTTGCTTTCCAGCACTGGTTGGGAAGTACATGGGCTGGATATTAAATGTGGGGAGAGCTCTGCTGAATGTGCAGGGGGGTTGGGGAAGAAAGATGTTTCTAGCTATAGTGCTGAAATACAATCTCCCAAACTGTATACAGCAGCCTTACAATTTGGAGGTCACGCGCCAAAATCTAGTGCATCATTCTGCTAGCAGCTACTTCCTGTCAGCAGCTGATAACACACCCATTGATTTTATTTCCTCGGTAATAATACTTTACTTATAGGAGGATGCTAATTTTTGCAGAACACAGCTCTTCAGAGTCCCACTAGTAGGAAAGTGCTGATTAGCTGTTTGCAGTTTTGCTAGGACACATTTAGAGGCAGGTGCATTTCTAATATTGATGAATACAGATCGATGATTTTCCCCTGCTTTACTTTTCATCTTCGTTCCTTGCAGCTAGAGAGGGGAAACACACCAAAACGGGTCCAGCTTTCACACCACCTGCCTTTCGTTCAATTGCTTCTGAGCTTAAGTACGCTTTCTCTCTCTCTCTCTCTCTCTCTCTCTCTCTCTATATATATATATATATATATATATAATTTTGAATTGAAAAGGAGAGCATAATAGAAACTGGGGCTTAGGGCAGGAATCTACAAGCATCCAGCCAGGACTATGTGAAGCGAAGAAGAAGAAGAAGAAGAAGAAGAAGAAGAAGAAGAAGAAGAAGAAGAGAAGAAGACTGAATCCAATTCAGACATTTGGTATTCATGTAGCTTGGATAGCTCAGTTGGTTAGAGCATGGTACTGATAATACCAAGGTTGCAGGTTCGACAGCTACATATTCATTCCTGCACTGCAGGGGGTTGGACTAGGTGATCCTCAGGGTCCCTTCCAACTCTACAATTCTTTGATTCTATGGGCACTTAATGCACAAAGGAGCTAGTGAGACTATGCAGGCTAGTCCCATCCCTCAGATGCCAATGCATGCTCCAGTTATGCTTCTCTGGGTGATACATCCCAAGTGTATGTGCACATGCAGCTGGATGTAGAAGCATAGGAATTCCTCCACAGGGATGGGTACCTTGATCAATCAGGGTTCCCATTTGTGTGGAGGGAGACCCCTGCATGTGCATATGGCCTCCTTCAAACTGAAGGAAACACACATTGGCTGGGAGGAATGTCTAGCAGATGGGATGTCCCCCCCCCCTTAATTCTCACTTGCTCCTTCACAGATGGGTATGAACCACCTGCACAGAGCTTGAGTAACAACAGTGCATCCTCATTCACTTAGAGAGCAGGGCTTGCAGTGTGACCTCTAGGCTAGTCTGAAGACTGGCCAGGGCGAACATCAGCACCTTGGTCAGCTCCTGGGACCTCCTTTTCAGTCTCCCACAATGCCCATGACATGACATTACCCTGCAGCATTTTGGAAGCTGATGTTCACTGCAAGGTGAAAACTGAGTTGGCGAGAACCACTTGCAAGTGATTTTGGTGTGAGCCAAGGAGAGACCATTCAACAAGATACAGGTGTTTTTTTTTTGATAATTATTAATTGCTACCTAAAGGTCGTTGGTGCGCAATGAGGGTATTATGGAGAGTAATAAGAGCAAAATAAAGCGATCTTTCCAAGGCATCTGTTCCATCTCCCTTCCACCCCTCAATTTTATCAAGCTTTAAGCTGTTGTAATCCTCTGAGGTCTTCATTTGCAGTGCATGAAACCAGGTCATGTGTGTGTGTGTGTGTGGAAGATGAAAGAACGTTTACTGTCCGCTCACAGTGAGCAAATCGAAATATGGTGACCTTGTTGCCTTATTGATCCATGTGATGCAGGAGGCCAAAGCAAGTTTAAGAGGTTTAATGTGCTCAGAATAACATTTTCCCAGCTGCCTAACTGATCAATGGGAGTGAGCCACTTCTTGAACAGTTTAGCTCAGAAAGGTAATGTGGAATCATATACTTACATTTTAGCAGGTGTTTGTGGCAGTTTCTCAAGTTATAAATCCTCTTTGAAGCATCCCTCTTTCCTGATGCCTTTGACCTAACCTTAGAGCCCTCAAGCCCCCAAGTGAAACAAAGCCTTTAAGCACATGACTTGGATGAAGGCATTGAGGGGGACGCTCATAAAATTTGCAGATGATACCAAATTGGGAGGGTTAGCTATTGCTTCAAAAGACAAAATCAGGATTCCAGATGACCTTAACATATTGGAGAACTGGGCCCAAAGTAACAAAATGAATTTCAATAGGGACAAACGTCAGCTTCTACACTTAGGCAGGAAGAACCAGCTGCACAAATATAAGATGGGAGACACCTGGCTTGCCAGTAGTACATGTGAAATGGATCTAGGGGTCTTGGTAGACCACAGGTTTAACATGAGTCAACAGTTTGGTGCAGCAGCAAACAAAGCGAATGCTCTTCTAGGCTGCATCAACAGAAGTATAGTGTCCTGATCAAGGGAAATCATAGCCCAGCTCTATTCTGCCTTGGCCAGGCCCCACCTGGAATGCTGTGTCTACTTCTGGGTGCTTAACTTTCACAGCATTGTGCATTATACTGTCCCGTTTTGTTTTTCAAATTTGAACTTACAAAGCATTCATTATAAGCAAAGTTATTCCCCGCAAGAAAGAGCTGCTTCCCCCCCCTCAGTCGCAATGGATTTAAATATTATGCATCTTCCAAGCATGGGACTTCGGGTGTAGTTATGAGAGCTAAGAATGTTGTGACAGCACATTGAGCTTCCTTTGGAACGAAGGGTAGCATTTACTGCTCTTTTGGTTTGTTTGTTTATTTGTTTGTTTTTAAATGTAGTATAAGGACTAACTGAACTGCAGAAGTGCTTAGAGTTGGTAATCGATGAGAAGCTGCATATTCAAGGTTACAATATGCTATTATTAATTTTGTATAGCTGGCTGGGAGCAGCACATGATGTAGGTGGCAGTGGCAGCTGCCGGACCAGGTTGCCACCAAATTTTGCCTAGTGTGAAAATCTGAGGTGAATTTGGAAGCTTACGGACTGGTGTTGAGTCTCATTTCGATATGGGCAACAGAACAGTGTCTGCCACCACACGCAGGGCAGCAAGCTGTCTTAGGGGCTCCAGGGCAGGCTGTGTGCCACACACAGCTTGGCTCGCCAATAGTTCACCACTACTGCCTGTGGCGCTGTGGGTTAAACCACAGAGCCTAGGGCTTGCTGATCAGAAGGTCAGCAGTTTGAATCCCCACAACGGGGTGAGTTCCCATTGCTCGGTCCCTGCTCCTGCCAACCTAACAGTTTGAAAGCATGTCAAAGTGCAAGTAGATAAATAGGTACCACTCCGGTGGGAAGGTAAACGGCATTTCCGTGCACTGCTCTGGTTCACCAGAAGTGGCTTAGTCATGCTGGCCACATGACCTGGAAGCTGTACGCCAGCTCCCTTGGCCAATAAAGCGAGATGAGCGCCGCAACCCCAGAGTCGTCCGCAACTGGACCTAATGGTCAGGGGTCCCTTTACCTTTACCTTTACTGCCCGTCCCCCAGTAAGGTAGCTGCCTAAGGTAGCTGCCTGATACTGCCTACTGGTAAGGCTGGCACTGGATTTTGGTAAGAAACCTAAGTGAAGCAAGCAGACTTTCGATAACTCTGAAATCAATTTTTGGAAGAGTGGAGGCATTCTGTATGTCTGTATCTGGATAGTTCAGGTAAGATGTAAGGCATGAGGAAAATATATCAGTAAGTGGCAGGGATGCACTCAATGCTGATGCACATAGTGGCCACATTTTGTTAGTATCATTTATTAGGTTTCTTGCCTCTGGTGTTCTTTGCTCTGTCAGCAACACTGTGAAGCCCAGAGCTGCTAAAGAAAACCTCCATGCAGTTAGCCAAGTTGGTAAGACTCTAATCTTAAGAGTCAAAAGTTCGATCTTTTGAGGTGAATACAAACCAGAGGCCCCTGCTTAGGAGAAATGGAACTGTAAGGGAACCCCAAAGAGTTTGATAACTATATCATGGCAGATCCATACATCTCTAGTTGGCACTGAAAAATGGAGTGATCTTTGGAATGGCTCAGACTGCCTAGGAGTCTGTGAACCAGGTGCTACGTGGACTGAAAGATCTGGCTGGTTTTAGCAGCTACTGGCTCTGATAATTGCTACCACCAGCCAAGAAGTCTATTCCCAGCAGTGATATCAGTGCAATTCAGCTGCAACTTCTGTGAGGCTTGAGGAAAATAGGCAAGTGAAGGCAGCAGCGCTGTTGAGGAAACTTGAACAAGGCTCTCCTATGTGGCTTCAGGCATTTGTTTGTTTGTTTGTTTTTTACCACCAAGCAGCATATAAGCTGTATGAAATGTATTTACTGACTGTCAGAAGTCAGCAACTGCTACAGCCAGCCAGAGGCTTCCACACATGCTAGGCCTAGTTGACAGGCTCCTGCACGAATCAGCCCACAAGACAAGGATTAGTTGACATGAAGGTTAGGAATCTTCTCTTTGATCAGGAGCCCTGATGGTGCAAGGTTCTTGATCACAGGGAGGATCCTAACCAAGTCCAACTGAATGCATACCCTCCAACATTTCTCCAGTGAAAACAGGGACATCCTATTCAACAACAACAACAACAACAACAACAATTTTATTATCTATACTCCGCCCATCTGACTGGGTTGCCCCACCCACTATGGGCAGCTTCCAACATATATAAAAAAATAATAAAACAGTGAACATTTTTTTAAAACTTCCCTATACAGGGCTGTGCTCAGATGTCTTCTAAAGGTTGTATGGTTTCTTATCTCCTTGGTTTGGGGGGTTGCACAACTCCACACCCTCCAACATTTCTCTGATGAAAATAGGGATGTCCTAAGGAAAAGCAGGACATTCTGGGATCAAATCAGAAACCAGGACAGCCTCTGTAAATCTGGGACTGCCCCTGGAAGATGGGGACACTTGGAGGGTCTGGGAATGCAGCTAGAATCCTCCATCAGATCTCCACACTCAACGCATGAAGGTTAGAAGAGGAGGAAGGGCTTTAGCCTAACTGAGTTTGATATGTCTTACTTCCCTATGCTATTTTTGTCTATTCAGAAGTATGCTACAGTAAGCTGGACAGGACCCATTTCCTGTTTCTGCAGACATTGGTATATTTCCCAATTGCTGCCAGTACTGAACTCTAGAACCTAATGACTATTAATTTAATCCAAGTTTGCATTTAATATTCTGTAAAAAATGGTGTTCTACTTCAACAGTGAACTGATTATACCGGTAGTCCTTTCACTAGAAAACAAAAAAGTCCTAATTAAACTACAGTTCAGTAATCGCTCTTCCATCTGAACTGTCTTAGTGTTCTAATTATGCAATAGTCACACTAGAACGATCAGTACAGATTTGTGGCCGGAGCTGTAAAAAAGTTGGCGAAAAACCCCATTAAGTCTGGGCATGATTTGTTTAAAGGGAAGGGTTGTGGTATGTACCGGTAGGCTTTCTTTCAACCCTTTGAGATGTGTTGTTATGTAGAGATAGAGCTTCTCCATTCTGTTCACATGATAACATTTACTGACAACTGATCTAGAATTGCTGTTTCTAATTAAGCTTGTGACAAATGTGGTCATGATTTGGCCATAACTTAAGGCAACTGAATTGAATGGAAGAACCTGGTTCTTGTGATTTATTGCTTTTCTTTATTCAGAAGACATATGCCCCACCACTTACAGGTTTGAGACAGGTTGCAAGATCATAAATGCAAAACCAAACAGAAAGTAAACACACACACACACACACACACACACACAAAACAAAAACAAACCAAGAATACTCTTGCTTTAGAACATCTTCTATTTTAGAAGAGGCATTTTCTTTCTTTCTCTTTAACTTCCATCAGTCCATTTAATTTGCACCAGCTCACTCTGTCCCACCCAGTTTGCACGGGGATGGGAGCTGGCAAACAACAACCCTGGCATGTGAAGAATTCTGCAATGAAGGAAAGTTGGTAGAAAACCTGGGAGAGGATTACTTTTGTGGAGTGAAAGTATGTGTTTACTAATTCTTTTAATATGTTCCTGGTATCAGAAACAAATTCCTGCAGGGTTACACCCTGTCACAAATAGATATGCAGGAAAAAAGACTGTAGCCAATGTTGGTTCTACTCAAAGTAGAACCATTGAAGTTAATGAATTGAGGAACACCTGGAGAACTGTTAGTTGTCCCCTTGCAACAGAAATCTGACTGGTCTCAGGCAGCTTCTGTTACTGGTCCCATGTTGCATAATATTCTTCCAGCAGAGATTCAGAGGGTATAGTCACTTTTGATTTCCACACACCTCTTCAAGACTTCTTTATGCTGACTGGCTTATGAAGCTCTTTGAAGCTTGTTTTTTTTTTTTTTTTTTTGGCAGGACAGTCATTTTAAGGATGGTTTTCTACAGTTTTTAATGATGTCTTATTGTTGTACACCACCCTGATACTACAGTATGGTGAGTGAGTAAGTATGCATAATATAAGTCCATTAATTTCAGTGGGTCAACTTAGTTGGCTACAACTATGCCAAGGGAGGCGGAGAGTTATGAGGGAAAGTATTTTTGTGGAGATCAGCTGAATAAGGGATGAGCAAAACCAGGATCAGTATTTTGGTTTTGGGAGGAAAGAGAAACAGTGTTATTGAGACGTCGACAGTATGCTTCCAAGAGAGATGGAGATAATTCTTAATTTCTGATTTGCATAACTCAAAACTCATGCAATTAACCACCTAATGAGGTCACAGCCATAATCGTGTTCTTGCACACTAAAATGTCCCATATAAATTCATAATAACATGAATAATCTATAATAATGTACTCCATCTCTGGGAGTCATATCTCTCTAGTCACCTTTTCTTTTCTTTTTTCTTTGGGTGGTGGTGGAGGAAGTGTAGGTGTGGAAAATATTATTGGAAGCTCAAGCAGAGTGCAAGGAATTGCATAAAGTAATACCACCGCTTATGGAGCCGTCAGTAGATTTATGACAGCGCTAGTCATGATACCAATCCTGCTCCCAACTGTAGGTAAGGTAAAGGTAAAAAAACCCCTGGATGGTTAAGTCTGGTCAAAGGCAACTATGGGGTTGCAGCGTTCATCTCCCTTCAGGTCGAAGGGAGCCGCTGTTTGTCCAAATTCCGGGTCATGTGGACAGCAGGACTAAACCGCTTCTGGCACAACAGTACACCGTGACAGAATAGTGCTGTCAAGTATCCCGTTTCCCCCGGGATTCTCCCTTATTTCAAGTAGTTTCCCACTGCTCTCCCTTATTTTTTATTTCCCTTAAATTTCCCGTTTTTAATGGAAGCAGCTCCTCCCCTGCTGGCCAGGGACTGGGTGGGAAGACCTCGCCTACTTGGAGAGAAAAGCGTCAGCCCTCAAAGCAAGTGGGAGCCGTTTCCCGTGCTTACAGGGCGGAGTATTCCTCCCCCTGCATCAGCCCCTATCCGTTGCCACCGAACCCCTCAGCTGGCCAATAGGGTTAGCTGGCGGGCGGAGCCTGGCTGCCTTTGAGCAGCTGCTGCTTCCTGTCCTGTTTTGATGGGATCAGACAAGAAGACGATGGGGCTCCATCGTGCGGAGCACATGGCTGCCCTCCTCTTTGCTGGCTGTTCTCCTCTTTGCTCCGCTCCGACCCTGCTTGGAGTTTACATTGCTGCTCCACCCACTTTTGTTTCTGGCTCCGCCCACCACTGACATGTGACTGTCCCCGGGATAGGGGAGACTGCTGATTCCTTATTTTCAAATCTGAAACTTGACAGCTATGGTGACAGAAGCCAGAGCGCAACACTGTTTACCTTCCCTATTTATTAACTTGCACTGGTGTGCTTTCAAACTGCTAGGTTGCCAGAAGCTGGGATAGAGCAATGGGAGCTCACCGTCACACTGATTTGAACCACCGACCTTCTGATTGGCAAACCCAGGAGGCTCAGAGGTTTAGATCACAGCACCACCTGCTCCCGCGCTCCCAACTATATCCCAGGCTTATCTTCATGTACAGATTGTAGCCAACAACACACATCACAAAGAAATACTGGGGGCAAAGACTTCCACACTTAACAGACTGGAAGCAATGGGTCAGAGATAAATGAAGGCATACAGCAGAGATGGGAAAACTTTTTCAGTTTTTCAGCTCAAGCGGTCCTTCCCCTTCTGGGTAAGTATAATTCGTTTAATTGACATTGAAATGAAAATGTATGTGGATTAATGCAGGTTTGGAATGGAAAATGAAATGACTAAATGTGTATTGGGGTTTCTTCCCAGTCGTTTTCTAAGAGCACACTGAGCTCTTGCTGAGTTGATAATTATCTGACTGACTATTTTCTCTGGTAGCTTACATGGGAGTGTTGTAACCTTAGATCATGTGATGAATATATTGGGTTGCAAATCTCCATTTTGAAAGGGAGTTGCTTTTAGTGTTTGTCTCCCAAACTCCATGGAGGATGGAAATGAAGCTCTCCTGAAGGAAGAGTGAACAGCCTAAGGTCAGTGGAGGCTGGAATACAGACTGTGGAGAGAGAGAGAGAGATACTCCTGCTTCTGAGTATATTTGGATTATTTCATATTTTGTAAGATGCTGAGCCTGAGCCTGTGCTGGATAGCGGAATATATTAAATGGATATTTTTGATGTTTTAATTCTGTTTTGAAGAAATTCTGCCAGTAAAAAGTTTAAATAATGTTTTCATGGGTCTGGACAATGTTTCATTTCCAAAGGAGTCAGTTCATATGCTTCCAATTGATTCAAACTGCGCAATATTTTATATCTGCAACAGTTCACTGGTAACCCTTACAATAAATAATGTGGAGGGAAATGTTCCAACTCTTTTAGCCCCCAAAGTTGTCTTTCTTTCTTGGTTCCTTCTGTTCAGTGGATTACCCATGTGTTTTGCAGCAGCTATCTGTGGTGTACCACAACAGTACTGATGACTTGTGGGAGATGAAGAGAGGCACTTCTGAACATGCTGTTCATATTTAACTTGCTTCCTTCTGAGATCTTTCTAATGTTCATCTCAATTTTGAAGACATGCTGTATTCTTTTTCTCTGGGCCAGCAATTGCACATGCTGCTTGTTGTCTGGCCCAAGAGACCCTAAAGCTGAGATGGGTACAGTGTGTGTGTATGTGTGTTAAAAAAAAATCCCTTTAAACACAGCACAGTTCACCTGGCACAAGCAACAGACTGCTCAATTGCAAAATGGTTCTAACTGCTATATGTTGCTGTCAGATCAAAGCGAAAGGGGCGAAGGGAGGGGGAAATGAGAGCCTGAAGAAAATCACAGCTGCAAGACAAGCAAATTCAGTCAGATTGTTATAAATTATGGAAAGGTATATGCTGTGCAAGTATGACGCTTCAGACCTTCCTGTGGCACAGTATGTATTTGAAACTAAATGAAAACACTCATTAACTTGCGAAGCAAATCAATCAGTTCCCACTTCTGCTTTGACTACAAAAGGAAGGCTCAAAACATTTTCTTTCTTATCTGAACGAGATGATGCAGAGCTGGAGTTGACAAGCATGGCTGCAGTCCACGAGAAAATGCTCTCGTACAACACTCCTGGAATGCATTGGGCAATAAGTTTCGGTTGAATATCTCGAGACAAAAAGTAAACAGGTGATTTTATTAATTAGCAGTTACAACAACAAATAGTTTTCTGCTGTTGCACCATCTTCATCGCACCATTCTCCAGGGATCATTTCTAAACCCTCTTCCACACATTTTATTTATTTACTTAATTTGTAAGGAGGCGATCCTAGTCCTGGCTATAGCCTGGTGGCACTGAATGAAGTGCTGGGGTCACCGCTGTATCCACGGCCATGCAGAGTATCTGAGATAGAAAGTAGATGCAAGAAGATGACTGCACCAGCCTGGATTAGGCCTTATGTCATCACCTGATGTCATAAAGGCCGGCTCTGGATCCTGGGCCAATGTACTCCTTTCCCACCCTCATGACACTTCTGCCCACACTTTTGGTTGGTGGAAGGGGAAGGTCTGTGTCGATGGAGTGATGCTGGAGCACACTGGTACCTACAGGGCTGCCTGAAACCAGTCGTTCTCCTAACCTTCATGCCCCGGTGAGTCTTCTCTAGCTTTCATGATCCCTGGATGCCTCGGTTTGTAGCACATGTGGGAGCAGACTCCTTCAGCTTGCTCCTAGCCCAGTCTCAATAGGACCCTCTTGACTTGCCCCACACCTCTGGTGTGTAATGTGACGTGAGGGAGATGGCAGTGGCCAGGTTTTTATGAATAATCCAGCCTTGCCAATGCAGTCTTTTTCATAGCAGATTAATTTCAGATAGACAGATATTCACATGCACGAAACTGCCAATATTAAAGGGTATGGCTGATGAACCTGAGAGGAGCTGATGATGCAAAAAGAAAAAGGAAAAAAAAGATAGTATTTGGGGTGCATTATAAAGCCGGTGCCTTATAGGTTCCTGTTAACATTTGTTACCTTTTTGTCCTTTGACTTTGGGAAATGTTGCACTAGTTTTCCTGCTGTCCTGTTTTCTAAGGTCCCTTTCACTCTGCGGCATCTGCCATATTTCTGGGTTTTTGACCTGCATGCTGGCATGTTGTGCTAAATTTCATTCACACCAGTTGCCACAGTGAACACTAAACATGCACTATATCCCTTTAGTTTTCTGGAAGTGACCTTTACATCATGTGAAAGCTCAAATAGAGCATGGAAATTAACAGTTAGGGAGACATAAGGGGAAGGGGGTAAACTTTTGTGTGAACGCAATCTTTGTCGGTGGAGGACCTAGTATGAAACTAATGAAGCTTAAATTTCAGGGCCCCTAATCCCAGAGGGCCCCCAGAAGTGACTTTATTCATGCATGTATGTAACATTTGCCAAATTTTCACCCCATCCCCAACAAATAACCCAAAAATTTATAAGGCATAGGAAGTTTTTATTCAAACCAGTGACTTTGACATGGACAGAAATTTAATTCAAAATCTGAGATGTAGTAGTTAATTTTTTAAAAAATAAATAAATAAATTGTGGTGATTCTGTCATGGAACAACCCCACTACAGACAAGAACAGTGGTTACCCACACCTTGTTGCTCATTGTGGAGGTGCCCCCATAACAGTGCCCCCAAAATGTAGGCCCACCCCTGACCTTGGTTAAGGCTTGTCATATGGTTACTCAGTGCTCCGCTCCTTTGACTCCTTCTTCTGCTGCAGAAGTTGTTTCCCCTCCTTTGGTAGGAGATGGAAATGGAGTTGCAATATAAAAAAAGCAAGACACTCATTAAACTGAAACAAATCAATCAGTTCTAATCTCTGCTTTGACTATGTATAATAAAAGAAAAAACATATTTCCACTGGTTAAGAGATAGTTCCTATTCCCCTCTTCCTACACCCTACGCTCACCACTTTTGAAAATGAATTCTGGACACTTTATAGGAACAGAAATCCTATCATAAAGCAACAGTTGATTATAACAATATAACTCGCCCATTGTTCCAGCAGACACATTGCCTGCTTTGGCGACAGACAGTGATAGAGGAAATTGGTTCTTTTTACCTGTTGTGCAAATGGAATACTAAATATGCGAAATCTGGAAGTGAGTTTAATTGGCATACCTTAGGAATAACAATAGCCAATTGAATACCAACAGTTGTTTCTGCCTGATGCATCATTGTCATTATTTGCAAAACTTTCTATACCACCAGCCTTTACAAAAACCAATAATAATGCCAGTGAATAGCATAAAACCAACGCCAAAATTGCATCCATAAAACAAGTAACAAAATATAAAACATATCAGTGGATCAGTTTAATACACCCAACATAGCTGGAGCACCTCTCAGGGACAGCCTGGGTGAACAGATGAGTTTTAAGCAGGCACCTAAATATGCTAGTACAACAAATGGAATCTGATGTTCCTTAGGAGTTCCTTGGGACCAGGTGGGCACCATAATAAAGCCCCTGGTCTTAGTGGATGTATGACCAACCTCAGAAGCATAGACTCATAGAATTGTAGAGTTGGAAGGGACCACGAGGGTCATAAAGTCCAACCCCCTGCACTGCAGGAATTTTATTTTATTTTTTGCCCAACATGGGGCTCGAACCCACGGCCCTGAGATCAAGAGTCTCCTCCTCTACCGAGTGAGCTATCCCAGTTTGAGCAGGCCTGCTCACAGTACAGGTGGGTCAATATGGCACTACTTAAGAGTGCCTCTACCAAGGATTGAAGTAATGGGGAGCAGAAAGCACGAATCCCCGGGACTGGAATTCAGCAGTCAGGGTAATAAAAGGTAGGAACTGTAGGCAAAGCTGAACCCAGGCGATGTTCAAACTTGGCTCAGAAGCATAGCTGTCAAGTTTCGGATTTGAAAATAAGGGATCAGCAGTCTCACCTATCCCGGGGACAGTCACATGTCAGTGGTGGGCGGAGCCAGAAGCAAAAGTGGGTGGAGCAGCAATGTAAACTCCAAGCGGGCTCGGGCTCGGGCTCGGAGTGGAGCATAGAGGAGGGCAGCCAGCAAAGAGGAGGACAGCCATGTGCTCCACGCGATGGAGCCCCATCGTCTTCTTGTCTGATCCCATCAAAACAGGACAGGAAGCAGCAGCTGCTCAAAGGCAGCCAGGCTCCGCCCACCAGCTAACCCTATTGGCCGGCTGAGGGGCTCGGCAGCAATGGATAGGGGCTGATGCAGGGGGAGGAATACACCCCCCTGTAAGCACGGGAAACGGCTCCCACTTGCTTTGAGGGCTGAGGCATTTCTCTCCAAGAAGGCGAGGTCTTCCCACCCAGTCCCTGGCCAGCAGGGGAGGAGCTGCTTCCATTAAAAACAGGAAATTTAAGGGAAATAAAAAATAAGGGAGAGCAGCGGGAAACTGCTTAAAATAAGGGAGAATCCCGGGGAAAACGGGATACTTGACAGCACTGCTCAGAAGATTTCTATTTAGGCACCTGCCACACCTTGAGCCTTACAAAATGTAAGGGGAACTTCTTACCCAGTATACTTCTATTTTTTTTTTATAAGATTTTTATTATTTTCCAGTAAAACAAGAGAAAAACATAACATAACATAAACACCAACATTAACACAATAAAAACACATTACATAAACACAATCGACAAAGAGAACAATTAAAACAAAACCAAAACCAATACATACCTAAACTGGAACACCAATCTATCTCTTACTACTTAACGAAATCTAGTTTCTGATCTTCTAAAGGGACCTCCCCCGCTTTCCCTCCTCTGCCTTCAATACTAATATACTTTGGTAACATCCATTTTTAACACTGCAGTTCATTATCCAACCTTTTATACTATCATAAAAAACTTAACATCTTATAGTATCATGAAATAATTCTTAAATCAATCTTATACTTCTTTTCACTTAAGCTGCTGCTATTAGTCAGTTACATATCTCTTCACTAATTCAAAATTCCCAGAATCGTAACATCATAATCTTAAAACTTAACATCAAAATCCTAAAGTCTTAACACACTATCTTCAGGGTACCATAAATCCATCCTAATTCAATTTTTATCATTTTCACCCTATTCCCCTTCTTACCATTTTTCTACTCTCTCCCATGCCCCCCCACCATTCATCTTTACATTTCCCTCTGTTGTCCTTGTTCAGTGTCATCTTATAGTTTATAAATCTCCTCCTTAGGCGCCTCAAGAGGCACCAACTCTCCTCTCCCAGCAACTCCATTTCGCAATTTTGATTTTCTTCCACTTGTGTCTTCAAAAATCTTCTCACCTTCATCTCTGGACTCCCACTCCAGAGACTGGATCTTGTAGCTCCAGTCAAAACATCAGCCCTGTGTCTCTCACTGCACCAGGGCCGTCCATTTACCTGGGGTTGCTGAATCAGTTCGTCCCATTTCTCCAGCACCTCCCCCAGTTCCCTGGAGAAGTCTGCTTCCAAGTTATCAAAATTCTCCCAAATCTGGCTGGTCTCTCCTGCTCCACAACAAATTTTGAAATTACGCCCTAACCAGTCCATTTTCCGATTCACAAACTCCAATTGCAGAAGGATTTTTCTTTGTTCCTGGGTGATACCCGGATCTAGAATCAGTTTAAAAGCGAAAGCAAGCATGGTTGGAGAAGACAAAGGGTGTCAAATATCAGTAATTTTCCATCTTGCGTACTAGTTTTCCAGCGCCATTTTCCCTGAGACAGGGTGCCAAAAACAATTCCAAAAGCCACAGAAGAGATATTTCCAAAATCTTCAATCCCCTCACAGGGATTTAATCCATCTTCTCTGTCAAAGTGCTTCGTAGCAACATTGTATCTAGTGATGCAGCTGCAGCCACTTGAAACTTAATTACCTCCTCTGCACAACAAAGGAGAGGGACGGGCTTCCTTTTAACATCCCTCCCGGTTGCCAATTATTCAAATGTAAATCCAATTAGTCCCGTACTTACAGCAGCCGGGGTTCTTCTTTTTTCTTTGAAGTTAGCAGGAAAAGCTTGGTGCTCAGGTCTGGCAGAATCGCTGCTTTGATCTCCTGGGGGGGTGCATCCGCCTCTCCAGTCCCGTGTCGGAGCTCCGCTCGCTTGATTTCCCCCCCTTACGAGGGTCAATCAAGAGCAGAGACGGCACGTCTGGGACCCACGAGGCCGCGGTCCACGGGACGCTCTTCCCGTGGCTTTAAGGGGCCCTTGGCACAGACAAGGAGACCCCTAAAACCCCCCGGGAGCGGGAGCTCTTTAGCTCCGCTCCGCCATTATCCGGCACCAAACCGGAAGCCCTTACCCAGTATACTTCTAAACAAGCTCTGCAAGAAGTAAAGTTCCGCCCAGCTTGCTTGTGCACAAGTAATCAGTACGTAGGTATTGGTCTATCATTCTAGAACTTGGTACTATCAGCATCAATGAATTATATATGTATATATATTAAGTCATTATGCACACATTAGGCAATTTGAATTTAATTACTTTGAGGGGGGGTTGCGAGGAGGGGGAGTTGTTCCACTGACTGTTTACCAGTATACACTTAATACACCCACCAATACAGCTGTTTGCCTATGAGCTGGCACCAAATTTACTTCTTTCTTCACAGCATATCTCCGCCAGCTTCTGCCCAGCTGTTTGCTCATTTCCCATTCTCTTCCGCGATCCCTTTCTTCTTCGATAGCCAGGGGTTTTCCCTTTTCGTTGTGCTTTTTTTTTAACTTCACTGTTTGCAAATGTTAACCAATGACGAGAAACCTTCCAAAGGTTAGAGACGGTTGGTTCAATTTGGATTAGCACTCGCAGAGCCGTGTGATCTTATCCGGAGCGGATCTCTAACATTTGGCTGTAAAGACCCGGAGGAAGCCTGCTCTTTTGAGATTTCCAGCTATATTTTGCAGAATCAACTGCTTCGTGATAAGCTTTATATAATCTTCTTCGCTGTTAGGTGTTTATCTGAACAAAATCCAGATTTGAAACCTTTTGAGCTTTGCACATTCCCACATTTACCTTCTTCCAGCGCTAATGAGCTTTTGACAACTTAAGCCACCCAGGTCTGGAATGTAAATAATTCGCTGAAGTATTATGTGTTACACATCTTTGATTTGTGAAGTCAAAATTAACTTTGCAGGGAAAGCAGCTTACCAGCCAGCGTTGATTGCTAAGGGCATTGTCCTTTAATACTTCCCGTGTGATTCGTTTCGCTTTGCAGTAATCTCCTCCTGGATTTTTATTTTTATTTTTTATTATCTTTGTTAGCCAAATTACTTTGCCATCACAGAGCTCCATTGATGACTGATGCACACAATGTTTTATATTTGGGGTATGGGTAATCGAGCACTAGAAGGACAGATCCTGAAGTTGAGGCTCCAGTACTTTGGCCACCTCATGAGAAGAGAAGACTCCCTGGAAAAGACCCTGATGTTGGGAAAGATGGAGGGCACAAGGAGAAGGGGACGACAGAGGATGAGATGGTTGGACAGTGTTCTCGAAGCTACTAACATGAGTTTGGCCAAACTGCGGGAGGCAGTGAAGGATAGGCGTGCCTGGCGTGCTCTGGTCCATGGGGTCACGAAGAGTCGGACACGACTGAACGACTGAACAACAACAATCGAGCACAAAATGCATTTGCCCCTCATCAAATTTCAAATTTTGCATGATCATTTTACATATAATTAGGAGGGATTCAAGCCTTCCTCAGACACAACTTCCATCTATTTCAAAAAGGATATACACCACACTGTATATAGACACCCTTCAAGCTTGAGGTGCACTTGTTTTTTTTTACTACTACTACTCATTTTATTATTTATATCCTGCCCATCTGGCTGGGTTTCCCCAGCCACTCTGGGCGGCTTACAGCACATATAAAAACATAGTAAAATATCAAGCATTAGAAACTTCCTGATACAGGGCTGCCTTCTGATGTCTTCTAAAAGATGTGTAGTTCTTTATCTCCTTGAAGAAGAAGAAGAAGAAGAAGAAGAAGAAGAAGAAGAAGAAGAAGAAGAAGAGGAGGAGGAGTTTGGATTTGATATCCCGCTTTATTACTACCCGACGGAGTCTCAAAGCGGCTAACATTCTCCTTTCCCTTCCTCCCCCACAACAAACACTCTGTGAGGTGAGTGGGGCTGAGAGACTTCAAAGAAGTGTGACTAGCCCAAGGTCACCCAGCAGCTGCATGTGGAGGAGCGGAGACGCGAACCCAGTTCCCCAGATTACGAGTCTACCGCTCTTAACCACTACACCACACTGGCTCACTTGACATTTGAAGGGAGGGTGTTCCACAGTGAGGGCGCCACTACCCTCTCCCTTCATATCTCCATAAAGTGATAATTGGCTCAGGAGTCTGTCTCCAAACATTTCCCTCTCTTATTACAAATATTATTACCAAATGCAAAGTAACTGGAAACTCTTACAGCCTCTGGAAATCTATAGCCTTGTCTGTGCTAGTTCTGTAGATAAACAGAGAATATTGGGATTATGGAACTTGTATTGAAATCTAGTTTTAGGATCTCCCAAGCTTGTAAAGGACACAATGAACTCCCTTCCCCCATCTTATCATCATCATCATCATCATTCATTTATTAATCACTTTCTAAACCACCATCTCAAGGCATTTTACATATAAGATAACTAAAATAGCTCAAAACACAAAAACAACAGACACATTTAATCAAGATTGAAACCCTAACAAACAAACATTTGTGGCAGAACCCATTTTTTCCAGCTAGAAAAGCTGGTTGGGGGGGGGGATGTACCGTATTCAATTGTTTCTGAAAATGCAGGTAAGTGGGTGCCTGTTATTGTTATAGCAGTGGGCACAGAAAGACTATTTTGCAAGTTTTCAGGGAAGATAAAGTCAATTGTGTGAGTATGGATTATGATGCAAAGAGAGATGGGTTAAGCGGGGAGGAAGCAAAAGAAGTCACCTGTCTACTTTTGATTTAACACAATGTGTCGGGCAAGGATAAAGATAAGAATATTGTGACCAGCTACTACCAAAGTAAATAAATAAACACTTCAATTCAAAAACACATTAAAATGTACATTAAGATGGCTAATCAACAAACTTGCGTTAAAGACAGGGATTTATACCAAAAAAACAGTCACATTCCAACCATTCAGGTTTTCCTCAGTGGTTCTTTAACATCTCAAACAATTTGTCATAGAAAATCTGGCCTCTGGTGAAGCAACCATTCGTGGTGATCGGATTGCAATGAAATGTTAACAATCAGACTGATGTAAAAGGACTAATATTATAGATAGAATTCTTATAATGAGAGCGCCCAGTCACATATAGTTTGGGGCATCTTCCAAAATTGTGCTTTCCAACATCAGCTGCTGGGTACACCCACATGAAATCAAGCAGCCCCTGGGATACAGGTGGTTTAGCTCTACATCCAAAATGGGCAACAGTGGGCACTTAACCGCACCAGTGATGGGCCTTCCTCACTCATTGACAAACCTGTTCCTGTACTCATTGACAGCCATCCCCACAAGAAGAGAGACCAAAGAAGATGTCCCAAAGGATGCACACTTTGCCACGGTTTATTTTTGTTCATCCAAAGGATTTCAGTGAGAAAGTGAGCTTTCAGTTGTTTAGTTTGGTGCTGTTTTGATTGCCTAGTTTTGGAAAGCTTGCATGTTTGATGATGGAGGTAGAATGAGAGAGGCAGGTAGGCTATAATAGCAGCATTTGCTTCTGTGCTGTGTGTGTGTGTGTAGAAGTCTTTTTCAGCTTTGTGTTAAACAAGTGAAACTGTCACTGTTTCTATTTCTTCTGGCAACAGAGGCCGGGTGTCTCCTCAGAAACTTGTGTTTTCCTTGTGTGCCCAGCAACTAAGCTGTTTTTGCTGAAGTGTGTGTGTGTGTGTGTGTGTGTGTGTGTGTGTGTGTGTAATGAGATGATAGCATCAGTCAATAGTATTTGTGGTAAAAAAGGGTAAAGGGACCCCTGACGGTTAGGTCCAGTCACGGACGACTCTGGGGTTGCTGTGCTCATCTTGCTTTACTGGCCGAGGGAGCCGGCATACAGCTTCCGGGTCATGTGGCCAGTATGACTAAGCCGCTTCTGGCGAACCAGAGCAACACATGGAAATGCCGTTTACCTTCCTGCCAGAGCAGTACCTATTTATCTACTTGCACTTTGATGTGCTTTCGAACTGCTAGGTTGGCAGGAGCAGGGACCGAGCATCGGGAGCTCACCCCATCGCGGGGATTCGAATCACCGACCTTCCGATCGGCAAGCCCTAGGCTCTGTGGTTTAACCCACAGCACCAACCACGTCCCAGTAGTTGTGGTATTTTAAGAAAAATAACACCAGCACCTTTCTACGGTATTTCTAGTCCTCCACCCCACCATATGCATGGTCCTGTTCTTTATAGCATCTTCAAAAGAATTTGCTGCAGCCTACTGAACATGTTCTTTTCCTTTGAGAGCAGGAGTGGCTTTTCATACATTAGGGCTGCAATGTTTCCTCCGTGACTAGGCTAGAACTGTCCATTTACAAACCTTTAAAGTGACTACAAAAAGCACCACCAATTAATTGGGTGGCATATTCCCTCCCCCCATATATATACATATATGCTACATTAAAAACTGACAGGCGCCATCCTCCAAAAAAGGCATTCACCTGCACACACAAGGAAATGCCTCTTCTAAAATGGCGGCTGCTAAAACTCATGGACTTATTACAGTACCTGAAAACAATGAAAGCGTGCACTTTTCTTTATTCACATGCAAATCTGTGTAGATTTAATAGATCAACTAGATAACTAAAAATTAAATTTCTCTAATTTCTTTTTGGCTGATAGTCCTGCTATATCTCCAGCTGTCTATTGAAGAGGAAGAGGCATAGTCAATAGCAGAGAACATGCTTCCAGGTTCAATCCCTGGGTGGGCTGGGAAATTCCCATTCAGTATAAGTCATGTCTGTCTGCCTGCCTGTCTATTTGCACTGAACCTGTAAGTACTGCGTCATTCAGCACCATAAGCTGCATTTCACCCTTTTGTTACCCATTATTTTGTTTAATAATAATTCCTTCATTGCTCACAGCAGCCTTCCCCAACCTGCTGCCCTCCAGATGTATTAATGACAACTCCCACCTTACTGAACCATTTGACTCAATGCTCTCAGGGGCTGGTGAGAGCTGCAGCTCAAAACTTCTCGAGGACATCAGGTGTACTTATTTTATTTAACATACTTACAAATTGCCTGTAATCATTGATCTCTAAGCAATCTAAAAGGGGGGGGGGAGATGGAATAACATTCGTTGTAGACAAAATAACCAGAGTATTAAGAAAGACCAAGTAAAAATTAAAATTCCTAAATGGCTTGCTGAAATAAAAACGCCCTCAACACAAACTGAAATCCTTGCAGTTTCAGTGTCTGCCTCATCTCCACTGGGAAGGTTTTCTATAATGATGAGACTCCTGTGCTGAATGCGCAATTCTGCGTTTAGAGAGATTTGATTTCTGGGGATCAGGTTGGGGAAAGCTGGTTTTATCAGGTAGCATGAAACGGGCATAATTACCCAAGGTGACTTCCCTTCAGCAGAACACTTGACCGAAATACAGTTTCACCTTGAAACACCGAAAATGATTGAGAATTAATGAACAATAATCTGCAAAGAAATAAAGCCGGATGCACGGAGGCTAAACATTCAGGAAACCTGGCTATCACTGGGCACAGCAGGAGTCTGACAGAGGAAGAAAGATTATCCATGCCAAACGACTGGCTCATATATGTTTATTTATCACTTGATGATTTGCATCATCATTGTGTGGCTTGCATGTATGAATGTGGTAACACAGATCAAACACCTGCCCACAGAACCTTTATGTTGTCCAAAGGGCTGCTTTTCAACAGAGTTGGTCAGTTTACAGAGCTGTGAGTCAGAAAGTGTCAAGTAATTCACTGATGGCAAATCAAGAAATGGAAATGCACATGTGACCTAGCTATAGGTCTCGATCCAAACACAAAAGGACATGATGGATATGAAGTTTCTCATTGTATTTACTTTTCTCATTCTAGTCAAGAGTCTTATCTATTTTGTCCACCCAGACAAAAACAATTTTTTGCAGCCTGTAAAGTGCCTCTTTTGTCAGTAATTGTTCACTTCTCCAAGTGTCTCAGCTACATTCTTTGACCCCATGAGCCTTGCAATCAAAACATACTTTTCACTAAACTTTCCATCCAGTTCCTCTCACATTTTAAAACATGCTTTTTCTCCCATTATAAAAAGTTCAGCTCCCAACTTCATTTTGTCGTCATCACTATGGGAATCTATCCAGCCTCATATAACCAACATGCTTAAGTCTAATTAATCCATGAAGGGCTTAAGACCATAGAGTAAGCAGTCCTGCTAGGCTTAGCTAGGTCATACCCTTGGGTTACCAAACTCTTTGTTCTCTCTTTTTCCACTATGTGAACCCAACCAGCAAGGATGTCTAAGCTGGATGCTCCAAATTTAGACCATGTGGCTTTAATAAGCCATCTTTGGGTTTCTATACAAATAATTTAGTTGAAACTACGTTGTACTGCCTGCCTTTTCTTGCTGCTGTATGGATAAGCACATGAATCTAACCTTTGAAGAGTTTGTAAGTAACTCATTTTTAATTTTAATTTACCAAACGTGTGGTCTCTTTCTATGCTAAGTGGGTGAGCATTGGAAATGATGTAGAAGGGGATATTGTAAAAGGGCCTAATTTCCACACTTTAATTTGCTACATATTTTGTGATTTTAAATCTCTGCTGGGGCTCTCTCGCCAAAGAGTACTTGACCTGAACCTGGATCTAGACATCCAATGAATTCTGCTTTTATTTTTTACCCAAAATTGTCAACAATCTCCAGACTTTTAAAGTTACTGATGATGATACTAAATGCACTGAAATAGTGTACCAATGTAAAACACATCTTATTTTCTATGTGTAGCATCTCCAGTGGTAGATTGAAGTATATAGGAGGCCTACACCAAACCTTTTGCTGGGACCACTCATTTGGCCAGTTTAGAAGAATTTGGGCCTACCCATTCATTAGGCAAGGTGAGCCCCTTGCTCCAGACAGCAGACTAGGAGTGGTGGTATATCAGAGTTCCCAGTCTGCCTGGTGTTGCATCTGCCTGACTGCACACCAAACTGTGAGTTGCCACCATTTGCTTGCTGCTGTTGGCCATGCTCCAAAATGGATGACTGCACATCCATTTGGGCTATTGTCTGGAGTATCACTACAGCAGCAAAGAGATGGTGCTCCTTAAGCACTCTCTGGAACATTGCTCTTACACCATAATCTGAGGAAGGATCTTTCTCCAGAGCAAGGCATTCTGGACTAGGTGCCTGCAAGAGTACATATTTAAAGTACTCTTGCAGGCACCCACCCCTGCAAAGAGGTTGTGGCAAAGCCATTATCCAGTGTCACCACACATGCAATGCCTCTCCTTAGAGAGACATAAAGGTAAAGGAGCCCATGACCATTAGGTCCAGTTGCAGATGACTCTGGGGTTGCAGCGCTCATCTTGCTTTCCTGGCCAAGGGAGCTGGCATACAGCTTCTGGGTCATGTAGCCAGCATGACTAAGAAGCTGCTTCTAGCGAACCAGAGCAGCGCACAGAAACGCTGTTTACCTTTCCACTGGAGCGGTACCTATTTATCTACTTGCACTTTGATGTGCTTTTGAACTGCTAGGTTGGCAGGAGCAGGGACCGAGCAACGGGAGCTCACCCCGTCGCAGGGATTCGAACCGCCAACCTTCTGATCTGCCTCAAAAATAAAATATACCGTATTTTTCGCTCCATAAGATGCACTTTTTTCCTCCTAAAAAGTAAGGGGAAATACCTGTGCGTCTTATGGAGCGAATGGTGGTCCCTGGTGCTGAATTGCCCAGGGGCCAAAAGCAGATTGTGCTTTTTATTTTACAAAGAGAAAAGGGAGTGTTGAAAGGACCCCGCTCAGCAGCTGATCAGCAAGAGATCGGGAGAGAGATAAGAGTCCCCGGCTCCCTTTCAGCCCCGCCCTCCTTTGCTGAATGTGCTGCAGAGGGAGGTTGTTTGTTTCCCCAGGACATGTGACTGGCTGATTAGATTATCTGTCTGGAAACAGTAGAAATGGCTCCCCTTAAGATTTTTTCAGAAATGTGAGTTAAACCCCATAAAAATGGGGCTTTTCCTATTTGCTTTTCCCCCTTTGCAAAAGGAGCTTTGCTTTTTCCCCTTTGCAAAAAAAGCTGCAAAACCTTTAGCTGATCCTCAAAAAACAAAAACAAAACCCAGGGCTTTTCCCTTTGCAAAAAAAGCTGCAAAACCTTTAGCTGATCCTCAAAAAAAGGCCTTTTGCCTTTGCAAAAACAGCTGCAAAACTTTTAGCTGATCCTTAAAAAAAGGCCTTTTGCCTTTGCAAAAACAGCTGCAAAACTTTTAGCTGATCCTCAAAAAAGCCAGGGCTTTTCCCTTTGCAAAAAAGCTGCAAAACTTTTAGCTGATCCTCAAAAAACAAAAAACAGGGCTTTTAGAGGAGGAAAACCAGAAAAATATTTTTTTCTTGTTTCCTCCTCTAAAAATGAGGTGCGCCTTATGGTCTGGTGCGTCCTATGGAGCGAAAAATACGGTACTAAAATCTCAAATGAGGAGGTCAGTGGAGGAGAGGGGCAAGGTAGAAGAAGGCAGCAAGGCCATTTGCCTCAGGAGATGCATGGTTTTACACTAGCCTTAAGCAGAATGCTGCTGGAAACAGAATAACTTGCCCTCTAATTTATAATAGAACAGCTTCTTTTCTCATTTTTGCCTCTGTTCTTTTACCACCATCAAATTTAAAAATCTAAGTTCCTCGAGGAAGGGACCTTGTTTGAGTTATCCTTTAAGCTGGGACATGCCATGTGCACTGTCAGTGCAGTATATATAAATTAATAACCACCAACCATAAATTATTATTGTAAGGCACCAAGCACTCCAACAAGGGACTCTAGCAGCAAGGCCAGGTATGTTACTGGCTACATCACCATGGCAACTTGCAGAATCCGAGAGCTTCCAGCCTGGTCTATATAATGCTCACTCCACTGCAGGTAGTTAGAGGGTGGAATTGCAGCTCCCAACTCGGAAGGGTCAGGTGATACAAGGGACCAATAGGATTCCACCTAGCTCTATAAAGTTCCTAACTCTGGCCTGGCTTCTCACACTGAGCCATGTCATCAGGCATAAAGTAAGCTGCTCTTAGGACTATCTGCTGTTTTTGCCAGCTTTGTCGCCACTTGGAACAGGAGGCACTGGGTAGTTTTCCTGTCCCAGTGTGGTAGAAACAGATAATTTACTGTTATTTTAAAATATTCACATGTTGCCCTTCAGTTTACAAAACTCAGTTTATCAATATTACAACCTTCGGTTCACAAAACATTTCTCATACAAATGATAAGAAAAATCAAGTACAATAAAATCAGTGGGGCTATTGAGCACCCAAACTAGCAGTATTGGGGTGGGGGGAGTCAATTAAAAGCAGCTTCAATGAAATGCTTGAACATTGGGGTAAATGAAAAAGTCTGGAAACTCCTGGTGGAAGATAAGTCTTCCTGGTGAGAACATTCCATGTTTGAGAAGGCTGGGACAACAGCTCAATGGCAGAGCATGTACTACTGTGCATGTAGGGATGGGAAATAAATTCAACTCAAATGACATTCAATTCGTTTACATTTGCACTCCTTGAGACAAGCTGAATTTTGCGATACAGTTCTCCAATCAACCAACACTGACAAAAATGCATTTATAGGGGGAAATGAATATAATGCATTCTATTAGGAGAAATTGCTTCCCAAAATGTGTACATTTGTCAAAACAACAAAATGTTTTTATTTGGAGAAATTTGCATTAAAATGCCGACGAGTTTTCATGTGGATTCTTTTCTTTCTTCTTAATGCAAATTACTGCAGAAACCTGGAGAACTAAATTTAAGGTGGGGGGAAACAGAAACTGAAAGAACCAGTTCTGACTGATCCTTCCATCTCTGTTTGCATGTCTCAGGTTCTGGGCTTGGCATCTCCAGTTTAATGATAGCAGTTGATGTAAAAAAAAAAAAAAAAAAACAACAACAACAACCCTGCCTGAGACCCTCATGAGTTGCTGACAGAGTAGACATTACCAGGCTAATAAACAGTCTAATTGTCTGCCACAGCATAAGGGAACTCTCCCTGCCCCTACACACATTTTCTGGCTACCAGCTCAATTAAAAAAAAAGAAAAGTTATGTTCTCCCAAGCCCACATTCCCAGCATATTCACACTTCTGTCTCATTGACATCTAAGCCAGCTTGGTCATGTACACAGAATGGAGGATGACAGGATCCCCAAGGATGTGCTCCATGGGCAACTGGCTTAAGGCACCAGGCCTGTTGGCAGACCAACTCTGCATTACAAAGATGTCTGCAAACATGACATGAAGGCTGGCAACATTAACCCTGCTGTATGGGAATCCCTTGCAGACGATCTCAGTGCTTGGAGACAGTCAGTCATGTTGTATATCCACAGAAGTGACCAGAGGAGGAATGACTGCTGGGAGGAGGGCAGAGAAAATCAATGTCATGGTGCACCTGTAGCAGCAAAACTGGACTCCTTCACCTGCCCCTACCTGCAATAAAACATGTCTTCCCCCATATTGGTCTCTACAGCCACAGAAGATACCATAACAATGGCATTTTTTTACTTAGGTGAGTGCCATTGGCATTATAAGAGAACAAGAGAGACATTCATTGTGAGTTCTGACACCTATTTTTCTAGAAAAATAGCACTGGCTGCAACACTCCAACAGTTTAACCCCGAAGGCGTTTTCTGCCATTGTCTCCTGAGACAGACGGATGCCAACAACCTGCCTTATCTTGAAGAAGTAGATTAGGGCATCTGAGAATGACTGTTGAATCTGAACAGACTGCTATGGGAGAAGAAAGTCCTTTAGATGTCCAGGTTCCAAGCCATTTAGGCCTTTAAAAGTAGATACCAACACTTTGAGTTGTGCTTGGAAATGGGCCAGCATCTGTTGTAGTTAGTTATGAACTGGCAAGGTGGCAAGTCCCACTTAGCCATTTTGCTGCTGTGTTTTGAGCTAACTGAAGTTTTTTTTTGAGAAGCCATCAAAGACAGAACAGTGTACAAGGCATTGCCATAGTCTGATCTGGCAGTTACCTGACCATGAATGATCCCATAAATATTTCTGGAAGAACAGTAATAAAAACGTGTCTTCAGATATGAGAGGTTTTAATCCCTTCTTCCAATTAAAAAGCCAAGTGGCTCAAATAGAAATCCTTCTCTTTAAATCTCTGAAAGCCAGTAAACACTCTCTTCTTCTGTCTCCCCTCCTCCACCTCTCAAGGTCTTCAAAGGAAATGAACAGCATATAATCTTATCAGATCCCAGAGATGAAAAATATTTGACATTTTCTTCCTTGGCTTCTGGCAAGGGCAAGATGAAGCAACGACAACAAAAAAGCGTAATAGTAGCAGTTCTGTGTATGCATCTGTAGTTTGCAAAAAGAAAGAAGGAAACTTCAGCAGTATGCCAATAATTTGTGGTGTTCCGCAGCAGCTCTTTGCCGTTTATGAACTTTGTCTTTTCTGATAAAATCAGAAGAGTGCAACAAGAAAATGGAAAGATATTTCTTGGAGGAAGGGGAGAGAGAGAAAAAAAATTGAATCGATGGTTATTATCACATTACCAATATTACTGAGATCTTTGCGCTGATCTATTTCGATTTCAGGAACTTCAATAAGCTTTGGTTCTTTCCCTTAATGCTGTCTCCTGAACACCTCAGGGGCAGCCGAGAGAACAGGGGCCAAGTAGGGGGGTGCTGGGAGAGATTGTACAAATGGTGCAGAATATTAGATTAGCTGTTCCAACAGTAGCTGCTGAAGTTTTATGCGACACATTGCAGTAATATTTAACACAGGAGGTGACAATTCAGCTCACCGACACCCTCTTTCCATTGCCTACCTTCTGCCACAAACAGAGAAGACGATTTTTATTTTACTTTTATCACTCGCAGCCTTTTCTCAAAGCACTAATCCCTCAGATATTTTTTCTTGTTCTCTTCTCATAATTCACAATATTAGAGCCAATTCAGGGATTGGGTGTGGTTCATGGGATTCCCCCCCCATTATGCAGTAAAAACTGGGGGGGGGGAGGGGAGAGAGATGCCCCCTGCCATACCTATCCCACTGACAGCTGCACATTCTTGAGCTCCATAGCTCCTTTGAACACTTGCTGTATGAGCATTCAAAGGGCATGGCAGCAAGGAGCTCCATGCACTAGCCTTTCCAGGCTGTGGCCAACTGGATGCCCTGCTTTTAGATGTTGAAATGGAAATCTCTCACCATTTTTTTTAAAATAGAAGAACAGAATTAGAACACAACTGGCAGCCTCACAAGTACTTTTTTTTCAAAAGTGTGTTTCCACACTGGTTTTATTTTTATATTATTATTATTATTATTATTATTATTATTATTATTATTATTATTATTATTAAAAATCCACCCAGAAATGGGATGGGCATAGTCCCATCCTCTCAGAAAAATGGGATGGGATGGACTTTTATAGGCCCACCCACCCCCAGAAATGGATGATGCTAAGTTCATAATCATGATTCACCCAGAGCCATTTACCACATGATGTGCCCATATAAGTTATCGGTACCTTCTTATTTTTTAAAAATAGATCTATGAGGGAAAAACTCAAGTCATGAAGCTACAATTCCAAATGGCATAATTATGACTATGCAAATTGGATATGCTAAATTAGCATGCCTTGTTTGCACGATTTGCCATAGGTGCCTCCAAATCCAGTATCACATGCCATTAAGGATAGGGCCATAGATAGTTTTGGTTCATCTTACCAATTCCCACCCCATTTCAGATAACATTCTTATACTAACCATGCTACCCTAGTGGGCCTCCCCCCTCCCAATTTTTGGTCCCAATTTGTTTAGCATTGTCACCTCTGTTCCTCCTACTCTCTTGGCTAATATGGAACAAAAGACCAAGGGATGGCACTTAATATATGCAACACACACACACACACACACACACATGCACCAATGTCAGGGTTACTATTGAGTAAACAAGCTGAAAATGTCTAGCAAATGTTTGATGCATAAGGATCCGGCAGTAGAAAGCAGGGGTGTGCATAATTTGAACCAGAGAGATCTGGCGCTTGCTCAAAGCGAAGAGGCTGTCTTCCGAAGTGGCCCAAACGAAACTGGTCTTTCCCAATTTGGGGGGACCAGTTTGGAGATTGGGAGGGGCATGGAGGTAGCATGTCTTCAAAAACATATACATTCCCAGCTCTTCATGTAAAGGAAAAAAGTCAGACAGCAGAAAGAAGGAAAATGAGGTGGATATAGTTTATGATTGATTCTTTTAACTTCCAACCAGATAATCATTCTACTCAAGATCTCTTTTTTTACCTCCAGTCAAAGAGCTTTTTGAAAGGATGCAGAAGGAACTTATTAGTTGCTGTCACTTGAGCAGAATACAGTAAAGCAAGAAACAGTTGGCATCTGAAATGGACCAAAATGCTGACTGTTTCTTGCTTTACTTACGTAGGAGCGTCTCTACACTGAAAATCATTTTCATACAAATCCTCTCCCCCCCCAAAAAATAATTATAATGAAGAGGGAGTTAAACCACTTCTCCAAATTTTAAAGCTCCCCTTGTACACATCCCCACACCCCTCTGTTTGAAACCTGGCAGACTCCCTCAGAAAGGCAACTATGTATGCATGAAATTCTATCCAATTCTATTCCCTCCCTCAAAAAGGTTGAAAACAATTCATTTTTGAAAAAGCCCTCACTATTTCAAGGTTGCTCACATTCATAGGAGCCACTTCCTAGGGCTCAAGAGGTCTTTGCCCCCCCCATAAAATATTTGAAGGGGCCACCCTCCAAAGTTGATGGGCATTGCCATTCAAATGGTGTCCATGCACCACATCATGTGATCAATTATGTGGGACAGGGCTTACTTGGGCCCCCTCAATATTTTATTCAAGTTGGCACCCCTGGTCACATTAAAATGCCTGCACCTGTTTGCCTGAAATTCAGCAGGGATCATGCATCATACAAGATTGACAAGGAAGAGGAAACAGAAAATCTGGCTTCCACCCTTTCATTTGGTAATAGAATCATAGAATCATAGAATCATAGAGTTGGAAGAGACCACAAGGGCCATCCAGTCCAACCCCCTGCCAAGCAGGAAACACCATCAAAGCATTCCTGACAGATGGCTATCAAGCCTCTGCTTAAAGACCTCCAAAGAAGGAGACTCCACCACACTCCTTGGTAGCAAATTCCACTGCCGAACAGCTCTCACTGTCAGGAAGTTCTTCCTAATGTTTAGGTGGAATCTTCTTTCTTGTAGTTTTTTTTTTTTAAACAGAATTTATTAGCATTTTCATAATATAACACAAACCCAACCCCACACCTACAAATACAAAAACAAATACAAATACACACAAAGTCAGGATTCTTCTTCTTATTTGTAACCTTACAAAAAAAAAATTTCTAGTTCTGAATCTTGACGCTTGACTTCCCCCGCCTTTTCACCTTCGGTTTTAATTCAATAACTATTTCCTTAACAACTTTTCTCTGTAAAAAATTTAACTTTACTTAAAAAGAAAAGAAAACATACTTATCTCAATCTTTGCATTATGCCTTAAATCAATAACCAAATATTCTTATAGCTAAACTTATTTCTTCTGTCCTTTATCATGCTGCTTTTAACTTAAAATTCAATATCTCCTTACTTATTTAAAATAAACTTATCATTAACAGACTTCACACTCCGACTTCGGATACCATGGCAGACCATTTAGATTATACATTTAATACTTCAACCCACTCCCCCTCTATCCATTGTCTTTTTCTGTCTTTCTTCAGCGCCAAATCTCCCATTGTATTCCTCCAAGTGTCCACAGATCCAGGCAGCATCCACAGCAAACCCTGCATCGAGCCTCAGGGCGTTTCTCATCTGCATTCCGGGCTCCTCCGTTTCTTTTGCTTCTTCTTCTTGTAAAAATTCTAATTCCATGTCCCTTGCCCCCGAGCTGCCACCTCGGGGTCTGGATATTGTAAGTTTTCCCATTTCCAGTTGCTTTTCCCGGATTTGCCCAGCCATCTCAGACCATCTTTCAAACGCCCCTCCCAGCTCTTTGCCAAGGCATGATTCCATTGTGTAGAACTTTTGAAAAGCCTCCTCTGTGGAAAGTAGATCTTCTTTCTTGTAGTTTGAATCCATTGCTCCGTGTCCGCTTCTCTGGAGCAGCAGAAAACAACCTTTCACCCTCCTTTATATGACATCCTTTTATATATTTGAACATGGCTATCATATCATCCCTTAACCTTCTCTTCTCCAGGCTAAACATACCCAGCTCCCTAAGCCGTTCCTCATAAGGCATTGTTTCCAGGCCTTTGACCATTTTGGTTGCCCTCTTCTGGACACGTTCCAGCTTGTCAGTATCCTTCTTGAACTGTGGTGCCCAGAACTGGACACAGTATTCCAGGTGAAGTCTGACTAGAGCAGAATATAGTGGTACTATTACTTCCCTTGATCTAATAAGAAAAGTAGGGACATGAATCTTCATTGGCTTCTGTTGTTTTCAATCAGACTGAAGTCTTTGGTTTTCCATGGACCAGAACAAAGAGTCATAAGGAAGAAGGGGTGCATATTCATTGTAAAAGGAAAGTTATAGCCGTAACAAATTTATTTTTATGTCCCTTACTTTGATTATGTTTTGATTTGCTTTTCAATTCACATAGAAACTGTTAAAAAATAAAAAATTAAGATTAGAAGTGAAAGTAAGTAAAAGTGTGTGATAAAGATTGAAATGAAGGATTGGCTTTTAAAAAAAAGATGAAAGATGGTATTAATGTGATAGATTGCCCTCCATACTCCGGTTCAGCTGATGCTCTCCTCTGTATTGATTGTAGGATTTGCGAAGTGTACAGTGTGAGTAGAAAAACACACACCCACACTGGGACATCTAGCCTAGAGGAGGTTGGAGAAATGTGTCTTTCAGTGCACACTGCTGTTTTTCTTCCAAGTTAAGTTAAAATTTCCAGGTGACTCTAAAATAAACAAATGACAATCATGCTCTATCTTGAATCACCGGCACATTCGTAATGAAGGAGGGGGAAATGACTGATACTTCTTTGTAAATCAAAGCTGTGCTTCATTGCATTCTTTACCCTCAGGAGCTCATTAGTTGCTATGGAGAGACTCCACACAAATATTTTATATGCAGCAATCCAGGACTGTAGCTAACTGAAAACTCCAGGACAAATCAAACACTTCAGTGAGATTCGGAAGGAAACGCTAGATCGGTTTGAATGATAAGTTAATATCATGCATGGGCACAAGGCATCTTAAAGGAGGCCCAGGGGAAACCGTGGTTTGTTTGTTTTTTGGGGGTTTTTTTGCAGGTGACATCTGTTGTTACCAGTTGGAAATGTCATTTGCGTAAATAATGGGCATGTGAAAACGCTGAAAATAACATGTATCAATTTGGCTTGGATGACAGATTAATCCAACCAGAGGTGTCAAACATAAGGCACGGGGGCCTCATATAGACCTTGAAGGATGCTCAGTGCAACCTCCAGCACCACCACTCCATGCCACACAAATATTTGAATCATCTTCAGGACTAGCAGGCAGATTTCATTTATTATCACAGCTTCTAGTCCACCTTTCCTCCAAGGAGCTCAAGGTGGTGTAAATATTTCTCCCCCTGCCTTCCTCCTTCATCCTAACCACAACCCTGTGAGGCTGAGGGATGCCCTTGGTAGTTGAAAAATTGATCTATCTATCTATCTATCTATCTATCATCTATCTATCTATCTATCTATCTATCTATCTATCTATCTATCTATCATCTCTATATCTATCTATCTATCATCTATCTATCTATCTATCTATCTATCTATCTATCTATCTATCTATCTATCTTCTATCTATATCTATCTATCTATCTATCATCTATCTATCTATCTATCTATCTATCTATCTATCTATCTATCTATCTATCTATCTATCTTCTATCTATATCTATCTATCTATCTATCTATCTATCTATCTATCATCTATCTATCATCTATCTATCTTCTATCTATATCTATCTATCTATCTATCTATCTATCATCTATCTATCTATCTATCTATCTATCTATCTATCTATCTATCTATCATCTATCTATCTATCTATCTATCTATCTATCTATCTATCTATCTATCTATCTTCTATCTATATCTATCTATCTATCTATCATCTATCTATCTATCTATCTATCAGAGGTTATCACGGGGGGGGGCGTTCTACCTCCAAGGGGCTCCACTGGGGGTAGGGGGTTCTTTGCTGCATCCTCCAAAAGCCCAGAGGAGAGTATGTTACCACTAGCAGTGTTCCTGCCAACTGTGTGGCCCTTAAATGGAGCTTTATAGGAAGGAGACGATGGACCCATTTACCGGAGAAGAGGCTGATTTGGGCACCTCTGCTATACCAGTATGGAGCTGGCACAGCAAAAATAACCACCCCTCCACCTTCTACCTGAGCTGGCATGAGCAGCAGGCTTTTGGATGTGGCTGCTCCATCGCATCCTGCAGCTCTCAGCCATTGTTTTGGATTACAGCCTTAATAAGGAATTGATATTCCTTTGTTGAGAAGAAGGTCAGGAGCTGGAGAAATACAGGAACTGATATACAATTGCTGTGAGCAGGAATCCCCCTATTGAAATCTCAGTTTAGCTATGAGTTTTTTCAGTGGCCTTTGGACTTCATCTGAAATATGGGGATAATAATATGATCTACCTTTCAGACCTATTCTAAGGATTACGATATTGAAATAATGGGCAAAGCACTTTAGAAAAGTGCTATCCCAGACACTGGTCACTATCCAAATTCGCTGTGTATTTTGAGAGTGTTTACAAAAAAGTTAGGAAAAAGAACTCCCCCCCCTTTCTTCTTTCATATTTTGTTTGAAATAAGTTTACAGTGCCAGAAACCTTCATTCAATTCAAGGTTTGGGTTATCTTTTAAAAAAAAAAAATCATTCTCACTGCTTTATCTTGACTGTAAGGTTGTCACTAGGAACCAAAACTGCACGAGCTCTATCTTCTATACGTTTTGCTAAATTGTTCATGTTGTGTTCGGACATCTCATAAGATACCATAAGAAAAATTTTGCATGATGGTTCCTGAGATCCAGGAGCAGGTTTTCATCAATCAGATGCTGGTTTGAATTAAGATGGTAGACTGAATCTTTTAGCCTTGGCCTGGTTTTAACCAAGTTGTTCTGTGATGACTACGGAGATGGAGGAACAAGTTGATATCTGTGCTTGTATATCTGTTCAAATGAAAACAAGGGACTGAACTTCTAAAACTCTGATTTTAACCACTGATTTTAGCCACCTATGTAGCTTGGGATTCCCAGTTCCAGTGTGGAGCCATACTACTACAGTAACCTCTGCAGTAGGACTCAATTGTTGTTGTTGTTTAGTCCTTTAGCCGTGTCCAACTCTTCGTGACCCCATGGACCAAAGCACGCCAGGCACGCCTATCTTTCACTGCTTCCCTGCAGTTTGGTCAAACTCATGTTAGTAGCTTTGAGAACACTGTCCAACCATCTCTGTCATCCCCTTCTCCTTGTGCCCTCAATCTTTCCCAACCTCAGGGTCTTTTCCAGTCTTCTCTTCTCTTGAGGTGGCCAAAGTATTGGAGCCTCAGCTTCAGGATCTGTCCTTCCAGTGAGCACTCAGGGCTGATTTCCTTAAGAATGGATAGGTTTGATCTTCTTGCAGTCCATGGGACTCAAGAGTCTCCTCCAGCACCTTAATTCAAAAGCATCAATTCTTCGGCGATCAGCTTTCTTTATGGTCCAGCTCTCACTTCCATACATCACTACTGGGAAAACCATAGCTTTAACTATATGGACCTTTGTCGGCAAGGTGATGTCTCTGCTTTTTAAGATGCTGTCTAGGTTTGTCATTGCCTTTCTCCCAAGAAGCAGGCGTCTTCTAATTTCGTGACTGCTGTCACCATTTGCAGTGATCACGGAGCCCAAGAAAGTAAAATCTCTCACTGCCTCCATTTCTTCCTCCATGACCTCCATGCCAGGAGGTCATGGGACCAGTGGCCTTCTTCATGGATCACTGCCTTGTCGTGGTGAAGGGGCTTGAATAACTCAGAGAAGCTATGAGCTATGTCGTGCAGGGCCACCCACGACGGACAGGTTATAGTGGAGAGTTTTGACTAAATGTGATCCACCTGGAGCAGGAACCAGCAAGCCACTCCAATATCCCTGCCAAGAAAACTCCATGGACAAAAACAACAGGCCTCAATATTCGCAGGCTATTAGGCTGGCTGCCTCAGGCAGCTGATTTTGGGTGTTGTGAAAGGGCAGCAAATTGTTAGCTAGAGCACATTGTTCCTGCTCTGCTTCAGGCAGCAAAATGTCTTGCACTAGTCTTGCTGGCCAGACAACCATGAAAGGTTATTGCTTGCCAGGTCATATATTTACAAAATGATATTCAATAAATCTTGTCTGTTTGCATTGATCCAATGCATTTCCCAGCCTCTGTTCACAAAGTTCTGTATTCTAGAGACATGAAATGTCAACAAATGTACACTCGAGGTCACATGTGACTTTACTAATTAACATTATTACTCTTTATAAAATTTGAGTGTGCAGTGGGTCTGAACATGAGGAGCTGTATCATATTCTATATTTCACTCAAACTATTCCCCCCCCCAAAAAAACCCCACACATTTAATTTAAAGTTTAGATTTCTCTTGAGGATGTTAATTTTATCAAGTAGAAAGCAATGCCAAAATATCCAGATGGACACCAGTGACACAATATATTATAAGAATCCAACAATCTTTAAAAAAATCTAATATATTTTCATAAGGGTTAACTTAATTAATGTAAGACTGGGGAATTTTCCCCGAAGGCTGGCCAAAAATCATTTAGTTGTAAACATGTTGCCAGGCAATAAATTTAAATTATTTAACTTGGTGAAGATGAGACATATGGCCTGCGAGGCTCATTAGCTCATCAAATATGGCTCCTTACTCTGCTTCATACTGTGGATAGCAAAATTCAGTTCATATGCTGTTCAGGGGGTCACTTTAGGAATAGTCTGAGGATTCTATGTCTCCAAACAATCTAAGAAGCAGCGGTTCAATGACTGTGCTATTCAAATGTGTTTCTTTCTCCCCACTAAAAGAAACACATACATTGCCCCAGACAGAATCTAGGTGGAAATGAAGCAAGTTATATTTTATTATTATATCTATAGGCCTATCCCATCTTTACTTAAGAGTAGCCTCCTCAGCACACCTGTTATCAGAAGTTGGTAAAGCTGGGGAGCTGCTAAAGTTGCTGTATCAACAGGGGACCCACTGCTGATAAAGAGTGCCACCATCTTTGTTAGGCCTTGTGCAAATATTCAGGCCCCCATAAGATCCACTGTTGTTCCATTGTCCCAGTAACTACCAAGTGGGCAGCCAATAAGAGAAAGGGAGTAAGGTCCATTGGCCAGCAGTCAACTGCCATGCTTTATGCCACAATGTGGAAGGTGATGCACCAATAATATCTATGGAGTTGCCGTGCCATGTTGGACATGAATGATGGGCTGCAACTATCAGATCTCAAAAGCAACTGGTGCTGGATAATTTTTTTATTATCTCCATAGCATTTAATGTGCTGTGATCTACATCCCTCTTCAAAATGCAGAAATAAAGATGAGAAGAAGCAAAGCAAAAAAACCCAGTGGGAAGAGAAGAGATCCATTATATGTGTGGGAAGAAATATTATCAAAGTGAAAGTGAGGCCAAGGTTTTATCACATACGAATTAGCTTGTGAACAGACAAAGACAGCAAAAATCCAAACCAAACAAATCAAGTTTGGTCATTTTTCAGAACCTATCACCTTCTTGTAAAACCGTAGGTGTATACTGTTAAAACACATCACCTTCTCAGTTATGTGCTGCATGTATTTACTATATACTGTATTGGTTTGCAAATTGCCATCTCCAGGTTTAAGCCAAACCCATGCTGGCAATCTGGACTTAATATTATTTCATTTTCAGTAACAAGGGTAGATGTTGTCTCTCCTTATGATGACAGCTGGCATTTATATCACGCCTACATGCTTTTAAATTTGGCACCTCATTAAGCCGATTTTTTTGGGGGGGATTTCACACCTCTCTTACTGCCCTTGAATCTGCTAACTTGAAAATAGCTTGATCAGGCAATCCCTTCAAAGGTCACCCCAGCTGAAGTGACAAAAAGAAAGTTAAAGCAAAACATTCCAGACCTGGAAATGATATAAATCCATTTGAAAAGTATGTGGCTTGTGTGTGTGTGTGTGTGTGTGTGTGTGTGTGTGCGCGCACACACACACACACACACACACACACACTCTTTGGTCTTAATGGATCAACCATTGGTATATAAGTTTATTTTGTACATGTCTCATAAATATGTATTTAAGGAACAATTTTTCTTCTTCTGTGGAAGTCAGGTACGTCCCCCCCACCCCCACCCCGGCAGCTAGAAAAAAAAACCAGAAAAAAATAAGACAAGGAACCTGAATGTGGCTTGTGTAAGATATATGTTCCAGTTCAGGGGTAGGCAACCTAAGACCTGTGGGCCGGTTGCGGCCCAGTCGCCTTCTCAATCCGGCCCGCGGACTGTCCGGGAATCAGCGTGTTTTTACATGAGTAAAATGTGTGCTGTGATTTAAAATGCATCTCTGGGTTATTTGTGGGGCATAGGAATTCATTCATCCCCCCCCAAAAAAAATATAGTCCGGCCCACCACATGGTCTGAGGGACGGTGGACCGGCCCACGGCTGGAGAAGGTTGCTGACCCCTGTTCTAGTTTGTGTTTTAAGATTGAGCAATGGCAACATCCTTTGCATTTGAACTACACTGTGGGCTCAGAAGACCATTACTTGTTGATGACTTTCAACGGAGCTCTATGTCCTCTCTGTGAATTAGCTGCTCCTAACTCTGGCTGCCAAGAATGCTTCAAGCTAGCCAGACCAGCCTCTTACCTAAGAAACAGTGTAGTTCTCTGCTGCTGGCTTTTGAGTCCCACGATCTTGCCTCCTTGCTGCCCCCCCCTCTTGCTTTCAAATGCTTAGTAATAGATTTTCTGTTATATATGGATTTGTGCATGATGGAAAAATGACATGATTTTATTTTATTTTTTATTTTTTAAATAAATTTCATTGAGATAATTCAACATTAATACAGATATACAAACAAACATACATTCATACAATCCTTAAAAATATTCATACATACCCACAATCAATCTCACACATACTTCCTTTTTCCACCACCATCCCTCACCCCTCACCCCACCCTGTGCTAGACTTCCAGTCTACTCAGTTGCATTTTCTTACCATTTCTATTACTTTCTTTCACACACTATTAGACCAACTTTCTACTTCTTTTTCTGTTACACATTGTTATCCATATTATTTGGTATTTCAGTATTTATAACGGAACTTGTTTATTCTAATAGGAGTTCTGGTTTTTCAATATAATTTTGCAAATATCCTTTAAACACCTTCCATTCCTTGTCTATCCTCTCTTTTGAAATCCTTCCGATTGCTCCCATTGTTTTGGACATATTGTAATACTCCAGTAATTTGGCAAGCCACTCTGTTTTTGTTGGTATTACACCACTTTTCGGCTATTGTTGCATATAAATATAATATCTTGTCCTCTTCCTTTAAATTTCCTGGCACTATTCCCAATAGAAAGCCTTCTGATGTTTTCCTAAATGAGTATCTGAACATTTTTTTCATTTCATTGTATATTGTTTCCCAAAATTGTTTGATGTTTAAACAATTCCACCACATATGCATCATAGTACCTTTTCCCATGTTTTTGTATTATTCTGAATTTTGTATAGATTACTTTACTCATTTGAAATACATTTTAAATGAACTAACAGGGCAGCCCTAGGGATGTCTCCTCAGAAGGGTTCAGTGCTACTTCTTCCCAGGAGGGTAGCCTAAAGATTTTTTTATATTTTGTTTTACATATTGAAATGCTGTTTAATTACACAACAGCTTCCCTATGTTAAAATGTTTGGTTGAAAGTTCATTTTTCTTGCCTCTGAAAAAGCAACCAATAAATGTAATTCAGGTTGATAATCATAATAATAAATGGCATGGTAAAGTTACTGTGGTAAAATCACACGGGGAGAATTTAGTTTTTTCGTGTGTAGGCAGATCATAACCAATACAAGCGCCTGGAATTTTGAGTACTTACTAGGACTGTTCATTAGTGCCACTCTGCATGTTTTGTATGTACATCTAAAAATGTAAAGCATGACTGTGACAAACGTGTTTGCAAAACTGTGTATTTCACAAACAATGATGATTTTTTAAAATTTGATTTTTATTTGATGATGATTTATTTATTTTATTATTTTATTTGCCACTCTGGAAGGCTCCCAACCACAACAACAAATTATTAAATTTGTATACCGCCCTTCATCCATATATCTTAGGGCGGTTCACAGCATTATAATAAACAACAACAACAACAACAAAAATGCATTATAAGAACAAGGACATGAACAAAACAAACCAATAACCCTGATACTCTGGTCAGGGAGCTGTGATTGTCCTGCAACTTTTTGCTGGCTGCACATTTAGTGACAAATGTCTCTGTTTACTATGTGAAATGCTCCTTGGTTGCTTGCTCTCTTGTCAAGGATGAAACACACACACACACACACACACACACACACACACATATATATATAGTCTTTTTCAGAGAAGTTGTTCAGCAAATTACCTCCATTGTATCAGGGCTTTGTAACATCCCAGTCCCCACAACCGATTTCCTGAGTCTTGACTCTGAGGTTGAACCTGTGACATGTCTGGAGCCTTTGAGTACTCTGGAAGCTTGGCAGGTAACACTAGACTATAGCCTGCTATGAAGCAATATTCTTTATACAGAAACTTGTCATATGCAATAATTTTACTTCAAAAGCCCCAGTAATATTTTTATATTTGTAGGCACCTAGGATTTCACTTTTGTGCACAATCTGGTTAGACAGAATTAATGACTCAAACTCTTGTAAAGCCAGACAGCTCCCCCCTCCCACCTCTATTTCTCATCTGAGGCTGTCAAACTTCGCTTTGGAAATGGATGGCACTCAAGCACCATTTCCTTCAAGCGCCTTGTCCTGCACTTTCTTAATTCCACTGTTTATAGGAGCTCATAAAAGTGTGTCTAGCATACAACCCTCTTTATCGGGCTAGCATTTCCCATTTAATGGGTGCACATGGCCGTTTCAGCTTCTACATTAATCCATTGGATCAAGAGATGTTGTAATGACGTGTCCAGGCTTTGAACATCGGAAACTGGAATATGCTGTGTGGGAAAGGCCAGGTTGCAACCGGAGAGTCCAAATTGAGAGGTAAGAAGAGTTTTACCCCTTCTGCAAACAAAAAATGCTCACCCCCAGCTGCTATTTGCATCATGCAAAGCTCACTGAGACTTCTTCTCTTCACAAATGGAGAGAGAGAGAGAGAGAGATGGGCAAAAGACCGATTGAAAGACAGCAGGTTAAACAGCGCTGGTTAAAGCACTGAATTTTAAAAATACACGAGGAATCACTAGGACGCAAAGCTTGTGTGATACAGTGGTGAGCGTGTTAGACTTGTGCTGAGTTCAAATGCATAGGCATTTATCGAGCTCATGGGTGACCTTGAGCCAGTCAATCCGCTGTTTCTCGGGGCCAAATTAGACATGCTGTTAATTGCAGGAATTCAATCAATGTGCACATTGTTCTGGTCATTTAAATGCAAGCCACGGGAGAACCCGAGTGGCACTAGGAAAGGGGAAATTAATCCTTCCCTTCCCTTCTGGGGACTTGATGAAGTTCAGCCACCACAAGCTGCTATTTGCTTCAGGAAGGGAACTCACACCAGTGCCAGGAAGGTGGGGAAAGTGAGAAATTGAAAACGTCAGATTCATCCATCATTGCCCTCAGCCTAACCTGCTGCTGTGAGTGGAGGTGATGTTATGCCATGTCTTGCATACTGCTCTGAGCACCTTAGATTAAGGAGAAGACATAAAGGCAAGTAGAAATAATAATAATAATAATAATAATAATAATAATAATAATAATAATAATAAACAACTCTAGTCATCATGGGCCCTGGAAAGAAACAGGGTGGATCCCCCAAATGGAGGGAAATGCCTTGGTTTGTCGTGCTTAGCAATTGCATGGTAAGAGGGAAGGGGTTGTATATCACTGACAGGAGCAATTCCTGCTGTCCTTCCATAGAGGAGCTGAATTGTGATTTTAGCAAGCCTGTTTCCTGAAGAAATCTATTTGTAACCTTCCTTTGGATCTTAGTGGCATGTGAAATTTGCTTTCCCTGGCTTCGTTGCATAGGTTCTGCTAACATCAAGAGACTCTGGATAACCCTTCAACAAACAGTACAGTGCTTCATTTTGTTTTTAAACGTCCCTCTAATTAAGCTGGCTTTTACATTCAACTTTGGAGGGTTTGTTACAATCAAGGTCATAGTGATCATGTAACAATTATGTTAAAATTAGAAGCAGATTCTGCAGCCTATATTCCTTAATTGGTAAGGGAGTGCAGTGCCCAAATTTTAATATTTATAGTCTCTTTCATATTCACACCTTGCATTCACCTGACATTTTTTAAAAAATATTTTCCTTTGCTACTCTTTGTCTGTTGTATTTTTATTTATTTTTACCATGCAATCAATAGTCATACAGAAAACCTGAAAGATGTATTGGGGAAATATGCTTAGATGCAGCGGAGAGTTACTGAGGAGAGAATAATTGAGGTTTAATTTAATTGAAATCTAAGTGCATATTTTAAAGTACTATTTAGGACAATATATAACAAGGGCTGGCCAGATTTCGCTTTGTTTGGAAGGAGGAAGAAAACCCTGCATAGTAATTTGCTTATCAAAGTACCGGTATACCCATATATCAATATATAACCAATATTATTTTTCTCTGTTTAATGGACGTGAACAACAGGCTTATTCTGCTCCTGCACAAGAGCCATAAAATTATATGTTCTCAGCTAGAAACAATTTTGGAATCCTGGAGTCCCTGAAAGGAAGCCATCAAACATCTTAAAGCAGATTATGGTAAATCAGCCCAGCTGCTTTAGTCATGAGTATCACATTTGTTTACACTCCCAGGTTCAATGAAAAGGAAAATAATGCATTTGGTGGAAGAGATCTTGTAGCTCCTGCAACATTAGACATGTTCAGAATAAATTTCATTTGACACAGCTACCTTGCGTTGGCACAGCCCAGTGTGAAATCTGTCCATCATATTAATAATCAAAGGAAATGCAGATACGTTCAAAGCAAATCAGGTTTGCAAGTTACTTGAAGCAACAAAGCTTCCAGAAGCCAACCAGATGCTGCAGGATGAATTATTCAGAAAAAAATGGGCTTTGACTTAATTCTGTGAAATTAGTTTTTGGATTTCTGTGTGAAGCAAAGGCACCGAGTTTGCAATGAGAAAACAAGAAAAATAAATCAATGCTCCTGTCCTCGTCTCACTCCAATGTGTGGCCTTTCCAGAAAAGGTCAGGTTCTGTTGCATTTATGGAGTTAGGTATTACTTCTAATCTTTATGTGCCCTTATGATACAGTATGACAAATATGTACAGCAGTGCTACTGTAGCAAAATGTTATAATAAGACAGCACACCCAAAACAACGAAACCTTTCATACTGTCAGAACACAACAGTTTCAGTTCAGAGGTTACATTTTACATTGGGCCACCTACTGAGCATTTTAGGTTCATTCACAGTGGGCTGAAGCTACAATCAGTGGGTTACCTGCACCAGTCCTTTTTAAAAATTTGTCTCTGAGTGTACCTATGAATACCTTCATATTAACCTGGGACTCAGTCGTACAGCTGCAAATAAAACATTTTAAATGTGTTATAAAGTGCAATATACAAATGTGACACTTAGATGGCGACAATGAGCTATGGCAAATTCAATTTATTTTTCAAAATGTTTTTATAAAAAAAAACATTTTCACAGTGATGTGATACACACACACACACACACACCTGTATGTGTGTAGATTTCACCCTGCCCTCTTTCCTGCTTTTGGGCTTGTTAGCATACACAGAAATGAAAAGGGGAATGGAAATACCGTATTTTTTGCTCCATAAGACGCACTTTTTTCCTCCTAAAAAATAAGGGGAAATGCCTGTGCGTCTTATGGAGCGAATGGTGGTCCCTGGAGCTGAATTGCCCAGGGGCCAAAAGAGGATCATGCTTTTTATTTTACAAAGAGAAAAGGGAGTGTTGAAAGGACCCCGCTCAGCAGCTGATCAGCAAGAGGTCTGGAGAGAGATAAGAGTCCCGGCTCCCTTTCAGCCCCGCCCTCCTTTGTTGAATGTGCTGCAGAGGGAGGTTGTTTGTTTCCCCAGGACATGTGACTGGCTGATTAGATTATCTGTCTGGAAACTGTAGAAATGGCTCCCTTTCCTTAAGATTTTTCAGAAATGTGAGTTAAACCTCATAAAAATGGGGCTTTTCCTCTTTGCTTTTCCCCCTTTGCAAAAGGAGCTTTGCTTTTCCCCCTTTGCAAAAAAAGCTGCAAAACCTAGCTGATCCTCGGGGGAAAAAACCCAGGGCTTTTCCCTTTGCAAAAAAAGCTGCAAAACTTTTAGCTGATCCTAAAAAAAGCCTTTTGCCTTTGCAAAAACAGCTGCAAAACTTTTAGCTGATCCTCAAAAAAGCCAGGGCTTTTCCCTTTGCAAAAAAGCTGCAAAACTTTTAGCTGATCCTCAAAAAAAAAAAAAAAAAAACCACAAAAAGGGCTTTTAGAGGAGGAAAACCAGAAAAATATTTTTTTCCTTGTTTCCTCCTCTAAAAATGAGGTGCGCCCTATGGTCCAGTGCGTTCTATGGAGCGAAAAATACGGTAATCTATACTCCACCAAAATCAGACCGCCAAACTTTGTGGATCTGTTGCTGCTGCTGCTGCTAACTAGCCAGACATTTGTTACATTTGGTTGCTGGGATAAGATCAATATCCATTTGTTAATTACTTTTTCATACCAGTAATGATCATTGTGATTGTAACTGGGTTAGGAAAGCCTACCCCCCCCCCCCCCGCACAATGTGGCCCCACTGTAAATTGCTCCTTTCACTTACAAAAGGCACTGTGACTTCCAGGGGTGCATCATGGGAACTTAGTCTTATGCTAAGTATCATATTGTAAACCTGCAAACTGTCAGGATACAAACAATCCTCATTATGGAAAACACTGAACAATTGTAAAATCCAGTGTTCTCTTCTAATGGCAATGCTGTCCACCTGAGAGTTGCTGGAACTGAGTTCTGGAGAATTCCAGCTGGGGGAAAAAGGGCTGGTAAAATCTGTCTACTTCCTAGATGAATGAGGATTTGAATCTGGATCTTCCTGGTCATAGTCAAACTCTTCAGTGCAATCTCTCTTACTCCTTTCTTTGGACCTCTTCCATCCTGCTTTCTCAAGACCCTTATCACCACGTAACCCCTATTCTACCCAGATCCTACACACTGGTTTACCCTTAGCTTTATAGGAACAGCTGTGTGTTTTAAAAATACGTTGAATTTGTGTCCAACATTCCCATTTGGAAACTGGAATTTTTGTGCTGCTACTACTGCAGCAGCTCATGTTTGGTTAAAGTTGTCGTCCTTTTGGTTCTTTATGTTGCATCATTTGACACCTGAGATGTGTGTTTTCAGGACCAAACCTATTCCCATGACAGTAATCTGTTTTAACTATTTTTTAGTACTGAATTTTAAATTGCTGTGACCTTCTAGTAAAGGCTTGTTAATAAATTAAATAACAGCAACCATAGTAACACTTTTGATATTTTGTTGCCAAGTGTTTATAGAGAATTAATTTGATTCAGCGTTGCTCATTCGCTCTGCATTTCACGATTTCATGTCACCTTATGATGTTTTGATGATTTTATTGTACATCACCATGACATTTCTCTTACAAAGTTGGCAGTTCATAAATTTTCTTATAAACAAACAAACTTGATCTCCCATTACCCAAATGCTGTTTTGTTATTTTTTTTGTTATTTTTTTTAATGTGATCTCAGTTCAAATGCCTAACTGGTTTATTGTGGCATGAACTTCAGAAAGTTATAATCAAGCTCATCAGAATAAACATGAGACTGATATACAGTTGAAGAGCAACATCTTTCCATAATAAGGCTAAAGGATCACCAAAATGCAAACAAACAAACATACAAACCCAGTTTCTGATATTGTCAGAGTTTGGTGTGTTACCAGATGTAAGCTAGCCAGTGCGGTGTAGTGGTTAAGAGCAGTAGACTCGTAATCTGGTGAACCGAGTTCGATTCCCTGCTCCTCCACATGCAGCTGCTGGGTGACCTTGGGCTAGTCACACTTCTCTGAAGTCTCTCAGCCCCACTCACCTCACAGAGTGTTTGTTGTGGGGGAGGAAGGGAAAGGAGAACATTAGCCGCTTTGAGACTCCTTCGGGTAGTGATAAAGCGGGATATCAAATCTTCTTCTACTCTTCTTCACATCAATTTTGCTGGGCTGGTCATGTTGTGTGGATGCCTGACTATCGTCTTCCAAAGCAACTACTCTACTCTGAACTTAAAAATGGTAAGCGTAATGCTGGTGGTCAACAAAATAGGTTTAAAGACTCTCTCAAGGCAAATCTTAAAAAATGTTGTATAATCACTGACAATTGGTAAACACTGGCCTGCGAGTGCTCCAATTGGAGAACAGCCTTTACCAAAGGTGTCATGGGTTTTGAAGACGCTCGAACTCAGGACAAAAGGGAGAAATGCGCTAAGAGGAAGGAACGCTTGGCAAACCCTCACCATCATCAACTCCCACCTGGAAACCTATGTTCCCACTGTGGAAGGACGTGTGGATCCAGAATTGGCCTCCACAGTCACTTTTAAAACCGTGTTTATGGAAGACAATCTTACTCGGCTGTGAGTGATCGCCAAAGAAGAGGACTAGATGTAAGCCAGAATGTCCCTACAGAAGAATATATGTCCCAATCAGAATTGCTGCATCTTGTCCTTACTGGTCTGAGGGGCGAATGATAACAGGTCCCCCTCAACCTGTGTGCCAAATAAGTTCAAGCTGCATAACTGAAAAGAAAGGTTATACCACACCACAGAAGGACTGTTACTTTCTTTAGTGAGATGGCTGCACTGTTTATTCAAGCTAAGAGCTACTAATCAGCTTTAACTCTGCAACAATCTCACATTCTAGCCCCAACTGTATACTTTTTGATTATTATGCAGCCTGACTCTTCAGTTTAGAGATGCCAGTGTCCTGGGCTACTGAAATATTCATTGACTGGCTTCCCAGTGTTGCCATTTTCAACATCTGATTTCCTCCATTTGTTCTGTCATGTAGTGACTGCCCTGTCGGCTTATGTAAATAGCAGAAGGGCATTGTTGGTAAGCGATAGCACCTGTCATGTTGATAAATCATAGATTTTTATTCATTATATGTAGCATCCTAAGAATGAGCCAGTCTGCCCCTCTTCTTCTTCATATGTATATGCCATTCACATGCCCACTAGTCCTTCAGTGCACATAAGGTGTGCTTGTTTTCTAACTGGACTCAGAAATAAATGTCTTGTAAAACAGCACCCTTTAGGCAAAGTCCAGACCAGCGCTGATTATAGTGATCTTCATCCTAGCTTCCCACTATCCCAATACAGTGTTGCATTCAGGCTTTCTGGTTTTTTGGAATGTTGCTTATTCAGAAGTGCCCTGGAAATATCTGGAAAAGAAATTGAGGAACTAGTGTGTGTGGAAACAGGTGCAGCAGAAAGTGATGATTGATCCATCTGTCCAAAAGCACAGAGAAGAACTGACTACCAAGTAGAATGGTTTGGAGTCCAGTTTTCCCAAAATTTACAGTGGGAGGAGCATTCAGACTGGTATTACTTGAGGGTGGTGTCATGCAGACTATGCACATGAAACAGGATTGCAAATAGTGCAAACAAGGCCATAGGACCATAGGGCAGTATTCAACTAGTGTACAAGTATTTCTGCCCGTACGTTGGGAATTCCCAACACCACACACCCCCACACACTCCCTAAATCTGCTCTTTGGAAATTCCTAAAACAGGCTCATGGAGGATGAGATGCGGAGAACATTCCATTATGCTAGGAGAAATCCGTATGCTGACAGAACATTCGTGTAGCACTATTTTTGATACAAGCCACAGAATTGGGACCATAGAGTGACACATATGAGTTATCTAGGCATCACTCAGCAGACGCTTGCAGACTTCCTGCAGCCAATCATAAGCCGTGCTTTGGTTTCCAAACGTTCTGGGAGTCGAATGGACTTCCGGAACGGATTCTGTTTGACTTCCAAGGTACGACTGTATTGACATAGCTCAGTGCAATGCAACAGTAAAAAGGATCAGTCTGTGCACTTCTTTCCAAGACCCCACACATTTGTGCAATCTCACCAAGCCACTGTTTGGCTTACTGTGCCATGTGAATCAGCCATCTGTCTGAATTGAATGAACTGATCTGTGATGGGCTGATGAATGGACAGCCCTGCCTTAGGGCAGGATATTGGTAGGAATGGCCTTTGTATCTCTTCCAACCGTTGATTACATCTGATGTTAACAGAGTTATCCCTGCTTTAAAGCTTTTCTGCAGTGTCATCTTGTCCATTTGCTGTTATAAATGAGGTTTAAATACGAGACATCAATGCATCTCTTTATTTGTAAATGATTCACAAATTCCTTTGACCCATGCTCCCAATTCGCCTCATATACTCCATGGGCAAAATCAAAGCCCTGTAGTTCTGCACCTGCATTTAGATTTCCATTTTGTTTTTCTAAAAAATGAACCTACATACCTCCAAAGTCAAGGTCAGCATCTTGATGATTGATTAAAAGGTGAAAATGGAAGTTATCAGCAGATGGGAAAAGAAGGAGCTGCAGGGTTGAGTGGTGGTAGGACAAAAAGTCTCCGCAAATACAAAAAGTCACCTCATTGGGGATAATGTACTCTACTGATGAAGATCAATGGTGTGCATCTGAATGCTATTAGCTATCCACTGACAGTCCATCTTGGATGCATCTATAGATAGTGCAAGCTATTAACTTTGGAGGGCAGTTCTGCTTGCCCATAAGAACTCAACACAGAGGCTTTTGTTCCATTTCCCTACAAGACTGTACTTTATTAAAAATTGTTAGATGATTGAGCTCAGGGAGGGAGGGAACCCATTCCCCAGCGCTTTTAACTTTGCAGGGAAAAGTCCAAAGAGCTCTCCAGCATGTCATAATGATCTGTAAATGCACGAAGTAATTGCAGGTTGTTATTGCCGCCTGCCTGCCTGTGAGCAAAGGATGAACTGCTATCAGTATTATTTGCAGACATAAGCACAATAGCAGAGGATGGAGGGAGGCTGGGATAGCATAGCTGAGTTTCGGGACCACTGCTTTGTAGATGTGGAAGTCCCTTTCTCTAAGCCAGGAGTGACCGACATGCTCTCCAAATGCTGTTGGATGATAGCTTCCATCAGCTGTGACCATTCTCCATGATGGCTGGTGCTGGTGGAAGTTGGAGCCCAACAATATCTGGAGGGCAACAGCTTAGCCACTCCTGCTCCAAACACAGAATGTGCTAGGATGGCGGTTACAATAGTGGCTGTGAGTGTTCAATCAAATTCTGGAGGAGTAGAATTGAAAGAGGCATGGCCCACTGCTGTGAGGAGGCTCCCTGCCTGGGTCCTGGGTCCATCCCTTCTAAACGTAAAGGTAAAGGTACCCCTGACCATTAGGTCCAGTTGTGGATGACTCTGGGGTTGTGGCGCTCATCTCGCTCTACAGGCCGAGGAAGCTGGTGTTTGTCCGCAAACAGCTTCCGGGTCATGTGGCCAGCATGACTAAGCCACTTCTGGTGAACCAGAGCAGCACACAGAAACGCCATTTACCTTCCCGCCAGAGTGGTACCTATTTCTCTACTTGCACTTTGATGTGCTTTTGACCTGCTAGGTAGGCAGGAGCTGGGACCAAGCAACGGGAGCTCACCCCGCTGAGGGGATTCGAACCGCCGACCTTCTGATTGGCAAGCCCTAGGCTCTGTGGTTTAACCCACAGTGCCACAAGCAGTAGTGGTGAGCTATTGGTGAGCCGAGCTGTGTGTGGCACACAGCCTGCCCTGGAGCCCCTAAGATAGCTTGCTGCCCTGCGTGTGGTGGCAGACACTGTTCTGTTGCCCATATCGAAATGAGACTCAACACCAGTCCGTAAGCTTCCAAATTCACCTCAGATTTTCAAACTAGGCAAAATTTGGTGACAACCTGGTCAGGCAGCTGCCACTGCCACCTACATCATGTGCTGCTCCCAACCAGCTATACAAAAAAAATAAATAGCATATTGTAACCTGGAATATGTTTAGTCGACTAAATGACTAACCAACAACAAACTCATTCCAATACAGTATTCCACAATCTTAGCAAATCTATCTCTCTTTGTCCTCCCTTTCTTCACAATATGACTTACTTCTGAGCAGACATGGTTAGGATTGTGCTGTAAGTCTGGATCCAACTCAATGACTCACTGTGGACTGGCACTCGATGAATGTGTGTGGCTGCTATGAGTGAGTAAAACTAGAATCCTTTGTTTCCAGCCTTTGATTTTATATCAATGTGAAGGTTATGATGTTGATCATTTCTCAGTTGCACCTAAACACCTTTTCCAACACATTCCAAATGGAAGTGATGAAAGCTGGAAGAGATTTATCCAAGAGATTCATTCCCTACTCCCAGTTTTTAGTATGTGAAGTAGCACATACTACTCACTTTCTTTTTTTCCTCCAACGAGTCATGGATGCACAAAATAAGCAACATGTGTAGACGTCTGTCTCCTCCCAATTTAAGATCAAACACTTTGGATTTATTCTCCACATTGTAAATACATTGTTCAATACTTTTTAAGAAAAACAAATTTCACCTAGGTACGTGTACTCCCAGAAGTAGAAATTAAAGTCGATCTATAGAGAAAGATGTGTCATGAACACAACTCAGCTATGAACTTTTGTTTAGAAGGCTTATTTCAGTTTAGTAATATCATTAATTACAAGGCTATCTAGCAATACAATTAGAGAAGGGATGAGCCCTGTCCCTCATAACAGAATCCATTGAATAAGCCTCTGTATTTCATGAGGTGTTCATACTAACCCCCCTTCCCCCCCCAAAAAAAATCACCTGAGACTTCTCTTTTTCTGTAACATTTTTACAAGTGCACACTAATGACATTTTTTTTGAAAGAAAACTAGACTTTATGCTTGCGTTCTGTTCCATTTTGCTTGGTTGAACGAAATAATTATAGACTTTAATGCAATTTTCAGGATTTGCACAGAGCCATATTATCTCTGTTAGAAAGAAGAAGAAAAATCACCAAATGGATTTTACTCGCTGGTCCATCCTGTTGCCAATGAACAACTGGACATTTAACAAATTATTCCTTGCAGCGGACAAGACACAAGCACAAACTTTTCTCACATGGTTGTGAAACAGATACAATGGATGCACAGAACAATCTCTGTCACTAAGAGCCAACCTGTATTGTTACCACAAGACCGCCTCTCCTGGTATGTCCCACGGAGGACCTTACGGTCTTCAAATAAAAACATCTTGGAGATCCCTGGCCACAGAGAGGTTAGGCTGGCCTCAACCAGAGCCAGGGCTTTTTCGGCCGTGGCCCCGGCCTGGTGGAATGCTCTGTCACAAGAGACCAGGGCCCTGTGGTACTTGACATCTTTCCGCAGAGCCTGCAAGGCGGAGCTGTTCCGCCAGGCCTTTGGCCAAGGCACAGTCTGATCCCCTCTCTCCTTCTGTAATCCTCATAGAACTCTAGCCCAATGGTTGCCATTAATTTGATTCTGAATTGATTTTAGAATGTATTTTAATTAATTGACTGTGTGATTTTATGTACACTGTGCTATTTTTACTTGTTGTTAGCCGCTCTGAGCCCGGCTTTGGCTGGGGAGGGCGGGATATAAGTAAAAATTTATTATTATTTATTATTATTGTTTCAATATATTAACCACCCTTAACCAGGGGTTCCTAAGGTGGGCTACAGCAATTTAAAATGCAATATTAAAAACAAATTAGACAAATTGCAGACAGAAGAATAGGGTGGGTCCTCCTAATTATCTATCTATCTATCTATCTATCTATCTATCTATCTATCTATCTATCTATCTATCATGTCTGTCTATCTATCTATCTATCTATCTATCTATCTATCTATCTATATCTATCTATCTATATCTACCTACCATCTATCTATCTATCTATCTATCTATCTATCTATCTATCTATCTATCTATCTATATCATCATCTATCATCATCATCTATCATCATCTATCTTCGTCTGGTGTCAAAGGCTTGAGTAAAGAGGTGCATTTTCAGCATGCAGACAGAAACATCATGATGAAGATGCCAGATGCACCTTTGAGGTCAAGCAATCTCACAATTTAGTGGTTGCCAATTGTTCCAATCTATTGCTAAAGAGTGGGTTTGCTTTAAGCATGGCTAAAGTCTATATCCAACCCAGTGATTCAGTGGGATAGGTGGTTCGGTCCCACTTTGGTGCCTCTATATGCTTTGAGTCCTTATTGAGGGCTCATCCACACATCCACTAGTGCCCTGCCTAGAAAACAGAGGCCTGAGCAGTTTTCCCCTTGCTTTACTCCTTTCCAAGGGAAAAGCCATTCTCTGGCCTCGGTCCAATATAACTGAAGGAGCGTCTCCACTCCCATCGTTCTGCCTGGACACTGAGGTCCAGTGCTGAGGGGCTTCTGGCGGTTCCCTCACTGCAAGGTTACAGGGAACTTCTCGGTAGTGGCGCCTGCCCTGTGGAATGCCCTCCCATCAGATGTCAAAGGAATAAACAACTATCTGATGTTTAGAAGACATCTGAAGGCTGCCCTGTTTAGGGAAGTTTTTAATGACTGATGTTTTAATGTATTTTAAATCTTTTGTTGGAAGCCACACAGAGTGACTGGGGAAACCCAGCCAGATGGGCGGAGTACAAATATATTATATTATTATTATTATTATTATTATTATTATTATTATTATTATTCCTTCTACTACTATTACTACTACTCCAATTGCCTCCTCAGCTGTCTCCATACCAGCTGTCACTTTAAAAAAAAATTGTGCCTTTGTTTTCATCTTCTCTACCCACCCTTTTTTTACCTTGTTTCGTGTCTGTTAAATGTATGCCTGCAGGATGGGAGTGTCTTAACAACCTTATACAGTTGCTTAAAAATTGTATTTTATAAAGGAACAACAACGCATTTCATTTTAATGCATATATTTTTGAGCCACCAAGCACATGGTCGTCACGACTTCTGAACACCTTGGGCTGGTAGTGCGTCTTCATTGCTCTGCTTTGCAAAGTTTGCTGATCAATACTTATTGTCTGGTGCATTTGTAGAAATATACATTCTGCTCTGTCTTTTCCACCGAGCAAGGGTAAGGAATTTCAGCATTATTATATTTCAACAGCAATAATCTGAAATCAAAGAACAACCCAGCCTTTGGAAAGAAAATAGGGCCTCCCAGGAATTCTTTGTTGAAAGCCACAACCCTTTCTTCCACTAAGATGAGGCAGGCTCACAAAAAGCTTTGATAGTTCCAATTTGCTCTATAGATCTCCTCCTCCTGAGGAGTTTGGAATAAAAGCAAGAATAAAAGCAAGGCCGGTGCATTTCTTCGGCTTTCATAGATACCACTTGGAATGTTCTATTACATTTCCACATTCCCTGCGCTTCCCTCCCCAATTCTCAGATGGAAAGTTGCGTAGATAGGAAGCTACTAATGACATCTTAGCTGTCTTCTTTCTGCTCAAAGGAAAAGAAGATAAAAAAAAAATCTTGCTGCAGTATAATTATCGGAATAAGATGCTGTTTCCAGCAGACTTTCTCAAGAGGCGAGCAAAAATAATGAGCAGAAACAACCCTCTATGAATTCAGAACTTAGAGCAGAGCAAACCCATAAGGGTTTTGTGACCTGACATCGCAACGTTTGCATTAGAACATAATCTTCCCACAAGCTCAAATGAAAGCCATAATGGCATTTAAAAGGTCTTTCCAAAACAATGTGGCAATATATTGTAAAGAGGGCTAAGAGTGTAACAACAAACACTTCTTTGTGCTTTTTTAGCTTCTGTCTTTTTCAATGAACGAAGGAGGGGATTAAAAAAAACAATTCAGCCAGTTTTCTAGTTGTATGGAAATATAAATTCAGAACTGTTGCTTAGTTTAACAATCCCCATAGGGATCTTGTTGGTTGTTGTTTTTGTTTTTTTGAGTGATGTCCTTAATTCAATTATTATTATCCCTATTATACATAAAAGATGAAAAAAGATATATACAGAAGAATGTATATATTTAACACATATTCAATTAAATTGTAATCTGTAAATATGTACTGTAGACCATTATTGCAAAGCACTAGGGAAAGAAATGTAAATAAATGAAATAAAAATCTCCCAGGCCTAATGATAATTTTAGAGCAACTTTTTCAAAATTCTTTTTCGTGTTGTCAGTGAAGTTCAACTTCAACCATCCATTTTTTACTGAAGAAAAAAATAGGCTATATTTATAAAGCTAATAATGATTTATTCCTGTCATTATTCTTATTTATCTATCCCCAACCCCACGCCTGGGTACACGGCAACCCCTTTTTGATTAAGGATTTTGTGAATTTTGAAAGGCACTTGATGAATTGTGAAGAGGCTGCTTAATATTAATAGTGATGATCTTCGTTGGATGATGTTGTCTCATTTCAGTCCCAGCTGCTGGCTTTTGTGATGATGCCAAGTAAGTTTCCATTAGCAGAAACTGCGCAAACTCTCTCGCAAGAGAGAACTTATACACCCAAAAGAATCAAGATACGAGGTTTCTTGCAGATAACTGTGTGAACAGGTTATAAATAATTCAAATAAATAAATTAATGATGTCCGAGTCCTGGAAATAAAACAAGGATGTGTAATTTATTTATTTTTCACATATCCAGCCTAGCTTAGATGGACCCTGGGGTGTTAACATATATGGGGTGTGGAAACCCGGATGTTATTAGCCCAAAGATGGAAAGAAGTGATAATCTAGACTTGGCCAATTTGCAGGTCTGAAACTGAATAAGAGTAAAACAAAAGTATTGTGTAAAAACCTTACAATAGATGAGACAGCCAAATTAGAGGTGACTGCCGGCTTGAGTTTTGCAAAGAAGGTGAAGTATCTAGGTGTGAATCTAACAGCAAAAAAATTGAATTTATATAAAGATAATTATGAAAAGTTATGGAACGAAATTAAGAGAGATTTTGAAATATGGTCAAATTTAGAGTTATCTCTGCTGGGCCACATTTCAGCAGTTAAAATGAACGTCTTGCCAAAGATGTTATTTTTGTTTCAAGTATTACCTATAACTGACAACGTGAAATGTTTCCAGGAATGGCAGAAGGTATTGTCTAAGTTTATCTGGCAAGGGAAGAAACCGAGGATTAAGTTTAAATTACTAACAGATGCTAAAGAAAGAGGTGGCTTCTCCTTGCCAGGTTTAAAGTTATACTTTGAGGCAGCAGCATTTTGCTGGCTCAGAGATTGGATTACATTGGAAGATACCAATCTGCTAGACCTGGAAGGTTTTGATAATGTGTTTGGATGGCACGCATACTTATGGTATGGTATGATAAAGGCCCACAGAGGTTTCAAGACTCATATATTTAGGGAAGCATTGTTCAATGTATGGATTAAATATAAAGATTTGCTTGCAAGCAAGACACCTAGGCGGATCTCACCTTTGGAAGCTAAGGCTCGAAAAAGGTTCAATATAGATACAAAATGGTTGAAATATAGTGATTTATTGAAGGAACATGAGAATAAGTATAAGCTAAAGCCATATGATCAACTCAAGGATAAATTGACTGATTGGCTTCAATACCATCAGATCAATTAAATGTTTAAACTAGACAGTAAGAATACAGGTTTTCAGATAGAAAAATCCAGACAGGAGACAGAATTATTGGAATCTAAGACCAAGAATCTTTCCAGAATGTACAATTTACTGTTGGAGTGGCATAGGAAAGATGAACAAATGAAATCGGTCGTGATTGATTGGGCTAAAGATTTGGGGCATAATGGCAGATGAAGTTGATTGAATATATGGAACTCGCTGAACTGACCGCGAAACTCCGAGACCAGAGGGAAGAAAAGGTGCAAGAAGATTGGAAGAAATTCAGAGACTATATGAAAAAACGTGAAAAGATAGAAATTTGAATTGGAAATCAGCAGGATTAATGGCGATAGCATAAATTGTTTTCAGGAAAAAGTAGGATATAATTGATAGAGTTGTTGATTTGGATAGTTATGAGATAAGATTATGAAGGTAGTGATAAGATGATAGATAAGGATTAGATTAATTGTTAATGTTGATTTTAAAGTCGTTATAAAGTTACTAAAGTAAATTTGAAATGAACGCAACACAGAGGATGGGAGGAAGTCCACTAAGTAAGAATCAAATAAGTTGGAGAATGTTAAAAATGTATTTGTTGTATTTTATGTGATGTTTTAATTTTGGATGTTTAGGTAAGTGTTTTTATATGTATTTTTTTCTCTTTTTGTTTTGTAGTGTTTGTGTTTTTTCTGTTTTTCTTTATGAAATATAATAAATTCTTTAAAAAATATTTGGGGCATAATATTATGTTTAAAGATTGGGAAAGGTTGTGGAAGAAAGGTATTAAATTTACTGCATGTATGGCCCTGAGAAAAAATGTGATGAAAACGATGTATAGATGGTATTTAACTCCGGTAAAACTTGCTAAAATGTATCATACACCAGATAATAAATGTTGGAGGTATAAAGAGAAGGAAGGAACCTTTTTCCATATGTGGTGGACGTGCCCCAAAATAAAGGACTTCTGGGAAAGGATTTATAATGAAATGAAAAAGGTGTTAAAGAAACCAGAAGCCTTCCTTTTGGGAATCATAGGGGAGGAAATCCCCCAAAAGGACTATATTTTCTTTTTGTATGCCAAGACAGCAGCCAGATTACTACTTGCAAAGAACTGGAAGAACCAAGAGATACCAAGAGTGGAAGAATGGCAACTGAAGATGATAGACTTCATGGAACTTGCCGAGATGACAGCAAGACTGCGTGACCAGAGGGAGGAAACGGTGCAGGAAGATTGGAATAAATTTAAAATCTATTTAAAGAAATACTGTAATGTTTGAATTTTTTATATTCTAGGGAAGTATTTAGAGGTTTCAGGCAGAGCGTAGAGTAATTAGGAAATAATAATTGATTGTAATTAATAAATAATAATATTGGGTAATAAATTAATAGGTAATGAAACATGTTAAGGAATTTGTGATGAAACTGCTTAAAGAAGATATATAATGGAAACCAGAAAGGGGGGTGGTTGGGAGAAGGCCCCTCCCCCCCGATGTTAACGGGAAAATGTGGAGTTGATTTAAGAGTTGTCTGTGTTTTGTTTGTCTTTTTTGTATTTGTGTTTTATTATACTATAAAAAATGAATAAAAATATTATAAAAAAGAAGTGATAATCCAGACAAGGGAAGAATGGCAAGCCAAGATGCTGGACTATGCCGAAATGGCAAAAATTAATGGGAGGCTCAGGAATCAAGAAGACAAGGACTTTAAAAAAGAATGGGGAAAATTTATAAGTTACTTAGGAGACCACTGTAAGCAAATTAAAACTTTAGCTGGACTTTAAGAAACACTTGTAAGGTAACGAAGACTATGGATAATTTGGGAAAATGGAGATTGTACTTTTAAATTCTGTTTTAAGGACCCATGTAGGGGAGGGGGGAGTCATGAGAATCAGAGAATCTCACAAAATGATTATACAAACTGTTTGAATGGAAATTTGTAATGATAAAAGCAAATAAAAATATTTCAGAAAGAAAACAAAACATGTAGTGTGGATTCCCGACTAAGTTGGTTGATCTTGAAATCAAAACAAAAAGTTAAACATGACTCATGACCCATTGGTTTCAGGGAGAACAGAATGCAAGCAGTTTAATCTCGATCTAAGCCATAGCGTTTACATGCAATGGGGCATGGGAAAAGTCTCAGACTCTCACATTTCTACCAAGTCCACTCACCCTTTTAGTGTGGCGGTATTGCAGGATGGCGGAGGCCCCTCTAAGGCCTCGATGTAGGAATCTCAGGAACGGCCTCCTCTCCAGTAGCCGGATCCTAGCCTGCATGCAGGATTGGCAAATGGGGATGCAGGCTTGGATGTGGACTGGGCTGGGGGGCGGAGCCAACTGGGCAGGAAGGCTTCCCCCGGGTCCACACCCTGGCCATTTAAGCGGCTCACATCTGGTACCCTACCTGCTTTTCCCTTGTTGGGTTCTACCGAGGCATGCTAATACATTTCTACCAATGCATGCTTAATTTGACATTTGTATACACGCATCCTTCGCCCTCTCTGTTGTGCTACAAAATGTGTTAGATGCATGGTATATATTGCGTGCCCAGAAATTCCGCCCTCTCCTGCCCCAGTAGCACCTACACAAGCCAATAGGGTACCCACTATTTCTCTGTTTGAGGATATCGTTCTTTACATAGCTTGGACTCTCCACTGTCAAAAACAGGCAAAGACTAGGAATGTAGCAGGAAGAAAAAAATAACTGAGAAATTCATCTTATATTGCAGGAATGGCTAAAATTTTGTGGCATGTGGGCCACATGTGCCCTCTGGCTAATGCTTGTTGTGATCCAAAGTGGGTGTGGCCATCCCACATTCTTGGAGTAGGGCCCACACTCGTAGGCACATAGCACCCCCACGCCCTGTGTATGGGTATTGTGCTTGCAACAGATTCCAAAATGTGTCCATGGGCCTCAAAAGGTTGGCAATATCTGATCTAACAACTGCACCAACACTGCCATATTCCACAATGCCAAAAGAATAGGCGGTGTACATAGCATACACAGGATGACTTCCCTTATGAACACTGAAGTTCTGGAAGATTTCTGGTTTCAAAGCTGAACATCTGTACACACTATCTTGTTATTTTGCCAGTAGTTGCTACCTTATTACCTTAATAACTTTTGAATCTGTTCAGCACTTCACCAAACCAATGAAAGTTTTCTCTACAAAAAATGGGCTAAATAAAAGGTTTAATGTGTCATTTTAAAGGACTTTTTATCTTGTTGTACCTTTTATGGGATCTGTCTAGAATCTGGCAGATTGATAGATCTTGTCAGGTGAGTCCAGTGTGTCATGTTTCCTGTCATTAGGGTCAAGAAGGCAGAAACTTCTTTTCCTCTGCTTTCCTTAACTAAAGGACTTTACTAAACTTCACTAGACTTATTACCTGTGATATTTATTCGTATGTCAGGAGTCCAATTTGTCTTTATCTTTAGATCACTTTGTTTAGAGCAATGATATAATTCAACGGTAAATAATAGAAAGGTTTTGAATTTCAGAAATGTGAATGTCTTAGCCTGATGCTTTCATCAGCTGAAAACACCGGACAATAAATAGCATTTTAACTTTACAGATTTGCTGTGATGCCCAATCACTGAGAAATAACTTATGGGAACTCTCTCAGTGCTCATAGCTGGGGTTTTTTTTATTGACGATTGCCTCACTGTAGCCATAGATATAAGACATTTATCATTCGGTATCTCAGACACTCTGCCAGCTTTCCATGCTTGGGAAATGTATTTCATCACAGAGCTGTCCAGCCAAATGGATGGTGTTCCTCTGCACTAAATTTATGGCTCAATTACAATCAATCTTATACTATCAGCTCCAAGTGCATGTATACAATTAATACCAACAAAATAGAGAACCATCATTTTAGGTGTCTTGCTACAAAAAGAACTAAATCAATGCTCCTTCTTCATAGATAATTGGCTTTAGCACATGATCTTCTGCTGAATGACAATTTCACCTCTACAGATGTAACAGGGAAAGAATCCGTTTGTAATGGTAAACATTTATTCTAGTTTTTGGCCATAGGGTGGGGTATAAAATTGGAATTATTGTTAAAAGGACTGAAGAGGGTATAATGCTCAGGCAGATGTAAGAGCTTTCTATAGAAAAAAAGTATTTGTAAAGGACAGAGCATTCTTAATCCCCACCAGCTTCCACAGGAATAAAGCATTTTAGGTACAGTAAATCTAAATAAATTTGCTTAATTGATTTTGACTATTTAATTTCTAAACTGCTTATTTAAAATATCTCTCAGCAGTGTACAAGAAACTGAAGCAACAACAGACAACGTAAACAAAATATTACAAAAAATACAGTTACATACAAAGACGATTGCATTAATACAAAGTTACTAATATATAATATTAGTACTAATACTAATATGCAATGCTTTTTCTGGGGGGACGCAGGGGTATGCATACTAAACATTTTGTGAATCTAAGTTTGGCCTCATTGAGGGGCAGTATTTCAATATGAGTAGGGAAATGAGAGTAACCCTAAACATTTTTTTAAGAAAAAAACACACTGCTAATATATAAATCAATTCGTTTTCCTTCTGACACACCCTTCTTTCCTTCTGACAACCCCCCCCCCATAGCCTTCGGGTTCCCACCGAGGTCTGACCAAACCATAGCTGTCAACTTTCCCTTTTTTGTGGGAAATTCCCTTATTCCAGCGCCCTTTCCCATTGCAAAAAAAGGGAAAGTTGACAGCTATGGACCAAACTTTCAGGTCACCCGCAAAATCTCACAATGAGAAGAGTTCATGGAAACAGTAGACATCACCCTAGGTGGAATCTACACAAATGTTAAAAACGTGAAAATGCTTTTTTAAAAAATCGTTTTGAGAAATGCATTGAATTTGCTATAGCTCGCATTCGCCATCCAGTGTCACAATTGTATATTGCACTTTACAACACATTCAATATGTTTTATTTGCAGCTGTATAGCTGAGTCCCTAGTTTCTCTCTCTCTAGACTTGATTTTTATAGGCAGGACCAAGGAGGATGGTACTTCCTCAGGCTACCCACAGCTGTGTCCCATTCAGCTGCACTCTTCACACCCAGTTCCAAGTACAGCAGGCTTTTGGAGTTTCCCAGGGGGCCCAGAGGATGGGAAGAGGGCCCCCCTCCTACTAATAACTCTTCCTTCACTCTCTGTACTCTCCTCCTCCAGCTGCTTTGCTCAGTACCAAAGAGGAGAGAGTTTTCCTAGGCAGTGTGCTTCCTTATGTGTTGCACTCAAATGTGGCTGGCGGACTTCCTATTGGCATCTGGTTGGCCACAGGATGCAAGATTGGATGGGCCTATGGTATACAAATATCTGCTGGAAATGTAAAGCTGCTGGGAAAGATCACCATGGGGTTTGGGCTGGGTGTTCATCAGTATGCGGATGACACCCAGCTCTACCTCTCTTTTAAATCAGAACCAGTGAAGGTGGTGAATGTCCTGTGTGAGTGCCTGGAGATGGTTGGAGGATGGATGGTGGCTAACAGATTAAGGTTGAATCCTGACAAGACAGAAGTACTGTTTTGGGGGGACAGGGGGCAGGCGGGTGTGGAGGACTCCCTGGTCCTGAATGGGGTAACTGTGCCCCTGAAGGACCAAGTGTGCAGCCTGGGAGTCATTTTGGACTCACAGCTGTCCATGGAGGCACAGGTTAATTCTGTGTTCAGGGTGGCTGTCTACCAGCTCCATCTGGCATGCAGGCTGAGACCCTACCTGCCTGCAGACTGTCTTGCCAGCACGGTGCATGCTCTAGTTATTTCCCGCTTGGACTACTGCAATGAGCTGTATGTGGGGCTACCTTTGAAGGTGACCCAGAACTGCAATTAATCCAGAATGCGGCAGCTAGACTGGTGACTGGGAGTAGCCGCCGGGACCACATAACACCGGTCCTGAGAGATCTACATTGGCTCTCAGTACGTTTCCGAGCACAATTCAAAGTGTTGATGCTGACCTTTAAAGCCCTAAATGGTCTGAGTCCTGTATACCGGAAGGAGCGTCTCCACCCCCATCGTTCAGCCTGGACACTGAGATCCAGTTCTGAGGGCCTTCTGGAAGTTTCCTTATTGCGAGAAGTGAGGTTACAGGGAACCAGACAGAGGGCCTTCTCGGTAGTGGCACCCACCCTGTGGAACGCCCTTCCATAAGAGGTCAAGGAAATAAGCAGCTATCCTATTTTTAAAAGACATCTGAAGGCAGCCCTGTTTAGGGAAGTTTTTAATATTTAATGCTGTATTGTTTTTAACACTCGATTGGGAGCCGCCCAGAGTGGCTGGGGAAACTCAGCCAGATGGGTGGGGTACAAATAAATTATTATTATTATTATTATTATTATTATTATTATTATTATTATGAAAAATAAGGAAACTTTTATCTTATGTGGTGGGAGCGTAAGGTAATAAAAGTACTCTGGGAAATGATATATAATGAATTGAAAAAAAAGTTTAAAATAACTTTTATTTAAAAAACAACAACCCTAGAAGCTTTTCTATTAGGAATTGTAGGTACTGATATTCCAAAGGAGTATGTGACAACAACTGCATGGATGCTATTAGCCCAGAGATGGAAAGAAGATAAAGTCCCTACCAGAAAGGAATGCCAAATTAAACTGTTGGACTATGCCGAAATGGCAAAACTGACCGGAAAGCTCAGGAACCAAGAAGACCAAAACTTTAACAAAGAATGGGGAAAATTTATAATTTATCTTGGAGACCACTGTAAGCAGATGAAAATATAAGCAGTATTGCAATAACACTTGTCATGTAGCAAGCACTATGGAGATAATGGGTATGTTGTTGTTCAGTCGTTCAGTCGTGTCCGACTCTTCGTGACCCCATGGACCAGAGCACGCCAGGCACCCCTATCCTTCACTGCCTCTCGCAGTTTGGCCAAACTCATGTTAGTAGCTTCGAGAACACTGTCCAACCATCTCATCCTCTGTCGTCCCCTTCTCCTTGTGCCCTCCATCTTTCCCAACATCAGGGTCTTTTCTAGGGAGTCTTCTCTTCTCATGAGGTGGCCAAAGTATTGGAGCCTCAACTTCAGGATCTGTCCTTCTAGTGAGCACTCAGGGCTGATGATAATGGGTATATATAAGGGTAGAAAGGGTTTAATAATAGGACCCACATAATGGAAGGTGGGAACTCCAGAGATTCAGAGGAATCTCCAAATGTGTGTATGGTTATATTGATATAATTTTATACATTTAAAATCAAATAAAAATTATTTCAAAAAGTAAATAAATAGATGGGCCTTTGGCCTTGATCCAGAAGGTAACCCCTGAGCTACACTGCAGGTAACCAAAGAGCTTCTAAACAACTGGAAGAATTACACTCATTCCTACGTGGAAATGTGTCATTCTGAATTCCTTCTCAAAAGTAGCAGCAGAAGAGAGCTCAGGAGCATCGAAGCAGAGCCCCCTCACCATACACAGTCTGGCTTGCAGGCCTGCATAGCATCCTGCAAAGCAATACACTTTGAGAGGATGCCTGGATCTCATAAAAATTACTAATGTTCATTTGGCCTCAGCAGTGACAAAGTAACCCACAAAGCCTACAGCAATAATCCCTGGTTGAAAGGCTGCAATTTATAAATCTAAGAAACAGACAGTTTTGAATTGCTTTCTCCTCTCCAGAGAACATGCCTGTCGGAGGGTTGAAGTTGATTGCCTTGTTGCCCTGAACTGCTTTCCTTTTTCCTCGAATGGCTCCAAAACTCCAAAGTCTTTTATTCTACAAAGCCTTTTATTTAACACCATCTGATTTTGTTGAATCCAGTTATGTTTGGCAAAATATTCTGCTGAGATCTAGGGTTTCATGAACGATTCACATACTTCTTGCCCAACATGAAACATGAACAGAAAAGTGCATAATATCTGCAACACGTGTGTACACACACACACACACACACACACACACACACACTCCAAGAGTCATTTTTGTCACATCAAAAAGCCCTTGCTCACATCAGCATCATGATATGTACATTACAGCAGCCGGCGAAACTAGTGAACCAGCATTCCAGGTGAATGCTCTGCAGCTCAGCTCTGGAGGTCTGGTTACCAATGCTGGTAGCTACAGGCTACCAATGTTGCAAATACCTGCATATTTAGGATAACTTTGCTGTGCTTTCTTCCATGGTAAATCCTAGCTGAAATGACAGCAAATTCCCAAACATAGACTTCTTTCCCACTCAACTTTCCAGTGGCACACTTCACAATGCACCAACTCAAGCTACAAAATCTTTAAAAAATAAATTTATTGCATATAATGGCGCTTGTAAAATATACTATAACACTGCAGTTGTAAACATACTTTCTAGAGAACAGTAATATTTACATCTATGTAAACATGGGTATACAATGTCTGCTAAACACTGTGTTGCAGATCATTCTGCTCAAGTACCACTAGGTCAAATTTAGATTTACGAATCACAAATCTGCTTTCAACAGAGTAATAAAAAACGCATTAGTTATGCACCCACTACATAATTACCCAGATAGACATTTTATCTTTCACTTAATTGATTTCCCCATATTTGCACTCAATGCTTTATTTAACACAGCTTTCCCAATGGATATTGATCTCCTACTTTGAAACACTGAGGCCCAATAAAAGCATTAACTTCTGCCACATATATATACATTTAAGAGTACATGCAAGAGGTCTCCTGAAGATGTGGGCAATGTAATGTATGGCATCAAGTTCTAGAAATAAGGATTTCCCATTTTGGATCATATCCCCACTTATGGAAGTTGGTCTACATATTTTTTTTATGTATGCTACCCTACCCATGTATGTAGCCCTGTCATAGATAAAGGTAAAGGGACCCCTGACCATTAGGTCCAGCCATGTCCGACTCTGGGGTTGCGGCACTCATCTCGCATTACCGGCTGAGAGAGCCGGCGTATAGCTTTCGGGTCATGTGGCCAGCATGACAAAGCCGCTTCTGGCAAACCAGAGCAGCGCACGGAAACGCCGTTTACCTTCCCGCCGGAGCGGTACCTATTTATCTACTTTAACGTGCTTTCGAACTGCTAGGTGGGCAGGAGCAGGGACCGAGTAACGGGAGCTCACCCCATCGCAGGGATTCGAACCGCCGACTTTCTGATCAGCAAGCCCTAGGCTCTGTGGTTTAACCCACAGCGCCACCCGCGTCCCAATAGACCTGTCATATGAATGGTTTAATGTGCACCTCTACTTCTGCTGTAAAATATAGATCAGCACTGGCACTATTGACTGGGGTGCCATCATATAACATGCAAACAGATATATTTCACAGCCCATGTGATATGTTTAATAATTGTTTACTCCCCTTCCATGAATGGAATTATATGTCCCTCACTTTTATTTTAGTACTCTACAAGAATAAAACCAAAGTACTGTGTAGTATCTGAAAGCACAACGATACCAGCTGACATAATCAGCCATACATTAACCTGCTCAAATTTTAATGCATAGCTAAACCTAAAAGTTCATTAAATTGGGAATATAGTCGGTCTTTCCTTATTGATTTTTCAAGTCCAATTTAATGTTCCTTTTCTTCTGTTGTAAATTTGTATGACGATCACTACTAAATCCTTTGAGACCCAATTCGTCTTTTTAATTGTGTGTGTGGCAAGAGAAAAAGAGACTCTACTGATAAACAAAACAAAACAAACACTGTATTAATATTTCTTTTGTATTTTAGGAGCTCTGGTTTTTTAAAAAAGAGAGAGAGAGCAAAGGTTTGTACTAGTAAATGAGCAGAAAAGTAGTTCACCTGTGAAGCAGTTGATTTTGTGCTAAAAGAGGTATTTGAAGACATGTAATAAACTCCTAAAATGGCATTAATTTACTTAATTTAGCTGTATTGAAGTCTGATTTCCCTGGTGCCAAGCCCTTTCCACAGCTTAATGTAGCCAGAAGAGTCAGTGCTCCTGTAAATAGAAAGATGATATTAAGGGGACAAAGCATACAGTCCACCAATCATCCAAACTGCTTCATGGCCTTGATTTATTTCCATGGGACTCAGGCAGGAATGTTCCACATTCCTTGTGAATTTAATGCTTTTTGGGTTCTCTCAAAAAATTAGATGCATATATTTTAACTTTAAAAACTTAGTTTAAAAAAACTAAGATCAAGGCCACTGGTCCCATCACCTTCTGGCAAATAGAAGGGGAAGAAATGGAGGCAGTGAGAGATTTCACTTTCTTGGGCTCCATGATCACTGCAGATGGTGACAGCAGTCACGAAATTAAAAGACGCCTGCTTCTTGGGAGGAAAGCAATGACAAACCTAGGCAGCATCTTAAAAAGCAGAGACATCACCTTGCCAACAAAGGTCCGTATACCGGTAGTTAAAGCTATGGTTTTCCCAGTAGTAATGTATGGAAATGAGAGCTGGACCATAAAGAAGACTGATCGCCGAAGAATTGATGCTTTTGAATTATGGTGCTGGAGGAGACTCTTGAGAGTCCCATGGACTGCAAAAAGATCAAACCTATCTATTCTCAAGGAAATCGGCCCCGAGTGCTCACTGGAAGGGCAGATCCTGAAGTTGAGGCTCCAGTATTTTGGCCACCTCATGAGAAGAGAAGACTCCCTGGAAAAGACCCTAATGTTGGGAAAGCTGGAGGGCACAAGGAGAAGGGGACAACAGAGGATGAGATGGTTGGACAGTGTTCTCGAAGCGACTGGCATGTGTTTGGCCAAACTGTGGGAGGCAGTGGAGGATAGGGGTGTCTGGTGTGCTCTGGTCCATGGGGTCACGAAGAGTCGGACATGACTGAACGACTGAACAACAACAATTTTAACTTTCATTCTTGTGTATTGTGTATGCATTACTAGCAAAGTACTGGTTTTATCCTAAATTCTTTATGATTCAGGACCTCAATATATTTTGGGACACATCTTCTGATATGAAGATTCCCCCATACTTGGACCTTCAAAAAGGGGGGGGGAACCCTCCACTCCCAGTTATTATCCAAGGGAAAATATTTATTAGTAGATATAGCTCAATATATTTCAGCATATCACTTTCCTCAGGGGCAAAAATCTATTGTTTCACTTGAACTGAATTGGATTGTGCATTGGTTTGCAACCGTATTGTAGTCATTCATTAGAGCACAGTACTCTTTGAAACAAATGAGGCTTGAAGCTGCTTAATTCAGGCTGAATTGTGTCCATTATTTCCGTAATGTGGTTTTATTTTATTTTTTATTTGTTTGCTTTAAGAGATGTCTCTGGTTAAGAGTGCATCCCTAACTCTAGCCAGCGCCTGGTGTGGATTAACAATGGTGGGGACATCAAAACATCCATAGTCCTACCAAGATGTTGGCTGGGGCTGAAGGTCAGGTGCCAGGCAGATAACTACTAGCCTGGATGCCATCATATGCTGCCCCCTTCCGAATACCCTGATCAGTTGGCACAATGATGCTGGCATTATTTTGCAGGCAGAGATCAACAGAAGCCCCTCTGCCCAATCCAATTCCCCCAAGACAGCACAAAGGGTTTGGACTGCTCTTTAAGACAACATTGGAATGAATTATAAGCTTTGGATCCAGTTTATGCTAGCTCAGGCTTCCTCAGCCTCGGCCCTCCAGGTGTTTTGAGACTACAATTCCCATCATCCCTGACCACTGGTCCTGCTAGCTAGGGATCATGGGAGTTGTAGGCTGCACTTACTTCTTACTGAAATCAATAGGGTTCAAGCCATCATGACTAACTTGTTCCTTTTACTTCAATAGAAACCAAGCTCATAGTCTCTAACGTTTGTGATAATAATGTGACCATAAACTGATACCTTTTTCATACATAAATGTACAGTACAGTGATACCTCAGTTTAAGAACAGCCCTGTTTATGATCTATTCTGTATAAGAATTCGGCAAAACCGGAAGTAGTTTTCCAGTTAGCGAAATTTACCTCGGTCTAAGAACAGAAGCCGAACGGTGGAAGGGCATCGCCAATGGGAGGCCTCATTAGGGAAAGCATGCCTCGGTTTAAGAACGGTTTCGGTTTAAGAATAGACTTCCGGAACAGATTAAGTTCGTAAACCGAGGTACCACAGTATGTAGAAGTGTAATTAGTGGCTCCTGCATAAAAGGACAGTTTACAAACCCAAGTTCTTGATGGTTTTGTTGAAGTTTCAGATCATTTGTATTGATGAGTATTTTATTAGTTCTCCTTGTTGTAACCCACTTTGGAATTGATTTCAATGAAGGGAGGGCTAAAAGTAGCTCAGATAAAAACTAATAAATAGATATGAAGGATTCCAGTTATCTTGCAAATTGTATTGGCTGCTCTTCCGTTTCCTCAAGTACGAGCTGCAAAACCTACGTTGCTTCAAGGATGTGATGTGGCCACAAGTTAGCAGTCAGATATTTCTATTCTAACTTCCAACAGTACTGAACAAGTGTTAAAATGAATGTTAGCCTCTGAGCAGTGGCGTCGCAATGAGGGGGGGATGGGGGCGGTGCGCTCCCAGTTCCATATCTGCGGGGGTGACAAGAAGACGCCCTGCCGTGGCAGTGCAAGCAGCCATCGTGCCACCGCAGCCGCATGTGGAGGATCCTCTGTTTGCGTCTGCAGCCGCGAGCAGACGATGCCGGCGCCAGTGGCAATCCACTATGTACAGCGCATGTGCGGCATCGCACGCATGCGCTGTATGTAATGCTGCCGCACATGCACTGTACATAGCAGTTTGCCACTGGTGCCGTTCGAGCGCCACACGGACGGTGGTGGGTACGGAGCTATGTACGGCACATGTGTGGCGTCACTACGTACGGCGCATGCATCATACATAGCGACACCGCACATGCACGCTATGTAGCAACGCCCCACCCTGGGTGTCACTGCCTCTGAGCAAGGGTTTACTGTGGCAGGTGAAAATCAGGGTTGTTTCACAACTCCTCTCATTGGGGGAGGCTAGGCAGAGAGAGACGGTTAATGCTTTCTAATTACCAAATTATTAATCAAGTGCAAAGGTAATCCTATGTTCCTCGGGGTAAACAAGAAAGCATTATTAGATCTTTTTAAACAACTGGTACCTCATGTAAAAATAGAACGTTAAGGTTTTCAAAGTCTCATTGTCATTAAAACTGCCACATAGCCCGAGGACTGTGCAGCATTTGGGATAGTGAAACAGAACTTGGTGTCAGCTCTATAACACAGAACCGAGCAGATTCTAACAGGAAGAAAGCGCATCACGTCTCAGGTTTGTCACATACTTAGCCTGAGGAGGTAGCTTCATCATCCTTTAAATAATTGTGGTCACCAGCCCGCCACTTCAGATACTTAATGCTTCTGTGACTGGCTGAGACAGCTAATTAGGTAAATGGCAGACTAAGTCTCTGGTTAATGAAAGATAGCTGGTTGTTGCAACATCTGTTGTTCCTATGCCTAGCTAAAAGTAAGAGGAAGAGTCAACTGATGATGATGATGATGATGATAAATTTATTATTTACACCCTGTTCATCTGGCTGGGTTTCCCCAGTCAGTCCGGGCGGCTTACAATGTATCTAAAAACGTAATAAAAACATCCTTAAAAGCTTCCCTAAACAGGGCTACCTTCAGATGTCTTCTAAAATCAGATAGTTGTTTATATCCTTGACATCTGAAGGAAGGGAATTCCACAGGGCGGTTGCCACTACTGAGAAGGCCCTCTGCCTGGTTCCCTGTAACTTTGCTTCTCGCAGTGCTGGAACCAGCAGAAGACCCTCGGAGAAGGGTTGAGAGCTGGGGGTGGGGACGCTCCTTTGGGTATACTGGGCGGAGGCCATTTAGGGCTTTAAAGGTCAGCAACAACACTTTGAGTTGTGCTTGGAAACGTACTGGGAGCCAGTGTAGATCCTTTAGGGCTAGTGTTATATGGTCTCAGTGGCCACTCCCAGTCACCAGTCTAGCTGCCGCATTCTAGATTAGTTGTCCAAAATGTCCAAAATGACTCCCAGGCTGCAGACCTGGTCCTTCAGGGGCACGGTTACCCCATTCAGGACCAGGGAGAGGCTCTTATCCGGAATATCCTCTGTAGAGAGTCTTAACTGGCACCATTACCACCAAGTTAAGACCTTCAGGTTTGTTTTCAGCTGAACTGTGTCCACACTAGTGGGTAATAATTGATGTGATGTATTTGCACTGTGTGTTGTTGCTCCCCTACCCTCAGTTAGTAACCTCCCTACCCTGTCTGAGTTCTGAGAACCTGAGGTCCATTGTGGGCATGTGCACAGGTATGTGTTTACCTGCGAGGGTGGCCATTGGATCCACTATAAGCTGCCATGCACACACTGCCTTAGCATAGCTGTACATGAGCAGCAGAATGCCTTCAACAATCCACAAAAGGGACCAGCTGAAACAGGATTTCCTATCTTTGGCATTCAGTGTGAACCTGGAAGTTCCATCTAGAGACAATGGAGTGAGTTATCTTTATAGGTTTAACTAACACCAGCATCCTGCCAGTTCTGGGCTATTTCAGATCTTGCCATGGGTTGTTGTTGTTGTTGTTTTGGTGAGGAAGGGGTGTTAAAAATATATTTCTTTTTAATTTTATATTGCTGCATACATTCAAGCATTTCAGTGTATCTAGAAACCATGATATTATTTTTGGGGATCCCATTTTGCTTCGAAACTGATAAAGACACTTGTCCATCAAGCACAAGGAAGTTTACATAACAAAACACCAATCCTTAAACAATGGAAGAATCTTTTTGAAACAGTTTGCCTTGCATCTAATTTACTACGGAGATTACCATAGCTCTGAGAGGTGTACTTAACCAATTTATGATCAGGCTGTGTCAGATCCCCATAGTACAGAAGGAAACTACTATGGGATGGGAAGTTGCTTTCACACACATCTATTGATTCCACCTTAGTAAGATCACCAAACTGAGCATTATCAGTAAAAATGCAGGTGGTAGGCAACAATTTCCAAATATCAACTGCTGTTTATCCTGCTATATTGTACAATCACACTGGTGAGTTGTTCTTGTTTTCAAATGATCATTTTTATTTTTACTCTGCAAGCCTTGAGGGAGTGCAATAAATACAATGTTTTGGGTAGGCAAAAGATTATTATTTTTTCTATTACAGGCTGCAGACAAACTGTCAAAAAGCTGCAAAGGGATACAATTCATCAGCTCTTAAACTGCAATATTTCTACCGTTAACCCCTCCCCCCAAATCTGTATATGTTTTGACCGAGGAATTAATTAGGAAATTACTAGTTTATAAACACAAACAAATTACAGTGTTTTGGGAAACCTCTAAAACATAGAAGGAACACACGCACACACACACACACACACACACACACACACAGCTCTTCAATCCAAATACTTCTAGAGCGGCTAACACAAATTGAAAACACAATAGCAGCAGTAGCCTAAAATCTGTATGATGTTATTAACAAACAGCATTACTGTAGTGTCGTTAATAACTGGAGGCAAGAATCAGGTACAACATCTCTTTATTTCGGAAACAGGGAAGAGCCAGCGAGGAATGGAGAAAACTGGGGTTTATATAATAACAGTCATCTAGTAGGGAGAAGATACATTTTGGCGGGAACCAATGGCACGGATTCCCTCCCGTGGAAACCAGTCCGGCAGAGGATCCAAATCCTGCTGCCTGAATCAGCAAATGATTGCCGTTCCCGCTGTAACTTGTACATTCAAATAAGGTCTGTAATACAACACAATACTCTATATTAAACATCTTGAATGTGTTATTGCTTAATACACAACAATTACCACAACATAAAAAGTAATAATTCAAGATCTAAATGGCATGGGCAGATAAAAACATGTTCACCAGGTGCTGAAAGACATGAAACATGGCACCAAGTGAGTCGCTTTGGGGAGAGTGTTCTATAACAGGGCCGGGACCATCAAATAATCTCTGTCCCCAGGCACCCCAAACCCCACCTGAGAAGCCTCTCCAGGGGCGATAATTCAACTCAGACAGAGTTGTTCAGGGAAAAGTGCCTTTCATGAACCCTCATCCTGAGCCATTTAGGGATTTAAAGTAACTGAACCAACGCTTGTTCAGAAACAGATCAGAGCCCAATGAAGTTCTTTCAAGACTGAAGGCCACCATTAACTGCTTGGTGAGGCAACAGCTCTGCTGAACGTAACTGAGAGAATTCAACGGTGGAGAAGTAGTTCTTCGCTGCTGTCCCTGACGCAGACTAGATTAATCCTTTTATTAGAGAACGTTTGGTTGCAAATCAAGGCACAGTACAGTATATGGTGTTATAGATCCCCCCCAAAAAAACTAAGAAATTAATAAGTGGTAGGATTTTAGGGAAGTTTTTATTGTTTGAAGTTTTGTTCTGTTTTTAATGTTCTGTTGAAAGCCGCCAAGAGTGGATGGGGGAAGAAATAAATTATGATGATGATGATGATGATGAATGTGGAGAAATACATGCGGCAGAGGAATCTCTAAGCTAGCCTATGCAAAACCTAGGGCCCTTAAGAAACCATACAGGATCACTGAGAGCCATTGGCAATGCACAAAAACTATCCTCCCCATGTGCCCTGAGGTATGAACAAAGACAGGGAGTTGGGAAGGTTGCCAGGGTAACTGGGTGTGAGGTGATAGGAAGATTTTTTTAGCAAGGAGAAGGGAGAGAAGACTGGGATCCACTGCTGTGGGGGACAATCCTCTCTTGAAATGACCGTGCTGTAAGATCTGGACTCCCTCCATGCAGGCTGAAGGTGTAAACAGGTGAATAAATCATATTTCTTAAAGCTACGACAGTCTCCACTGTGTCTCAATTCTCCAAAGGGGCACAGACCCTGGGTGAGTGCCTGGAACCCCCAGGAATCTTGCAGAGAGTGGGGGGTGGCACATGACTTTTGTAACGGTATATATTACAATATGTACTTACCTGTATCAAATTGCTTTTGGGTTTTTTTGCCTACCATGTTTCAGCCATTCACCTATTTTGCTCATTGCTTTGAAACCAAGGAGCTGAATGGACTCTATTCATTGGGAGTAGCTGCTGAGGAGAAATCATATTGACAGCCACGCCGTCTCCATAAACCACAGAGTTACCAGGGCATCAACAGAAGGCTGTCTATGCTAACCAGAATCTTCATCTTAGGAAATTATCTGGATCTAATAGGGTCCAGGAGATGTAGACTCTTCTAACTGGCTACCATCCCCTGCAAAGGGAAGCAGCTGCTACAAGACTAAACCACACCAGGAAGCTTTCTGGTTAGGACAAAGAAGTCAAAAGGACACCCCAAATGCATATTGTTCCCCTTCTGCCACGTATATATCAAGCATTAGAACCTACCGTTAGTTCTAAATGTACAGAATTTTGGCTTCAATTTTGCACTACATATTAACGGACCGTTGCTTTTTGCATTATCTGTTGTTTCTTATTAAAACCTTGATGAATAACTGCTGCTGGTGACTAATTTAATTAAGAAATATCTGCCCTAAGTACCCGGATCCTGTGCATTTCTCTTCATTGCTGCTAGGCAACTTGTACAAGCAACAAACCCAGTGGTGTTTACTTTGACATCTGCAGTGTGACACTAAATGATTACTCAGAAGTTTCACAAAGTTCAATGTGGTTGTTTTTTAAGGATATGCAAAAGCTCAAAGCCACTCACCTTGAAAAACAATTGGTTTTTATCACAACAAGCAAACCAGTATGGTAGAACTGATAAAGGATGACTGTGAATGAGGACTGAAATGTTCTGTCAATTAATTGGTTACTTTTAAAATTGACTAAAAAGGTTAATAAATTAGAGTTTGAATTGACTATTAGATGCATTCGCCTGTGGCTTTATTTTTAGTTATTTTAAATTCCAACACATAAAGGTAAAGGTAAAGGACCACTGGACGGTTAAGTCCAGTTGAATTTGACTATGGGGTGTGGCACTTATCTCCACTTTCAGGCTGAGGGAGCAGATGTGCCAACTTGGCCCCGCAGCCATGGGTGCCCCGGGCCATGGTTGCCATGCAGTGTGCATGGCCTTGGCACCAAAATTTGTGGGTGCCCGGCCCCTTCATGGGGAATTTTGTGGGTACTCAGGCACCCGTGGCTCCAGGGAGTTGGCACCTATGCCGAGGGAGCTGGTGTTTGTCCGGAGACAGCTTTCTGGGCCATGTGGCCAGCATGACCAAACCACTTCTGGCGCACGGAGGACCGTGACGAGTGCCAAAGCACACAAAATGCCATTTAACTTCCCACCGCAGCAGTACCTATTTATCTACTTGCTCTGGTATGCTTTTGAACTGCTAGGTTGGCAGGACATATAAAAACTGCAGTTGGCAAACCCCATATGAAAATAAGCTTCCCCCCCCCCCCCCAATGTGAAAGGAGGATGCTTCTTCAAATATTTCTTATGGAATACATGCATCTGAAACCAAGAAAGTACATTTCCCCCCTTTAGAATTATATCCCCCAGGCAATTTTAATTAGCTAATTAAATGCATTTTACTTAATCAATCAATCAACTGCATTTTTTTTTTTAAAAAAAACCTGGACGACAGCCACACTTGGAACCATTTATTAAAATATGTATTTAATACTTATTAACTTACTTGGAACTGGTTGTGAAACATTTTTTATGAACTATGACCAGGAACTTTTATCTTACTTTGAACAGCATTTCAAAATATATGGGGGTTCTATGGTTTCTTCTAAATGCACAAAATACCTGGTTTCCTATTACAGGTACACTGGTATGCTTTTGCATAATGTGGATTTGTTGTTCAGTCACAATATTCTGCCTTATTACATTCTATCGGTTTAAACGCATTTTTCTGGCCGTCAGAGATGTCAAAAAGGAAGGCATTTTCTTTCCACAGACTTTTGCCATACTTTCAACGGTCTCCTGCTGAGCTCAGTACAAGGGATGAATTAAGAGTCTCAGACATTTCTGAGGTTGCATTCCCAGCTTTGCCATGCCAGTTCATGTTATTGTCATGCACACTTACATTCTTGTAGCAGAAAAAGACAGGCTGTCATGGCCAATGGCTAGTACAATAAAGTTATTTGGATTTGGAGAAAAAGACAGGAAGGGCAATTAAAGAACAAAAACAAAACCCAGCGAATTTCAAGAGTAAGTTTTTTCTTAGTCGCACATACATGTTCATGTTTAAGTGACTTGGAGGGAACTGAACACTTGCCCAGAATACAAGAGACTTCGGAAGGACAATTCATAGCTGGGAGGCGGGGGGTGCGTGGGTGGGTGGGGTTGCACATACAATTACCATGCTGAAAGGCCCTGGTTATTGACATGTATGCCAGGCATGTTCTATATTTGAAATGACTTTGTGCAGTATCATGATTGTTGCAACACACACAACCCCAAAAATGTGTCTCAGGATTCAGGGACATAGAATCACTTAGTAGCTGATTAATAAGTAACCATAATGTCATACTTTCCAATATTTCTCTGGTGTGTGTAAACAAACAAACAAATGTTGTTGTTGTTGTTGTTTTATACCCTGCCCATCTGATTTGCTTGCCCCAGCCACTCTGAGTAGATTCCAACATATATAAAAACATAGTAAGACATTAAACATTAAAAAACTTCCCTATACAGGGCTGTCTTCAGATGTCTTCTAAAGGTTGTACAGTGGAACCTCGGTTTCCAAACGTAATCCATTCCGGAAAACCATTCGACTTCCGAAATGTTTGAAAACAAAAAACTGAAAGCGGAAGCTTCAATTCAGTAGGGAAACTCAAAATGGAAGCCACATTGGACGTTCAGGTTCCGAGAAACATTTGAAAACTGGAGCATTTACAGTGGTGCCCCGCTAGACGAATGCCTCGCTAGACGAAAAACTCGCTAGGCGAAAGGCATTCGCTAACGAAAGGCTGACTCGCAAGATGAATTTCCCTATGGGCTTGCCTCGCAAGACGAAAAATTGTCGCGATTTTTTTCTTCTTCGTCAAATTGCTCTTCTCCCGTTGGTGCTTCACAAGACAAAATTTTCGCTATACGACAGCACTCGCAGAACGAATTAATTTCGTCTTGCGAGGCACCACTGTACTTCCAGGTTTTCAGCGTTCGGGAGCCAAAACGTTTGAAAACGGAGCTGTTTGAGAACCAAGGTTTGACTGTATAGTTACTTATTTCCTTGACTTGGAGGTCGCATAATTCCATACCGTCCAAAATTTCTCTGATGAAAATAGGGACGTCCGAAGGAAAAGCAGGACATTCTGGGATCAAATTAGAAACCAGGACAGCCTCTGTAAATCCGGGACTGTCCCTGGAAGATAGGGACACTAGAATCCTCCAAAGGGCTTTAGCCCAACTGAGTTATTAAGAGCTTCAACACCCCAAGCAGTGAATGCCACTGAAATAATGACTTTTGTCAGACCAGGGTCTGTGCAGGAAATGTGTCTATTTCAGTGTTGAGTGGGGCATATAGACCAGTTTAAAGTGTAGGGGTGGAAGAAATTGTTCTGGGATGACTCATCTGATCTTCATTGGCACAAAAAGGTTCCCTTTTTCATGGCCTATAGTGCAGTTATTACACTAGCATCCATCATACCACCACTAGAGCCTAGGTAGGTTTCTGGACAATTACCTACCTTGTCCAATGTCAGGAACAGTCCTGTGCCTTTAGATATATGCAACATATTTAATGCTATTTTTTCAGTGGACAATAATAACTTCATCGCGTGTATTATTAAGGAGTAAACCCCTGAATTAATCTCAACACATGATGAGGGTGATTTCTCCCTGCACTTCAGATATCTCACAGAATGTACAGTCTGTTCTGTTTTGTAGCTTAATTGGATTTTTACGTGTTCCTTTTTCCTGTACTTATTCCTCTTATTCTTAGTATACTGCATTCATAATAGACTAATAAGAAGCCAAAGCTGAGCATGTCACAGGCTGAGTGCAATTTTAGACAATTCATATGCTTCCGGCATAATTATTATTGTTTTGTAGAGTGCCGCAATTCTGCCTCCCATTTTCTGAAGATGTCTTCTAATAGTCTTCAGCACTGATCCTTTCACTGCCATTATTTTGATTTTACCGAGATTTTAACTTCAGGTGATTTGTATATACCCACGCTGCCATTTGCTGCTATTTCAATTGTTTCGCTATGAGAGCTAAGGAAGGGTGTCAGATCCTTATGCATGTAACAAAAGTCCAACAGCTGCTTTTTCTGCTGAACAGAAAAGAGTTTTGGGGGGATGGGAGCAGATCCCTTTCTCTGCTTCACATCTAAGCTGCTCCCCCCTCCGTTGTGAGTCGTGAACTTGCATTTTGCAAGAGAAGCAACCCACCTCGTACCACATTCACCTTGTGTCCAACAAAGAGTTTGAGTCTCAAGGAAATATTTCATATAGATGATGCAAATGAAAATGGAGTAAGTTAAAAAGGACAAAATCTATCCTGTCAGACTGTTATTAATAACTGCCAGCTGGGCCACCATGATGACAAATGGTAGTTTCTCTGTGAAGTGGCCCTTCTTTATTTTAACTCTTGCATTTATCTAACAACATGCATTTATAAACCATATATGTTTAGGGGAAAATGTGCTCTGGAAAATGGGTGGGGGAAAATTAAGTGTGCATGTAGATATTGATCCTAAGTTGTGACTCTTGAACAGGCTTCCTCAAACTCGGCTCTCCAAATGTTTTTGGCCCACAACTCCCATGATCCTTAGCTAGCAGGACCAATGGTCAGGGATGATGGGAATTGTAATCTCAAAAACATCTGGAGGGCCGAGTTTGAGGAAGCCTGCTCTTGAGTTTTATTCCTGATCCATTCAGTCCATCCCCTTTATATTTATGTCTTATGAGTAGTGTTTGTAAAGCTCGTGTAAACTCAAACCATTTTAAGACAGGAATAATGAAATATTGAAAGGTTGAGCTGGCATTTTCACATACACTGCTTAGGTCCCTCCGTCGTGCAGGGGCAACCTGTGTGTGCCCCCCCCCACCATGTGGAACTAATGGGGGGCATAACGGCATCAATACCTGCAACTGTATACAATGGTACACCAACCTTTCCAGATGTTTTAAAACTACCCAAGTCATAAAATGCAGAGGGAAAAGAAAATTAACAATATTATCATCTTTAAATCACAATTGTTTTTTTTTCTGCTTAAAGTCAATTGACTCCATTTGCTTATATATATATTCCCCCCCCCTGTCATGTTCAGAGCAGAATATAAATGAGCCTTGTTGAAATGGTAACTTTTCAGACTGCATAATTAGCATGAATGAAACGTGCACCCATTTTCAATGTGATTCTTTTAGTTCTGTAAAATAGTTTCTCAAAACGGATGAATAAAACTAATGGGATAATCATTGCGTGGAGTGTGAAGGAACTGGGAAATTTTGAGACTCTCCCCCCCCCAATACATCTGAGTGAATTGAGGCATTTAAATACAACGGTTGGGGGAAAAAAACATGTCCACAATCACAGGCCACCAAGGGCAACCCATGTGCACAACTGATACAGATGCAGGTCCTACAAGACACAGATGGCGCTGTGGTCTAAACCACTGAGCCTCTTGGGCTTTGCTGACTGGAAGGTCATTGGTTCGAATCCCCGTGATGGAGTAAGCTCCCGTTGCTCTGTCCCAGCTCCTGCCAACCTAGCAGTTCAAAATCACACCAGTGCAATGAGGTAAATAGGCCCCGCTGTGGTGGGAAGGTAAACGGCGTTTCTGTGCGCTCTGGTTTCTGTCACGGTGTCCTGTTGCATCAGAAGCAGTTTAGTCATGCTGGCCACATGACCCGGAAAGCTGTCTGTGGACAAACGCCACCTCCCTAGGCCTGAAAGGGAGATGAGCGCCACAACCCCATAGTCGCTTTTAACTGGACTTAACCATCCAGGGGTCCTTTACCTTTTTACCTTTACTGTTACACAGTTTTCTGGTACTACACAAGATTCTTTTTTTTTCTTTTTTTAAAAATCTGTTTAACAAGCTGAAGGATAGAAAGCATTTCCCAAGTTTTAAAGTATATTCATTGTCAGTAGCCATATAACAGCAGGGAACTTTAATTGTTTAATGCGTGCACCTTTTATGCCAGGGAACTATGTTAAGGACCAACTTCCCTCATAAGAGCCCCTTGGTGTGCCCCGTTCAGTGTCGGAGGCCTTGTACTGCTGCTGTTGTGAATGCTGGAAGAAAGACCTGCTCCCTGCTGCAAGGTCCATTTCCACCTGGCCTAGGGGGTAGGGCCCACACTCACCCTGAACAGCTAAAAGAGGCTCCTGGGAGGGCACTGGGATATTGCTGGAACAACTCTTGGGTTGGGGCCAGTGGCGGAACTAGCTGCTCCGGTACCCAGAGCAGCATGTACCCAGAGGGCAGGGCTAGCCACCCGTGGTGGCAGGGCTAGTTGCCCGCGGGGGCGAGGCACACGTCCCAGGGGTGCGCCATCCGCACCAAGCATCCGGGGGGGTGCCATGTCGTTGTCTGCAGCGAGCGTCCTGGGGCAGCGGGGTGGCGATGTCAACCCCCCCCCGGGATGACACTCGGGGGGCGCACCCACTGCACCCACCTTATTCCGCCACTGGCTGGGGCAACTGGCTAAAATGTTTTAATCAGTTCTAATTATGGTTCCTCTGTTTTGTTTTTGTTGGGTTGGTGTTGGTTAAATGTTTAGTTGGGCTTGGTGGTTACTTTAATTTGGGTCTAACTGTAAACTGGTTGTTGTTGTTGTTGTTTCTATTGATTTATTGGTTTCTATTGATTTATTGGTTTGTTGCTTGTATAGGATGTTTCGTTTTTAGCGTTTGATGTTATAGATGCATAGATAGATGGATAGATAGATAGATAGATAGATAGATAGATAGATAGATAGATAGATGATAGATAGATAGATAGATAGATGCAAGCCACCCAGTGGCTGGGGAAACCCAACCAGATAGGCAGGATATCAATTAAAAAATTATTACAGTCATACCCCGTGTTGCGTAAGCTCCGTGTTGCGTACGTTCGGGTTACACACCTCCATGACCCGGAAGTCCTCCGTGGAGCACATGCGATGCACAGGTGCACGCAGGTGTGCAGAAGCGCAAAAACCCACGAACTTCCGGGTTTTTTCTTTTTTCTTTTTGTTCGTTCGTGTTAAGTACGCCTGGGTTACGTGGCGCGACCTGGAACGGATCATGTACGTAACACGGGGTACCACTGTATTATTATTATTATTATTATTATTATTATTATTATTATTATTATCATCATCATCATTATTACCTGGCTGAGTGAGGCTTAGTAGAGATCAACAAGAGTCAATTTCAGGCATTTGCATGGAAACATTACATTGTAAACAGGATGGAAGCCATGGGGCTCACCTGGAAACCCCGCCCTCATGTTCCTTCGGTGTGGGGAGGACAGATACAGTTGCTCCAGGCACCAAATGGTTAGGGGTGCAAAATTTTGACACCTGATACTGCTTCATTATAGCTGCCTGCTTCTGTTACTGGGCTCTGTGAAAACGGCTTCTCCATGTGAACCAGGAAGTGACCTCTCCAGACAACGGAACGATTCTTCTCATCTCTGCTGCAGTGATCTCCTGGATGACACAAATGCTATTAGGCAGTTGAATGTGCAAGTGTGCTTTGTCTCTGTTTCCCTCCCTCCCAGCCCTGGGCGCTGGCAATCATGCAACACCACTGTGTTCCTGGGTATGCAGCTCCTTAAGACCTGAGAGCAATTGGCACAAACGTCCGTAGAAGGTTTCAAAGCATGGTCAACGCTGTCTGATCAGCCTACCTGTAGCTGTCTGATCAAGTTTCCTGATTGTGCCTGGGGATGTTGAGGTGGGGCTTACCTGCGCTCCTATCCTGGTTTACAATGTTGAATGTTCAGGCAGCCACTTCAGCAGAGCATCCAAGCAGGGCCTTTTCGACAGTGGCACCAGCTGTATGGCATGCCTTCCACTGAGAACCATCAGAGCCATCAGAACCCAACAGTTTGGTTGGTAGTCAGCCAAATTTTACTTATAATTGAATGAATGGACTAGATGAGCATGATTAAGCTGTTGTTGTTGTTGTTGTTCAGTTGTTTAGTCATGTCTGACTCTTCGTGACCCCATGGACCAGAGCGTAGGGCCATTAATTTCAGTGGGTACTCTGAGTAAAACCTAGTTGAATACCATCATTTGGTCCTTCAGGTATTTCTCTCTTATCTTTGCCTGTTTATTTTCTCACAAACTGGCTCTGGGTTTTGTTTTTGTTTTGTTTCAATATATTCTATATTTGCAATGTGCGGTTTGGAACTGAATGCTGAGTATTGTTCCGAGTTAACTTTTGCATTGTCGTTGCATAATGTGTTTTGTGAGCTGCCATGATTTATTGATTTAGAAAAGCTGGATACTTTTCTAAAAAGGAAAATATATGAAATAAGTAGATCTCATAGCCTGTCCCAGGCTGAAACAAGATATGACCCATCAAGCTGAACAAAGCTAATCAAACCACAAGAGGCAGTCTGCCCATCAGGCAAAGCAAAACAACAACAACAACAACAACAACAACAACAACAACATCGTTGGGTTGTTGTTTGCTGCCTGCTGTGGATTTCAAAGAAGGAAGTTTTCAAGCACTTGGCAGGTCACACAATCCATAGTTGAAAGTGTGAGATGTAAACACAGAGCAGTCAAACACAACATTTCTAGAGTGGACATGAAGGTGTCTCAGTCCTCCTGCCTTAACTTCCTGTTTACCTGGACTGAGACAACTTCTTCTATGTAACTGGAGATGGGTGTGGTTTTACCTGGGGAGGTTTACACAAAACCACAGGAAGCAGACCCCATTTTCCTCTTTTGGACTCGTCTCTTGAAGAAGCAGGATGCTCTCTTGGCTTGCAGCTGAGAGGAGCACAGGTGAAGCCTGTTCCCCTATGGAATCAGCTTCACTACATGTAAATACTTTTATCTAAACTAGATTGCCTTCTGAGACTGTACTGTAACTCAGGATGAGTGTAAGTAAACTCTTTTATATCTTATAGTGTTTACTTTACTTTATAGTGTTGTGTCTTTACTTTTAAGAGGGAAGAAGGGGAATATACCAGGAATATATATTTCTTATAGAGGCTTTAGCAAGCCTATGCAACCGTCTCTGCTGTGTTTTAAAAGGGAATGTAACTCTGCTAAGTTTGGAGCTTGTTAACACAAGCTGGGATGTGATATATAAAGTAATATATCATCATCCACACTCCTAAGCATTCCCACAGAAAGGTGAACTGACCTGGCCTATCCTGATGGCATCTGGGAAACTTTACCATGGACTGAACCAGACATATATTTCAAGGTTCTATACATACAGCCAACAACAAATGTAACTGCACAGTGATTCAATCACCATGCAATACATTGCAGGGCTTCTCCCAGTGAAAACTGAATCAACCAGGGCTATCATTTCACGTAAGTGAGAACTTTGATTAACCTGTTTCTAACAATGTATTTCTCATCAGTCACATTTTACTTGCACTATTTTTTAAAACGTATTTTGCATTACTGGATGTCATTTACCAAATCCAGTTACGTATTGCTTAACAGGCAGTGATTGCGATCATTATTATTTTAATTACAGCACTGCTTAGTTCAGGGAGCCATTACCTTAAGTTGTGTATGCAAACCAGGAAAATAATAGCTCATTTTCCAAAGGTCTTTAAATGCTAATGTCAAGAGCAAAGATGGTGAAACAGGAGGAATCACGGTTATCTCCGTTTTTATAGTTGGGAAAGTATGATGCAGCAAGATGCTACGCTTTGTCCAAATTCACACTGGAAATCTGGACAAGATCCTTAGAATATATTATGCACTTTAATCACAAAGCTCTCGGCATCAATTTCCAGGTTCTTCATTTTGCAGAAATGGCAAGTATTTGGGGGGAAATAAATTGCCGTGCATGAATTCCTTCCAAAACCAAAGCCTTCCCCAAAGATAGCATTGGGTCAACTTTGAATTGTCCTTCTGATCAATAGAATTGTAGAGTTGGGAGGGACCTTAAGGGTCATCTAATCAAACCCCCTGCAATTCAGGAATCCTGCCCCTGGCTGTGCCTGAGTGGGCATGAACCACAAACCTTCTAACAGCCAGGCACGCTAACCCACTGCAGAAGAAACACGAATATGGTTGCACACTGACCCTTCCCAGTTCTGCAAAAAAGTAAGCAGCAAAAATTGGCATATGCAATTATTCAGATATGGTGACACCGTGGCTTATGAACCTCATTAAACTAGATGAAATTCCAAAAGAGGCTAAGTAAAATTAAATGAAGAAGCTCCCTGTGTGCTAAGAAAAAGAAAGAACACTCTGCTGGGGTCACACACACACACACACACACACACCCTTGGTTTAAAAATGGAACGTGGTATTGAAAATGAATAAGGACTAGGCCTTCAGTGGATGAACATGCTAGTCAATAAGGAAGGACAGGAAGGCTGCTGTGAGCACACAAGGTTGGTGGCCCTTGATTCCAAATGGCAGACACCATTTCTGAGTGGAATCCCATGATAGTTGTGAAGAGGGGAGGATTTGGGATGTCAGTGGGTATAGTCAGTAGTCAAGGATAACACAAAACTTGTGGTAGAGTGGAAGAGAGAGGAAAAGCAAGGGGTGTTGTAGTACATAGGTAGTGTGTAATGGCACTGTTTCCCAACCTGTGAGTCACAACCTACAAGTGGGTCCCAATGCCTGTGCAAGTGGGTCAAGGGCTTTATACATAAACCCAAAATACGGTAATTACAGCGCAGAAGATCTAAGATCCAGAATTCATGTGACAACAAATCAATGGGTCACCATATCAAGGAGACTGCACTTGTGAGTCATCATACCCAAAAGGTTAGGAGTCACTGTACTATGTGAGATGTTATGTTCCACTCATAACAAAAGAGCCTTCCACTCCTGAGTGCTTTTTTCTGTTCACAAAATAGAGCATTTTGACCCTGCCTAGTCTTGGGGATTTTAAGGATATGCAAAAATTGGGGAAGCCAAGCCAGCTCTTTCCCTTACATGCATAACTTAATCTCAGTGTCGTCTTTGGCTTCTACATGCAGCATTTTCTTTCCCTAGGCATCCCTAATGTTAGGCATTTTGTTGTTGTCAAGAAAGCAAAATGCTTCCTTCCCCCACCATCTAGAAACAGAAAATACAATTTGCTGAGCTACACATGACTCAGTACAAGCAAGGGGAAAGGCACAATCTTATTAATTTTAGTTTAATATTAATCTTGGGGGACTTTTGGGTGTGTCTTGGAGACAATACAGATCAACTATTTAGAACACAGCCACTCTATTATTTTGTCTTCCAATCAAATATTTTCAATTCAAACCTCAGAGAAGGAAACAATATGCTAAATTTAAATGTTTGTACAGAAAGAAGATGCATATTGGGTCTCTTGGCAATTTTTTAAAAAGTATTTCAGATCCAAATTCATCTGGCACATTTGTGATTCACCTTCTTCACCCTGAGTGGGTAACATGCATGGTTATACCATACACAAATAACATCTCCCGGAATGACTGATCTACGCTTTAGGGGGAACTGCGCCTGAGTTTTTGTGCATTAATTTTGTTAGCATTTCTCTTTCAGCCTGCTGACCCTGAGCAAAATTTGTCATAATAAGATGGTCATCTAGCTTTACAGGCTAAGACAGATTAGTCAACACATGGCAGAGAGCAAAACCAAGGACTGGAACAAATATATTATATATATATATATATAAAACAAACCACCAGGAGCAAAACAGAACCAGGGGAAAGGATGCAGCACAAATTCAAACTGAAGAGACTTAAAACAGCATTTCCCACCCCCTGGGATAGAAGCACTGACAAGGAACTGCAGGGCCCTGGTGGTGGAACAGTGAGGTCAGTCTCATATTTTACCCACTAACCTTACATAACTGCTAATCCAGACAGGAAAGGGCTCACCCTTGGCTGTCCGCTGTCAGTCATCTACCTGCCGCCTGTATAAGACTGCAATAAACAGTCTTTCCTCTTCCCCAAGATATTGCTGGCAGACTGCTACATACAAGATTCTAACTTCTGGAGATCTTTTTCCTACAAACTGTAACTTCCACATCTTCTCCCCCGCCCCCCTCTGTGTGTGTTTTAGAAAGCATTTTGGTCTTTCCCTAACGAAGCCTCCCATTAAGTTAATGTCAGCTGTGTATGACTGAGACCCCTATTCACCTCACAGAGCTACAATTTTACAGAGTTCCCTGGGAAGAAGAAGCGTTGACTATTAAACCACTCTGAATATTGTAGCTCTGTAAGGCAATAGGAAGATAGTGTCATCTGTTCATTTGTAACAACGGACCCCATCTGCACTGTTCATTTAAAACAACCTCATACCACTTTAAATAGCCATAGCTCCCCTCAAAGAATCTTGGGAAATGTAGTTGGTTAAGGCTGAAAGCTGTTAGGTGACTTTTATGCCCCTCACAAGCTATACTTTCTAGAGTTGTTTAACGGCTAATCCCTCTTTCCAGCGACATTTATAGCTCTTTATCTCATGTCCATGGGAAATAGAAGGATAGCACGATAGATGCTTCTTGTTCCATAATAAATGATATAGCTCATATATGTTCTCAGGCACTAAGCCACGGACAGCCAACATGGTGCCTTCTGGAAGTTTTGGACTACAACTCTCATCAGCCCTACCTAGCACGGACAATGGTCAAGGATGATTGGAGTTGTAGTCTAAACCATTTGGCACCAGGTGGACTCCCACTAAGCTCAACATTCCATGAAGATGTAAGAACTAGGAAACAACATGGCTTCAAGTGAGATCCATAAACAGATTGGGTGAGGGCCTCTGTTTAAGTCCCAGTTCAAGAGCAATGGGAAAATGGAAATTAAAAGAGAAATATTTATGCCAATAGAATGGCTGTTGGCTGTGCAAATAGCACCCTGAAGGAGGAAAATTGCATTCAGTAGGATGAGTTCAGATACAAACATTTTTATTTGTCGGCGAAGAAAAGTTTCTAATAGATTATGCAACCTGATAAATTCAATCATCTTGCCCGATTGTATTATTAGACTGGAGAGCTTAAGGTGGTGCATGATGCATAGAATGCAACACACAATGGAAAGTATAGATGTACGAAAAGATCAAGAAGGGCTGTTCTGCTTGGCAGGTGCCCCTCATGAATTTTGAAGTTCAAGCGCATAGGGCGGCAGGGGGGGAATGCTTTTTCGATTTCTTCCTTGAAACAAAAATTATACTGTGCAGATCACCAGAATGAAAAGCAAGTGCTACATTGAAAGGCAGACTGATTTCATGGATGGCGTGGTTCCTGCTCATATGGTTAAAAAGAGCACTCTTCAAAAATAATTGATTTTAAAATTTTATTTATCATCGCAAAAGCTAACATGGGGAAGAAATAACCTATTTAACACTGCATCTCAGAATGTGTAATCTCTCTATATAATTGAAAATGATAGGATATGAAAGATTACTTACTGGTGGATCTGAGTTAGCTATGAACAACAGGAAATTGGTGGGATTTGATGGGAAGGGACTATTTATTCAATTAACATACCATGCAGGAGAATATTGTGGTCTTTCTTTCTTTTCTTTTTTTACAAGGTTCCTTTACTATACATTTTCCTTCACCTTCATATTTTGTAGTTCTTTTAAAAAATAATATTTTTGCTCCCACTGGTTGATTGATCCCCTCTAAATTCTCTTGATTTACTGTACTTTGCAATCTTGGAGAGGTGCCAGAGTTTGTTTTTGTAACTGCCTAAGTGTTCAAGGAGGGATGCGGGTGGCGCTGTGGGTTAAACCACAGAGCCTAGGGCTTGCTGATCGGAAGGTCGGTGGTTCGAATCACTGCAACAGGGTGAGCTCCCGTTGCTCGGTCCCAGCTCCTGCCCACCTAGCATTTCGAAAGCATGTCAAAGTGCAAGTAGATAAATAGGTACTGCTCTGGTGGAAAGGTAAACAGCGTTTCTGTGCGCTGCTCTGGTTCGCCAGAAGCGGCTTAGTCATGCTGGCCACATGACCTGGAAGCTGTACGCCGGCTCCCTCAGCCAGTAAAGCGAGATGAGCGCCACAACCCTAGAGTCATCCGCGACTGGACCTACCGGTCAGGGGTCCCTTTACCTTTTAAGAGTTCAAGGAGCTTTTCATGGAAAATGTTGTCACCCTTATCTCCTAGGTTTGGTGGTTCTGAAAAAAAAGAAGTTAATCCAATCTGGATTTTGATTTGCTGAATTGGACATTTTTGACATTTCAGTTCAGTGATGTGATAGCTGGAGATACTGAATTATAAATCACAAAAGAATGATAGCAGGGCTTCCAATGGAATCTCAGAGTGATCCATACAGACTTCTACATCTTGAATAGGAATATTTATTTCCACCTCGCTGCTTTGTTATCACCATTTCCTCACCCATAGATCTGCTGGGAATTTATTTATTTATTTACATATGAAAGAGCAAAAAAAAAAAATGACAATACTTCTGTGTGGCATCACTTGATGTGCTAATTTATTGAAGCAACACATCTAGCAGCTCAAGGTCACAAAAAGCGTATTATTGCATTTCAGGAAAACCTGCCACTGTACAAAGGTGGATTGATTTGGGTATGTTTCCATTGATTAGGTGTTTAAAAGCAAGACAGTAATTTGGGTGGCATTTTTTTAGTCTAGCTGGAGCTAAATTGATTCGCACTTTTCCTGAAAAGATACAGGAAACTGCAGTGCTAATCAAGGGAAATTAAGTTGTGAAATGACTTGATTATCATAGTCTTCAAAATGTGGAGCAATTTAAAAATAAAAATAGTTGTCATGCAAACATGGCAACGGAGAAAACTTCCTAGTTTGGAGGGGCTATAGTGCAGAGTCAAACAAAGCAACTCATGGTGATTGATTGATTGATTGAACTATATATATATATATATATATATATATATATATATATATATATAACCATTGGCTTGAGAGCTGCTAACTTAACATTCTGCTCAGATTCTGGAGTGGTGTGTGTGTGTGTGTGTGTTGGCCAAATCTAAGAGGAATGCGTGGAATCACTCCTATCACAATTTACTACACAAGCAAGAACACAGGAGTGTTCCTGCTGCCTCAGACCAAAGACCCTTCTAGTCTGGAATTCTGTTCACACAGTAGCCAACCAGATAACTATAGGAAGCCCACAAGCAGGTTGTACGTGCAAAAACACTCTTCCACTCACAATCCCTCACAACTGGCATTCAGAAGCATACTTCCTCTCAGAATGTAACAGCATGTGGGCATTTAGAGAACAACGGAATGACCAAGAGGAAGGGACTTCTCAAAATACACTGAACCATAGAAACAGAATGAAACAACCCCCAAAACTTTCCCAGGAAGCTTTGGCAGAACACTAGGGACGAAATATCATCGTGTTAGTCTGTCAAAATCCTTAGAGAAAGGGAAAGGACTCTTAAACAACAAAGTCTCCAAGCAGATCTTGCTAATGAGAACAGGGGTGCCAACTTGAATAAGACATTGGGGGGAGGTAAGTCCCGCCCCACATACTTGATCACAAGCACACACACACCATTTGAACGGCAATGCCCATCATCTTTGGGAGGCTCTTAGCCCCCTACATATTTTAGTGCGGGCGAAGGGACCTCGGCCCCTAAGAATTGGCTCCTATGAATGGGAGTATTCCAGACAGGGAGCCACCACTGTAAAGGCCCTCTCCCTTATCACCAGCTGTTGAGCCTCCCTCGGGGGGGGGGGGAATGGGAACCGAGCCTCTGAAGAAGATCTAAGAATCCAGGTATGTTCATATCTGAAGCGATATTCCAAAATATATTGGGGTTCTGAGCCCTTCATGGGTCAAAAACATCACCTGAAAAGCATGCAGCCAGCCAATGTAGTTATATCAGAATTGGTGTTATATACCTGTTTGCCTCAAAACTGTCAATAAACAGGCAGCCGCATTCCGTACCAACAGAAGCTTCCGAACCATTTTCAAAGGCAGCTCTGCGTAAAGCACATTGAAATAGCCCAACCTTAAGGTTACCACCAGAGCACAGATTACTTTGCCAAATTATCCCTGTCCAGATAGGGTTGAAATTGGACCACCAAGCTATGCACACTAGCTCATCAAGGCTGCCTGTGTCTCAGGTGACAGCAATGGATTATTTTAGATGAGTGGCAGAGCCTATTTCATTTATTAATTATCCTTTTCTATTTCAGCAGTTAAAAACAACAACAACAGCGATGCACAGCTTATCTTTAGAAGCTTTTAGAGACAAGGCTTTATAGCCATCCAGAAAGAATTAAGATATCCAAGGATGCTTAGACAGACTTGGATCACCTCCCTTCTATCTTTCCCTCTTAACAAAGAAATCAATCCCAGACTGTAAACAAGAAAATAGAAGATTCGCTCACATTAAAAGACTTGCCAGGACTCAAACAGATACAGTGATGAAAACCAGGCAGGCAATAATCTTTAAAAGTCACAAAAGCCCATAGTCCAACGCAAAATGCGGTGTGCTCCTTTGAGGAGCGCTTACTGGCATCTTTACCTCATCACAGGTAGGAAGAAGAGGGTGCAGTGATAGGAAGAAGATTACGTTTTCTATTGTTCCCCTTCCCATCACAAAAGTTTAGAGGATACAGCATCATACAGTTTGTGACTCTCTAGCAATCATGTGTTTGTGATTTGGGCTGCAGATACTCCTGCACAGGACAACCCCCAAACCTCAGTGTGGAGCCAGTGTGGTGTAGTGGTTAAGAGCGGTAGACTCGTAATCTGGCGAGCCAGGTTCGCGACTCCGCTCCTCCACATGCAGCTGCTGTGTGACCTTGGGCTAGTCACACTTCTTTGAAGTCTCTCAGCCCCGCTCACCTCACAGAGTGTTTGTTGTGGGGGAGGAAGGGAAAGGAGAATGTTAGCCCCTTTGAGACTCCTTCGGGCAGTGATTACAGGGCCGTCTCATCCATAGGGGCTAGTGGCGCGGTGCGCTAGGGCGCTGGGCCCCCCAGGGGCGCCCCCCTCCCCAACCCGGCCCCACCCTCACGGGCGAGCTGTCGGCTGGGCGCTCACGCGCCGGCGGTGCAGCCGCTGCCGCCCATGCCGCTCCCGGGAGCACTGGAAGGGCGCGCAGAGCCCCGCGCTGCTCCAGCGCCACGCCCCTCATCCCCCGCTTGCCCACCCCCCAAGAGGCGGCAAGCGCGGGAGGCGGCGGAGAGGCAGCACCCCCGGAGGAGGACTCGCTCCAGAGATCCTGGCGGCAAACTCATCCGGGAATGGCGCCTCCCAACTCGGGGCCGCTTCGCCACGCGGGTGAACTTTTCCACGGGGAGTGAAAGGCCGTGAAAGGCAGTAAAAACAATGGCTCACGGGGAAGGCAGCCGCGCGCTGCTCGTCCCTTAGGGGAACCTAAGAGCTGGCCCCCCTCGCCTCCCATTCCGGGAGCACTGGAAGGGCGCACAGAGCCCCGCGCCGCTCCAGCGCCACGCCCCTCATCCCCCGCTCGCCCACCCACCTCCCAAGGGCCTCCTTAAGGCGGCCCTGGGTGGTGGCGGTGGGGAGAGGCGAGATAAGAGAAGAGGCACGAGGTTGTGCCAGGGTTATTTGTCTTCGCTGGAGAGGCTGGCGGGGAGAGTGGGTCACTGAGAAGGTCTCCCTGGTGGCCATAGTTCCCCCCCTTCCTGAAACCAAGGCGATTTTGAAGGTGAGCAGGAAAGGTGGTTTGAGGCTGATCCGGTGAAGGCGCGGCGGCCGTGCTGAGCTTTCAGCTGCCTGAGCAGCCAGCCAGGGAGGTCAGCTCGCCGTTTTCTGGTTTCGCCCCACTTTTTGGGTGTGTGCTAGATCTTGCCCACTGCGCCTTACGAGAAGGCTGTTTACCAATGGGGGAAAGGGGGGAGCTGCACCTGATGAGCTGCTGCCTGTTTTGCAGCAGATGAAGATGCAGGAGCTCAGTGAAGGGTCCGTGAGTGAAAATGGAAGTCCCAAGCTGGGGGGGGGGCGCCCCGGAGGGATCGTTGAATAGGCTTAAGACGGCCCTGAGTGATTAAAGCGGGATATCAGATCCAAACTCTTCTTCTTCTTCTCACCAAAAATTGAATCCCAAAGTTTTGGTGCAGCCACCAAAAAGACCCTATTCTATAGACCAGGATTGAGGAACCTCATGTGTGGGGAGTTGTTTGGTTCCAGGACTCTCCCCAGGAACTCCTCCCCAATCACACCTACTGTATCTTTGCAGACGAAGCAGCCCTTCCAGGAAGAAAGTTATGGAGCAAAACATAGCACTTGTAAATGCTTTCTGCGAAATGAGAGGGAGGGTGGTGCGGCCACCTTGGCTATTTATCCTGGTACTGAGGACATAGCTGACTTTCCATGGTAAACATAAGGTTGTCGGGGAGGCTGTCTCTCTAATTTTGTGTTATGCCGACGTTCCTCATGGCAGCCACTTTGTGCAATGACCCCACTACCCACACCCACACCCCACCCAGGTATCACCTATTTTGTGACCCCCCAGAGCTCTCTAAAAAAAGAGCCCACTGTTTTAAAGATGTTGGTTGGCAACTGCTGGTATAGAGAAGCTCCAGAATAAGTGAATATACATCTCTCTTGAATATACATCTTTCTCCTAAATTGGCAGAGGTTCAGCTTGGCTCATAGGACTGTTTTGATAGAGCTTCTTTCTGTTTTGTGATCTGGTAAGCCAGAGAAGTCTGTTCAGCGTTGGCAGTTACGCTCCGCTGTTCTCTAAATTCACATTTTCATTTCTTGGCAAAATGCTACTTGCCTCATGGCACAATGCTCCAGGGCTGCATTACCTTATTGCTCATCGCATCTGATGATTAGCCAAAGTCATATTTTTGCCTGTACCTTGGCACAGTGAAGTCAAAGGAATCTATAATGCCATTCTGACTGCTTCTCATGTTCCAGCCTCATCCTCTGAATTTTGCCTGACTCATAAGGAAAAAGTATCCCTCAATGGTGTTTGATAAAATAATAATAATAATAATAATAATAATAATAATAATAATAATAATAATAATTTTCAAAACAAGCTTTGAGAGGAGTATTTTCTGCAACAGAAAGTTGTGAGTGGTAAATAGAGACGAAAATTCCCAGATTTTCTTCTTATAATTTGTTTTAATTGGCAAAATACAGCTTCTGTAACTAAGAAGTGACAGCAAGCTCATTAAGTGAAAACAGATCTCGGAGACATGCTGTCCCCAATTATTGCTAAATTATATAAGCTGAACAGCCTATCCCCTTCCCAGTCACTGAAGAAATGCACAGGCACTGAATATAGTTTTGCACACTATGGAATCTGGGGGGGGGGGTGTCATATTATTTGGCCTCCTTTTTGCATTTGGGGATGTTTCTCTCTTCTCATAGGAAGTTGGTTTGCAAAAAAAAAACCCCATCTCCCCCTAATTCGTTGAGCTTTAATATAACTTACAGCCAGTGGCGGATGAAGCCTCTCTGGCATCCGGTGTGGGGCGCTGAGGGGCGGGGTGAACCGCTTATAGGGGCGGGGCAAACCGCCCAGTGGCACATGCACAGCACCCATACTGATGGCGCTCGAGCGGCGCCCATACTGACGGTGCACGCGCACCCTCAGCCACCCTACAGCTTGGGGGGGGAGGCAGCGGGTGGACAGTGTGGAGCCTGCGGGCGCCCGAGACGTGTGGCTCGGGTGCGCTGCAGGCCCCGCAGTGAGTGCCGCTTGCCATTTTGTCCCCCCCCCTCAGGATGACACCCGGGGTGGACCCCACCCCCTGCACCCCCCTTCCTACGCCCCTGCTTACAGCACAGTCCTATCATGTCCTGTGTTGTCTTCTTAGAAGTAAATCCCATTAAGTTAACATCCACTTTCTCCCAGGAAAGTCTGGAGCAGTTTAAAATAAAAATAAAAATCAAGGTCTCACTGTGTAAAGCAGAACCCAACCTGGAGATAACAGAATAAATGATGTAAGGAGAGAGCAGAAGCCCAAGACAGGAAAAGAAGTGGCAAGGGAATACCTAGCTACCTGAATTCAAATCTCCCGATGAGCTACACCCAAAAGTACTAAAGGAAGAAGAAGAAGAGTTTGGATTTGATATCCCACTTTATCACCTTCCTCCCCCACAACAAACACTATGTGAGCTGAGTGGGGCTGAAAGACTTCAGAGAAGTGTGACTAGCCCAAGGTCACCCAGCAGCTGCATGTGGAGGAGCGGAGACACGAACCCGGTTCACCAGATTACGAATCTACCGCTCTTAACCACTACACCACACTGGAGTTTGCAGGTGTACTCTCTGAGCTTCTGTCTATAATCTTTCAGAATTCTTGGAGAATGGGTGAGGTCCCTGCAGATTGGAAAGAAGACCCAGGTAACTACTGACATCAATACCAGGAAAGGAGACTTAGAACAGAGAATAGCCGTATCCTTAACTGTTAGAAACAGTGGGCTGGATCCAAACCTTGCTCCCACTAGTGGGAACAAGTACTGAGTAGAGTTCTACTCAGGAGCCACTCCTACCTACAGACAAGGGAGGTCACTTCAGGCTACAGTGCCGCCTCCCAAACTGCTATGGAGAAATTGAGGACCTTCTGGAATTCGGAGCTGGGTGGAAATGGGATTCCGGGGGAGGGAGAAACCTCGATCAACAGTCTTCCACATACCCTCCAACATTTCTCCGATGAAAATAGGGATGTCCTATTCCATAATAATATTATTAATTTTAATATTAATACTCACTCATCTGACTGGGTTGCCCCAGCCACTCTGGGCGGCTTCCAATATATATGCATAATAAAACATTAAACATTAAAAAACTTCTTCAGATACCTGAAGAAGTGTGCATGCACACGAAAGCTCATACCAAGAACAAACTCAGTTGGTCTCTAAGGTGCTACTGGAAAGAATTTTCTATATTGTTGTTTAGTGTTTAGAATCCACATTTTGTACGAGTCTTTCTTCTCTTCCAAGAACTTTCGAAAGAACCTTTCCAATGCCATATTGCTGTAGAAAAACTGTACTGCCCCCTATGACCTGAACGCCAGCATGTGTTGTCGAAAGGACGTGACTCCTTCACTTCCCTATGAAAACAATGCTTTATGCATTTTGGGGGGGGGGGGGAATCAGAAAGGAATGGAAGCAGCATTGCTTTGAAACAAATGCCTTAGTCCCCTGGTGTAGTATTCACATTTATTGAAACTGAGTGTTTGTCAAGGTCAATATGAGAAAGGCTAAAGCTGCAGGCATACGCATTGTTTTTCCAAAAACAGATTACCAGTGATTTTCTTCTTGCATTTAACACATACATCTGCACAGCATGATATTCTGAAAGATGTAAACCCTCTGCAGCAGATGCTGAGGTTCTTTAGCTTCCATATACCAATGGAGCAAAGATATTTACAAGCATCTGTTATTATAAACTTGGGGACGAGTCAGGCAACAGTATCTCTTGAAAGCACCACTGTAGCCATTAAGATTTTTCTAGAACAGGTATGGCTGCAGCTCATAGCTCCCTTGACCTTAAAAAAAAGAGAAAAAGATCTGAAACTATGTGACCTGATAATTTGCTGTTCTTTTGACAATGAAATTTACATCTGCTTAAAAAGTATAACAGCTTATGAGACATAGCAGCAAATCCCTAGGCTGCTGTTTCATTGCTAAATTTGATCCTGCTCTTAACATTTTTTTTTTTGAGGGGGTGCCATTCAGAAGATTTCAGTCACAATTCCAAGTCATATCCTTTGGAAGGCAAGGGTAGAGAAAATCAAGGTGACTTTGAAAGGGCTTGGTTGTTGTTGTTTTTTTAAAAAAGGATGCCACATAGTAGACCCTCCAAGTGTCCCTATTTTTCAGGGACAGTTCTGGATTTACAGAAGCCTTTCCAGTTTCTGATTTGATCCTAGATTGTCCTGCCTTTCCTTACGACGTCCCCATTTTCATTGGATAAATGTTGGAGGATCTGGAATAAGACGTCCCTGTTTTCACCAGAGAAATGTTGGAGGGTGTGTGAATGATCACCAGAAAAATCTGGTCTTAAAAACCATAGAGTTGGCGAGAACCTTGTAGGCCATATGGTCTAAATTCCTGCTCAATGCAGGAAACTCAGAGCTAGAGCTTCTCCAACAGATGCCTGTCTTGTCAATCCCTGAAGATCTCCGGTAAAGCAGCATCTACCACCGCCCTAGACAAGAACATGACGAGCCTGCTGGATCAGCCCATTGGCCCATCTAGTCCAGTGGGCAACCAGATGCCTATGAGAAGACCAAAAGCAGGACCTGAGGCAGAACAACTTCCTCCCCACTTGTAATTTCCAGCAGCTGACGCTCAGAGGCATATTGACTCTGACAATTTACCTACCATGGCTAGTAGATAATTAGGTCTACTGTTGTTTTTATTATGATGAAGCTTCTTCCCATGTTCAATCAAAATCTCATCTCCTGTAACTCCAACGGTGGGGCATTTAAAAGCTTTAAACATCCTTGAGCAGGTATCTCAAGGAGAATAACACATGATTGACAAGGAAGGTCTTTAAAAACAGATAAGACAGCCAGGAGGCAGGTTGTTCAAGGGGACTTTAGGTGATATGCAGAAGTTTTGGAGAGCCTTGGAGGAAGGCTTCAAGGAACAGAGAGAGCCTGGTTAGTTTAGGGACTGTTTTGGACTATAGCACAGACATTCCGTTTAACCAGTATTGATTTGTTTTTGCTCCAAGTGGAATATTTTGGGTTTCTGTCATTTGGGGGGCATCACATTTCTTTCTCTGCAGCATTTGCAGGTCTTAGGATGCAATCAGATGGTGGTTTAGCCTATCTTTCCTCCCCTCCCCTTCCTGCTTTTCTCATGATGTTTTCAGATGATGCTGTGGTGCTACCCTTGTGTTCCCCCCCCCCAGCTTCCCAGTTTCATGTTTCATGGAGAAAATCTGTTTTGTTTTTTCATGTTGCTAATGTAGCGCATAGGTTCCGCCCTCTGCTTACCTCCTGATCTGTGATGTTTCCAATGGTGAGGCAGCATTTTGGAATTTCACATGACCCAGATTCCTCCTCTTCTTCAGTTTCTACTCTGATACTAAGATAATCTCTCCCCCACCTCCCAGTTCATAAAACCTTGTCATCCCCAAGCGGGAAAGGTCAGAATACCAGAGATAAAATATTAACCTTTTGTCTCCCTTTCTAATTTCCTTTAAATTTCCTCTGGACCTTTCTCCCCAGGGGAGGGAGATGTTCCTCCCCTCACTGCCCCTATTCCTCTGCTTTACAGCCGCCTTTACTCAGTGTGCAAGGAATAGCTACTACTGGCATCAGTTCAACCAAAAGGCTGTGGCATGACTAGGAGATGGGACAGACAAGTGAGGTGGTACTGGGCAGACTGTGGTGCTGAGGCCCACCTGAACGTGACCCAAGGACTCTTGACTGTAGGTTCCATGGCAGCATTGCATTATAGAAAAAATAATAATTTGGGGAAAGGCTCATAGAACTGAGCCTCACTTGATGTCTGAGCTAGTAATTTGCTGCTAGAGTGGAAAGATAGATACTACTGTATGTTTTTGTGAGCACAACATCGGATAAAGGGCACAGAGAGGTGGAAATTCATTGGATTTATAACAGTCCCATGTCCTTTTGTTTGTGTTAGCTCTCAGTGTCACTATTGTTCCAGATGACTGGGGGTGCAGAGTGGTTAGGCAGTTTTTTTAAAAAAAAAACAATAATGGGTGGGTGGGTGGGGACACAGAAGCCTGATCACAATACAGGGTCATGGACAGCAGTAAAATCACTGAGGGCAAATTGAAATTAACAGCCTCAGGTGAGATGGTCAGATAAAACGGAGCTCTGATTTCTTTCTGCTTCAGACTCCCTGTTTGGGAGCTGAAATTATTTTTCTTAACAGTACATCTACTCATGCATGCTATAAAAACTTGGCTATAAAAGCAAAGCAAAAGAATTAAATACATAATTATATTTAGGCACTTTCAGCGACAAGCCTAAATGGAAATTATACAGAAATGCAAGAGGCGGGGGGAGAGATAATCTCTGCTTCCAGTTTTGTTTGGGCTTTTTGATATATATATATATATATATATATATATATATATATATATATATATATATATATATCTTGCTCAATACAGTAATGTGGCTAATGCACTAAATGTTATCAGCAATGATGCAATTTTAGCAGCAATTTAGTTTGCCATTTATTTCAAAGTCTGAAGTGAAGCACGTGGCAGAGAAACACTTCTGTTTAGGATTGGTATGCTGACTGGTTATGAAGAATTTTGTATCGCTTGCTTGCATCTAGGGATGGGTGAATCTGTCAGGTTTTTGCTCGTTTGTTTCAGTTTCTCATTTTCCCAGCTTCTCATTTTTCCAGCCTTAAATTCACTTCACCACATTCCCATATCAGCTTCGGTTAAATAGAAGGAGGAAAGATGTCCCTGCATCAGTCCATCAGCATTTTAGCACACGGTTCTCCAAATATGTACATTTTTGTATGCAATCAGCTGGTGCAGTGATGGCCAAACTTGGGTCTCCAGCTGTTTTTGGACTACAACTCCCATCATCCCCCTAGCTAACAGGACCAGCGGTCAGGGATGATGGGAATTGTAGTCCCAAAAACAGCTGGAGACCCAAGTTTGGCCATCACTGAGCTGGTGTGACCCAAGGTGGGTTGCAGCAGCAACAAATTCTTCAGTTGTGGAGGGTAGAACCTGAACCAATGGGTTGAGATTACAGAAAGATTCCAACTGAACATTAGGAAGAGCTTTCTCTTTTTTGGGGTGGGGGAGACATACACAGAAATGCATTTATTTTTCACCATCATTCCAGCCTCTTCATTTTCCTTTCTTCTCTGGAAGCTTCATTGATGTACCACTTAGGGAGAGCTTTCTCATGCTTGACAATGGAATGTTTGACAATGGAATGGATAACCTCAGAAGGTGGTAGATGCTCCTCTTAAACAGTGGTTTGGTGGCCACATGTTCAGGGATCCCTGCTTTGCACAACTACTGCACAAATATATGGTGTACAAATAAGTAGTGGTATCCCAGAGGCATGTTTGGATGAAAGATGGGGCCCTAGTTTGAAAAGAGTGAGGGCTGTTGGCATATTTTTGCAAGCAATTTTCCCTAACATGATGCATTTTTGCATTATGCTATTTTCACTAATATATTATTTTGTATTCACACTCCCCCCACCCCCGCTGCCACTCTCCAGTATGCACATTATTGTACACATTGCTTGGTTGGAGAACTGCATCGCAACATTCAGAGAAGCTTTCATTTTAAAAGATAGCTGCATTTTGGTTAGCATATTGTTTCAGAGAGTGTGAATTAGGCAGCTTCCCATTAATATGCAAACAAAGCTGAATTTCTCCTCAGCCCCTGCGCCCATCATTCTGTCAGGCTGGTATCCTTCAAAATGATTATTCTGCATTATCTAATATTCAGCTTGAGGGAACAATTTTTTATCCTGAGCTGGTTTCTTAACACCAGATGTAAAAGGTGGCCCTTAATAATAAAAAAAATGAAAGAGGATGGCAGTTGAAAAACAAATTTAATATGATCCCTCTACCCTCCACAGGTGAGTTTATACTCATGTGCAGGTGATAACAACCATTGCATACATATAAATTAATTAATGCTTAAGATCACTCATGTTTGTTTTGCGGCATAGAAATTATAGTTGGAGCACAAAGCAAGAGCCTTACATAGCAAGGGCATCTTTTCTAAATATACGGTGCATCTCTCCTGGCAGTTATAGCTAAAACTGTGCCAACTGTATGATTCAAAGCTTGGTTTTCTAGCCAGCCTAGATCAAACTAACAACAATAACAAAAGATTCCTAAGCACCATATATTCCTTCCTTCTCGAGGTCTGGCCCATAGCTGTCAACTTTTTCCTTTTTTAAAGGGAAATTCCCTTATTCCGAATAGGATTCCTCGCAAGAAAAGGGAAAAGTTGACAGCTGTGGCCTGGCCCCTTAGTTTATTGGACAATGATATGTCCATACAATGTCCCAGTGTAAGAGTTCAACCTAGAGGTTCTGGACTCACTTCCATGCATAGGTATGTCATCATCCCTGGCCAAGTATGGATTTGGCCTACTCCGAGTCTGTTTACAGTACTCTTGCATGTAATCACTTGGTTGTTCAATATTTCAGAATTTGCAGCTGAATAAATGAACCGACTCCATGGGAAAGCATTGTGGAGACAAGTTTTATTTATTTGCCTAATGTGCATTCTGCAATTCCTAAAGGAGCTTGGGGTACTTGGACTTACTCCTTTTTATTTCCAAAAGATTATGATCTCTGGTAGGCAAGCAGCCTGATAAGCAGCAAGGACTCTCTGTCAGTTTTACGTAAGTTTATTTACAAGAAAAACACATCCAGAGCATGGCATTCTGCATACTCTCATTAACAGTAGCTGCTCAGTCTGACTCATCATCCCTCCCCCAACAAGAACACCAAAACCCTGCTTTTCTTCTCCTTCCCTTCCATTGTTCTCTAAGCTTCTCCAGTATCCTCATACAGGGACTGAAGGGCTTCCCCAGAAGACAGAGCCTCAGACTCTGGCTTATCTGCTGGTTGCCTGGCAATGCTTTGGCTGACTTCCAACTCTTCCTCTCCTTGGATCTTCCCTGGGAAGGAGGGGGGATGGGCTGTCCTCTCTAAACTCTGACAGACAACTTTCATCTGCAGAGTCGGCCCCTTGCTCGCTCAGCTCCATTTCTGAGGCTGACTCTTCCGCTGCGCTCTGGGGGGCCACGTTCCTGACACAGATGTGATTAGCCCAGCTTGAAAATGTGAGAGGTCTGAACCTAGGCTTTCCTGGTCCAACTAAGACATTCTATGAACCACGTTGTGCCATACTCAGTCTCCTTGACATGAAACCTCCGTCTCTGGTGTTTGTTCTGTGACAGCCTATTCGCACTTGCAGTCACCACCTGGTGCTGAAATATGCAAATGGTGAACATGCATGTGTAAATGAGTGCTAACTTTCTTCCTCTCTCTCTAGAAATATGATGGCAATTTCCCACCTGGCAGAGTTCTCCTAGTGAGAATGACTGAAACAGGATATTGAAAGGGCTAGGTAATAACAATTTGCTCTGCTCTGCATTTTTAAAGTATCAAGTGTGTAGCAAGTCTGCACTCTGGCTCATTAGCACCTTTCAGAGCCGCACTAGTCAAGCTCAGAACAAACTTGTGATAAACAGCAACTTCCACCAAATTCTTTTCTGCCAGCCTTTTAAACCCTTCCTCTCACGCTAGCCTGACCTTTTCTTCCTTTTGGGTGTAATGAGCTTGATCCGTAATGCGAAGATCTGAGACATGTGTCTCTGTGTAGAAAACACAATGCATTAACAGGGCAGGCACTACTTATGAGCCACATGCTTTTCCAGCACTGCTTACCAGCAAGAACACAAAGTCTTGAGCAGAAGATGCAATTTTCCTGCCTGGACACCATCATTTTTTAAACATAACCAGTAATCTCTCCAAATTTATTCTCCTGCTATCCTAAACTTTGTAAGGTTACTGTCCCCTGAAATCATCAAGACACTTTCTTTTATTCCAAACTGGTTCAATATGCTGCTATAATACATTGAAACAAAAGCAGTAGAAAACAATCACCACCCCAGTTTTGAAATATGCTGCTAATATATTTCGTTCCCAGCCTTTCCTGTTAGCAATTGTCGCTTACCTGCAGGCTGTGAGGAAGCAGTGGTTCCGGTTCTGGCACGGGCTGTGGGAGCGGGTGCCTGTCCAGCTTTGGGATGGCTGGAGGAGGACGTTACTTCCTCCTCTTCCACTGGCCGCACTGACTGCTGGGACTTGCTCACGGTTGCTGCCAATCGCTTGGGGGCATGGCCTGAGGGCGGGCCAGAGGGAAGACTTTGTCTCCCTGGCTTCCCTCTGATCCACTCGCTGGCTATATAAGCCAGCCATGACTAGGCAATGGTCTCAGTCAGAGCTTGGTCTCTCCACCCATCCAACCGGCTCTCTATGAGTTGGACTGCCTGAGGGTAACTGGCCCTGCATGAGACCTTACTATGGAAGTCTTTGGTCGCTGTACTCAGGGCCAGGGAGGAATTTGCCTTCAGACAAATAGCACCCACCTGGGGATTTGCCTTCCTCATAGCAATCACCACAACTTGATGGCAGCTAAGGCACTGGTTGTCAGGGACTGGTAGGGTGCAGGGCAATGATGGGAGGAACCAGCTGGGGAACCCCCAAAAGAAGAAGGCTCAGAGCTCAGGGATTGGTGGTGGGATGACAATGAGTGGTCGCAGGGAGAAGACTGGGAGGAGGAGGTGTCAGAAGTTGAACAGGTAGCAGGGCTTCGTGAGAAGGGAGAGACTGTGGCAGAGAGAAGTCCAGAGCCAGAAGTAGAAGCAGCAGAGTGGGATGAAGGAGGCCAAGTGGCAGAGAGTCAGGCTGGTGAAGAAGCGTGGGTGTCTCCTCCTCCTGCTATGACAGGCTCCCCTCCCCCTGGTCTCCCAGGACCCAGAGAAGCATGAAGCGGGAAGAGCAAAGACAGACACGTAGGCGCAGTCTCTGATTGCTTGGGGAAAACTTAGGTAGCTGTGGGACAGTGGGGGCCTTCAGCCTCAGCAACTGCCTTCTTCAGACCTACTGAAGAAGAGTTGCTGTGTCATTAGGCTTGGCGCTCCTGTGCAGTTCCTGCTTTTTTCTCATTAAGAGTTAACTTACCCTGTGTGATTTACTGCCGGCTCACTCCTATCAGTTGGAATGGAACCTTAGTCTAGTTGGAAGGCGGGATCGGAACCCAGTGCCTGTGTCAAGACCTATTGACACCTGCAATCAATAAAGTTGTGGCTTGTTTAAATTCCATGTGGTTGCCCTGTGTTTATTCCAATGTCACCATGCTTCGGCTTCGGCGGCCGTAGCTTTGCTGCACCTGGGCTCCGCAATGTGTTTAAATATTTCTGATATCACACACTATTGTCGTGGACCACACCAAACATGCCAGTCTAATTCATATCCAGTATAACGTTTCAAGAAGAAGAGGTAGCTAGAAATGTGTATTAGCAGAATACAAGCCATATTTTATGGTCTCTTTCTCTCCACCTTTTTTGCTGAGCCTAATATGCAGGACTTGTCAGCAAAGGAAACTTATCCATGTGGTTTGGTACTGGGGAAATGCAGATAGGTTCCCTCAAGCTGGCAGTGATGGCAGAGCTGAGAAGTCTTAACAGTTTTCAATAGCCATTCAGGTAGTGCAGCCAGCTCTTTCCAGCTCCCTGCCTACACTCAGGCATGCAGCTATGCATACTCTTTCTCTCTCTAACGGGCTCCCTCTCTTTCACATGCAAACACTTGCACACACAAAGAGACACAGTAATAAACTCTGAGCATAATTGAGACTCAGCTCATTTCTACAAATTACAGCAGAGAACAACTTCCCATCGCAGTCTATGAATGCGATCTCTTCGGAAAAGACGCATTTCCTTGGGAATCATCCATCTTACACGTTTTATTTTCTTTTGCATCCGAGTCCTCTCCTGGGAGCAATGTCATTGATGTATTTCATGTGGCTGTGTTTTTTTTTCTTCGCAGTTGTGATTTTCTCCCCTCCTCTCCCTCCCTACCTCCCTCCCTCCCTCCCTCTCTTTTTTTAACGATTAAAGCTTTATTGTGGAATTCAATCTCGTTTGTAGGCAAATGAGAACCATCTCTGATTTTTATAGAGGCTGCAGCTTTCCAGAAAGGCAGTTCAGATCAATAGCTATGTGCCTTTAATGTTAGTATTTCTCCAGGAAAGTGTCTGGCTGTTTGCTAACAAATTCAGCCATCAGGCAGGTTAAGTAGGTTATGGTTCAGCAAATATAGCTATTATATCATGCATGCCCGTGTGTTACTTCACTTCTTAAGGAGACAGTGTGGTGTAGTGGTGAGCGTGCTGGACCAGGGAGAAGACAGGGTTGTGGTTCCCCTCTCTGCCCTTCCAGCTCTTAATGCGCTGAGTGGCAATTGCAGTAGCCCTCTGGAGAACTACCTACCTCTCCCACAGTTTCCCATGTGTAGGACAGGATTCTACAAATATCTGGCATGCACAGAACGTGGTCTGCTTGCACAACAGAACTTTCTGCCTCTCTTCTACCCTCAGCGGCTCTGCAGGTTTAAGTGGGGGGAACCCAGAACAGGTTTCAGCACTTGCTGCAGGGGGGAGGTGCCGGGGGGGGGAGTCTCATTGCATGAACGGACTGAATTCTGAGCACTCATACACCACTTAGCAGATTTAGCTGCGTCTGTGGAAATGGGTGGGGCACCATCTTGTTTTTCACCTTGGCTGCAAAATGTATTGGGTTGGCACTTAATAGGCAGGGCAAAGAAGCAGGGAGTCATATATTCAGGTAGGCTTCAGACCCACTTTATTCTACATTTTATGCCCCTTCTATACATAAAACGATGTCTTCCACAATGCAGTTGAAAAAGCTTATTGCGCCAAAGCATAAAGAAGAGTTTGGATTTGATATCCCGCTTTATCACTACCCGAAGGAGTCTCAAAGCGGCTAACATTCTCCTTTCCCTTCCTCCCCCACAACAAACACTCTGTGAGGTGAGTGGAGCTGCGAGACTTCAAAGAAGTGTGACTAGCCCAAGGTCACCCAGCAGCTGCATGTGGAGGAGCGGAGACACGAACCCGGTTCCCCAGATAACGAGTCTACCGCTCTTAACCACTACACCACACTGGTGTAGTTGTTCCACACTGGAACAAAAAGCTATGACTGTATTAAATACAGCCAGCCAGCACGCTTGTCTTCCACAGAACACTGACAAATATTAAGGAGGTATCTTTTAAAGCAAGGCTCCAAACAATTTTGGCTGAGATCCCTCTTGTTAAAAGGCTGCAGATAACAAGTGAGTTGGGTTGATGAAACAATGGCAGGGGGTGGGTTTCACCTTTTAACTGCCCGAAATGGCATCACCCAGAGCTGCAGCCACTTGGCACTCATGCCTGTGAGCGCAATAGCTAAAGATATTGTGGTGGTCACTAGCTTACAGAGAAGGATTTGGGACACATTTATATACAGAGGTCGGGTCTATCAATTGCAAGCGGCCAAAATAACTAAACAAATGAAAGCCCCATATTCAGAGGCTTTGGAGCTCTTAAGTACCAACTCCTGGGGATTAACAAGAGAGGGCGACGGCCTTTATTTGTGCTCACAAGAGATACCTGGATAGTCATTCCTGGAAACAATATGGTAGACTGAGTTAATAGAGTTTGTTTTGCTCCAGCAATGCAATTATTTATGTTATGATGGAAATGTGGTAGTCATAGATGTGCAGTGTGTGTGTGTGAGTGTGTGTGTGTGTGTGTGTGTGAGAGAGAGAGAGAGAGAGAGAGAGAGAGAGAGAGAGATGATTGATTTTCAACAGATTGATTATACAACAGGTAAGCAGGTTTAGCCTGGCGTAGGTAGTGCCAGATTTAAGCTAAACAAGCTATAGCTTAGGGCCGCACTCTCTTGGGGACCCCCAAAAAATTGAAAGGAAAAAAACTGGACATACATTTCCAAAATATATGATAAAAATAAAATAAAATAAAACCTACATACAGCAACAGTGTTTTGTGTTGTGTAGGTTCCTGTGTTGTAAGTAACGGGCCCCGCCTGCTAGCCTGCTCCCTAAATTATCTCTGGTTTGCTCATTTCTATATATAGGGTACCTACCTTCTGCATGGACTGGTTGCACGGCAACATGTAGCATGCAGCTGCAGACTGCAGTGCAGCACAATTGAATGTAGGTCAAGCTGTTGTGCCTGTTATCTAATATTAAAGAGTGCTTGTAGACTGATGATCAGGCAGCATAGACTACGGGTATGAGCATCTATTCAACACAAAATAACAGCGACAATTTGTTGTTGACAAAGGACGGCAGGACATATAAAGAGCCCCATTACCTTCAGTAGTTCAGGGCCTCATCAAACCTAAATCCGGCACTGGCAGTAGGGCAAGGATCAGGTCACCCTTCCAAGGCTTCAGGTGTCATCTGCTGGCTCTGTGTTTATTTAATTATATTTATTCAGTGCAATGGGTGGAAATCACTGCCGTTGCAGCTTGCCAGATGGGACAATCTCTCCTCTCCTCCTCCTGCATACAGTTCTTGGAAGGGGGGGGGAGGTTCTTCTGACCCTTCCTGAGCCGATTTGTGGTCTGTGTGTCAGGGGTATAAGGAGAGGAGAGCCTTGTGCAAGCAGAAGTGCTCATGCAGGACTCCTGCTAATGGGTCTTGTGCACCCCACCCGTTATGATTATGATTTATTTTCAGCATTTCATTTTAAATATATATATTCTAGAAGTCCTTTGCAGAAGAGGCCCACCTAACACTCTTTGTGCTTTAGGAAATTTGCTTTTACGCTTGTTTTTTTTTTTTAAATGTATGTGCATTTAAAAAAAAATGTTTGTTTTATTGCCTGCATTTCCTAATCCACCTTTCAATCAAAGAGATAAGAGTACACAGCAGTTTGCTGAGCCCAAGGCAGTGAAAACCATTCTTTTCAATAAAGCTTTGAATGATCTCATCTGATGTGCAATGCATTAGTATGCTTTTATGGAATATTCCATGTTTTGATTTTTTTTTTAATCATTTTGAGCTTAGGTTAGGTCTTCTTTTCCTAGAGAAGAATGCCAGAAATTTGTCATTAAGTTAATAAAAGCTTAGTCTTGATTGCACCAATTGATCTTAGCACACATTTAGGGATATATTCAGAATGAATAGAAATATTAGAAGAATAACTGCTTTGCTTTCATCATTGTGTCTTTAGTAATGGTTCAGAGGAAGAAGGCGGCGAGTGGAGGTCTCAGGGATGGGGAAATACAGCCAAAGAATTGCCATTCCATGCACAATTATATGGAAGCAGTGATTACAAAAAATAGGGGGGGGGAAGTGTGGTGCTTTTTATATATACAGAATTTGTATTCAGAAACCGTTACATTGCTTTGAAATTGGAGAGCCTTATCTCTGAGTAAACATGCTTAGGATCACATTGCACATTCTTCTTTTCTGAAATTCTACACTTGGCAGCTATGCATTACTTGTTCAGACTCCTGGGCAGGCAGTGATCATAGACCACATTTATATACTACTTTGGGCACCTAGGTAAAGCACCATATAAATACCAAAATATACCATACCATATAGAAATACCAGTATATGTTGTTGTTCAGTCGTTCAGTCGTGTCCGACTCTTTGTGACCCCATGGACCAGAGCACGCCAGGCACGCCTATCCTTCACTGCCTCTCGCAGTTTGGCCAAACTCATGTTAGTAGCTTCGAGAACACTGTCCAAACATCTCATCCTCTGTCGTCCCCTTCTCCTTGTGCCCTCCATCTTTCCCAACATCAGGGTCGTTTCCAGGGAGTCTTCTCTTCTCATGAGGCGGCCAAAGTACTGGAGCCTCAACTTCAAGATCTGTCCTTCTAGTGAGCACTCAGGGCTGATTTCTTTAAGAATGGATAGGTTTGGTCTTCTTGCAGTCCATGGGACTCTCAAGAGTCTCCTCCAGCACCATAATTCAAAAGCATCAATTCTTCGGCGATCAGCCTTCTTTATGGTTATATACTGGTTATATACCAGTATATAACATATAGAAATTACCACTGTTCCTATATCATTATGAGGAACCTATAGATGGTATTATTATTATTATTATTATTATTATTATTATTATTATTATTATTTCCCCTTGACATGCAGGTCCCAGTGTGGGTCACAACAATTTAAAATTCAGACTTAAAAACAGTTATAGGAATAGGGTGGGCCCTGAAAACGCCACACCTCAGGTAGATGGTCTGTGTAAAGATTTGCATCCCAGCATTTGTTGATTCCTGTATAGTGAAGAAGCCAGACACACCTCTGTGGGAAGAGAATTCCACAGCATTGGAGCTGCCACAGAGAATGACCTCTCCTGGGCTGCAATCACTTGAACTTCCGAGGACTGTGGAGCTACCAAGAGGGCCCTCTCTGCTGAACTTTGCACTCAGGAGAATCTGTAGGAAAGGAGGTGATCTTTCAGATATTTTGGGCCTAAGTTGTATTTGGGGTTTAAGGTAAAAAGGTAAAAGGTAAAGGACCCCTGGACGGTTAAGTCCAGTCAAAGGCGACTACTGGGTTGCAGCGCTCATCTCGCTTTCAGGCCGAGGGAGCAGGTGTTTGTCCACAGACAGCTTTCTATGTCATGTGGCCAGCATGACTTATCTGCTTCTGGCGCAATGGGACACCGTGACGGAAACCAGAGCGTACAGAAACACCATTTACCTTCCTGTCAAAGCGGTATCTACGGTATTTATCTACTTGCACTGGTGTGTTTTTGAACTGCTAGGTTGGCAGGAGCTGGGACAGAGCAACGGGAGCTCATCCTGTCGTGGGGATTCGAACCACTGACCTTTTGATTGGCAAAGCCAAGAGGCTCAGTCGTTTAGACCACAGCGTCCCTGTATTTGGGGTTTAAACATGAACATGTTAAATTGAACCTGTAAACAAACTGGCAGCCAATGCACCTGTTTTATAAAGGGGTTATATGAGTTCTAAAGGCAAGGACAGCCAGTAATTTGGCTATTGCATTTTGTACTGCCTGAGGTATCTGAGTCATCTTCAAGGGCAGCCCCGCATAGAGTGCATTGTATCAGGACAAGGCAGTGAAGAGTTGTTTGGGGAAATACACACCGCATGAAAGTGACTTCTTTTCTTTCAAGCGCTTGCAGCAAATTAAATTCACACATCCTGTAAAATCATACATCCCCTGCTAATCTTTTCCAACCAGTCTGCATATTGTGATGGCCGCAAGGCCTAAAGTTATAGTCATGTAGTGCGATCCCACGCATAGTTACTCAGAAGTAATTCCCAATGAGTTCAAAGGGACTTACTCCCTTGTAAGTGTGCTTAGGATTGCCACTTCCAGTTTGGGATAAAGTAACTCAGGTTGCACCCGGAGGAAAGCAGAATGCTTTGCAACCTCAGCCGGCCTTCCTGTAATTTATGCCATCCAGTGACACACATTTAATTGTGTGGCAAAGCACGCCTGGATTTTAATGTAAAACAGCAGAGAAGATTTTATGCCCCAGATTGCAAGTGATTTACAGCAAGAGAGGTGCCTTCGGTTAGTTTAGAGGAAACTGTGGGCAGATTCCCCCACCCCTTCATTTGCATGATTATAAAGCTGGGATAATTCCACTGGCTTTACTGGAACACTTCCCAATTTGGACTTATGCAAATAAGAATAGAAAGTGCCCTGCAGCAGCATAATAGAAAAATAAGCAACTTCTTGCTGACAAGTCTATATAATGGCATATTAAAGGATAGATTTCCCAGTCGGTAAGCAAACTCTGAACATCTCTAAATATTTGCTCGCGGCTTTCGTAGCTTAGAGGGGTGAGTGAAGAATCATCATTGCAAATGTTCAGAATGTCAGCTCTCAGCCTTTGCTCCTAAAGTCCCCAGAATTACTCTTTGGTGCAGTTGCATCGGAAGGACTTTCCCCGCTCTAAAAGAAGGGAAGGGATAGCAGAGGTGCTACCAGTTAAATGGCCGTTATTGAGTCTAAAGTAGGAGCTTAATGCTCTCCTAAGTACCAGATGCAGCCATTATGACCAAATTCAATAATGATGAATTTAAATTCTTCACCCATTGATGCACCCATGAGATAATAACAGGTGAGGAACCAGAGATGACAGGAATGTGTTTCAGGATGTCTGCACTACAAGTGCTGTAAAATGTAGCAGGGATTATGCTTCAAAACAAGAAGCCACAGGTCACGTTGACTGAAAGCTGGTCAAGAGAACAGATTATTGTCAAGGATTCCCTTGCGAATTCTGCAGTCTCTTTCATGAGCTAAGTCTGCAATACCATCCATGCATAGTGTGAGGAAGTACATCCTAATAATGTGTTTGGGGCCAACACTAGACAAGTTCCCCTCCCGCCTTTCATGGGATGCCTGTGATCAGGACAATGTAGTGGTTCCCCCATACAGTTCAAGATTTTTGGATCTGAAACCTGGATGTGTGTCTTATCGGGCATGCCATGTGACCCACGCTACACAAAAGCACATTTTCAGGGCTAGAGGGCAGCCTGAGAGTGAGCGAGATTGCAGCACCCAAAATGGCCATCAAGACCTCATGCGGAAAAAATGGGATATCCCATTTTTTCCTGGGGCAATTGCCAGGTATGTGCTCCACTGGACAGCAGAAATGCACTAGCCCCACAGCCCTCACTGCTTACAACTGAAGTGGCTCTATGCATATACCAGCTCCCTCTCTTTTTTTTTTTTAATATTTTTTATTGATTTTATCCACTTACAAACAAACAAAAAACGAATGGTTACAGTAACTTTACAAATATATAATAATTTACAAATTGTATCACACCAAACCTATAAATCATAAATCCATGGACTTCCCTTCCTTCATAATATGTCTTCTTTATATCTTAATTTATATTTCGCGCTTTGAATACATTCCCATACATTTAGTTCCTCCTCTACATCTTGTTTCTAACTTTCCATCCTCTCTTCCAAAACTTATATAATTCCTATCTTTAGATATTTCGCCTCCTGACTTTTATTTTGTAACACCATCTTCATTCTTATTTATATGCCATGAGTTATATACCCATATTTCACATCTTGCAAACCTTTTCCAAATATTCCATAAACTTTCCCCATTCATTTTTAAACGTTTCCTCCCCCTGTTGTCTGACTCTTATTGTCATTTTAGCTATTTCCATATATTCGGTGATTTTCTGTTGCCACTGCTGCACAGTTGGTATTGTCTTTTGTTTCCAGACCTGGGCCAGCAGTAGTCTCGCTGCCGTTGTGGCGTAGAGAAAAAACTTCTGGTCTGAAATTTTAATCTCTGGTCCGACCATCCCTAGAAAGAATGCCTCTGGTGATTTTTTAAATGTGTACTTAAATATTTTTTTAAGTTCATTATAGATACTTTCCCAAAATTGCTTTACTAAATCACATGTCCACCAGAGATGAAAAAACTCCCCATCATTCACCTCACACTTCCAACAATTTTTACTTCCTTTTTTATAGAGTTTCTTAAGTTTAATTGGAGTGAGGTGCCAACGGTACATCATCTTATATAAGTTCTCCTTCAAAGATGTACACGCTGTAAATTTCATACTTATATTCCATAATCTTGACCATTTAACAAATTCAATGTTGTGACCGATGTCCATGGCCCACCTTATCATCACAGTTTTAGTCTCCTCGTCTTTCAAATTCCATTCGAGCAAGTAATCATAAGCCTTGGATAAAGTTTTTGTATTGTTTTGAACGACCTCCTTCTCCAACCATGACCTTTCTGATTTAAAGCCTTTCATTTTTTTGTCTTTTGCGAAGACGCTATTTAACTGATGATATTCTAGCCAGCTTAATAGCCTTCCTTTGATTTTTTCATATGGCTTTATCACCTGTGTGTCACCATCCATTTCTAATAATTCTCTATACGTTATCCAGTTCCTTTCTATATTTAATTTTTTAATTGCAATTATACCAGCTCCCTCTCACATAATGCATTCGTAGGCTCTCATTCTGCACGTATAATTGAATGGTATATGCATATGGCTGCTTCACACATTGGCCAATCTGGTAAGGAGAGGAGAACATGTCCTAAAAGTGCTGGGCTGGCTGCTAGTGATCTGCCAGGTCCAAATCAAGTGTTAGTATGAAGGCCTAAATGGCTGGGGCAACCCAATCAGATGGGTGGCATACAAATTGTTCTAGTTACAGGTACTAATACTCTTCTTGAGGGGAGCTAAAATTATGGCACTAACTTGTAAGACTTAAGATGACTTTGTAGGGGTGTGGGGAGTGTTGTTTTGGCTTGTTCCAGCATAACTTTATTTCTCCACCCAGCTGCTATGACCACTCTTGCGCCTGAGGGTTCACTTGGCAGGTCAGTGTGGGTGGAAGCAGCTGCTCTGTGTTGTATGTTTCTCCACACAAGTTGTGAAGGTCTTCTGGAGACGTTGACCCTACATTCATAATCGGTAGGAACTTCATGAATAAATAAAGGGAACAGTTGTCTGCATTCTTACTATCAGTAAGTATGTTGCTTTAAAGTGCAAATGTACTCTGTAAAGCAGAACTAAAAATATACTCGCTATATTCTCACTCAATTGCCTGTGTTCCATTTGCAGCTAAGAGTTGAGTGGCTGCTTTCTGTTCAGCTGAACTGTGGGTCTAGGGTTCCAGACTGAACTTACTGGAATTCTGGGTTGTTTTCTAAGTGAAACTGTGATTTGAATGCAACATTTCCTTACACATCATATATAAATGAGATTATTATTATTATTATTATTATTATTATTATTATTATTATTATTCCAGGGTTGGTAACAGCAATCTAAAATCTGAAATTATTTTAAATTAGTTAAAATAATTTGCAATCAGAACAATAAAGTGGGCACTATCTATCTATGCTTTCAAAGCCCAGAGAAAAGATGTCTTCTTCTTTGGTGATCACTCGTAGCCGAATAAGATTGTCTTCCATGAACACGGTTTTAACAGTGAGTCCGTAAGTGACTGTGGAGGCCCGTTCTGGATTCACATGTCCTTCCACAGTGGGGGACATAGGTTTCTAGGCAGGAGTTGATCATGGTGAGGTTTTGCCAAGTGTGCCTTCCTCTTAGCACATTTCTCCCTTTTGTCCTGAGTTCGAGCGTCTTCAAAACCCATGGCACTTTAGGTAAAGGCTGTTCTCCGATTGGAGCGCTTGCAGGCCTGTGCTTCCCAGTTGTCGGTCTTTATACTACATTTTTTAAAGATTTGCCTTGAGAGAGGCTTTAAACTTCTTTTGTTGACCACCAGCATTACGCTTTCCATTTTAAAGTTTGGAATAGAGTAGTTGCTTTGGAAGACGACAATCAGGCATTTGCACAAGATGTGGCATATGGCAGAATCTTTAAATACTATGATGATGTTAGACAGACTCCTGTGGGGAGGTGGGTGTGGTGCAAACACACTGGCAAGCCAATTTGCTATCTGCTGGTGCGGTGGCACAGTGCTAAGATCTCTCTCCCCCCCTCACTGCCTTGCTCCTCCCTCTCTCCCAGCAAGCAACAGCAGCCCGCCTGTCAGGAAGCTAGCATATCCAATCCGCCCCACCTGGTGAGCTGCTTCCGGCTGAATTCATTTGAACAGCATGCCTAGCACCAGCACAGCCGTCATGGCGCCCACAGTAAAAGGCAGCGCTAGAGACCTACCTTTCAGCTGGCTTGCAAGCCCATTGTAAACGATTTGTTCACAATGACTTATCCATAAGGTATGTCCTTTTAACCTTTATAGCAGTTGTGGTTTGATGTGCAAAAATAAGAGATCAAAAAGATGAAAACTTCGTTGAAGAGTGGTGTTTCTTTTCAGACTATTATAGAAAAAAAATAGTCAAATGAAACCCTGAGAAAGATTTGAATAATAGGCAAAGGAAGGAGAATAAATAAATGTAATTTAAGTTATAATTGAAAAGAAATGGTAGTTATGGCAGCAGGTAAAGGAATACAACAGGAACATCACTGATGCAAGAATGAGAATGACCTCTCCCCTCATCAAAAGGGGGGCAACTTTTGCGTGGTCGCACATGGCCCCCTGGATCCCATTGCGGCTCCTGGTAGTACGGACTGGCTTCATCCTCCCCAGGCTGGATACCTGGAGGTCTCCACCTACCTCAGCCAATCGCCCAATCCCACCTGGGGAGGCGTTGCCAGGGGATTGGCCAGGTAAAAGGAGGGACCACCTGCACACACAATAGAAGGTGTAGCCTACTGGGGAAGCTGCAGTTGGGCTCCAGAGCTTCTCCCACCCTCCACTCCCTCAATTAAGTCTTATTTGCAGGTTAACCTCTTCTCCACAGGTACACGGGCGCTGCTATGTCAAGGGCGCTGTTGAAGGGCCGGAAAGGAATTTTCTTGCACCGGCAGGTTTCACCTTAATGGGAAATCAAGATGTAAGAAATGATTATACTGAAAGTGAAATGAAGAATGTTAAATTTTGTGTAAATAACTAATAAAAATGTATTATTAAAAAATAAAAAGAGCATGTAAAAGAGAGATTCAGAGGATTCAAACCTGTAAAGCAGAGTCCAATGTTATAGGTCAGGGAGAGCCTGGGCAAAAAGGTAAATCATCACAAGCTGTCTGAAGCAACTGATGGTTGCTACTTCACATGTATAGCAGTGAATGCCTGTTTTTGGACCACCGCCCTATGATACTCTGTTGGGTGTGGTGCCATGAGTAGAATTCCCCCAGATGAACTAAGCAATCTTACAGATTTATGCAGAGGCAAGCTGGCTTGTAGTGGCAGATAGTATGCCAAATCACTAAGTCGGAGGCGATCAAGTAGGATTTATCATACAGTCAGATGTCTGCATCTTATCTCCATGCCCAAGGGCATCAAAATCCAGTGCTATCTCGCATCCTCTCAGCCTGACTGTACGTAGAAGAGAAATCTTCACAGCATAGATTACACAGTGCTAACGTTATTTTCCTTATTTACTGCCTAGTAGAATAAGAAGATGAATCATAGGATAGAGAGGGGGGGAACTGGAAAAGAAGGTGTCATGGATTCATGTGGCTGCCAACTACACACCACACATTCACACAGATTTTTCTTTCCTGGGAGCTGCAAAAAAATGATTGTTGCTACCATCAAAAGTGCTATTTCTAGCTAGCATGAAACCTTAGGCTATACTGTTGCTGGAAAAGCTTCTAGCAGAGCATCCTTGGAATCCTGAACAGAAAGTTGTTGCAGCCATAGCATCTTCACGTCAAAACAGAAAGTGCTCACTCTTTTACAACGTTTTATCTATTCTCTCCATATATTAATGCTTCCAATATGTTAGTCTCTTCATATAAACCATATGCATTCCTGTGCTATTTAAAATCCTTTCACCATCTCCTGTAATCTTACAAACCAGCTTTGTTTACTCATACCAGGATGCACTGAGAATGGGGTGGTCAGTTTCAGTTTCTCTCAGTTTCCAATCTCAATTTTAGTTCCCCAAATTTGCAAATCAGTTTGCATTTCTTTTTAAAGTCCTCATGTAACCTCATCAGCATTTTAGAGTGAATTTCTCCCACTATCCACATCTTAATTCAATATTGTCTAATATACATGATTGTATATGTATATTTTAAAATGGTGGTGCTGTAGTCTAAACCACTGAGCCTCTTGGGCTTACCGATCAGAAGGTCAGTGGTTCAAATCCCCGCGATGGGGTGAGCTCCCGTTGCTCTGTCCCAGCTCCTCCCAACCACCAGTTTGAAAGCACACCAGTGCAAGTAGATAAATATGTACCACTGTGGCGGGAAGGTAAGCGGCATTTCGGTGCGCTCTGGTTTCTGTCACAGTGTTCTGTTGTGCCAGAAGCAGATTAGTCATGATATGGAAAGCTGTCTGTGGACAAACACTGGCTGCCTAGGCCTGAAAGCGAGATGAGCGCTGCAACCTTTGACTGGACTTAACCGTCCAGGGGTCCTTTACCATTACCCCTTTTATATTTTAAAATGTGTTGGGGGGTATTAATGGGATGTTTTTGTTTTTGTTTTATAATGCATTTTGTGTTTTTGTGTTGTGATTTTATGTTGTAACCACCCTGAGACCTGCAGGTATAGGGTGGCATATAAATGTAATTAATTAATTAATTTGCAAGCAATTTCCAGCAATATTTTTGTATGTTATTTACAGCAGTATATGCATTTAGGCACACTTTTCCTTGGTGTATGCATTTCTGTGGTATTTGTGTCAGGGACTGGCTAGAATCTGAAGAGGAGTGGTGGGAGGGGCAGCCGGGGAACCCCCTAGAGAAGTCCCAGAGGAGGAAGTCTCAGAGCCAGGGGCATGACGGTGGGACATGGACAGGTCAGAGGGTGGAGGTCGGGAGGAATGGCTGGATGCTGAAAAGACAACAGGCTTTAGTGAGCAAGAAGAGATGCATGCAGACTCAGCATGTGAAGCAGAAGGGGCCAGAGGCTGCAGAAGCATCCACAGAGTTTGCCTTTCCTACTCCCTTCTTGTCTTCAAGGACAAGGAGAGCTATGCATGCAGCAGGGGGAAACACAGGTGGCCCCTCCCTGACCAAGTTTAAGGCTGTATTGGAAACATCCTGTGTGTTATTATGCTTTTATATCTGTTGGAAGTCACCCAGAGTAGCTAGGGCAACCCAGATAGATGGGTAGGGTACATCATCATCATCATCATCATCGTCGTCATCATCCAGCTGAGGGGAACACTTGGGGGGGGGGGTAGGAGGCACAGATCATCAGTCCTGGCAACTGTTTCATAGGGGCCAGTCCTGTTTGTAGACCTTGTATACTGCTTCCTTGAATAAGGAGCCAACTCTGCTACTCGTCACTGCATCTTGAGTGCCGACCTGCCTCTGAACAATTTGCAAGGAAGGAGGCTAGGGAGAAAACCTGACCTCCTAGGCTGCCCCACCTATGCGACCTGACCTAGCTGCCCCACCAGGTCAAGGGGTCGCCAGCCACCACTTACTTCAAATGCATGACAAGGCGCACAATTTCACCCAAGCTTTTGGGAAAGTTTGGTTGGTTGCACACCCTGTTATTAGCGGTTTTATACCAGTTAACGATGAAGTGAGTTTAACTGTTATTGTTTATTTCTATAATGGACTGTATTGATTTATTGTTTTGTAACTCGCTATGGGACTTTCTGGTAAAGAGTCTGTACTTAAGGCATCTAGTAAAATAAATAAAGAAACTTGATTTCAATACACAAAAAGACCATGTATATAGTTGGGGGGAAAGGATCCATTTGTAGAGTGAAAAAAGCAAAAAAAAAAAAAAACACAAAAACAACCATCTGTGTTCTTGCAACACCAAATGTTGTATTGCATTCAAATGACAGGAAAACCCAAAGAATTTTGAGAGGAGAGTCATGGTCGTGTTTTGACTCTTCAGTCAATTATTTGTTTTCCACAATTCATTCCACTAAAGTAATATTTGAGTACAGAAGTTTTCCCATTATGCGTGTTTGCCGAGTATCACCTAATTTTTACATTATTTATTTTATGTAAGAAGTATTACATTCTGCATATTTACACAATTCAACAGAATTGTCCCCCATACAATGAATTCTGATGTGTGCCGGCAGATCAGTGCTCAAAGTAGTCAAATCCAGCCAGACACAAAGGACCTGTCATGGTGGAGAAGAATCATTGACACCTCTCAGTTTATGCTTCAAAGCTTCTCCTGGAAGCAATCCCTATTCACATTGATTCAGCCTGCACTGAATAACTTTTAGTTTGAAAGCTTTAAATGCTTTAAATGACTAGCTGGTCTAATCACAGGCACAGTTGCTACCTTTTTCCACCTTGGCAAGTCAGAAATAAATATTCTTTTACTTTAGAAGAAAATTCTGTGGAGGTTCTTTAGTTACCATGTACTGGAATCAACTAGGACAGGGGAAAAAATGGATAAAGCTTCTTTTAATCGACAGTTTGACACTAACTGTACATTATGGTTCTTTCTCTCATTTCTCTTTTCATTTCGACCTTTCGACATATGTAAACCACTGGTAGATAGTATTTAATGTTTTATGTTTTATTGTGTTTTAATTTGCTGGAAGCTGCCCAGAGTGGCTGGGCTAACCCAGTCAGATGGGCAGCATAATAATAATAATAATAATAATAATAATAATAATAATAATAATGTAGAGATTATTATTGTTATTGTTATTAGGTAGAAAGCGTGAAAGCAAAGTTTTAACCCAGAATCACACCTGAAAGGTGACTATTGACACAGGAGCACTTATGCTAGGGCAAGATTTTTAAACAGGAAGTTAATGCGCAGGTTTCAGCAGGAAATACATTATGGTACATATGTACAGATACATGTACATATAGATATGGGGGACAGGGGTCCATGTGTACTGTTGAAGCATATAATGATGATATAATATGTTTTTGTCTGGAGCAAGAAGAGTAAGGGAAATATCAGGGAACAGGGTGGAAGAAAAGGAGGCTTATCTGTCCGTTCTCTTTGAGAGAGAAGAAGAAGAAGAAGAAGAGTTTGGATTTGATATCCCGCTTTATCACTACCCGAAGGAGTCTCAAAGCGGCTAACATTCTCCTTTCCCTTCCTCCCCCACAACAAACACTCTGTGAGGTGAGTGGGGCTGAGAGACTTCAGAGAAGTGTGACTAGCCCAAGGGCACCCAGCAGCTGTGTGTGGAGGAGCGGAGACACGAACCCCGTTCCCCACATTACGAGTCTACCACTCTTAACCACTACACCACTTGGCTCTCGTGTTTCCAGGATGATGGAAAAAAACACTGCTAGGAAGTAGGATTTGGGGGAGGGTTTTGACTCAGCTGGCATTTAAAAATGATTCCATCAAATCCACACTTTCCAAAACAATATGAGAAAAGCAGCACAGCTATTCTCTGAAATTTGCACTCATCTGAATTTTGCAATGCAGATCTCTAACCAAGCAGGTTTTACAAAAATGTATATATTAGTGATAGGCATGCATAAAGTTGAACACATTAGTAAAATAAAAACATATAAGAATGCATTATAGTAGGGAAAATTGATTGCAAAACCGTTCAGTGGTCAAAACTGCATGCAAAAATGTGTATGTTAGGAGAAATTTGCACGGATTTTTTTTTTCTCTGCAAATTGCTGCAAAAATGTGGAGAAGTTAATTTGAGATTGGGGAAAAGCCAGAGAGAAACCGATTTCTCTTTTGTTTCTGGTTTGGGACCAGAACACCTGAAATCTCATCCCTTATATATCCAATCAATTGCTGAAAGAGAGGGCCTCCTGCAGCTTCCATCTTATCAGGAGGTCTGTACTGCATTAGATAGAAATTGAGCCATTAGTTGTGTGATACCTACCCTTTGTATAATAGTTAATGGGAGGAAATCCCAAACTACTGTTTGGTTGAAAGTCACTTTGAGTTGCCTTGGGCAAGAGAAAGCAACTAACAAATTTAATTAATAATAAGAGTAAAAATAATAGGCAGGTACTATTTCTCTTGCCTCTTTGGTGCCTACTGAAAAACTTCCTTCAATACACCTTAAAAAAATTGTATTGGTTTTTTTTTTTAAAACCAATGACAGCAGCAATGAACAATGATAAGAAAATTACTAAGAACCGAGGAGAGAGAGGTCAAGATTGTTCCAGAAATATATCACAAATTATGGGCTGTCAACCAAAAGAAGCCTTCCAGAGATGGGTATGAGTCAAAGCAGGGTGAAACCTGTGTTCCAGAACAGCTGCATATTGTATGAAAACAAGCTGTTCCATAAAATTTTACAGACATATGTTGAATCCTTCTGTCCCTTAATTGCCATGTCAGTTTCTCGAAGAGGGCACGATGCCACACTTGCTCATGCCAGTCTTTTATCAAATCCACATCCATAGAGCTCCAACCTTTTAGCAATAATCATTTTGCGGCTGTTCGTAAAAATGAAATTAAATCCTTATCCATTTGTGACCGTGTTAAATCAGAATAAACTGTTATCAGAGATAATTTAGGAGCAGGGGCAATCTCTTGACTTATAATTACCCACTTTCTCTGAAAATCGTTACCCAAAAAGAATGAACTTTAGGACATAACCACCATAGATGGAAATAGGATCCCACACTGAATTGCATGTTCACCAATACTAATTATCAACAGATATAGTAGTAATTTTACTCACCAGGCATGAGATCGTTATACCAGAGATGGAATACTTTCTGGAAGCTCCTCTGGTGAAGATTGTTTTAAATGATGCAAAATGCTAGATTTCTTCCCATTCACCAGCAAGAATCTCATCTTCTAAATCATGCTTTCATAAGTGTCTAAAGAAAACATACTCAATACCAGAATGTCTAATGGTAGGGCCAGCTGTGTTCTTCCAGTGCTAATTCTTCACTCCTGCCTTCTGGAATAAAGAAAACTGACATTTTCCCCCCACAGCAGGTGGGAAGGGAGAGTTAAGCCAGTGGGGAAAATAAGCCTTGAGAAAACATTTTCTTATTACTGTGACCTGCAACCTTAGTCCTTCCTAATCTTGTCTATCAAAGTTAAAATGTCAGCAATTTGAGTGGAATCTTTCATTTCTGTGTTCTCTGTCCATCACCTAGAATGTCATTGGCATAAACTAAACATGTAGTCTACCATCATATGCCCACTCGCCTGGGAGTAAGGGCCCTGTTGCGGTCAATGAGACTTACTCCCGAGTAGACATGCTCAGGGCTCTACTGTTAGTACAGCAGTTCGAGCCAAGAAAATTTTTGATTTTCGGCACCAGAATCAGTAATAGATTCCTTATGCAAAGAAGAATATTTAATGGACACCTTACCAGTTCAATTTGCAGGAACTGTGCCTAGCTGAATTCCCACAAGTGAAATAAAGCAATGACCTGGGTAAGAACTGCCACATTATAGCAGGGCCACAGATAAATTACTATTCACCTCACTAGCTTTGCTTCCTATTCTTTCGGAAATGTGCGATATTGCTGACGACAGCAATCTCGGGAAAAGTGGGCAAAGTTATTAAGCAGGAAGAGAGCTTTCAGAATAAAGGTGCGGAGAGATGTCTGATTTTTTTTTTAAAAAAATTGCTCACTTGTCATGAGATGTTGTTCAGAGCCACAACAGTTTGTTGCAGTTGCATTTTATGCCATCACCAAGCCCCTTGCACATAGGTAAAGCTGTTTTCGCACACATAAATCAGCTTTGTTCCGAAAGCATGTGTAGAAATTCAGGCTGGGCTGTAATTCAATTACGTTTTCCTACATTAGCAGCATTTGTACTTGAACACACAAAGCACGATGGAGTCTGTTGGAGTCACTTATGAAAAAGCTTCCTGGTTGCTGCTGGTATGGAACCTGTGCACCCCACTTGTGTTAATTAAGAACTAGATGTGTGTTGTGGGGCTTGTCAGTCTGAGCCTGAAGACTTTAATTCACTCAAATGCTCCACGCTGACAGATGGTGACTTATTTCCTATGTTGGAACAGCTGTACAGCTTGAGGTAGTATCTAACTGGGTCACGATGGAACCTAGACATTAGATATTCATTTTAAAAAGTATTTTATACATTCTTTATTTCAACAGTGCCCACATAAACTAGGCCCTACACGAAACAAAATAAAGACACTTAAGAGCCAACTCCTTGGGGCCAAGGTCCCTTCACCCCCACTCCCAATAAAATATTTGAGTAATAATAATAATAATTTGTTATTTATACCCCACCCATCTGGCTGGGTTTCACCAGCCACTCTGGGCGGCTCGCAACAGAATATTAAAAACATGATAAACATCAAACATTTAAAACTTCCCTAAACAGGGCTGCCTTCAGATGTCTTCTAAAAGTCAGATAGTAGTTTATTCCTTGACATCTGATGGGAGGGCGTTCCACAGGCCAGGCGCCACTACCGAAAAGGCCCACTGCCTGGTTCCCTGTAACCTCACTTATCACAGTGAGGGAACCACCAGAAGGCCCTCGGAGCTGGACCTCAGTGTCCGGGCTGAATGATAGGGGTGGAGACGCACCTTCAGGTATACTGGGCCGAGGCCGCTTAGGGCTTTGAAGGTCAGCACCAACACTGTGAATTGTGCTCAGAAACATACTGGGAGCCAATGTAGGTCTTTCAGGACCAGTGTTATATGGTCTCAGTGGCTACTGCCAGTCATCAGTCTAGCTGCTGCATTCTGGATTAGTTGTAGTTCCGGGTCACTTTCAAAGGTAGCCCCCACCAAGTCGATGGGCAATGACATTCAAATGGTATGTGTCTTGGGGTTGATTGTGCGGGGCTGGCTTACCTGCCCCTCCCAATATTTTATTCAAGTTGGTACCTCTGATCAGGCATCAGGCTTACAATCTCGGGGCAAGGGAATGGAAGGGGGAAAGAGAAGGTACTTAGAGAAGATGCAAGTGAAGAAGGGAGTTCACACCAGGACTTGCACCAGCGTGTCTTTGTCTGGAGTAGCTGCAGTCCCCACAATGTAAGAATGAAACATAAATGCAACAGGAGGGCAATGAAAATGGCAGAATGGGTAATAAGTCATGTTGGGAAAGAACAATGGACGTGGGTCTGTTTAGCCCCAAGAAGGGAAATCTCAGGGGGGAACATAATAGTGCTCTTCAAATACTCGGAGGGCTGTCACAGAAAAAAGGCAGGGATTTGTTCACTGCTGAACCAGATGGCAGAGCTAGAACTTAAGTCACAGGAAGGTATTTTTTCCTTGGAGGTTAGATCAGAGCAGTTTGACAATGGATCCAGCAATCTAGAGATGTGGTAGACTCTCCCTCCCTGGAGGTCTTATTCAGAGGCTGGGCAGCCATGGGTTGAAGATGCTCTAGCTCTGGGTGTTCTGCATCAGCAAAGGATTGAAGTAGAGCTCCATGGAAAACAGCCATACTCAGAAAATAGACCCACTGAAACCGATGGTTGTTAGTATCTTTAGTCAATTGATTTCAAGGGCTTTCTCTGTGCATGACTTTGTTGGTTATCACACCATGATTCTATGATTTATAAGCATTGTTATATGCCTTATATGACACCCCCCACACACAAATCATATGTGTGTATATCTAGAAAGGGCACGGTTTTGGAATGTTAATAAATTGAAGCTGTGACCTTTTAGAACACTCCAGTTTATGCCTCATTTGTACAGTCATTTGCACATTTACTATTAGAGGAACATATCCCACAACAATTCATTTAAACTGTAAGTTTGTGCTACAACCACTTAGGCACCTTTGACTCATTTTTTATCAGGACCACGCTTAAGTGTGTCCCACTGAAGTAAATATCAGTTACAACTGCTTCACTTTGACAACGCTGTACTCACAGTACAGCTGTATCGCAGCTATGTCATCATTAAAGTATTATGAACAATTATTGATCAGAAAACTTAATTCATATGTTTTCTATCCACAGTATAGCTTACTGACAGCCTCACACTCAGCATCCTCAGCATTGCTTGGGAATTCTTAAATAATAATAATAATAATAATAATAATAATAATAATAATAATTCAGTGCAGTTTCAAATTAGCAGTTGAAATCAGTACATATTTGAAAGGTTCAGTCCAACATCTGTATTCAAAAATAGATGAAAACCTGATCTCAGGAACCATCATGCGAAATTCGGTACAATACCTTAAGGATGTCCCAATTGGATAGTGAACAATGAACTTTCAAAAATATATAAAGTAGAAATTTGAAATGCTAACATAGGGAGACCGTGACCTTTCGGGATGTTGTGAATATTTCCATGCTCCCTTATTCGCACCGTCAGCAGCATTTTATGCAACTATTCAAGTGAACACCAATTCCTTAACACCATTTGTTAACAACCAGTATTTTTGCTGCTGTTAGGGGATTCTGTACTGCATAACAATAATCCGTTTGAGGACATTAAGCAAGTGATAAGACAATTAGGAACATTAGTTCTCCTTGGAATGATACTGCGTATGTGAAAAACAATCCTAATGCAAGGTACTTTATGTTACAAATATAGAGAACGTGGGGAAGAATGTTTTCAAAGGAAAGGCTCTTCCTTATTTACCCAGGAAATAGTTCTCCTTCTAATTCACTATTTTTGACTGAAAATCAAAACTGGAGAGTATTCAGTGTAATCCAATTATGACTATTTTGTCTATAACTTGACATAAATTAATCCCTAGTTATGGATATTTTCACAACGTGTATTGAGAAATCACTGAACACTGGACATATTCAACACTGCTTAAAATGTTTGCAACCCTTACCTCCCAACCCCTAGAAAAATGAACAAAATTATTCAGATAATTTCTCAAAATTCATTTTGATAGTTTCTAAATTAAGTGGTTTTTTAAAAAAAAAATTAAATGGGACTACTGATGAAGAAGCTTGTTCACCAATGTGAACTCTCATTTTTCTCCAAAGATATATCTGCCTTGGGTCAATAACCAGCTACCAAGTTAAGATAATAGATACCCTACTATTGTATAACATAAAAATTACTTCCATTTCAAATCATACATCTACAATTTGACTTCCTCCATGGGTCTTTGAGTGCCATTGACTTCCCTCCGTTTTTAAAACTGCTATTGTTCGTACACTACACCGGACACATCTACAAGCTGTATCTATGCAACTCCAGGTGTTGTGTGGAAGAGTGTACATTTATTATTTTGTAGAGTTCAACTGTTGCGTGCGCAGGCGGTGCACCGATTGTACATTCATTGAAGAATACACGTGAATTGCTGTGGGAGTATACAAGCTACAGTAGTTGGGTACACAAGTATGTAGATTATACACTCATGGAATGCAACATGTGAGCCCCCCCCCTCCCGAGTGGGTCGATGCAGATGTTATTTGTGCTAACTAAGCAACTCAGAATAACATCTGTGCTGACTCACTAGGGATAGTGATCGACTCATGTGACATCAAAGGGCTCATGGAAGATTGTGGCAGCTGCTTTTGTAAGCAGATAATGTTCAGCAAGCAGCTTTCACCCACACAAAAACTGCTGCAGTGGTTTATTTCTCTAATGATACACTGTTTGTATAAGTAGACTATGTGAACCAAGTGCTTATTTACATGGGTAAACTCTGAAAAACAATGTCAGCACCAACTCTTTATGAGACCCCAATGAGATAACAATTCAGTCCTCCTGTTCTAGCTGATAACTAAACACTGCCAGAGGGGAAATGCGATGGCACGGGATTAACTGTGCAGTGCTTATTTGAACACCAAATATAATTGTGTGTGGTGCATTCTTTAAGAAGAAACAGTTCAGTTGTTGACAAGAGATTTTCATCTAAGTAGGGCATTCCACGACTCCGTTCAGCAGGGGATGCTGTGATTATAATTCACAGAACAACTTAATTAAAGGTAATCTGTGAAACATTTATGAATGCAATTTCCTCCTAACAACTTTCTCTCCCGTTCTCATTTTTTTGGTGTCACTTTGTTGGTCACATATACAACAGTTAATTGCCTGATAGCTCTCAAAATGAGAAGAATCGATTTATTCCCCAAGCCAATTCATTCTAGTATTATAACTTAAACTTCCTTTTGGCCAACCCAGCAGTGAACTCAAACCTGATCCCTAAGTGCAAGATGCAATTTAGTTGCTTGTTGTGCCAACAGACAGCTTGCTATCTTCTTTTTGGCTACCGGAGAAGCTGCATAAAGGAATCCTTGTATCATTTTTGCTAGCAAAAACAGAGCAGAAGAAAAGGAAATGTTATTAGGACTACTGGGGGCATCATTATGATTCAGACATTACAGGTGTGGGTGAAAGTTCATTCATTCCTTGCACCGCCCTCCAAAATGTCATAACAATTTTGAATGTCGAGTACAAAGTCAGTCAAGGGGAAGTGAATCCACAGGGACAGTAAAATGATAACTTTGTTAAAGCCTAAGTTCTGAATGTGGCAAGTGAGTCTTTAAGCTGTACAGAACCTCCAAGTTGGCTATTTCAAACATATAACAGTGAAGCACAGTCAACCGTCAGGGATGTTTAGAGTTGAATTCTAGCAAAATCTGTAAGGCCATAGATTCTACACCAGTCCTGTAAAGGGCTAATTGGACTGGCAAATTTAACTGATCCCTGCAGTTTAGCAAATTATTTTTGAAACGCACACACACACACATTATGTGAATGTTCTGAAATGGGAATATTCGCTTTTACTATAAAAAAGAAAACCCAGCAGATGCCTAATGAAAATAAATAAATACGTAGCATCACGGTCTCCCTAAAAAGGGAAGGCTGTCAGCTAATACAGATCTGCCTTTGGTACTGTAGCAACTGCATGTTTATTTTTAGTGATTTCACTGTTCTCTCTCTTTCCTTCCCCTCCCACCCTCCTTTCTTCCTTTATGTTTTCCCTCTTTCCCCTGGTTGCCCAATTTGTGATGTCTCCAGCCGTCGCAAGCAATATTGTTTCTGGAACTTGCATTATTTATTTAGATGCTGGCTAATGGCGCAATGTTTTACCTGTCAAAAGAACTTGATGCCTAGACTTAACGCTTTATTTTAATCTGCATGATAAATAACGTTGCACATGGTGCAAAGAGAGAGAGGAGAGAGAGAGAGAGAGAGAGAGAACCTGAAGAAAGCTGAATAATGGCCTGTTCGACAGCTTATCAGACCTACCTCAGGGGAAGAGCTTTGCTCCATAATAGAACAAAAATCTCTCTTCTGCTGCATGAAAAGAAGTGGATTCCAGAGGTGGCTTTTTCTTTCTTTTTAACTTGGAAAGCCATCAGAAGAATTCTCCCTCCCTGCGAAATAGAGGGAAGCTTCCCAAACTTTCATTGACTGTAAGGGGATCCTTAGGGACAGCGCTATAGAGGGAAGCTTCCAAACTTTCATTGACTGTAAGGGGATCCTTAGGGACAGCGCTTGTGTTAGATGTGGATAGAGGGACATGGATTAAAATTGTTTTCATGTATGGAGCTCACTAAGGTGACCTTGGACAAATCACTCTCACTTGCTCCAGCTTTCCTCTGCAAGCTTTTCTGGGGATAAATAAGAGCTGGGATGAAGCTGAACGCAGCTTTCCCCTTTTTGTTTGTTCTCTGTCCCCCTTCCTTAAATAATAAATAAATCCCTGCCTCTTTTTGGCTCCCTTCTTGAAATGGTCCTTTGCAAACTGTACGGTTTTTTTTTTAATATAAAAAGGCTATCTAAATGATGAATTGAAACAGCGATAAAGTTGCGTTTCTTGAAACCGAAAAGAAAAAAGGAAATCATTGGGAATAATTCCATCATTCAAAAGTGTTATACTGTATGTCTACAACCTTTTTATATGCAGACTCTTTAGGGCTGTTCAGCAGAAAGAAGGAAGGAAGGAAGGAAGGAAGGAAGGAAGGAAGGAAGGAAGGAAGGAGGAAGAAGAAGAAGAAGAGAAAGAGAAAGAAGGAAGAAGAAGAAGAAGAAAGAAGAGGAGGAAGGAAGGAAGGAAGGAAGGAAGGAAGGAAGGGTGAGAAGATCTGTACCTGCTAGCCTTGCCCCCAACACTTAAGTGTGCATCATGCCCTCCAGAAGACATACATACAATGTTGCTATGGTCACATCAGCAGTATACACTGAAAGCACCACTTTGCTAACAGTCAAGGCTCCCCCCCCAAAGAATCCTGGGAAATGTAGTTTGATAACGGTGCCGTGAGTTGTTAGGAGACCCCTAGTTCCCTCATAGAGGTACAAGTCCCAGACTTCCCTGGGAATGGGAGGTTGTTAAACCGCTCTAAGTTGTCTAGTGTTGTGGCAACTCAGGACTGGTCTCACCACCAGTCTAGAGGGTGGTGGCTGAAGCCCACTGGGATTGGCAGAGAATGCAGGGAGACCAACGGTAGGTGGAGCCAGAGGCAACCAAGTATCCTCTGGCTTGGGACCAAAAAGTGGCTGCAGCAGCTGCTTAATGAATTTAAGGAAGGACACAGCTCTCAGTCTGTTTACCTCATAAGATGTGCGGGAGTGAGTGCTCGTTTGCTGAAACCATAAAGGAACAACTCATCGGAGTTGACAACATTAAAAGAGCAAGGCCAGTCCAGTGAGAATAACTGAACAACACCATTTGACTTTCAGAAGATGTGGCTTTTTCAGTGCTTATTTTGGTATGCATTTCCCAGGAACTGCTTTATCTTAACTGATGTGAGATGCACCCTGCTTCCTCACAGCCCTGAAATATTAGCAATATATTGACATTGCACCCTGGGTTTTACAGGCTTGGGTTTTGCTTTAAATCGTCCAAGTGTCTCCAAAAATTGTTTGAAGATGTCTTGAAAGGATGTGAAACGACCCAATGATTGCTGATTAGGGCTTAAAGGGCCGCAACTTAAAGAATGCCAGACAACTTTGCTGTCTTAAGGGACCTAATTAAGAACATGTAAATCTCATTCTTATTCTTGCTCTAGTTCAGTGAAATTTGCTGCTCCCCCCCCAGCTGTCTAACAATAGCAATTTGCTGCAGAAAGTGTGTGTGTGTGTGTGTGTGTGTGGTTGTTGTTGTTTTCATGTACATGTATGTGTGATACACAATTATATTTTTTCACGTAGAAATCAACCAATTGATTAATATTATGCCTCAGTAAGGGCCCTGGAACACTAATGCAAAGGAGGAGGAGGAGAACATTTCAGCTGTACAAGTTGACTGAGAATGTCCTCAATTAGGGTCCCCTAGCAAGCAAAGTTTTCTTGCTTTATTTCCAGAAGCAGTTTTCCAAAGTGGTCTTCCGTAATGCAGCGCCCACACTAGGCATAGGCAAACTCTGGCCCTCCAGATGTATGGGACTACAATTCCCATTATCCCTAGCTAACAGGACCAGTGGTCAGGGATGATGGGAATTGTAGTCCCATACATCTGGAGGGCCAGAGTTTGCCTATCCCTGACCCACACTAACACATGGATAGGGAACAGGGCGAGTGCTTGCAGACTGTGGCTGTCTTTATCCATTATTTCACCAATCAAATATCATAATGAAAATCAAGATTCTCCTGTGGATCAAAAACAGAATATTCCCTATGGGAGACCACAAAGCATGAGATCCCTTTAAGTCAGATGTTGTGGACGCCAATGCCGATTGTCCCTGATCATTAGCATGCTGGTTGGGGCTGATGGAGTTGGAGCCCAGTAACATCTAGATGACAAAAATACTTGCTACCACTGTTTTAAGTGTTCCTGACTAGCCCAAGGAAGATTGCAAACATGGAGATGGGCAAGGGAAATGGCTATAGATGCCAAGGCCGGGAGCTAACTGGAGTTGGAGCAGCTCACCCTGGTTTGTCTTATGCAGATCCAAGCAAAATGAATCATGGGAATCTGGGCAATTTTGAACAATGTGGTCTCAGGAGACATGACTTTCTGAGATGAAAGTTGATTAGACAGAGAATGCGACTAGTGGAGGAAAGGGTAGCAAAAGGTGGAACGCTAATGATGAGGTACAAATGAGGTGGAGATAGACATAAGCATTGTTTAGTTTACTTGTTAAGGTAGTGCCAGTGAGAACGAGGTTTTCGCTCTAATAAAAGCTAATTAGTTGCTAAATAGAGGTTCATGCCCATGTTAGCATTTAGTGAATGGATCAGGTACAAAATTGGGCAGAAGCAAACATCTGGGGTTTTTGTCCAATGAAGGCGGGCTTATCTACTATCGGTGAGGGCAAGCAACCTATGCCAAGGTCTGCTTCCTCTGTGTACATGTAAGAGTCTTCTCTCATTGGACAGTTACCCATTGAGTGAAGTTAAATGAGCCAAGGAGTTTTAGGTCATGCACAGAGTACCAGCTGAAATGAGGACCTTGGTAACAGACCAAGAGCTGCAGGCTTGGAAGCTTAGTCAGGAAAAAAAAAACCAAAACAATAGCTCTTCCTGTCACAAGCGGCTCTAAGTTTCTCCTCATTGCTGTAGTTGTCAAAGTTGGGAGAAATTAAAGACTTGGGTGCTCGGCTGCAGCCTTGGGATATACAGTGCTACCTTCGGAAGGTAATGGCTTCTCATCAGTCTGTGTTGTCTTGAGTCTAAATGCCCTGGCAGTGGAAAGACTTCCTAACTACCTCCCAAGGCCAGTTTATTCAACTGGTGGTATATTTCCCATCAGGGAAAATCATGCAATGGACATTAAAACAAATACTATGTTGAAAATCACTCTCAGGTTTCGCTGCAAGAGCCCGAGCTTTCGCAGATATAATTCCAACTCATCATGCACTGCATTATAATGCTTCCTACTCTTATCCATTGTCAAAATCCTGCTTGGAAGCGGGCCAGTGGAGAGACATTTGGTCCAATGCAGTGCTCACAATGTGGGGTGAGGGATTGGGGAAGGGGAAGAGCTGGGATAGCTTTGTCTCAAATTACATCAGATTCAGTTTAGCCGTGTGGTTCCATTGCCATCTGTACTTTCTGTGCAGAAGGGCTGATTTTGGATCTTGGAGATACAGGCAGGCACTCAGATAAAAGAGTTCTGTTCCTCCAAGGCCTAATAGTAGCTTCAGTTGTTTTTTTTTTGGGGGGGGAACTTACATAAAGTTAGGATAAATACAAAAACTAGATAAATACAAAAACTAGAAAGGAAAACACCATTGTTTTGTCACATTTTGTGCTGCTTTTAAGTGTTATTATAAATACATTATTAAAGGGGAGAATCTTCCTGTGCGGTTTGCAACCAATACAGGCAGGAAAACAGTATCATATACTGATATATGTATCCTGCCTACTTGCCTGTTGAGAAAATACATTGCTGTTCTTCATGGGAAAAATAAAGACTCAGATACCTGGTCTTTTTATTGTGCTCATCAATTCTCTCATGACTTCAATAAATCATATCAGTCAGAAGTCTTCAAAATGGTGAGCTTGAAACAACTCATTCAAAAAGGAACCAATAAGAAATCTTTTGATTACTTCTGAGTCAGTGTGGAGTCCTTGGTCTATGCTGTGCCACGAACACAATTTATATGTGGATTGGATAGGGCTATTCCCCAGTTACCTTTAGCTCAGCAGTCTGACGTTTCATTCGGAATACACTGCTAATCAGCTAATGGACACATTCTCCAAAGTGCAGTGGGAGACCTGCCAAATAACCCTTGTAAAACTGGGGTTGTTTTTTTTTTAATAAATAAAAAAGAAGGAAAAAAGAAAAAGTAAACCACACACACACACAGGAGAAAAGACCCAACTTGAGAATTAAAGCATCTTTCATGCAGAGCAATTAATCCCCTCCATTCAAATGTTTATGTCAATGATCAGATAATCAGACTCTTTGTTCTAAGCAACTGCTCTGATGCCAAATTGTTCAATCAATCACTTCTGCTTGCTTTGCACACTGATGTTTATTGGTACTTTGAACATGCCATTTCAATTAATGGGCTTGTGCTGAGACTAAAGAAAGTATTGGTGTGACTTTCCAGCTAGTTTCTGCGCTTTGATTCAAATGCTGGACTTGTTCACACATGCATGTTTATTCTTTGACAACGGGAGCATCAGTTGGTGATCCGCGTGATTAATTGTAATATATTCACGTATAAGGAAATCATGGAAGCCTGAAGACTGGTGGTCTAACAACCTACATATATTCCAAGTGCTGTGCTGCAGTGTAACTTTTATGAGTTTAATACTCTGTTGCTGGGGCTCTCTGTGTGCAAGCCCCACACTTTGAATCCAGGCACCCCTGATTATTTTGGGTCCACACGTGGGTCCACAGGGATTCATATATTTTAATTTCCCACAAGGATGCTACAAGTGCAAGGCTAGCTGCCTGTTCTGAAGTCAGCCCCCGTGAGCCACAGCCAGCCAGTCAGCAAACACACTTGCAGCATGCCGAATGAGACTCCCCTGGCAAAAAATGTGTAAGACAAGTACAAATACCTACTGGAAATGTAAAGAAAAAGAAGGTACCTTTTATCATATGTGGTGGAGGACATGTAAGGTGTAAAAGCTTTCTGGGAGAGGAAATATAATGATTTGAAGAAAAAAACTGTTTGAAATAACTTTTGTTAAAAAAAACAGAAGCTTTTTTTAAAATTAGGAATTACAGGTACCGACATCCCAAAAGATCAGAAAAGACTCTTTGTGTATGGAACAACAGCTGCCCAGATGTTACTGTCCCAGATGGAAAGAAGACAAAGTCCCAACTAGAGAAGAATGGCAAACTAAGCTGATGGACTATCAAATAAAATTTTCTTCAAAAAAGAAAAAAGGGGGGGAAGAATGAGACTCCCCTAGCCACCACATATTGGTTTGGGGGTTCCTGGTCCCCATTCTGGCAATAACACCTAGCTCTTCCTACTGTCTTCTGTTGTGACCTATTGATATTGATAATATCTTTAATTGTCTCACAATATACCTTTGGCTCTGACTTATCATCATAGGCAAATAAGGAAGTCACCCTTTTAAAGGATCAAGGCAAGCAAGGGAGGTGATACAGACAAAGAAGCCTCATTACTTAAAGAGTCTTGATGGGAGCTTTGATTTTAGTACTTCTGTTCCAGACTGACATTGGCAAAGGAGGATGCTCATTAGTCCGGTACTTTTTTTTTCAATATGTCATATAATTATTACCAGGATGTTATTAATAACAACGAAAAAGGAAAGAGAGCCTCCTTTGGGTATCATAAGCTTAAAAAGAAATAAACGCAGCTGTTTTCTAATTAAAAATTTAAGAATATAATTAAAATACACACTGCTATTTTTAAAAATTATGAATAACTTATGGCACAGTTAGGCTTTTGCCAGAACGCCGTCTTCAAAATATTTAGAAAACTTTTCTCTGAGAGTAATCTGTCATTAGTTCAGTTTTGGTTTCTCTCCTACAAAAAGATTAAACTTTATCTTAGTATGTTGTAATGTGCAAAGCCCACTGTAGGTTTTTCCAGACGTTCTAGCAATCCAGAATCTGGAGAATTCCAGTCCAGGTTTAACTTAGGACTCAGGACTCCCCCGCTCTTTGTAAGCTTCACTCCAAGTACTGATTAATTCTAAAGTTTTGTGTCATCTGCAATTTGGATACAGTTTCCCTACACCTCTCTCTTAAGCCATCAGTTAAAAATGTTGAAGGTGCCAGACCAGGACACAGTCCCATGGCACCCCACTGCAGCTTCTCTCCAGTCTGATGAGGCACCATGTATTAGCAGTGTTCAATTATGGTTTGCTAGCCTCCTCCGAATCCACTATCATCTAACCCTCATTTAACCATTTTGCTAACCGAACTATCATGGGGGACTTTGCCACATTCTTTACTGAAATCAAGATAAATTATGTCCACAGCATTCCTACAATCCACTATGTTAGGAACCCAATTAAGAAAAAAAAGATAATGACAGGGCAATGCCACCAGGCTCCAACTTATCATTGCATTATTATCAAGATACTTGCAATTTGACTCCTTTATGATCTCTTTTATTGTTATTTTTCCAGTACTGAAGTCAGACTCACTCACTTGCTTTGTCTCAGATCTTCATTTCCACCCTTTTGAAAATGAGACATTCGCCTGTCTCCAGTCCTCAAATATTCTCCAGGATTTCTTACATATGGTAGACAGAGATTCTGAGTATACGTATCAGCAAATTCTTTTAGAACCTTTAGCACATCAGCATATTCCAGCTGCTGAACAATAATACTGGTATTACCACAACACAACTGCCCCTTCCTTAGAAAAGCATTCAGTCCAAATTGTAACATACTTCCCAACATTTCACAGGTGGAAGAGATACTCTTGTAGAGTACGTAGTGAGCTGGCCAATCACTGAGAGCTGCCACTAGTCAGTGTAGACAGTACTGAACTAAATGAAGCAATGGTCTGACTCGTTTAAGACAGTTTAATGTGCTCCTGTGGTGACATACAAGCCATAGTGTTGCATCAGTGCAACATTCCAGGGGCTTTTAAAACCCCACCTCAAAGGAGAGGCAGGTGTTCAAGACCCACCTCAACCATAATGACCTCATCAATTTTCAGGCTGAAAAGGGACCCTCTCTACCCCATCCTTAAAAGATTCTCTTACTTACATTTCAGCTTGGATGGAGCAGTGGCACTGAGGACAGAAGAAGAATCTTCTCTTTCATCTCCCCTATCTCCATCTTCCTGACATGCCCCAGAAGATTCAGAGTTAGGGGCAGTCCCTTTGGAGTTAGGAACAGTGCTCTGAAACTCTCAAGGTGCTGTGGAACCCTTCAGAAGGATAGCGAGGGGAGGAAATTCTGCATCCTTTCTCCCTCCTCAGCTCCCTTGTCCAGGGTCATCTTAATCTGGTGCCATGGTGCAAAGATCCCTCAGGTGCCCTGCCCCCGTTTCCCAGAGTTGCCGACCTTTTCCCATGCCTCTGTGGGGATCACTCTCCTCCCATGGAGGCTTGGGAAGGAAGCTGCATGCCCGGCAGCCGTATAGTTGACGGGGCGCAGCTTCCATCCTAAGCCTCTGCAGGGATCGCTCTCCTCCCGCGGAGGCTTGGGAGGCAAGCTGCATGCCCGCCAGCCAGCCAAATAATTGACGGGGCACTGCTGGTGGGCGTGCAGGGAAAGGGGAGGAAGCCGGCCAAACTTCGCCGCTCCCCCATTCGCTGGGGTGCCCCTCAGAGGCCAGCACCCTGGCACAACGCGCCAGTAAGCCCAATAGGAAAGACAGCTCTGCCCTTGTCAGCATGGAATTCTCTCTCTCTCTCTCTCTCTCTCTCTCTCTCTTAAAAAAAGGTAAAGGGGGAGAGTATTTTGGAGGGAAAATTGTATGTAAAGGGATTGGTTCAAGAAATGAGCCTATTTCCAGTTTCCCTCTACAGAAGAATTGGTTCATTTTCTGAGTCATTCTCAAACTGCTCAGGGTTGTTTTCTCAAATTCTGCTGTTTTGAAGTCACTTGATTTGCTCGTTTTCTGTTGCATGGCACCGTGCTTTTCATTGGCATCGAAATACAAGTATGACCTGTAGGAAATATACTGCATATCGAAAGTGAAATCCTTTAAATCCACGTCTATGTCCTGCCTCCCTGGATGAATACCGGTTGCTGGAAACCGCAGGAGGAAAGAGTGCTCTTCTGCTTGGGTGCTGCTTGAGGGTTTACAGCAAGCATCTGAGTGGCCGCTATGGGATGCTGGACAAAGCAGGCCACTGGCATGACCCCGTAGGCTCCTCTTATGTTCTTATGACCTGCAGTTAATGTTTTCATCTCTAGACCTGTAGATTAGTTTTACCCTTGCCCTGGATCGATGGAAACTTCTGGGCAATGTTGTACGTAACATTGTACATTGTCTCATTTATCTGAAGGCCTATTCTCTAGGATTTGAAGAAATGGGATACCGCCCCTTCAATGCCTTCTTTCCTTACTGTGTCAGCACTTCATGTTAGCATTTGATCCTTCTCAGGCCTCCAAATGAACGGCTTAGAAATGTTGTATCTATAGAACGTTTCCAATAACCTCTTCCAAAAGACAATCTTATTAGAATTCACATGAAGTCCAGGCATTATGTCTCTTTAAAAAAAAGCAACATTCCTATTCAAAAGACTTAATGCAATCCTTTCATATGAAGCCATTTAACAACATTCTTTTTCTAGAATTGTGGCCCACATATAAAACACTTAAAAGAAATGCTTGTGATGTGGTTTCCTAAGGAAAAGGAGAAGACCATGGGACATGTGTGCACACACCACCAGGGGCCAGTCAGATACACTAATGTATGACCTGTACAAATATAACCAAGCCCTAATAAGCTGTGTGGTTTTATTACGTCATCATTGCAATAATTAGTCATAGGTCAATACAAGAATACAAGAAACATTAATTCTGCCAACATAGGGCCTGCCTTTAAAACAGTTGGCATTTTTTTGGAGTCTGTAACATCTGGATAGCATCAGGGCTATCTTTTTTCTCCCTCATATAAGTTCTTCATAAGTTTCTATAAGCAGGGAAGCCACAATAGGTATCAGTTATTGCAACAGCTATATTGAAAAGGAAATTAGTATATCTCAGAAATAATGGAAGCCTGGTGTAATGAAAACTGATGTTCGTAAGTGCAAAGAATATGAAAAACTACTGGTTTTGAAGCATTTCCAGGCCTGCTGCCAAGGTCTTGCATTCTTGCAATGTTGCCTTACGTAAGGGTGGAACTAAACGTTATGGCTGACCTGAGGCTTCTGCCCTCTCCCCCAGGTTATGTTAAGGATCACTTTCCCTGTGTTGTGTGGCATCACATCACAGTGTGCAGCTCCCCTGCCCCGACTCTCACTACCACTTTGGGTGGTGGAGAAATGCACAGTGTGATGGAACCACACCATAGCAAGGGGAACGAGCTGGTTCTACTGTTATGGAGGAGAAGGGGAACAGTGACTTTCAGCGGCGGACCCACTTCACGAATCATGTGTCATTCCATCATCAATGAGTGCTTCTTCTTGGAAATCTGGAAAGTCACCTCTGCATGCAAAACAGCTATTTTTGGTGTGTCTTCTGTGATTGGCAAGGACCCCTTAGTCCTGCGTAGAGCATCTGCTTTGTGTGCAGATGGTCCTACATTCAACCCCTCGCATCTCCACCTAAAACAGTAAGGTTGAAATAGACTTCTGCTTGAGACTCCGGGAGCCGTTGCTACTCAGAGTAGGGCTAGCTCAGGGCTGGGGAGCCTCAGGGCCAGAGCAGAATGTTGCCCTCCCCAGGCCTCTCTATGTGGCCCTCAGAACTCTCTCTAGGCTATGCCCTCTTCCCAGGCCACATTCCACACTAGACCTACTGTGCTCTCTCCTCATATGCCTTTTCGTTGCTGGAATGTGTCCGTGAGATGTGGCAATACTACTTCCTTGCATGGATGGAAGATGGAAAGGGCTGTGAGTTTGAAGAAACCTCTGGTTTGTGTGTGGCCGGAATGTAAACTACCATATAAAAGTAAGAGTCACATCCACCCATGTTTGTATGTGGCCCCTGGAAGCTTCTCCCATGAGAATGGTTGCACGCTCCTGGGCTAGATGAATAAACATTATGACCTGATGCAAGAAGTTTTTGTGCGAGAAAAAAAAATACAGGTCCCCCTCTCCAGGAGCTTCTCAGCATCTTTCATGCACCTTTTGTCCAAATGGCTTGGGTGATGTGCTGCGCATTCATGTGTAGGACTATGTAAGCATTATATTTTTAAAATCCGCCCATGGCCCTCTGCACTATGGCTGTTTATTATCTCTCATTTTCACCAGTTACTACATCAATTGCAATCTGTCGTCTATAAGAACACAGAATTAATAGGTCTTTCTGGCATGCAGCAGCCCTGACCATTAACAAGGGGCAGGAGCCCCAACAGAAAAAAAGTCCCAGTACCATTCTTTATTTTTTTAAGGAGGGAATTACATTCTGTACAATGGAACAAATTGCTAATAGCAGAACACTTTGGTTTCAGCAGCGATAGCTCCTAAATAGGGATGTGTCAACTGCTCTATTTGCATGATATTTTGTGTAGATGGTGCAATTTTTCAAGTACCGCAAAGTGCACACCACTTAATTGGAATGTGCTTAATCAGTAAAGTCATTTAATTGGGACATCACTCAGGGATCCATTTTAAGCCCAGTGATAATTTAGCAATGAGTGCTGGGTAATCGGGAGTGTAATTCTGTTTTCTGGAATGCTCTCCAAAGATTCAGTGCTCCTAACGTCTTTTCTCCCTCAATTACTGTTTGTTCTAGCAATTTACATCTCAAAGAACAGGTTTCAATCTGATGCACAAAAAGGGAAAAGGAAATTAAAAAAAAGATGGACCAATGACTGATCGATGATGCTCCTATCTTCAGGACGTGTGTATCAAAGCAATCTAGTATTCAGCAAAGTCATGGGGTAACTGTGGTTTGTTTGACTCCATATCCCATCAACCCCAGCCAGCATGGCTAACAGACAGGGATGATGGGACTTGAACACATGAAGGACCACTGGTTCCCCACTCCTAACTTTAACTATTTTAAACATAATGTTTAAAGGCTATTTATAGTTCTTAGCCATGGTGGCTATGCTCTGACTCCATGGTCCAGGCAGTAATGCTTCTGAATCCGAGTTGCTGGAAGCCACAGCAGAGGAGATGTTATTGTGCTTGGATCTTGCTTCCTGGGTTCCCACAGACATCTGGCTGGCCATTGTGCAAGTAGGATGCTGGACTGGCTGGGCCATGGGCCTGATCCAGCAGGCTCTTCTTAGGTTCTCATATCTGAGTCCAGAGTTCCATTGTACAACTTGCTACTGGAAAATGTATACACACAAAGATTAGTCTTAAACATAGAAGTACATTTCACTGGGGCTAAAGGACTTGTTAGACCCTTGTGGTGTCACCAAGCAATGCAGCCCAACACAATCGTTTTCGTAAAAGAACATCTGGACTGAGGATATGAGAGCACAATTTTAATTTTAAAATAATATCTTTCATTTACAACTCCAGGAGTATTCAGCACTTCATCTTATCAAGATCCTGCTTATTTAACAGATTAATATTTCAGAAAGGATTGTTTTTAAACCATCTTCATATAAAATGCTAACTGCATTGTAAATTCAGATAACTGTCAGGAAGGAGGCAGCACAAAGCAACGAACTTCTGGGTTTTTCTTGGTACATTTCCAGATCTTCTTAAAAACACGAAGAACATTTTGTAAAAGATCTTAAAAAAATCTTGGAAGCTTTTGTTTCTAAAAACTGTCAGAACAGCTTGAAATGCGATCACTGAAGAAATTACCAGGGAAGAAATGATATCTGAAGGGCACATTTTACACAGCTTTCAAAGAAGAGACATAAAAACCCTACTCAAAAGAATGCTTAATTTTTACACCTCCAGTTTTATAATGTGCATTGTGTCTACTGAAAAGAAACACTTAGAAGCAGCTTGTATATAAATGACCTGGATTCAGTCATATACATGCATTCTGAGCTTGTAAAGAAAGGCAGGCGTTCATTTCTCTTAAATAAATCACATTAGTAGGTGTCACTGAAAGATTACATAATTTGCCACTGTTATGGTACATTATATGAAACCTTCATTCTGCCCCTTGTACTCCACTAAAACTGACCTTATGAAGTTCAGTAATGACTTCCTTATTGCCAAATCCAAAGGTATCAAATCGGTCCTTACCTTCTCAGATCTCTCATACAACTGTTCTCTCTCTCTCTTGCTCAGTTCCCTTGGTTTCTGTGATTTTGTCCTCAGCTAGTTCTCTTCCTTCAAAATGGCTCTTTGGTATCTAAAATGATACCAAAGTCAATGATATGAAAAGCCACCAAGAAATCCAGAAGAATCAACACTCCTCTCTCTCTCTCTCTTCATGTTAGGTCATTCCACAAGGTGACCAAGGCACATCCAGAACAAAAACCTGAACTCCAATTGGAATGGATCTTCCAGAATCAGTTCATTTCGAGAATGTATAGATTTGATCAGCAACCATGTATTCGACCACAAGAAGAGGACAGAGATGGAAAGAAGAAAAAGTCCCAACCAGAGAAGAATGGCAAACCAAGTTGATGGACTTTGCCGAAATGGCAAAGCTAACTGGAAAACTCAGGAATCAAGAGGACAATTTTTTTTTACAAAAGAATGGAGAAATTTAAAACTTACTTAAGAGACCAAAGTAAGAAGATAAAAACATTGGCAGGATTTTGACTTCACTTGCAGTGTAATAATTACCATGGAAAATATGGATTGGTATAATAGTAGAGTTTGTAGAAAATGCAGTTTTAAACGTTTTAAATGGGAGGAATCTCTGTAAACGTTTTAAATTTGGAGGAATCTCTGTAAATGAATATATATATATATATATATATATATATATATATATATATATATATATTTTTGTATGTAAAATCAAATAAAAATGTTTTTCAAAAATAAATAAAATAACAGTCTATACCTACTAAAATCTTACAAGTCCAATAAAAGCTTATTGAGCTGAAGAACGAGATGAGAGATCATAGCTCCTTCAATTCCAATGCATTCCATTTTGGCCTCCTAGTTCAGTGTTTTTCAACCTTTTTTGGGCAAGGGCACACTTGTTTTATGAAAAAAATCACGAGGCACACCACCATTAGAAAATGTTAAAAAATTTAACTCTGTGCCTATATTGACTATATATAAAGTAATTCTCTTGAATAGGAATCAAATAAACACAATTTTTCCCATGGCACACCAGGCAACATCTCGCGGCACACTAGTGTGCCGCGGAACAGTGGTTGAAAAACACTGTCCTAGTTTGAGCAAGCCATAATTTGCTATTACTGTACATCTGAATCAGCAAGCTATAGTCTGCATTTACTGTTCAAACCATAATTGGGAACCACGTGTTAGATGGGTTTCCATTTCTGGCTTTTAAGGTCAGACCAAACCACAGTTTGCTACTTCAAATTTGATGAATAACTAGGAAACAGGTGAGGTGGGTGAGTTTCCTCTTCCTGAGAGGCTACAATACATACCTGGTAGCGCTGGTGGTTTTGTTGGTCAGAAAAATGCAGTCCCAGCCTACAAACTACAGTGAGAACTCTGGGAAGGTATTTAAGAAGACTGCATTGATTTGAGTCAGTTGCATTGGAACTGAGCAAGCTGTGCAAGAAGAGAAGATGATTGCTTCTTGAATCTTTAGAGGGAAAGAATTGAAGTCTGAAGGCAGAACTGTAGGGGTCAAGATGGACCTGTTACAAGTACCTTATAGGATTTTAGCCAGCATTGATTTTCTATCAGCTGCAGCACATTTGAAATACGGCCCTCTTCTTGCCGTTTTATTGCATTCATGCAAAGCTTTGGGAGACAGAAAATCCAAACTTTCTATTGAAAAAAAGCGATGTGAAGTGGTAACCCAATCCCCAGCTGATTTCCACTATAATGCAGGTGTTTTTGATAATGATGTTGCTTTACAACACATGGAAAAACAGGATGCTCTATTATCAAGGCAGGCTTATTGGAAGGACAGAACTGCACAGAGGGCATTTAGCAGAAATGAAGAAATGTTTTCTTCTTTTCAAAATAACACTGCCTTTGGGTGAGGAAAATGAACAGCCTTGCCGCTTTAAAAAAAATCATTTGAAAAATGATCTGGGTAATTAAAAGCGGCAGGAGCTCAAGTTAACAGGGGGCAAGAAAGTGCCAAGAAAACTTAATAAGTCAGAAGACAAAATGCAGGTGACATTGATGCTGTATGAATGCTCTATTGAGTAAACGTAATAAATGTGCCATTAGAAAACAGGATGTCCTGTTAGCAAATATCACCTGTATTTTGTGAGGGTCTGAGAGCTCTCAGATGACTGATGCAGTGGTATGCTTTTAAAATGCATTTCAGATGTGACTTTAGCAGAGGCGGCTGTGCTGCAATGCAGTTGTGTCCCATGTTTGGGGCATGCACTTATTTTGACTGCCCAGTTGCCCTGAGCCCACCACCCTGCACCATGTGTGAGATTGAATGACTACTCATGACATTATTATATTTGGTTCGAATTAGGCCACAACTTTATCGAATACAGGTGTCAGGGACTTTGGCTTAGCTGTTGTGTATCACCTGTATCAACCAGTACGCCTGCTGGTTAATTCACGGAGAGGTCGAGCCAATGGTGGCGGAGACCTATGGCATACATCAAATGGGCACTACCCCGCTCAATTCACCTTAGCAGGAGTGCTATGGGCCTCCCACCCACCCCACCCACCCCAAAATTGCAGTCCGTTGCCTGGAAGCCAATTTGACGAATGAATCCCGGCTATGTCTAGGAAATTCCGGGTGTAGGGCAGCCCTAAATAAAACCCAATGTCAGTGAAGTTAACTCTTTATTCAAAGAAACAAAACAGCTTATTCCTGGTGGTCGCAGCAACCCTTTCCAGTAGGTCTTGCTCCAGTTGTGAGGACTGAAGGCCCGCCTTCCCACTGCTCTCTTAGGCTCCTCCCCTGGTTCCTTCACCAGCAGCCTAAGGCTCTGTTGTCTTGTCTTCCATTGGTTTGCTCTCTTCATTACTCTGCTTGTTCTGGGAGACCAGGGGAGAGGGGACTGGTTGCAATAGGAGGGGATTCTTCAGCAGCCTGCCTCATCTCTGTCTCCTGGCCCCTCTCATCTCCTGCCTCTGAATCTGGACTGCCCTCTGCCCCAGCCTCTTTCTGCTCCTTAAACGCTGTTAACGCTTTAGCTTCAGACACTTCCTCTTCCCAGACTGCTCCCTCTTCTCCCTCTGACCATGCATCGCTATCCTACCACCAACCCCCTGTCTCTGAACCTTCTTCCCCTGGGGGGTTCCCTCTGGGTTTCCCCGGCTGGTGCCTCCTAACACTCCTCTGCATCCAGTCAGTTAGTCCATGACACAGACCAAGTTAGAAGTTTCTCAGCCGGTGGGAGAGGCTGCTTCATTGCCTGTCAGCTGAATGACTTGGCTTTTGGGTGTTGCAGCTGTGACTGAACCAAAGCAGACGCTCAAATGGGGTGAGAGCCTATAAACTATTTTCCGGAGGGCAAAACCCTGCTTGATGTTGCTGTCCTCATGCAGGAGTCCCCCCTGTCCATTCATCCCGAGCCATGTGGTTGTTCTCCTCTGTTGCAGATCAGAACTGTATGGGCCACACACCCCCCATGAGCCCCCTAAAACTGGCTAAACCATTGCTAGTGTCGAAGTACTATTCAAATCTATCACTAAAGTTGGCCCAGTCCAATTTCCATCTCTACCCTTACATGCCCTGAGCTGATTCATAATTTTTGCAAGGCTATATTACGCTAATGATGCCACCTCCAAAAGTCCATAAAGGAGTGGCCATCGGTGGCCATCCCAAAAGCAAAAAACAGATGTAGTACAGACGGTATTCATTGTTCGGTTCATCACTACATGAGTTGTACTTGAAGAATTTTATAGTGTGCAGTGAAATCTACTGATGAGCTATATGCAGTAGCCTAGCAGAGACCGAGGCTAACAATGAAAATGTAGTAACCGCTGGGAGAAAAACCATGTCAGCTGCAACTGCATCTGTCACACACAGCTTTGGTAGCATTGGCAGAAACAGTGGGGAAAAAAGGGAATAAGTCAGCCTTCCTAAGCCATCTGTGCCAGGCATGTGTTTTACTGTAGTTGAATCTGATTGAAAATCAACAGTTATCTATGTCAAGCTCAACTGTAAAGGCAAGCAACAAAAAGGGCAATATATTCTTGTAACAGCCAACGCATGAAAATCGAGAAGGAGGGAATGGAGCCAATTAAAAAAATCAGTTCACTTTTCAGCCTCTGCAAGCACTGTTTCTTGCATTCAGTGGATGTGCACATCGCAAGTCAGCTGTATGCAGCAGGCAGCCCAGGTGCTTCTCGGGAGTAACTATGAGATGGACAAGGTAGCTTTCCTTGCATAATGTATCACAGGCCCATTGTCAACTTCCCATGTGGCAACAATGAGCCATGCACACACACACACACACACACACACAACAAATCCCTTCGACAAAAAAATAATTCCAGCTATGAAGACTGATTTCAGCCCAAAATGTGCTTGCATGACTCAGGCAGGTGAAACCAAACTAAAATTCCCAGGGACAATAGGATCATGTGCACCGTCATTGCATGTGCACCAACAGTATGAGCGAGGAGAGAAGTCTTAGAAAACAGAGGAGCTGAAAAAATGCAAAGGCAATTCTAAAACGAGCCACAGGGCATTTGCCTATCACTAGTTCCTAACCTGACTCACACAGATGGTGAGTCATCCCCCCATTTTGATTTATGAAAAGCTACTGTAGGATGGACTAATCAATTAGTTTCTACTTTGTGCCACTTCCACATGTGTTCATCCATATGTCCATTTCATCACATTTCTGCATTAGTCTATTTATATTTTTAATCTCCACGCAAATTTGCATTTAATCCACATTTAGGCACGTATTTTGCAAAGATCAAATTCCTCAAGAGAAGACAACTGTGGCTACAATTTAAAGGTATCACACGTAGTGTGGCAATGAAATACTGCTTCACATCCATATATTTCAGTTAGGAGTGCCTGAAAACCGAATCTCTGTGGGCAAACTCCAAACCAGCACTTCCAAAGGAATTCTGAAGGAATCGACATGCTGTAGTACTTTAGGCTAAAGTGATCAAGGCAACATCATGTTACAAGGCAGGTTTCGAAAAGGGAAAGGAGACATATTAGCCTTGTCTTCAGACTCAAATGGCAGAGTTGGCCGGGCTGCCAATGTTCTGTTTAGGGTCACTGCATGGAATAGCAATTTCTGAACTCTCCCCACTCAAAGGGTTAGCAGAAACTGAGGAGGAAAAAAGAGAGAGAGAGAGAGAATTCATCCAAAGAATATTGATTTATGTTCCTTTTAATCCCAGCATGGTATGTACTGTGCTCAGTAGTAAGCATGGGGCATTATTAATTTATCAGTGCTACAGGCATTTACCATCACTGTTGTAACAGAGATCTAAACTGACATTGATGCGCATTTAGATCAAATTATGGCTGGTTCACACACAGCCTCTGCATGTACCCTTAGTGTAAACCTCTGGCATAGGCCTGCCTCTTAACCATGCCCGAAGTAACTTATGATGTGAGTATAACTGGAACACCTCCCCTATGAGGGAAGGTTACAATGTTTTATGCTTCTTAGTTTAGCAAAGGAGCAGTTTAAGGGAGGGGATAGGATGCATGTATTTTTAAAATTGCATGATGTGGAGAAACTGAAGAGAGATGCTTTTCTCACTCTTTCATAATACTGGAGCCCAGGGTCACCCAGAGAAGCTGACTATTGGAAGATTCACAACAGAGAGGAATACATCTCCACACAGCATGTAGTTAAACCATGCAACTCACAATTTGTTGTTGTTCAGTCATTCAGTCGTGTCTGACTCTTCATGACCCCATAGACCAGAGCACGACAGGGCTTTCATGTTCTTATAAGGCTGATACTCATAGGTTCTATGCTGCCTTCATCAGGTTACTACTAACCAGTGTAATTACATGAGCTAAGCATGCAGGAGGCCCCATGTTCAATCCTCAACTTCTCCATGTAGAGCTGGGAGAGATTTCCAGTCTGAAATCCCTGAGAGCCAGTGCAGGGAGTATTGAGCCAGATGGACTTGGAATAAAGTAGCTTCCTCCATTCCCTGTGCATTCATAAGCAACTGCATCTGTTACCAGAAATGGTTGAATTAGAAACAATTCCTGACACCTCTCCCCAACTTACTTTTCAGAAGACAGGTGAGCCTTCGGGGGACAGTTGAGTAAAACCGATTTACCAAGGAGACCTTAATCTTTCAAACTGAGGCCACAGATGGAACAAGCAAATCATTTATAGAAAAGTGGGGGGTTGGGAGTTTGCTCAGCAAATTTTTCACTCTTGCCGTTAGAAAATTAGAAAATTATTCATGTACGCTAGGCATTTGTTTTGTTAGAACTGTACCAAAAATAAACTTAGAGAAGCTGCATATTGTGCAATGTAGGTTGGATTATGTAGGTTAAAGGAATGTTTTTTTTTTAAGTTGATATACGAATCATCCTGCCTTCTCCTTGGAACTTATGACCTTCTGGTTATTCGAAACTGTATTTTTCTACTTCCTTACAAATAGTATGAACCAGTGACATATATTGGCCATGATGCTAAGGCTTCCCTTGTCATTACTGGCTTCCATTTCAAATAGAGTAGGCCAGATTTTCTCATCAAAATCTTGGGGGAGGAGGATTGGGGCGAATGTTACATGAACCCCCTTACCTTATTCATGTGCTCTTCGTTGCCTGTTCTCAGCTTTGGGACCCTTTGTTGTTGTTGTTCAGTCGTTTAGTTGTGTCCGACTCTTTGTGACCCCATGGACCAGAGCACACCAGGCACTCCTGTCTTCCACTGCCTCCCGCAGTTTGGTCAGACTCATGTTTGTAGCTTCAAGAACACTGTCCAACCATCTTGTCCTCTGTCGTCCCCTTCGCCTTATGCCCTCCATCTTTCCCAACATCAGGGTCTTTTCCAGGGAGTGTTCTCTTCTCATGAGGTGGCCAAAGTATTGGAGCTTCAGCTTCAGGACCTGTCCTTCCAGTGAGCACTCAGGCCTGATTTCCTTAAGAATGGATAGGTTTGATCTTCTTGCAGTCCATGGGACTCTCAAGAGTCTCCTCCAGCACCATAATTCAAAAGCATCAATTCTTTGGTGATCAGCCTTCTTTATGGTCCAGATCTCACTTCTATACATTACTACTGGGAAAACATAGCTTTAACTAGATGGACCTTTGTCGGCAAGGTGATGACTAAGCATCATCATCTTGATGTGATCCCAGCCAATGGTGCAGCTGCCATGTCATGCAGCTAATCGGATCTCCTTATTTGATGAAATCATAAAGCCAAATCGCAGTAAAGGCTGGATGCATTGCCTGTATTCTGAACAGGCTTCTTGATAATACCACAATAACAAAATCCGATCTGGTTATATGATGGCATCACAAGGCAAAGCCTGGGCAGAACCAATGCTTCCTACCCTTCATTCTATAGGGGACTTGCATTTTTACCCTATTCTACATCTCCACTCCAAAACTGATAAAAGGGGGGAGGAGAACATTTTGTAGGGTGCGGTACTTTTGAAAGAAGCCCACCCCAGATCTAATAGGGCAACATACTGCTGCGGGTCAAATTTGTGAGGGGACCCTAAGACTTTACTGGGACAGGCAGGATGGTCTCACACTCTAAAACAGTTCTACCCCAAGTATTTATTTAGGGGCATCAAAGTGACCCATAATATCAACTCTTTTTTTCCCTAATTGAGTGGGGGATGAGGTTTGAAATCCTTTTCAACAACTTTAGTGGCTAAAAATGCTGGGATGTGGATAATTTTATTCTTTCACAAATGTAGCCAAGATTTTCAAAACAGCAGGGGGAAAGGGACTGGTATTTCAGAATTTAAGAAGCTGTCAGGGTTTTAATCACATTTGTACTTAAGGCCCATTTAAGCTTGAGGAGACATACCTCATCTGCCTTGGTTCCCAGCTAGCTTTATTTCCTAATAAATGTCAGTTGTGACCCTCTTTACTGGAGAGACTAATCAGGGATGTAGCGTCTAATGAAGATGATCTTTTATTACCAGAGTTGTTTGACTTCATTAAGGCTGAGAGAAGGATGTCAGTTTCAATGAATGTGTCTTGAAGGGGGGAAATTGTTTTAAAATTCAACTTGAATTCTCTCTAATAGTGTGTTACAGAAATAATCTTATCTATGTACTGGATAACATAGTAGTAATTCATGTGTACATCTTCTGCGGCAATGTAATCCCTTATGTTGACCTGCCACAACTTTATTTGACTTCAAAGATACTAGCCTGCTTCTAAACAATACAGAAGCTAATGTTGCATAATAATCAAAGCAAAGGCAGCCACCGCGACCCATAAGATTCCAAAATCAACATTAAGGCAATACCTGTATTTGGCCAATGAATAGGATGTTAAATAAGGCACAAGCTTCTGAGTTATTAAAAACTCTTCATCAGGCTAGATGGCAAATGAGATGAGAGGAAGGTGGGAAGACATTGGCTCGTGATGGAGTCATGCATGGAGTATTTAGTCACAATCTTAAGAGGGATACATTCAAACGAGGCTTTGTTATTTAACTAATCAAATAAATAAATATATTCATTACCTGCCCTTCACCAAAAGGCCCCAGGGCATTTTAAAAATAGAAAAGAACAATGCCACAACTCATAATATTTTTTAAAAGTGTCCCAAAACAACCAGAGTCATTAAAACCTTAAACAGAAGGGTAAACAATCAATTAGAATTCCCAGAAGCGTGCGTTTCAAGCATGGTGTTGTGTAAATATCAAGTTGCAAAAATAGCTGCTGGGAAGAAGCATGAGCCCAGAGAAACTCTAGATATTCTATGTTAACCTCAAAGAAGAAAGGACCCCGAACTCCTGAATTGCTCATTTCATTCATTTAATTTGTATGCCGCTTTCCCACAACAGATCATGTTCAACTTACCTTACAACACAGAAAATTGCAGCTTACCCATCCACCAACTCAATTCTGAGTCCATCTACCTATTTCCCAAGACTGGTTTTTGTTTTTGAATAAAGCACCTTTCTAAATCAACACCCATCTTTTGGACATTTTCTTAGCCCTCTGATGCCCTTTCCAAAATTAACATCACATGTAGGGTGCTTTTTTTAAAAAAAAATGTGTACTGTAATTCTCACTTGCACCTACTGGGACTCATTTTCTAACCTGGGAGCACTTTCTTTATAGATCCGCATAGCCCTCTCTCTATTGACCTGTCATCTCGGCATGATTGAGTTCTGCAACACCCCTCCACTGCCCTCTTCCTCTCTTCACTGTCCTCCAATTGCGGTGAGTTTCCAAGCTCATTCAACTTAGCCGCATTAAATCAGAATGTCTTAACTGCTATAAACTTGTTCTGGTGTTTTGTCACATCCTGAGTTAAGAGCTCCTTGACATAAGCCATAAAATGCAGCAATTGTTTTTAAAAGAAAGTCGCCGTTCCCCCCCCCAGCCGCCGCTGCCCAAAGAACTGTCTCCCACATTGAGGTTAATAATGCTTTCCTATGTCAGCTGAACCTTTAATTGTGTCTATGTGGCTGTCTACAGTGTAATGTTCATCAAATGTGATTTCCTCGTGCACCAAGAGCCCAGGGCATGTTGGAAAGGGCACCAAGTAAATCAAGGTTGTTGCCGACAAATGAATTCTGACACTCAGCATTTATCTCACTTATCGCCAATATGCATGAGGAGTACTTAGATAAGTAACAGAGAGTAGGTGAGTGGGGGAGGGAGAAACATCTGCACTGATGTCATCTGAATGAAAGGGTCGTCTCCTTATAAGAGATGGAAAACTTGCTTCAGGCTGCTCAGGGTGACCTAAGATCCCAGCAAACTTTTAAAGAACACCCCTCCTCCTCGGTTTTGCTGCAGCGAGGAAATCCCAGAGGAGGCTGATGGGATAAGACGTGAAAGTTTTTGTATACAGATGCAGTGCGTAGAAAGCCAGCAACCACACAAATAGGCTGTGCTCATCTTGCAAACATGCGCTGGATTATGGAGAAAGCTAGAGAGTTCCAGAAAAACATCTACTTCTGCTTCATTGACTACGCAAAAGCATTTGACTGTGTCGACCACAGCAAACTATGGCACCTCATGAGAAGAGAAGACTCCCTGGAAAAGACCCTGATGTTGGGAAAGATGGAGGGCACAAGGAGAAGGGCGACAGAGGATGAGATGGTTGGACAGTGTTCTCGAAGCGACTAGCATGAGTTTGGCCAAACTGCGGGAGGCAGTGAAAGATAGGCGTGCCTGGCGTGCTCTGGTCCATGGAGTCATGAAGAGTCGGACACGACTGAACGACTGAACAACGCCAACATCTTGAAGCAGCATCAGTCCCCACCAAAGCAACAGCATCAACCTTGCATTTAGACACACCAAAAGCTGCTTCTTGCCAGTTGCCTCCCCAATCTCTAACAGCTCCCCGTTTTCTGCACAAATCCAAAATGTACAAATTATTCCTTCCAGGTCCAGCCTTGTAGACATATATGATGTCAATTGCTTTTCACACTGATGATGGAAGAACACAGAAAAAGAAACCTATCATTTTGCTTGGCAGAGCAGAAGGCGGACGGCCTGTTTTCCAGAAGCCGCTTTCCTCTCAGCATTGTTACTTTGGTTTCGTGCATTCTGAGAAATTGCTACATGTCAGGGCTTCTCACCTGGGATGTCACTTCATCTTGCATTGAAAAACTGGATTACAGGCTTTCAAAAGAGCCCCACTTCTCAGGATCAGCTTCTTGAGCATCATCATGTCACCCTTTTCTGAAGGGATGCCCAAACTACTGAGGAGGCAAGTAGTATTCCAGGAATGAGGTCCTCACAAACCGCAGTTCCTGGCTACCCATAAGAGTGGTGCCATTGCACCCTGTTACCATTTTGCTGCTCCTGACATATGACATTGAGCAAAACCTGTTGCAGATATTAATATTGCACAGTTTGAAGTGACTGGATGCATAAAAAAATCACTCCTTTTGGAAACAGGTAGGTAGCCGTGTTGGTCTGCCATAGTCAAAACAAAATAAAATAAAAAATTCCTTCCAGTAGCACCTTAGAGACCAACTAAGTTTGTTCTGAAGAAGTGTGCATGCACATGAAAGCTCATACCAAGAGCAAACTCAGTTGGTCTCTAAGGTGCTACTGGAAGGAATTTTTTATTTTCTTTCCTTTTGGAAATGAAGCATTGCCCAGACCCATTAAAGGTAAAAGTACCCCTGACCATTAGGGCCCAGTCACAGACTACTCTGGGGTTGCGGCGCTCATCTAGCTCTATAGGCCGAGGGAGCTGGCGTTTGTCCAAAGACAGCTTCCGGGTCATGTGGCCAGCATGACTAAGCCGTTTCTGGTGAACCAGAGCAGTGCACAGAAACGCCGTTTACCTTCCCACCAGAGCGGTACCTATTTATCTACTTGCACTTTGACGTGCTTTCAACTGCTAGGTTGGCAGGAGCTGGGACCGAGCAATGGGAGCTCACCCTGTCGCGGGGATTCGAACCGCCAACCTTCTGATCGGCAAGCCCTAGGCTCTGTGGTTTAACCCACAGCGCCACCCACGTCCCAGACCCATTAGATATTATTAAAAAGTTTACTTGCAGAACTTTCTTCAAAAACAAAACAAAAGCTCAAAGATGCATCAAAAATATCCATACAATAGCTTGTGCTGTACAGGACAGGCTCAGCATCTTAGGAATAACTTTAACTTAGAGCTGACAAACATAGCTCTCACTCTCTCTCTCAGGCTCCATTGCCTGCATCCCAGCCGGCATCTTGCCTTAGGCTATTAACTTGGAGAACTTCATTTACAGCCTCACTCCATGGAGCCTTGGGATCAAAGAACTAGCCACCACCCTTCCAAGACGGCAAATTAGCAATATTTCTCACATGATCTGAGGTTAAACACTCACATGCTAGCTACTAGAGAACAACAATCTGTTAATTATCAACTCAGTTAAAGCTCAGAGAAAGCTCTTCTTGCTGTTCTTTAGCTTTAGTGGAATTTTCCAGTTAAAGCCTTTCACCAATACACAGGCATTCCCATTTCAGTGTGAATTAATCCAATTATACTTAACAAAACTTTGCTGCTGGATCAGACCAAAGGCCCATCTAGTACAGCTTCCTGTTCTCACACTGGCCAACCAGATGCGTATGGGAAGTCTGCAAGCAGGACCTTAGTGCAACATGCGAGTCGATCCTAAATGGTGTGGCTCTCACTGACCGAAGGCAAGTACAAACCATAGTTCACCATCTCTGAAGTAATAGTAAGCTAAAGCGGATGTAAACCTTAAAGGAGAGGAGGAAGTATATAAGCCCAAGGTGTGTTCCTGATCCTGCTACCCATAATTAAAGCATTCAGTGTATTAGGTGAGAATCAACCCTTTGTGGCATAAAAGTATAGCTACATCTTTGTTGATCTTTCTTATGTAAATCACTATAGTAGCTTACATACATTTTGCTAGGGCTAAAATTAAATTAAAGGAAGAATTTTACTATTTGTACAGTGTACATTTAGATAATGGCATGAAAATATTGTATTATAATTTATCCTAGCTTTGAATCTTCTGTAACTCCACATTTAATGGGGGAAATCAATTTATCACCTTGATCAATCATAGTCTTTGTGGTATGCACACGTTATGGTGTTTGAAAATCCACCTGATGTAATTTTGATTATATCCTTAATACCCTTCAGACTTTCAAAGATGGAGAAAAAGGGAAGATTACATTTCATTTTCTGCTCTATCAACAATATGCTAGTGTTTGAAATAGCTTAAGGAAATGAAATGGAAAGACTATATGAACAACATTCTAATAGGTGCTTGATAATGCAGTACCAAGCAATATGCTATGTTAAATATTTGACATTTTGCAGTTCCTGAGAGTTACTTATGACATAAACCAGCAATATCTCTTTTCTTCTGTGAAGATTAAAAAATCTTTACTCTTCATCTAATGTGAAAACTGAGCAAAAAAGAAGAAGACGTTTCGATTTCCATGCTTTTGCTTTCCGTCTTCTTTGTGTTTGAGACAGGTTTCTTATATCAGCATTGGAAATGGATACTCTTGAACCAATTTAAAAGCAATTCCAGAGCTTTGAGAAAACATATACCCAGCCTAATGCGAAGACTGCATTATACTTCTGAAGCCGAAGACAAAGCAAGAAATAAAGCGCTCAAGAGAAATAAGCAGGCCTGCATGCAAAACACTCCATTTCTCCCCCACACTTTGCTATTCCAGATTTTACCACACAGGTGCACCTGATGTAAAATCCTTCTTCCTGTTTGGTAGGGTGGTTAGGTAAGTATAGCTGCAAGTGTTGAAGAATTGAAATGGGAATGGGAATTGCTGATGGTTTCTTATTTGTCCTATATTCAGAGGAGAAAGCAGATATGATCAGTATTTGCTGTAGTTACTCTTTTCGGTCTCTCCCCCTACCCACACTTAGCATTGTGTTTCTTTTGTACTGAAATGCATGGGCATTGCAATGAAATGAGTGGTGTGGAGTGATGTAAGGACAATATACTTAATAGCACAATTAATTATCTAGAATCCTGGCACAGCTGACAGAGAGATAAATAAATAATGTGGTTTTTGTCAGAAGGCGAACTGCAGCGGGATGAAAACAGCGCTGCTTGTGACAAACACAGGACGGAGTGGAAATCGATGCCTTACATCCCTAAACATAGCCCACCTCACAGACAACTCATGTGTAGAATTAGAAGTAGGTTTGCCTTTAAATGTGAACTGAATCAATTTTTTCCCACCATCCCTATTTCTGAGTACACGTTTGCACCACTTCTGGCACACAGAACCAGAGGAGCCAAGTCCTGGTATGCTTTTTTTGGTCACTAATTTGAGTACCTGGTTTGCAATTGTTTTATGGGGTATCAGGGTGCACTTTCCCATCCCCTTGTTTCTATTTCAGGCATCTTTTGGGGGCATGTTGAACTCTGTGGCTTTTTCAAGTCTGAACCTGCAGCTTGTACACAGGAATGCCTGTTCAATGGGCTGGCAGAGAATATGTAGAAGGGGAGTGCATTTGAGCAGGATTCCTGTGTTGCTGCTACCTGCAAGGCAGAAATTCATTATGTTAACTTTTTTCCCGGCATGAAGATTCAGCAGTCTGCCTCTAACACAGCTCTTCATACATACCCAATGCAGGATCATGGAACTCCAGGCACAGAAATGACCCGGAGGGCATCTATTCCTGTTTTTCATACACATCCCACTTTTCAGTGGTGGAAGATCAATAACTGGCAGCTGAAAATGCAAAAGGCTGACGCATCCACCTACACTCCAGGAACCTCTTGCAGAGGAAGAGAAATTAGGCCAGGGATTTCTGCCTAGTAAAGAACTAGAATAATTCACACGGCTCCCCCCAAAAAATGACTGCATCCTGCTATCTTTGGGGAAAGGCAAGAGCCTGACACCAAAATGCGAACACAAGGATTTGAGAAAGAAATGGCATCTGAACAAAGATGTACAGCTACATTAAAGTCTCTTTATTAGGGTTGAATCAGGAGTGGGGGTTCTCTTCATTTTCACTTTTGCTTCATAATAAAACAACTTCCCCAAACTTACCCAGCGGCTAATGAATGCAAGGGTGGAGATTCGGAGGAAGCCTGAGCACAAGTGGAAATATGAAAATTTAGCATTAGCAGCAATCTGTTTCCATTAAATGCATTCTGGATGCCTGACAATCTCCTCTGCTATAACAGGGAAAAAACACTAACAGAAAGCTATAAATGCATTTAGGAGTTTGGTCATTTAATATTTAAGCTGGTTACACTTTGCAAAGAGAGCAAAGGTATTTTTAATTTTTTTGTAAAGGCATGGATGGAATAACCCTGGTCTCATTATGGTGGAATTTTGAAGAGACCTTTGCCAAGTGGCAACATGAGTGTTGCTAAGGTTCCAAGAATGTATATACGAAGCCAGTAACAGAAAATGTGCTTTTATCTGCTATAAGCACTGATAAATGAGCATCTAATTAAAGCTGACATTGATCCTGGCACCGCAATTGCTCTGGTCTCAGACAAAGAACTCAGCAAGGACAGAATGAAGCATCACATCCCACTGGGCAAAGCTTTGAATCTGCATGTTGGAGCAGTTTTCTCCACATCTCCCCGCCTAATTATATCCCATGTCTGAAACACAAATAATGGCGCATTCTTCAAATTGCTTTGAGATTTATGGAACAAAGACAATGACAATATACAGGGTTGATACTGCATCAGGGGTTCTTTTCTGAGAGCTGGAGGTTTTTTTTCTTTAAACAACCCAAGATAGCCTTTCCTAAGTTGTGCCTAGATGTTGTAGTCCAAAACATCTGGAGGGCGCCAGCTTGACAAAGCGTGCCCCAGGAGGTCTGCATTACCATATTCTGGAGAAAAGTATTTTTGTTATGATTCCTATTCTGCCTTTTAACCCATTCTCTCTCTCTCTCTCTCTCTCTCTCTCTCTCTCTCTCTCTCTCTCTCTCTCTCAAAACCCTTTTCCTCTTTGCATCTCTTGCATCTCACAGTGGCCATATCACCCATACACTGAAATAACAATCATACCACTTTATCAGTCATGACTTCCCCTGAAGAATCCTGGGAAATGTAGTTTACTCCTCATGGAGTTAAAGTTCCCAGGATTCTTTGGGGAAGTCATGTGCTTTAATTGTATGGTGTGGATGTGAGCAACACATTCACCTCTGCACTATGACAGGACTTGCTGAACATCTATCTCTTCAGTTATTACCCAACGTAATGATCATGAGAGTACTTCACACCACAGCAAACTTCACTTCCAAAGCAACTATTCTTTTCCAAACTCAAAAATGCTGGTGGTCAACAAAAGAGGTTTAAAGACTCTATCAAGGCAAATCTAAAAAAATGTAGCATAAACACCGACAACTGGGAAACACTGGCTTGCAAGTGCTCCAATCGGAGAACAGCCTTTACCAAAGGTTTCATGGGTTTTGAAGACGCTCGAACTCAGGACGAAAGGGAGAAATGCACTAAGAGGAAGGCACACTTGGCAAACCCTCACCATGATCAACTCATGCCCAGAAACCTATGTCCCCACTGTGGAAGGACGTGTGGATCCAGAATTGGCCTCCACAGTTACTTATGGGCTCACTTTTAAAACCGTGTTTATGGAAGACAATGTTACTCAGCTACAAGTGAGAAGAAGAAGAAGAAGAAGAAGAAGAAGAAGAAGAAGAAGAAGAAGAAGAAGAAGAGCTTCACACCACAGACTTTATACTTGCACTGAGCTTCTGTAAGTAAAGGGAAAAGGGGGACCTTGAGTCAGATGAACTAAACGCTGAGCCTGATTTTTCTGGAACTTCTATAATCTGTGTTCATTCTCCTGCCAAAATGGCCTCATCCATGCATGAGCAGAGGTATCAGCAGGCATAGAGAAACTTCCTGATGGACAGAAGGTCTTTATGGGAGGAGGGGGAACCCTCATGGGGGAACCCACAAAATGCTTCATAATAACTGATCGTACTCAGTGGGTGTAGTTTGCTGCTGGACAGGAAAACGAAAGCCCTTCGGGAGGGAGAAAGAAATGGAGTGTTCTGGGAATTGGCATAGGGGCCATTCCGTGAAAAATGAGCCTGATAAGAATGCTAGATGAGCACTGGACTTTGGTGAGGAAGATTCCAAACGTGCAGTCTAACCATTTTTTTTAAAGCTAAAGACAAAAGAAGTTTATTTTATGGACCTTCTTTTCAAAGTCCACCCACGTAGTCTTCACAGAAGTGTTCAAATTAAAAGTTTTCTGATGATTGTCCCACCCGTGACAGCATTTTTTCCTTAATTTGTATCATTAAATTTCTTAAACTTAATTCCTGATTGCATAGTTGTAACCAATAACATTGATTTAAACAGATATGCTGAGTTTATCATTGAGTCACCTCCCAACTCACAGAGTTTTTCCATAAATCAAACTTATCTCAAGCTCCATGTCCTTTTTTTGTCCCACCCGTGACAACACTTTTAACATTAATAAAATTGTCAAAAAATCCATAAAATAATAAAACATTAGTAAAATGTTCAGTATCTTATTAAGAACATAGTTTAAATTTGGTTGTTAATTTTTATGTATATTACATTGTTACACATGTGTGAATACCAAAAACATGGTCAAAGTGTCCCACCCGTGACAATGGAATGGCCCATAGCTGGCTGGAACCCTGGATGTGAGCAATCCACACTGCAACCATTTGTTGCATGTCCTGCTGCTACCTGCTACATTTTCCAACTTCTTTGTGAAAACAGCTGAAGCCCACCTTTGAAACGTGGTCCTGACCAAATGCCTGCATCAACATGTCATCGTTGTTCCTCCTTCTTGGACAAAGGTAGATTCTGGAGTTTGATGCCATCTTTCCCGCTTAACCTATTTCAGCCAGCTACACTGCATGGCCCCCCTTCGTTGGTCTAATCCAGTGTGTGATGTGCAGAGAGGGGGATCTTGGTGTGCTGCCACCAACACAGCAAGGATGAGTGGCGACCACAGGAAAGAAACTGGTCAGGAAAAGAGAGTGAAGAAAGAAAAAGTGGTGATTGACAAATGAGTGTGTGTGGTCAGTCTACGGAGGAAGGAACGAATGGAGAGCTGTCAGAGATGCCATTTGTGCAGACAGGCATAGGCAACCTTCGGCTCTCCAGATGTTTCAGACTACAATTCCCATCATCCCTGACCACTGGTCCTGTTAGCTAGGGATCATGGGAGTTGTAGGCCAAAACATCTGGAGAGCCGAAGGTTGCCTATGCCTGGGTGCAGAGAAAAGAAGGGGGGTCAACAAAGATGGAGCTATGTGGATGGCAGATGGGCAGAAAAAGTAAGAATAGCTAAAGGAAAGTACCAGAGTTGGGGTGGGTGGGTAGGTGAGAACCCGCTGTGGAATAAAAGGCAGATAAAAGGAGACATTTTGCTCACAGAGTCCAGAGTTCTGTAGAGCTGCAGAGAAAAAACAGGTTAACAGAAACAGCATTAAAATTGCATCAAAACTGCTTTTCTGTGACAAGATGTAGGCCTCTTGTGTTAATAAAAATGGAAGGCACCACTCAGGGTTGATGCCACTTGGTCTACTGGTTAATATTTAGCTAGGTTTAAAACTGTTTGGTAGCAGTTGCTGCTACTAATCCTGGAGCGCTCTTTTTGCAGCTTCATCGGGTCTGCTTATTTTTAGCTGAGCATCATTGCTAGGCAGCGAGCAATTTTAAATTAGCATACAGTTAAACAAAGTAGCATATGCAAATGAGGAATGGCCAGTTTGATTTCTCACTCTGGGAGAGGTGGAGAGTGCTGTACTCTGCCTCAGTATCATCTGTAACAAAATATAAATTTGGAAACCATCATAACATAGGGAATTCAAGTTGCAAAGCAGCCTAGCTGTGCTAATTAGAATTCTATTTCAGTGTTTCAGCTGAAATGTGATTCTTCACATTTTAAATATTAGTGTGGATGCATCTTATATGCACATAAAGCCCTTTTATCCAGGCCTAGTGCATTTTTTTTTGATAAATGCTCCTGTAGCTTTAGCATTCATTTTCTTGTAGCTGCTCCTATTGTTGTGCCGCAGTCCAACCATAAGTGGAATTTGATAAAAACCGTTTTGTGTTTATGCATTGGCTTTTTTAACCAACCCACTCAGCATCCACGTACATTTTAAAAAATGTTATTTGGAAACTATGAGTTTTCTTGGATTAATTTGTGAACACAATCGAGGATTTCTCTTGGGTGGTATTCAGCTATGGGGAGGGGGAATAGGGGTGGTGCATCCCATTTCACTGTTTGAAGAGAAACAGGAACACGCTACCACACCTCTCTTCCCTGCATTGTGTGGCTGCGCCCACACTGTGTGGTAGTGCTGACTTCTTGTGAGATCTAGCCAGTCTCACAAGATCTCGTGCACTCTGCAAGATCTCACAAGGTTTCAGTGAGATATCGCCTGAAACTGGTGCTGCTGGCTGCACCGCTTCTCTGCTTATGGCAGAGGCAGTGGGGCAGAGTGGGCGGAGGCAAGCCTTCCACCGCTTGAGGCAGGTGGGTTGGGCCTGGGGGGGGGAGTTGCATAGCTAGAAAAGCCAGTCCTCCCACATTGTAACGTTGGCTGCCTGCTTCATAAATCCTGCAAAAGGGATGACCGACGTGTGAATCAAAACAACTGAGCTTTTCCACAACTCTTGCAATTATATGCAAAATGCCTGCTGTCCTAGATTTCTATCCCCTTGCATGACATTCCACAGAACTGGTTTCCTTCACATAAACATGTGTGGAACACTTTGGCTTCTCGAGAGCATGGAGATGAATGCTCAAGCAAGTTGGATGTTTATTCCTCCCCACAGCCCATCCTACCCCTGTTAATGGGATTGCACAGACATTGCTGATCATGGACTGGAGCGTACAAGGATGGATAGAGTCCACAGGAAGCAGCTCCCCCATAATCCAGCTAGCAAAAGTGCCATGATGACTGCAGAGCCTGCAGTGACCAGCCTTCTTTATTGTTGTTGTTGTTCAGTCGTTCAGTTGTGTCCGACTCTTCGTGACCCCATGGACTAGAGCACGCCAGGCATGCCTATCCTTCACTGCCTCTTGCAGTTTGGCCAAACTCATGTTAGTAGCTTCAAGAACACTGTCCAACATCTCATCCTCTGTCGTCCCCTTCTCCTTGTGCCCTCCATCTTTCCCAACATCAGGGTCTTTTCCAGGGAGTCTTTCCAGGACCAGCCTTCATAGCCGTGGCCAACTTTGCACTATGATTTCTCCATGCAATCCTATGTGGAGAAAACAAGGAACTACATCCTATGTATGAAGTTCGTAAGGATATTGAACCCCTTTGAGAGATGTTGCCTATGAAATATTTAAAGAAGAATATTGCAAATAGGCTAGAGTAAAGAGATTAATTCATGGATTTATCCAGACCACAGCTGCATTGATTTTTCTATAGAATCCCCAACAAGAACACTGCTTGTTCTAATTTGTTTTCAATAAAGTATCCACCACAGATCAGTTTTTGCACTGTATTAAAGGGTGATTGGTTTATTTTTAGTGCACTAAGTGATTAGAGCCAGGTTGGAAGTTGAGACAACAGATCTGCAATTATTTAACACGCAGCACAGTTCATGCATGGTTACTCGGTGAGACCCACGGAGTTCGGCGATGCTTACTCCCCACATAATTTACAGGGAGCAATTTATTAATTTACTAGTGGGTGGATTTAGCAATGCTATCAAGGAGAAGAATATAGCAGGTGGACAGGTGGGTGTTTATTTAACACAAGAAGAGCCCTGCTGGACTAGACCAAAGGCCCACCTGTTCAGCATCCTCTTCCCACACTGGCCAACTGGATGTCACTGGGAAGACCACCGGCAGGACTTGAGTACAGTCCCACTACTTATGCTCTTCAGCCACAGCAAACTAAAAATAAGTTTAGAAACCCACAGGATCCAAAATTTCAAGTCGTGGAAGATGACAACAACTAGTGGTACCAGTTCTCTGGAATTCTCTTCCCATGGAAGAGAAGCAAGCCCAACATTGCTGTGTGTTCTGAAAACATATTTCCTCTCCCTAGTTGTCCCAAATGAGTCTTCTTTATTTCCACTGCTCTTAATTCTTGTTGGTTGTTATGTTTTGATGCTGTATTTTTATGATCAGCATTGTGTTTTATATTCTATTTCTGCACGTGGTTTGGGTGATTCTCTGAATGCAGAGAGGTTTTTCATTTCTTAATCAATCAGGCTTCCTTTGGCATGTGCCTGTTCAGCTAGGCCAAGTCAAGGCCTGGGGATATGGAATGTGGCATATTCTTCATTTTCACGATCGTGTAGGGTGGAGTGGAGAATTCTCTTCCAAATAAGATTTACTCATTTGTTTACAAAAAATGTATATAGCAAGCTTGAAAATATGCGAAATATCAGCAGACAGAGTGGAGCATCGTTTACAGTGGGAAACAGGGAAGCAGGACTGGCCTGCCCATGAGGCTTGCTGAAGCCATCGCCTCAAGCTTGCTGGGGCAGCAGATCCGCCCACCCCAGAGAGCCACCTCTGGCGCTTGTCACCCTCCTCTTGTCACGCACCACTGCCTGCTCTTCGCCGGTGTCAAGGCTGGAGTCCTATGCAGGTCAGCATGAAGAGACAGAGTTGGTTGTCAGTGAAGTTAACTCTTCATTCAAGGAAACAGCATGCAACACAGCAGCACTTCCCAGATGGTTTTGGCCAGGCATTCCCAAACTCAGCCCTCCAGATGTTTTGGGACTACAACTCCCATCATCCCTAGCTAACAGTGATGATGGGATGGTGGGAATTGTAGTCCCAAAACATCTGGAGGGCTGAGTTTGGAGATGCCTGGTTTTGGCCCTATGGAGCAGTTGCCAGGTCTGAAGGTCCCTGCCTTCCACACCTCTGTAACATCTTCTGGTATGTTTCCTAAATGATCCTCAAAGTGTGTCTGCACACCTCTGGTCTCTGTTCTGCACTCCTCATTATCCTGTGCATTTTTGGAGACCAGGCAGGAGGGGAACTTGTTGCAGTCTCTGGATTGCCCTCCTCTGCTTCAGCCTCTGAGTCTGACCTGCTCCCTGCCACAGGTTTCTCCTGATCACTAAACCTTGTTGTCTTTCAGTATCTAGCATCTCTTCCCAAGCTTGCCTCTCTTTCAGTGTCCCACCACCAATCCCCGGGCTCTGGGCCTTCCTCACCTGAGATCTCCCTTGATTCCCCAGCTGGTGCCTCCCACCACTTTTTGTTATCCAGCCAGTCTCTGAAATCTGGCTTCCATTTTATTCCTCAACCACCTCCCGGGGCCAACCCTAGTTTCCTCAGGCAAAGGCACTGGGGTGGCAGCGGCAGTAGCAATGGTGGCGCTAGGGCAGCATTTTCTGTTTTGCACCAAACGGCAAAGTATCCTGGGCCAGTTGTACAGAGCTTTGGTCCTCTGCATAGCTCTGTTCCCCTGCTTGCATGACTTGCCAAGCTACCTCAGCATAGAATTGTTGTGTGTATGCAAAAGATGCAAATCTTATCTTCGGGGAATGGGAAACTGAGCCCATAAACTCTGATCAAGTTGGCAATGTGTGCTATTTGCAGGCATTATAAAGTTATTACAGATAACAAAAGGAAGGACGGGGTGTGTGGGAATGATGACTTCATCTGTTAGGCACTTGAGGCTTAAGAGAGAAATTTTCTGTAGCTGGGGTTGGTCTCTAATGAGCTGCTCATCTTTTATGGATTAGAAATTTCCAGTATTTAAGCAATGGTGGAGGTATATTAATTAATTTTCCTCAGATGTCTCTAAATGGCCTTCAGACACTGCCGACAAATAAGATAAGCAGTGGAACTGTGGTTTAATTATTTACCCAGCGACAACTAGGAATCAATCTACCCTCTCCAGTTTGCTGCCAAATCGTAATCTCCATTCTGTCCATTCAGTTGTATGCTGCTAACGTCAGAAGACAGGAGGGATTTTATTCTTAACATCTGCTCAGACTCCAATACTGTTCTGGTGAATAATCCAGGCACAAGTGTTCAGCCTCTGCTTATTATTTGAGGGGCAGGAGTATTAAAAATTCGTCACCACCTAAATCCACACCCTTAAATCAAATTTTGTAATGGGTGATATTGGCATAAATAACCCCAAATAATTAAAATGCAATATTTGGATTCCATCTCCTTTTTCCCCCCTGCCTCTTGGCCTTACTGAAGTCAACCTGTTTCTGGCAGGTACCACAACAATCTGCAAGTAGAGGATCGCGTAATCAAATGTTCTTCCAAGCTCCCTGCAAATGCCCTACATAATAGAGAACAAGAGTGGTATAGTGGTTAGAGGGTCAGGCTAGGACCTGGAAGAGCAGAGTTCAAATCCCCACTCAGCCATGAAGCTCACTAAGTGTCTTTGGGTCAGTTCACTGCCTCTCGGCCTAACCTACCTCACAGAAATCTGTCAGGCACTTGATCCAGAGCCTCATATGTGTTCCAGTGCCCCAATGGAGTTCTTCAGGAAACAGCTTTCCTCAATCATATCCTATTAAATGGATTCATGCATTGAAGTGAATGGGAAAGCCCTTGTGAGGCTTCCCATGTACACATGGAAGCTTCCATAGCAGCAGGATCGGGTCCTTTGGGTGCTGTCTTCCTCTCTGTCAAGGAGCTGTCAAGGAGCCAGGTCATCCACATAGCAGGCACAGAATGCAATTAGCTTTTTATTAGCAGGAAAAACCAACAGTACAGCAACGTCCCTTGTTTGTGTAATGAAGGCATTGCTGAAACTAAGTACTAGGTAGTCCTTTCCCTCTTACGCTGAATCCCGCCCCCAAGCAGACAAAAGCTGAATCAAGGGGGTGGGCTCCTCTTCTGGGCCTGTCTGGCATGTTGCTCAGCAATGGAAGGACCCTCCTCAAGTGGGGAGTCGGGGGGTGTCAGCAGGACTGGTACTGTCTGTGTGCACACTGCAACTCTAGGCTCCTAATCCTGTCCTGGAAGACCCTTCTTCTCCTGATCCTCTTGGTTGCTCAAGTCTCCTGTTTCTATCAGCTCCCAGCTCATCCCTTCTGCTGCCTGCTCCTCAGTGTCGCACCACCAGGCTCCAAGCTCTAAGGTGTCATCTTCAGAGCCCTCCCTGGGGGGCTCTTGGGTTAGCAGCTCCCACCACTCCTCCTCATCCAGCCCGTCCCTGACAGTCAAAAGCTAGGCTCTCCATCCCAAATGCCCTTATCAATCCGTTGGTCACATTCATTTTAATGCGGACTTATCTGACAGGGTCCTTTGAGGCTGAACTGATAAAACAATTCTGGTTCCATTTCCTCACTCAAAAAAACATAAATCGGATGGACACATTTTAAATTAACGGAAGGAAAATATATTAAAAAGCAAAGTCAAATCTCGGCAGTATATCTGTTCACTCTGTCTTAGCACCAGCACCTGTCCAGGTGACATACAGTCGCCGTAGAAACATAAGCATGTGATACATTAAACAAAAGCTAACACAGAGAAAACTCTTCTTAAGCGTCTCTATCTTCTCGCATGTAAAGTTCCATGTTGCCGTATTTAAGGACCCAAATTTTACGTGCAAATGTTGTTGTTGTTGTTGTTGTTCAGTCGTTCAGTCGTGTCCGACTCTTCGTGACCCCATGGACCAGAGCACGCCAGGCACGCCTATCCTTCACTGCCTCTCGCAGTTTGGCCAAACTCATGTTAGTAGCTTCAAGAACACTGTCCAACCATCTCATCCTCTGTCGTCCCCTTCTCCTTGTGCCCTCCATCTTTCCCAACATCAGGGTCTTTTCTAGGGATTCTTCTCTTCTCATGAGGTGGCCAAAGTGCAAATGTTAGTGCCTAACTATAGGATTGGGAATCATGTTGTTGCAAATCGTATCAGGGATTCTTGCAAGCATTATTTGTTTATCTTTATTAGGAAAAGGGCTTTTTTCAGCTGGAACTTGCTGGAACTCAGTTCCGGCATCTCTCAGCTGGGCGCCATTACCATTAAAAGACAACAAGGGAGTTCATGGTGAGTTCCGGCACCTCTTTTTCTAGAAAAACAGCACTGATTGGGAATGCTACTCATGGGGAAGAGAGGTTTTGCCAATTCCTCCCAGCCATGACAACAAAGAAAATAATCCAGTTCATGACAGGGCAAAAGCTACGTAAACATAATGTCGTTTTGTACTGGACTCATTAGCATGAGGATCCCTATACCTAATGCTGTTTTGTACTGGACTAAATTATCAGGAGCACCCAAGAAGCCACACCTTTGTTTGGGAACACACTTCCACCCCAAAGAGTTTATTGCAGTTATGTTTACCTCAGCACTATATTACCTGTTGCGCACATAATTAGCGCTGTAAAATCAATTTTTGGAAATGCCAGGGCAGTGAGTGGCAGTTTTACTTTCCAGCTTGGAAAGTTCACGGACATGGTAATTCAGCATTCAGACATAATCCAGGGACACAAAGAATATGTCACTGCATCAATAGAACTGGAACAATAATTTATATTTTACTAAGTTGCTTTACTAGGAAGAAATAAAGCCTTAGTGCTACAATTAGGTATACAATTCATATTGACAGAATAATGAAAATGTGTGATTAAAATGTGGCCCTGTGTGGAGAAAAACCTGGATTTGTGTGTAGAGCAAAGCAATCGCTGCTGTAACTTATCGCACACACAATTCATTGCACCCTGCAGTTGTTAGTTATGAGATCACAAAAGAGAACGGATTCTTCATTTACTCCTGAGCACTGCCTAGAGTCTGGTGCAAGACATGCTTGCAATATTTATTTAACATGAAATGTAAAGGGCTAAGGATTTGTTGTTGTTCAGTGGTTCAGTCGTGTCCGACTCTTCGTGACCCATGGACCAGAGCACGCCAGGCACGCCTATCCTTCACTGCCTCTCGCAGTTTGGCCAAACTCATGCTAGTCGCTTCGAGAACATTGTCCAACCATCTCATCCTCTGTCGTCCCCTTCTCCTTGTGCCCTCCATCTTTCCCAACATCAGGGTCTTTTCTACAGAGTCTTCTCTTCTCATGAGGTGGCCAAAGTACTGGAGCCTCAACTTCAGGATCTGTCCTTCTAGTGAGCACTCAGGGCCGATTTCTTTGAGAATGGATAGGTTTGATCTTCTTGCAGTCCATGGGACTCTCAAGAGTCTCCTCCAGCACCATAATTCAAAAGCATCAATTCTTCGGCGATCAGCCTTCTTTATGGTCCAGCTCTCACTTCCGTACATTACTACTGGGAAAACCATAGCTTTAACAATACGGACCTTTGTCGGCAAGGTGATGTCTTTGCTTTTTAAGATGCTGTCTAGGTTTGTCATTGCTTTTCTCCCAAGAAGCAGGCGTCTTCTAATTTCGTGACTGCTGTCACCATCTGCAGTGATCATGGAACACAAGAAAGTGAAATCTCTCACTGCCTCCATTTCTTCCCCTTCTATTTGCCAGGAGGTGATGGGACCAGTGGCCATGATCTTAGTTTTTTTTTATGTTGAGCTTCAGACCTATTTCGCGCTCTCCTCTTTCACCCTCATTAAAGGTTCTTTAATTCCTCCTCACTTTCTGCCATCAAGGTAGTATCATCAGCATATCTGAGTTTGTTGATATTTTTCCGGCAATCTTAATTCCAGTTTGGGATTCATCCAGTCCAGCCTTTCGCATGATGAATTCTGCATATACCGGTAAGTTAAATAAGCAGGGAGACAATATACAGCCTTGTCGTACTCCTTTCCCAATTTTGAACCAATCAGTTGTTCCATATCCAGTTCTAACTGTAGCTTCTTGTCCCACATAGAGATTTCTCAGGAGACAAATGAGATGATCCGGCACTCCCATTTCTTTAAGAACTTGCCATAGTTTGCTGTGGTTGACACAGTCAAATGCTTTTGCATAGTCAATGAAGCAGAAGTAGATGTTTTTCTGGAACTCTCTAGCTTTCTCCATAATCCAGCGCATGTTTGCAATTTGGTCTCTGGTTCCTCTGCCCCTTCGAAATCCAGCTTGCACTTCTGGGAGTTCTCGGTCCACATACTGCTTAAGCCTGCCTTGTAGAATTTTAAGCATAACCTTGCTAGCGTGTGAAATGAGTGCAATTGTGCGGTAGTTGGAGCATTCTTTGCACTGCCCTTCTTTGGGATTGGGATGTAGACTGATCTTCTCTGGCCACTGCTGAGTTTTCCAAACTTGCTGGCATGTTGAGTGTAGCACCTTAACAGCATCATATTTTAAATTTAAATAGTTCAGCTGGAATATCATCACTTCCACTGGACTTGTTGTTAGTGAGGCTTTCTAAGGCCCATTTGACTTCACTCTATGCAAAACTAATAGTAAACATTTTAAAGTTGCACAAGAATCTATGCCTTTGCAACAGAAGAAAATGAAAAACAGCTGTACCAAATGTAGACCTAGGGATGGGGAAAAATTTGACTCAGTTCACATTGAAAGGTGAATCTACCTAATTTGCACTTCTTGAAAAAAAATACACAAAACAAAACAAACAAAACACAGCCAACCTTCAAAATTTGCACATCTCTGAATTTTGCAGTATGGTGTGATGTTCACAAAAATGCCTATACTAGGGTAAAGTACGCATATAAGTGCACATCCTGGTGAAAATAATGTACAGAAGAAGCAATATGTTTGGGGGAAATTGTTTGCAAAAAATGTGTATACTGGGGGGAAATTCATAGAAAAATTACCCACGCCAGGGGAAATTTGCACTAAAATGCTAATGACTTTCCATGCTGACTTTGACAATAATAATCTCGAACTGATGTGCAAATGTGGAGAATGGAATTGACGTCTGGAAAAAATGCAAAACTTAGAGAAACCGAAATTGGCACATTCCCTCATCAGGATGACCTGTGAAATACCAACGGCAGAGGTCTCTTTCTAAAGAGGGAAGAAAGCAGCAGCACAACAACATGGGATCTGAATGGGACCTTGATCATTATTTTGAAAGGCCCCAAAAGGTCCTGGGGAAAAACCCACAGGCAGCATGGCATAAGAGAGCGAAATGAATTATAGACTGATTAATACTGCCTTCCAACCTGATGCCCTCCTGATGTTTTAAAACACACTCCCATCACTGGGAGGATAGGGATCATATGAAGCAAATGGATGGTTTGGGGGAAGGGAGATAAACAGGGGGTGGTTCAGATGCAACAATTTCAGCTTACTTTTAAAACATGCCTCATTAGGCTGAGAATGAACATCATGCCAGTACGCTCCCCACTCCCACAAAAGGCTTCAGCGCGTCTATCATGGCTTGTTCAAGCCTGTTCCTATTAGATTCAAACTGGAAATTGCCACTTATCTCAGATTAAACCACAGTATGATAACAGGATCTGATTGTTCATGCGCAGCACTCACTAATAAACCATTTATTTGGCCCAGATGATTATGCTGGATCCAGCCTTGCATGTGTGCTGTTTTTCCTTTCTGCAAATAAACCGAAGTCAAGCTGAGGTATCTGAGTTGAGGTGAAACCTTGAAGGATGTTTATCAGTGACTATTAGGCATGGTAGCTAAATGGAACATTCACATCAGAGGCTGTTTGCCAGTGAATACAAGTTCCCAGTGAGCAACATTGGGAAAGGGCTATAGCTTTTCAACCCCACTAGTGGGCTTCCTGGAGGCATCTGATGAAAACAGGAAGCTGGAATCAGAGCCGTCTTAAGGGGATCTGCCGCCCTGGCGCGGCTATCCCTCCGGCGCCCCCGCCATGCCGCCTCTCCGCGCCTCCCTCCCGCGCTTGCCGCCCCTTTGGAGGGGTGGGCGAGCGGGGGGTGAGGGGCGTGGCGCTGGAGCGGCGCGGGGGCTCTGCGCGCCCTTCCAGCGCTTCCGGGATGGGAGGCGAGGGCGGCCCGGCTGGCGCTCCCGCGCAGCTCGCGCTCCGCGCGCAGCTGGACGGCGCGGCGCTGCTGGGCAGCTCGCGCTGCATCGGGCGGGCGGCCGGCTGCGCGCAGGAGCGCGAGCCGGCCGCCCTCGCCTCCCAGAGCCCCAGCTGGAGTGCTGGAAGGTCGCGCAAAGCCCGCGCCGCTCCAGCGCTCCAGCTGGGGCTCTGGGAGGCGAGGGCGGGCGGCTTACAGCCCGCCCGCCGGCGCGCGAGTGCCCGCCTGCCCGTGGGGGCGGGGCGGGTTGGGGAGGAGGAGCCCGGTATGCCGGCGGGCTCGCGGGGGCGCCCCTGGGGCGCCCAGCGCCCTGGCGCACCCCGCCACCGGCTTCTATGGATGAGACGGCTCTGGCTGGAATGGATGAACATTGGACCAGACCCAGCAGGGCACAGTTTGCCCAAAACATCCAATTTTCCAGATTGGTAGAATCCTAACCAGATTGCATCTCCACAAGGATCTTCCTGCTGCAGGCTTTGTGATAGTCGCTGCAAGTAAATGATTTAAAAAATAAAAATAAATAAATAAATCATATACAGTCTATCAATGCCTGTTAAGTGTGATAGTTATACATTGGTCCTCCATCTGATTGACAGATACTAGAGCAGAAACAATAAGAATTGATTATCATTACCAACTGCTTGTGAGTTTCATGCATGTTATCCCACCATGACAATTCTGCACATCTGTGCACCTTTACTTAGGAGTAAGGCTGAAATTAAGGGACCTGGGTGGCACTGTGGGTTAAACCACAGAGCCTAGGGCTTGTCAATTAGAAGGTCGGTGGTTCGAATCCCCGCGACGGGGTGAGCTCCCGTTGCTCTGTCCTAGCTCTTGCCTACCTAGCAGTTCGAAAGCACGTCAAAGTGCAAGTAGATAAATAGGTACCACTCCGGCGGGAAGGTAAACGGTGTTTCCGTGCGCTGCTCTGGTTCGCCAGAAGCGGCTTAGCCATGCTGGCCACATGACCCGGAAGCTGTACGCCGGCTCCCTCGGCCAATAAAGCGAGATGAGCACCGCATCCCCAGAGTCGTTCACGACTGGACCTAATTGTCAGGCATCCCTTTACCTTTACCTAGGCTGAAATTAAGCAGCAATTGGTTGAGCAAGGAGGGGTGCTTACCTGACCTCCCAACAACCAAGTTGTGGGGGGAGGAGAGAGGTGGTGGAGAGATGCTGCAGTGCAAACACAGTGGTGGAAGTGCCTGATTGGCTCTGGAAGTGCAACTGTACCATGCTGACCTCACTGCCGCCTTGTCCTGCCCTCTTTTCTTCCTAGTATGCCAGAGCAACAAGGGTGACGAGTGGCAGATAGCACGTCATGCTCCTTCTGGGGGTAATTTGTGCACCTTTGGGTCCCCACCCTGCACTCAGTTCAACCTGTGGCTGTTAGAAGCTGCCAGCATGCGCAATGGTTTCAACTGGCTGGCTAAACCAGGTGAAGGTAGCCAATGGGTCTCAAAACCCTTGGTGAGCTAGGGACTTCCCCTGCAGGCAAAGATAAGGGTCTGGCAGATTGAGCAGACAAGACCAGTAGTCGGTCAAAGGTCAAGAAGGCAGGTTTCTGCACATGCTGTAGACACAGGCACGTCTAACAGGTAGATTGTGATCTACCAGTAGATCACTGGACGTCTGTGGTAGATCACTGGTAAATCATTGGCTCCCCCCCAAAGAAGCTGAACAACTGTGGCTCCCCTTAAAAAAGCTCAACATTTTACCTCCTCCCTGAAAAAACTCAACAACTTTGACCTGAACCCCCCCAAAAGGGGGTAGATCACTCCCTGCTGTAAAGAGGGGCATGTAGGGGCTCATCAACCTGGTAAGGTAGCCCATCTAGGAGAAGGAAAACTCTCATCCTAAACCTCTGCTGCTTTGTGGGATATCTTTGGGAGAAGAATAGGCTAAGGAGCAAACCCTTAGTCCCTAAGATGGTTGGAGGGTACCGTACCTTGTATGCCTCCTTCTGGTAATTCCTGCCACCAAGCTGGTGCCAAACATATTGTTCTGTGTTCCTTGGGCCACAATCAGTGACGCAGAGATGGGCGTCTTGTCCATCTCAAGGACCTCAATCCATACTGCTCAGGCGTGTGCCCCAGAAAGGTCACACAGCGGTGTGACCTCCTGCCCCCAGAGGCACACTCCATTGTCTCTCAAGACCAATAACAACAAGCAAATGGGGCTTATTTCTGAGCAGATATGCAGGGGCTCACACTATAAGTCTTGTTGGACTTACTTCTGAGTGCACTATAAATCCGAAATGTTAGTCTCAGCATGCCAATGCAGCCAACCTTGGCCATGTTTAGCATGCCATTTTTTCAAACAACACAGCTCCTTTTTTCATGTTTTAAGGGCAGATCTGTTGTGATGTAGACTGTGTGTGTGTGTGTGTGTGAAATGTGACGAGTTTCCAAAACTCTAGTGAAAAGATTGTCCTATATCTCTATCCATCTCTATACATACCTTTAAAGATGGGGAAAGAATCATTTTTCCTGGATTCTCAGAGTCCTCCTTCCCCCCTCAATGGACCCACTACGTCATTTTTATAGATGAAACTGCTGAATCGAATGTTGTCAACTAGCTGGTTCATCTTTCGACTCTCACGTAAGGATGAGCTACAGTGAGTCTCTGAGCAAGGCGAGAAGGCGAAGGAACGTGTTCTCTGCTAGAGCTTGGGTTTTCTGGGGAACAGCAACCACAGCCTTTCTCTGCCTCTGGTGTCGTTTTGCGTCTCCTTCCCTAGTCCTTCCTGCGTTCTGCCTGTGCTAACACAGAATGATGGCTCTGCCCAGTTAACTCTGAGGGCCCTGACTTCAGCTTCATTACTATGTATGAGCTCTATTTTCACTCCAATTTAACATTAATAGGCTAATTTGCAGGCCTCTTAAGCATAAATCTCCTGAATGACCATTTTATTTGCTTTGTGGGAGCCAAGCTTAATATTTACCATTTCTTCCAAATGAGTTTGTACAACTGTCACACTTTATTTATTTTTATAATCTCTGTGTGAACCACCTTTCATATTAAATGTCAGTCACATAAAGATTTACTTTAGTTGTATGCCTGTAACAAAGTAAAGGTAATTAGGCTGGAAGTGACCAGTCTGGAGAAGATTCCTTTCCTGCTGTGACAACTGCCTCCCTTCAAGAGGAGAGGACACATTGCAGCCTCACAGTAGAACAACTTGAATGTCTGCCCAACAAACACACTCTGTGATTATTCCTTCGCTGTCTCCCTGCCTAAACTGCAGTAGAGATGGGCAGATGGTTTTTTGCGTGTGTGTTTTAAATGTCCCCACCCAGTTTCAATGATATATGGGAGTTTTGTTGTTTGTTTGTTTTTCTTTTCTTGGTAAAGAGACTTTGAGTTGCCTTGGACAAGATAAAGCATATAATAAATGTAATTAATAGTAATGGTAATATTTCCTGCCCTATCTGTGTCAATTTCATATGTGTTCAACCATAACTCCATTCCATTTTGTTTCTGTGCTAATCAGCCATTTTTTTAATTTTTAATTTAAAAAAAAAACATGCTAAAAACCAACATACTTGAGCTTTGTTTGGAAAATTTTAAAAAAACAACCGTGAAGTTTTAAAGCTGTTTTGTCTTTTTTTTAAGGAAAATCGCCCAAAAAATCAACACTTCTGATATGGGCTGCCATACACCCTGGTTTTCCTGGACATTTTAGTCAATTTTTGAAAATTCTGCCTGGACACCATTTCAATGGACGAATCCCGGCTATGCCTGGGAAATTCCAGACATATGGCAGCCCTAACAAAGTACATATTTAAATACATAATTTTGCCTTGGGTGGTGGTGAGTTTGTGCTGGGGTTGACCAGAAGCATGCCTCCACTCAGCTCTCAGAGCTGAGCCAACCTCTCACCGGGTGATACATTTCTTCATTAACAGTTTTCAAGTGGAGCATTAGACTTTGTGAGGAGTGAATGCATGAGTTTGGGTATTTGATGTTTATTATTATTCAGGCTTAAGATTCTCTCTCCGTGTGTGTGTGTGTGGGGGGGTCAGGATAAGAAGGATAAGTGCTATTTTCTAGAAAAAGAGGTGCCGGAACTTACCATGAACGCCTCCCTTGTTCTCCTATAACGGCAATGACACCCAGCTGAGAGGTGCCGGAACTGAGTTCTGGAGAGTACTGGCTGGCAAAAAAAGCAAGCCCCGAGAAGAATGAAAATAGATACATTTTCACCAGAATCTCTCTGTGATATTAATGTCTGGCTGTGATGAACTTTGATTATCTTAGGAATGTGACCGTTTTTAATTAATTAAGCAATTAAAGATCTATTACATCTAGATCTCGAGCCATTAAGAAAATTTAGCCATTGCAACTTTACTACCAACTTGTTAATTAGTAGAAGTCAAGGAGATGGATTAACGATCCAAGCCTGTTCACGCTACTCAGAGATATAAGTACCCTCAAGTTCAATGGAGCTTATGTGTAAGTAACCATTGAGATACAGGTCGTATCGCTTACAGACGCTGACCAAGCTTTTCAGATGCCAAGCTTTCAGTTCTCGCAACTACTTTGCTTTCTCTAAGCGCTGCTCTTCAGTGCTCCTAACTGATTTTAATCTTCTGCATGGTTTTATGCTGATTTTTTTTTTATTTTTATTTTTTGCTGCTGGTGTTGCATTTATATATTGATTGTTTTTAGTACTATGGGTTGGATTTGTTGACTTCAAAATGGGGTGGAACCACAGCGATAGCCTCCTGGCAAGGAGGAGGAGGCATGAGGAGGAGGGATGGTCAGGGCCATGTGGGGGCTGGATTGGCTCCACCAGTGGGTCCACACATGCCCCTTCTCCTGCCCCCACCTGGTGAATGGCAGCAATGCTACTGCTGGGAGGCTTTTGCTGTGTTTCTACCCCATTGGGTGAGCAACTCCTGGTTGTAAATCAGCAAGAGGAGACAGTTGATTGGAGGGTATAAAAATGTTCCCCTGTTTTTCTCTTGGCTTCAATGCCCATGGGTAGCTGGGAAGCCTCCAGGGGCAAGGATTTCCCAAACTGCCTAGCTGTAATCAGAAATGTTTTGTTTTTGTTTTTTACAGATATATATGTCTCACAAAAGTCAATAGTACTTACTAGATAATATTGTTACAGGATTGGAGGGTGGGTGGGATTCCTTTACAGTGGTACCTCGCAAGACGAAATTAATTCGTTCTGCAAGTCTTTTCGTCTTGCGGAACTTTCGTCTTGCGAGGCACGGTTTCCCATAGGAATGCATTGAAATTTAATCAATGCGTTCCTATGGGGAAAAAGTCCGGGCTTGTTGCCGGCAGCAGTAGGGAGGGGTTGGGCCTGGCTGGGCCCAGCCAGAACCTCCTGCCAGCCAGCGAGGAGAGCAAGCCAGGAGGGCGAGCGGCAAGCGGGGAGAGGAGTGGGGAGGACGAACGGCGATCGGTAAGCATGGATAGCAAGCGCGGAGGGCGAGCGGCAAGCGAGGAGAGGAGTGGAGAGGACGAAGGGTGATCGGTAAGCATGGTTTGCATGCGAGGAGGGCGATCGGCAAGCGGGGAGAGGAGTGGGGAGGACGAAGGGCGATCGGTAAGCATGGTTTGCATGCGAGGAGGGCGATCGGCAAGCAGGGAGAGGAGTGGAGAGGACGAAGGGCGATCGGTAAGCATGGTTTGCATGCGAGGAGGGCGATTGGCAAGCAGGGAGAGGAGTGGAGAGGACGAAGGGCGATCGCTAAGCATGGTTTGCATGCGAGGAGGGCAATCGGCAAGCAGGGAGAGGAGTGGAGAGGACGAAGGGCGATCGGTAAGCATGGTTTGCATGCGAGGAGGGCGATCGGCAAGCAGGGAGAGGAGTGGGGAGGACGAAGGGCGATCGGTAAGCATGGATAGCAAGCGCAGAGGGTGAGCGGCAAGCGGGGAGATGAGTGGAGAGGACGAAGGGCGATCGGTAAGCATGGTTTGCATGCGAGGAGGGCGAGCGGCAAGCAGGGAGAGGAGTGGAGAGGACGAAGGGCGATCGGTAAGCATGGTTTGCATGCGAGGAGGGCGATCGGCAAGCAGGGAGAGGAGTGGGGAGGACGAAGGGCGATCGGTAAGCATGGATAGCAAGCGCAGAGGGCGAGCGGCAAGCGGGGAGATGAGTGGAGAGGACGAAGGGCGATCGGTAAGCATGGTTTGCATGCGAGGAGGGCGATCGGCAAGCAGGGAGAGGAGTGGGGAGGACAAAGGGCGATCGGTAAGCATGGTTTGCATGCGAGGAGAGCGATCGGCAAGCAGGGAGAGGAGTGGGGAGGGCCTCGAAGCCCTCTCCGCCGCCGCCAGCCTCCAGCAGGCTGAGCAGGACTCCTCCAGGTGACGAGGGGCAAAGGGCCACGGCCACCCGCCCGCAGCAGGGCGGAGAAGCGGCCCTGGCCGGAGCCTCCACGGGCTGAGGAGCCTCAGCCATGGTGGGAAACGAAGGAGGCAGCGGCGACGGAGAAGGAGAGGCAGTTGTGTCTTCCCTCGCTCGCCACTCGCTCTCCCCAAGCCACAGCCAAGAAGGGCGGCGAGAGCGGCGAGTGAGCTGGCGGCAGCAGGAGAAAGCTGGGTGTGGGGAGCAGGGGCCGCAGTAAGGGAGAAGCCGAGGCTACCTGCCTCCCGGAGCGGTGAGTGTTCTGGGGTTTGCGGGGAGCCGAGCTGCTGCTTCCGGTTCCCGCCGCCGCTGCCGCTCTCCTTGCAGCAGCAGGTTCCGGCTTTTTCTTACAGTGGTACCGCGCAAGACGAATGCTTCGTTTTGTGAGTCATGGCCATTAAAAAATTCGTTTTGTGAGTCACCTAAAAAATCACAAAACTCTTTCGTCTAGCGGGTTTTTCGTCTTGCGAGGCATTCGTCTTGCGAGGTACCACTGTACATGCTCTCCAAGCCTTATGGCTTTGTGTCTGTAGGATGGGTATCTGTAGTAGCACAAACTGCCAAACCAATCTTTTTGTTAAGGGGCCCTAGCCAAGCCCGTTATGCACCCTTTTTACATGTCTAAAAAGTCAGTCAAGTACAGATGTGTTGCCATAGAAACAGCTAGCTAGTGATGTCTTCAGAAGGAGGAGGTAGGCCTTTCCATACCCCTCATCTTTCTATAATAATTTTTATTAGTTTTCAATTACAATCCAATAATAGCCTCATTATCGCAATACCAATTTATAATACAATCATTAGATGCCTCAGCATCCTAGAGGTGGGAGAACCCTCTAGTCAAGGGGCTAGTCTTATTGGGAGCTGGGAGGTGGGGAGGTACAGATGCATGGCTTGTTCTCTGTACTGAAACCAAAGCTGTAAAGTCACCATTCATTTTGATGGCGCTTGCCCTTTGTCTCAAAAATCCATTCTCCAGTGGTGTATTGGAGGGTAGGATTTTTTTTTATTTTTTTTAAAAAAGCTAGAATGCTCTCTTTTCCTCATGGCAAACATGAATATGTCTTCTGTCCTTTCAGCCAGTATTGCAGCTATTCAGCTCATTGAATCCCCGACTTCAGAGCGTGATGCACTATTCATGTATTCCTTTTATATCCAAAGTACAAGGAGCTTTTTATATTCCCTTGCATCAATGTACAAAGAGCTTTATATGGAATCTCTCTTAACACAGCATATGCTTCCCCTCCCCTCTTCGGGATGGAAATACCTGCGAGTTTCATAAATGATGAACGGTGGATTTATATAATCCCACTAATCTTTCAGAGACGAGCATCTCGGAGGGGACCCTGAGGGACATCTGCTCTGACCCTGTGCAATTCAGGAATCTTTTGCCCAGTGTTAGGCTTGAACCCACGAGCATGTGATTAAGAGTCTCATGCTCTGTGGACAGTGAAATTGACTGAATATGCAGAACTGGATAAAATGACGGGAAGAATCCGGGAACAGCGGGACCAGAAATTCATCAAAGACTGGTTAAAATTTATGAACTATTTAAAAGACAATTTACAATTGAATACGCTAATAGGATTTCAAGAAGTTTTGTAGTTATTGTGTAGAAATATTATTGTAAGTAGGGTAGTAAAAGTAAGATGGAATTTTATGATAATGTAAGCAATGGTTGATGAAAGAAGTATAATATCAAGATATGATTTCGAAAGCCATGTGGAGGGATTGAGGGAAGTCATGGCTTTGTAAGCCAAAGTGGAAAATGTATGAAAACGTTTGATTTTTATGTTGTAGTAGTATAGTGTAAAAATAATAAAAATTATGTATAAAAAAGGAGTCTCATGCTCTGCCAACTGAGTTGCCCCAGGTAAGTTTATTTCTCTGGAGACACCGATTCTGCTCTTGGGCAAATTTAAACACTGTTTGAAACTGGAGGAAGTTGTATCCCTCCCTTTTTTTACTGCATTTCCTTAGCTGTTGATGACAAGGCTATTTGCTTCCCCCCACCCTTTTCTTGCCAGTGTGACGTCCTCCAAGTGACAGGCTGTTCCTACATAGCGAGCAATTTTAGAATATTGAAAAATATCAAAGGGAAGATAAACTCTACTATAGACATAGCAATGTTATTAATCTGCAACATCAGAGGGGGATTAAGAGCCTGTTGCTGAATGATAGGCGCTCGAGTGGAACTAAAGCTTGCTGATTAGAAGAAGCATCCTTCAGACGAGGCAGTTACAAAGAAGTCGGGGGAACAAGAGTGCATTCTCAGCAGTGTGAAGCATGCTCAGTGATACATCTCCTTTGAGAGACAACCTTTAATCGCTACTAAAAAGTACAGCACCATTAAATTGGCCTACTAGAAAAATCACAATTAACTCCATTGCTTAATATGCAAAGGATCCCGAATTTTACGTGCTAGAAGTTAGCAACTGGACTCTGCTAGGCAAAAACAGCTTTGCGGTGCTCTCCCCTTCTTGCACAAGATCCGTGTCACTACAAATCTGAATGCTATATGGACTCAGGAACGCAAGGACACAGAAGAGTCCTGCTGGATCACACCTAAAGTCTATCTCGTCCACCATCCTGTTCTTATAGTGGTCAGCAGGATTCATTGACTGCATGGAAAAAGAACCCTTTGAGAAAAGTATAAATATATGGGAATTTCAGTAAGAATATTGATCCACTAAGTTTCTGTATTTCTGCAAGCCTGTTCCAAGCACATCCCCGAAAGAAACATGTGTGAGCTAAAGTATAAACACCATCAATACTCAACAATGATATGGTTATTGCAAAGTAAGAACCTACAAAATAGTATGCGCTGCAAACACTGGGGCTTGATTTTTCCCTTCCAGTGGCTTTCAGGGGGGTGGGTATAGCTGCTTCTAATCAGGCTTCTATATGAATAGATCTCTGGGTAACAACACAGGTTGTTTGTTGTGCCAATTCAGCCATACTAACAGTATATATGTGAAGTCTATCCTGTAAATTACCATCCTGTCATAATGGCCGACTGCAGTATATCAGCTGCATAGGCTGTATCAAGGCAGTTAACTTCTTGGTAATTATTTTGCAACAAGATAAGCTTCAACGTTACTATCACTGCCTCTGTTTCTTGCATTTTATTTCCCTCTCACCTCAGTATAGACATCCATGTGTTTGTTTACCTGCGAACTCAGGATAATATTCCATGCATCTGGTGAACTAAACTCTGGGCCATGAAAGCTTATGCTACCATCAATGTATTTGTCTGTAAGGTTCCAGAAGACTCTTGGTTGTTTCTGCTGCAATAGCCTAACATGGCTACCCCTCTTGACATTGTATGTAAGAATCCCTAGATTTCTTACATACCCTGGCTTTGTGCATCGTCGGTTGTTCCACTTCAGGTAATAACAGCTGTTGCTGGTACAGCAGTGTTGATTGATACTGTTGCACATCCGTCGAGTGTCAAAGTAAAACCACATACTGTACAGTATTCTGACAATTTGCCAGGATATTTGTTCTCCTAGCGAATTCTTTGCACACTTGTGGCGCTTTATATGATAGTAACAAGGGAAATGTTTGTGTTGCACACAAGAGAGGGGAAAATAGCTTTTGGATTAAGGGATGCAGTGTGCTGTAACAATTGACTGAGTATTTCACTACAAATTATTTATCTGTAGTCTGAAGAGCACAATAAAATGGAATTGAAATAAAGCCTCATGGTTCTGTAACCTGGGCACTGTACCCAATAGCTATGTTCACAACAGAGCATTCTGTCTTCACCAGTCCCTGACAAAGTTGTACAAGCCATCAGTACAGATAGCCCCAGGTGCTTTTGCATATTTTGCTCCATCACACTGCATCATGTTCATTGTAGTCCAACATTGCTACATAAGCATGTCTGAGATATATGTACATATGTGTGACTATGGACAAATGGCTGTGTCCAATGGTACTCTCTGTAACTTAAATGTAACAAGTATGATGCTACAAATGGCATTACCAAAAATTTGGTGGGCCAAGCAGATTCTCCACCGAAATCTGTGGCTCTAGGCAAGGTATACCTCAATCTGCTTGAAGGAACACATGTCTACTTTGCACAGGAACTCCGTGGCTTGTAATGAGTGGGATTGCATATGGTGGTGGGTGGGTTATAGCATTTTTCTTATATTCAATATACTTGAGATAAAAGGTATCGGAGTTTCCAGGTAAATTTACCAATAAGGGCTTAATTAGTTGGTTCTTGGCTTGTTTATAGAGCCCACAGTATAATAAAATATGCTTCATGCAATAATATAACCCTTCCCATGGCAAAAATTTCTCTTGGGGGTAGTAAGAATTAGAAATCAACATGTCTTGGATAAAACACAGTGACTGCCTAGTAATGCCATTTTCACATTTTTGCTGTACTTTGCTTTCGAAATTGTTTTGTGAGTCTTTGTACCAGAATAAAAAATGTTTGTTGGTTTGCATGGGGAGGCGGGAATTGTTACATTTTCTACCTACCAAATGCCACACCTTGCTACATATGAATATGCCTTCATATGGTTACATATGGATCAAGTATTACTCAACCAATATGACTGAGAATGCATTTGTTCAATCAAAATTGGATCCTCTCCTGATAGTTATCCCACTTGGATTCTCGTGGCTAAGATGAGACACATACTGGCAACATATTAAATGGATGTGTCTTTATATTCATAATGGGACTCTGATGCGGCTCTGATAAGTATTCTGGCTACACTGGGCATTCTTTATGAAAGCATTAATTTCTTAAGTACACAGGGAGAGAAAAGGCCTTAACAATTGATGTGATTGGTGTGATGTGTGATGCATTATATTGAACGCTACTAAATCAAGCTTCACTAGATTAGATGGCATATTTAACAAACCTAGTCATTTTGGAGCTAATGATGATGAGATTGCGTGTCACTTAAATTTGAAATACAAGGGTGGCATTCTCACAGGCTGATGGAGAAAAGCTTCGTTCGCCTGCCCTGTCTTTAGAAAACTCTGCGTGCCTGGATAAAATCTCACCCCAAAGCCAACTTGGACAATTCTTTTAATTGAATTTTACTTGCTCGGTTTCAGAAATCCGTACGGACACCTGGATCCCTTGCACACATAGACTGTCTGATACACTGTGATTCCTCCACGGAAATGGAAAAAAAGGAACATGCCATGGGAAGAGGGTTTCCATGGGCATATTGATACACAGGAGAGGTTGGATCAGGGCCACAGACGGGGCAGATGCCTTGCTGCCTTTGCCTCACCTCCTCCTTGAGAGCTTTTTCTGGTTGCAATGTAGGCCTTGAACTCTAATAATCTTGCTTCCTCACCTAGATGGTAGAGAGGGATATGTGGATACCCTCCAAGTACCCTATTTTCCAGGGACAGTCCTGGAATTACAAAAGCCATCCCAGCTTCTGATTTGATCCTGGAATGTCCCTATTTTCACCGCAAGTGCCACCACCACTGAGCTTGGGGAGGAGGAGGAGGAGCTGGCGGCTGCCCTGAGTGATGGAAGCAGCTGCAGCTGCAGCTGGAGGGAACAATTCATTGCCTCTCCTCCATGCCCTCTCCATGGCTGCTGCTGCTGGCCTTCTCCCTTGGGCAGCTCGTAGTGGCTGCTACGATTATAGTCCAATAACCTATGGATGGCCGTAGGTTCGCAATTGCTGACCTACAGTACAAAGCACTTATTGAAACAAGGCACACAGTGCTTCAAAAAAGGGGGGGGGGCTCATCACTGCATCCATAAATAACATGAATTTTTTAAACTATACAGCTCTGTTTCGTTTTGAGACGAATACAGGATATTACAGCAAGAATTAGTGTATATGGAGGATTGCCTAAACATGATGGGTGCCCTTGAATAAAGGATTTCAGTCTTGATGGAAATGAACTGATGAGATAGAATTGCATAATAAATACATAAATATTCATGGTAAGATGTGACCTTGGAGAAATATATCCAATATATTCATAGAGGCAGCATGTAATGCAGGATTGTACAGGACAGAATCTCTCCCATTTCACTCCAAGCATCCTTTGCTATTATCCTGGTGCCCTTCATGAGACATAAAATAAGGTTCTTTCTTTCTTTCTTGAACTGCAGCAATCTGAAATAATACGAAGCTGAGAATTAACCTGATCACAACTAAAAATAGCGTAAGAAAAAGGCAGTGATTAGATGCCACTTAGCAATGTCCTGCCTGATAAAATACATTTGATTTTCTCCTTCCCCCCTCACTGCACAACATGTATGCTTCCTGGCCATATTTACTCAGCAGGTGAGCAGTTGCTAGTACTGATATTGGTCCAGCCAGGAAAACAATTGCATGGCCAGGGGACAGAGCAGATGAATGAGGAGGCACCATGGCTCACCTGAAAGTGGACCAGGACCCACTGGCTTGCCCCCCCCCCATTTGAGAAATGCTGGTGTAGGTGACACAGAGCGACACATGCCATTCCAAGAATCTCCATCCATAACCTTCCAACGTTGAGTGGGAAAGTATGAAGGGGGTTTATCAATGTGCTTGGATGAGCGTGCTTAGAAGCTTCCTGCAATTGGGCTCCTCTGCAGTCAGGTGTGCAAAAAAATAAAATAAAAAATGCCCCTTCAGATCTTCTGTCCATTAAATGAAAACCTGAGGCTGCCACTGACAGGGATGCATGAGGAGTGGTCAGAATGTGTGGCCACACTCCTCCCTCAACACATTTCCAAGTGAACATCAGCTTCATGACTGCTTCATATTCAATGGGCCTGAGGTGTATCTAACTTGCTCCGGACAGCACTCAGAACTGTCTTCATTCAATTCGGCAATGAACAGTACAATCCCCACATTTGAAGGGTTTCTGGGTGGTAAATGTAAAACACATTTGTATAATAGTGATTTTGCAGAACTTGCGCTGCTTAAATATTCATTACAAAAGCAATTACTGTGGATACCACTTTATGCTAAGAAAATCTTTATTTCTGCACTGTGTTCATTAGGGGAAAAAAGGATAATATTTGTATGAATTCTAGCTGGTGCCTTCTACCACGGGCTAAAGAATATTATTGATCCACTGCAAAGGAGCAGTTGTTAGCACATCTTTCTCCTAGTCTTAATTGGTCAGACCATTTCCAGATATTAAAATTTTCTTTTTACCACAGCCATCCATAAACTCTATGTACCTCCATGGAAACGAGCTTTTAAATTGGCTAATTTTTCACTCATGGTTTTTTTTTTTTCTTTTAGCCTTCTGCTGCTTGTATCAAAAGTGAGACTCAAATATTACTCATGGCTCCTGACCCCCACACCAACTCTGTTGTCCTGCTGATACATATTTATAGGATTTTGTCTTAACATATTAGCACCAGGATTATCAATTTGGTTTCCAAAGTGTCATGCCACTGCAGGCTCTGTTATCATCTAGCTTCATCATATATATTTTTAATCTACATTCTGGACCAACTTCAAGGTCACAAGGAGAAAAATATTATTAACTCTGTATGGCAGGAAAAGCAGCATGTTTGGGCCAGGAAGAGAGTATTTGTTTCTGCTCTTCACAAAGGCTCATGTAATAATAATAATAATAATAATAATAATAATAATAATAATAATATACCTTGCCTATCTGGCTGGGTCTCCCCAGCCACTCTGGGCAGCTTCAACTGAATATTAAAAACATAATACAGCACTAAACATTTAAAAACTTCCCTAAACAAGGCTGCCTTCAGATGTCTTCTAAAAGTCAGATAGTTGCTTATTTCCTTAACATCTGATGGGAGGGCATTCCACAGGGCAGGCGCCACCACCGAGAAGGCCCTCTGCCTGGTTCCCTGTAACCTCACTTCTCACAGTCAGGGAACCACCAGAAGGCCCTCGGAGCTGGACCTCAGTGTCCGGGCTGAACGATGGGGGTGGAGGCGCTCCTTCAGGTATACAGGGCCAAGACCGTTTAAGGCTTTAATTGTGCTCAGAAACGTGCTGGGAGCCATTGTAGGTCTTTCAGCACCAGTGTTATATGGTCTCGGTGGCTGCAACTAGTTTGTCTGCACAGGGACAGCAATTATCACATGATAATTTGGTTGTCCATCACCTGAAATGTCCATCACTTGCTAACTCCCTCAGTGACCTGTTAGGCAGGAGTTATAAAACTGATAGAGTAGTATTATCACTGCTCTTCAATATATTATATTTTGGAAAGCCAGAATCTGCTCTCAAAATCTCAGCACCCCACCCTGCCCTTGAATGGACATGGGTTCTTCTGACTCCCCATGTCCACTCAAGCCTCCTGCTTCTACTACCTCCCAGCTTGCCTTTTCCTCAGACCTGCCCTCAGTGTCCCACCACCACTGTCCTGGATCTAAGTCTTCTTCTCCTGTGTCATCCTTGGGGAGATCTTAGACTGGTGCCTCGCACCGTTCTTTGCCATCCAGGCAGTCCCTAACAGTCACCTAATTGCACCTACCTAGCAAGTCCTAATGCAGCAGAAAAGAGCAACATGCAAAACCACCAACAGGTACATCTTTAATAGGTGTTTTCACAGATACGTCTTAAAGCACAAGTAATTCCTTACCCCTCCCCCCTTTTTGGGAACCTGGTAGAAGCTGTTGATGCAAATGCTTCCGAACTTCCTAGACAGGATTGTTTTATCTTCGAAATCTAAAACTAATTATTCAGTCAATTGGAGTGATTTGACAGGACCTTTAGTCTTCAGTTCCCAGGAGATGTGCACCCTCTTGTCCCCTGATCTGGTGCCTCTGCATACCTGCCCCTCTGCTGCAACCCAAACTGTCAACTTGGCTTTAATTGGATCACCTGCCAAATGGAGGAGTTGATGGAATCTGAGGTGACTGGCAGCAAATAACTGTTATCGTGCCCATCAACCCTGATGAAAACGACATTGGGAGGGCCCTCTCTTATCCCATCTAAACAGATGGCATAATTTGCAGAGGGGAGGCGTTGAGGAGAGAGAGGAAGAGCCATGCAGGGTTTACATCAGCTGTATTTCCCGTGCTTACCTTGGAACGCTTAACAGCATCCTGAAATAAACAGAAAGTCGCCATAATGTAGCAGGCTTCCTGGCAGGGTGAGTCATTCAGCAGAAAGCAATTATCAACCAGTCTTAAGTAGAAGCCTGCTGCTTTCTTAAATGACCTGCTTGCCGCATGGATGGTAGGATGTGACAGGGAGCGACACAGAAGGGTTGAGAGCTTGAATCCTGCTTTTCCTAGTCATGGGACAGCAACAGAAATGAGATTGTGCAGAAGGAATTGGTTTTGCTTCTAAAATGAACAAAGTGCCTTACGGAGAGGTATTAGTGAAATCACTCCCAGAGAAAATGATTTTCAGCACCAAAATGAAATGAAATAAGAAGGACTAATCCCCTGAGAATGCTCCGCTTTTCCTTTCCTTTCTTGTTGTTAAAACAAACTTTTGATTCTAACAGAAATGTTAACGCTATTGACTATGAGCGATATTCATTATGAATTTACCTATTTTAAATCCTTAGCGCATGAAAATCTGAAATGTAACCTCAAATATTAAAAATGTTTGTCATGGATGGCTAGCATCTATCATAATGAGAAATACACCACTTGTCTCCAGACTGGGACCCCAACGTAATGTGAGATTGAATTTAGATTCCACAAACAACATCCCCAGATGTTTCATAGCAACTCATTTTCAAATGGAGAAAGCACCTTCAGATCTGCAACCTGCTCTTCAAAGGGAAAAATAAAGCAGTCAAAAATCCCACTGGGCTCTCCAAAACCCTTTTTGCATGTTTAAGTAATTCTTTGGATTCCAGGAAGCATTAAACGATCGTTTTCAATATTATTTATGAGTTGCTAATTATGTCAACCTGCCTGTTCAACATTGATCTCTTGGACATTTGAGTATCTTTGAATCATTCAAAGTGTTGGTGCTGACCTTTAAAGCCTTAAATGGCCTCAGCCCAGTAGACCTGAAGGAACATCTCCACCCCCATTGTTCAGCCCAGACACTGAGGCCCAGCTCCAAGGGCCTTCTGGCGGTTCCCTCACTGCAAGAAGTGAAGGTTACAAGGAACCAGGCAGAGGGCTTTCTCAGTAGTGGCGCCCGCCCTGTGGAATGCCCTCAAGGAAATAAACAACTATCTGACTTTTAGAAGACATCTGAAGGCAGCTCTGTTTTTAACGTTTGATGTTTTATTGTGTTTTTAATATTTTGTTGGGAACTGCCCAGAGTGCCTGGGAAAAGCCAGCCAGATGGGCGGGGTATAAATAATAAATTGTTGTTGTTGTTGTTGTTGTTGTTGTTGTTGTTGTTGTTGTTACCAGCTGCAATCGGCAGGGCAGGGGTGCTTATCTGACTTCAAGTCACTGATGTCACTGCCACTTACTGGGATGGAACGTTGCTGGGTTCTGCAAGGTTCTGCTGGATCCTAACCTGGTTCAGCTACTTGAGATGGACCTGATACAGGTCTCCCTGCAGCACCAGCCTTGACCTTGCATAGTGACGGCAGGCATTTTTGTTCCCTGCCCTTATTGTCACATTTCTGTACTGTTATGTTTATTTATTGTATGCATTTTCACACCATCTGTCAATTATTTTACTAGGGCTTTTTATAGAAGAAGGAGAGGAAGAAGAAGAAGAAGAAGAAGAAGAAGAAGAAGAAGAAGAAGAAGAAGAAGAAGAAATTGTTTCCTATGCTGACATGTAATTTTATTGAGTATATTTGTGTGTGTTTTATAACTGTTAGTTTTCATAAGCTTATTATCTACTGTGTTTACAGTTTTGTTTTTACAGTATTGCTATTTTAATGCACACTTTATTGTAGACTACTTAGAGATTTATTATTATTATCATTATTATTATTAAGCAGTATATAAATCTTCCTATAAATAAATAAGTAATAAACAATGCTTATCGAAAATGTAGCAACAGGACCATTGATAGGGAGTGAGTCCTGGGTCATTTGCAGTGGGCCCTGAGGCAACGACCCCTTCCTTTTATTTTTATACTTAAAAAATATTTAACAGGTAGCTGTGCAAAGTACAAGGCTGATGGGATTCCAGCCTTCCACTGCACAGTTTTGCTATTATTATTATTATTTTCCTGGGTGAACAGTAATAACTGAAAATTCAATCTATGAGAACGGTCTGAAACTCTTCTCAACAGCGTTAAAAGGACATGATAAATGAAATGTTAGAACAGCAGGGATCTGATTCTCTTTTAAAACCTGTAGCATGGCTAATAACAACAGCATCCCATCTCTCTCTCTCTCTCTCTCTCTCTCTCTCTCTCTCTCTCTCTCTCTCATTCCCTTTCTCTATCAGGCTTCACCATATGGTGGGACCATCACAGCTTGAAAAGCGAGAGAAACTTTGTTTCTGTGCCAACCACCTGGATGCACTGCAGGTGTAAGAGCGGAGGCAGACAGTGCAGCAGGCTATGCAAAATAGATTCAGGTATTAATAGCAGAATGCACAGAGCATGTAATTGTGTCTGTACAGGCCCCATCAGAATATGACGAAGGTCCGGGTGCAATAATGGTTCTCTGGCAGATACTGCAGACCTGTTTTGTTTTTTTCAAATTGAATCAAAATGTAGTCAAAATGTTGTCCACAAAGGGTCAGTTTAAGTTACTAGATACTGTTTTTCACACAGCTATGGCGCTGAGAGTACTGTCTATGTTTTGAAAGCTCATGCACCAACCCAGAGATGCTAGTGCACACACAGAGCTCCACAGTATCAGCAGCTGATCCATTCTTATCCAAGTTGGGAAATGTTCTACATCACCAGCAGTTAGGGATGATGGGAGTCCTAGTCCAACAGCATCTGCTGGACTATAGGCTCAACATTCCAGGTATAAACAATACTAACCAGTGGTCTCACTCTATGTAAGACAACTTCCTTTTGTCCATCACATTTTTGCATCTGTAATTGGACCATAATATTGATCACCATATGTATCTCAAAATGCACATTGGATTGAAAATTGGTCCTTCTTTGCTTCCAGTGTTGCATTTACAAAAAAAAACAAACCACATATGTGCACAAGTTAAATAAGAGAGACTATGAAGCGCCCTTAACGGCTGTTTGTTTGTTTTTTTTAACAGAAAATGCACAAGGTCGAGAACTGCATCCTAGAAAGATCCATATTTTCTGTTTAAACTGATTTATTTCTAAAGTTGTTTTTTAAAAAAAAAAATCTTGCCTTGCCATGCATCTTAAGGCATGACTCACTGTTAGTGCCAAGCTGAAAATGTCTCACACCTCTTTCTTTTTTCAACCATTCTCCATCAATTAGTAAGAAAAGAAAATGTCTTTGAAAACTATCAAAGGAGAGAGAAAATTTCGGTGAAATTCTCATGTACAGAGTTGTTGTTGTTGTTGTTGTTGTTGTTGTTGTTGTTGTTGTTGTTGTTAATTAAATTTGTATACCGCCCTTCATCCAAAGATCATAGGGCGGTTCACAACATAAAAATACAAAAATGAGAACACAAAATACATAATAAAACAAACCAATAACTCCCCTCCCACAAACCCATTTATAGAATATTAATCAGCTAAAGGCTTGGTAATAGAGAAATGTTTTCGCCTGGTACCTAAAGATATATACCGGCAATGAAGTTGCCAGGCGAGCCAAACTGAGGAAAACATTCCACAAATGGGGAGCTACACTTTTTGTGTGGCTCTGAACCTCTCATGGAGGAAGCACACAAAGAAGGGTTTCCAATGATGATCACCAGGTCCAGGTCCGTTCATACGGGGATAGGCAGTCCTTGAACTTCCCATATTTTTGAGGGGGCAAAGGGGTGTTTTTTAAGTGTATCATCAGTTTGGTGGGCTGCAATCTGCAGCTACCTTGAACGGGACATCCTCACTTTACTTCCAGCGAAGCCTACTGTGTACCTGACAGCTATAGTAAGTTTAAGTGAAGTATTTTTACTTTTAAACAAATCAGTGAGGAAAGACTTTGTTAAGGTAAAAGGAAGTATTTCCCTTAAAAACAAGATCAGGGAGTGCACCCATCTAGGGTACTTTGTAGCTAGCTTCTCCGGTTTCCTGCACAGCAATAGAGCCTAGAGGGAAGCACTGCAAAGTAATTCCTCCCATAGTGTTTTGTTTTGTTTGTTTTTTTCAGATTAGGAAGGCTGCAGAGCAGTGGAAAAATATTTAATGGAAAGAGAAACACACAAACACTCCACCCATTGCCACCTTGGAGTAATAAACTAAGCTGTTACGTATTTGGAACCTCACAGAAGGACAACTGACTTCTAAACATCTAACATTTCAATATTGGAAAAGGAAGTCTACCCCCCACCAAACACACACACATCGTACAGTGGACACAGGACATGATTCAATTGGCAGTATATGAAAATGTGACATTGCATGTCGATATCCCGACCCCTGCCCGTGGAGAAACGTACCAGCTGGGAGTAGGAAGCAAGGGGCTGAGCCCTGGCCGCGCGCTTGTTTAAATGCAACAAGCCACGCCCATTGGTCGCCCCGATTGGCCGGCCAGCTGGGCGCCGCGCCCAGGGCTCAGCCAATGGCAACAGGGGATGGAGCCATCCCCTGCGCACGTGCAGGCCTCGTGATGCCTGCAACCCCCCATCCTTTCTAAGGGCGGAAGGGGCTTTCCATAAACACAAGAAGGATGGGGAGTTTTCTGACATATAGTCTCCTTATACTGTTATATTTGCTTGAACGTCTGAGCATCAGGTTGGTCTGAACCACCAATTGCTCCTCCTTTCCCTCCTCCCTCTCACATGTGCAACTAGAATACATAGTCTTAGTTTATTATTATGTGTTTTGTGTTCTTTGACTGTATGTTTCTGTTTGTTTCATTTTTTGTTTCCTTATGGAAAATTCAATTTAAAAGCGATAACCAAAAATGACAAGAATGAAGTAGCTCAACTCTATACTCATCAAAATTCTGAAGGGTGTCTAAAGAACGAGGCAGAAAAATAGAAGCCCCTCTTGTAGGCGAAGAAATCTTTCAAGAAAGGATACATTTTGGCACAACTGTATTCCCTGCTCATCTACGGGCCCTACCTTTCCGAAAAGCTTCCCTAACATTAGCTAATTCTCATGTCGCATATAAGGCAGAGAGAGAAATTGCTATTACTGGAGCATTACTGTTATGGTTGTGATGCTGCTAAGTGGATAGAACATAAATGTCACCAGCCAGATTTGTCTTTGCCAGCAACTCGTGCATCCTTAAACGGCTGTTCATGACTCTCAGTTCAATTTTAAAATCCCTGGAGAACCATAGGGCAAGGTTTAAATTTCTCAGCTAAGACACACCAATAGGTTCCATAGTGAAACAATTGGAATCAGAAAAAAGTTACTGCTTGCCACCTCTTTTGGCAGCTCAGAAAAGACACAAAACCTTTGTGGCCCAACATCAGTGATCTGGTGCTATGCATTTTTAGTTAATATTAGAAGCAAATTCCACTGACTTTGTTCTGTGGAGCATTTAATAATCATAATTGTATTATTATTTTATGCCGCTCATCTGATTGGGTTGCCCCAGCCACTCCCAACAAAATATTTAACGCACAAGCAACCATTAAAAACTTTCCTATACAGGGCTGCTTTCAGATGTCTTATAAATAGTTATTTAACTGTTTGGCATACGATGAGAGGGTGTTCAATAGGGCAGGTGCCACTACCGAGAAGGCCCATTTCAAAGTTTGTCTCTTTTCCACCTACCCGAAGTGCAACTGTGGGTGAAGAAAGACCCCCTTGCATAATTTAAGAGGTGAATGAAATTACGGCTAGTCAGAGGAACCCCCACCTAAAAAGAGCTCTTCTGGATTAGATCAAAGGCCAGTATCTTTGTTCTCACAGTGGCCAATGAGATGCCTACTGGAAGCCCAAGAAGGGCAAAAACACAACAAGTCTCTTGGAATTCAATGGGTAACAGAACAGCATCAATGACACATGGAAACTAATTTCTACATCTCTCTCATCCACAAAACTACTATATATTGTATTTTCTGTTTGGTTAAAAGCAGTGATATGTCTTTAGTCCTTTAGATCTCTCCCACCAGCTACAGCTCAGAATAGTCCACCAAATAGTTTATATGAGATCAATGCAGTCTGCATAAGCAAGTCTTCCTTCCCTGATTCACATGCCTGAAGGAGGCAATGGAACTTGTGCAGGACTGACATTCTGTCCTGTCTGTAGGTCTATTCTGTGATGGAGTGCTGGCCTCTTATAAGATAAAATCCACATTATGATGTTTAGGTGTGAAAATCATGTAGCACCTCCCTGGGGGAAACCACCTTCATGGCCTGCTAGTCCCCAAAGTTTAGGATCACCAAGACCAAAGTTGGATTCACAACATCCTTGGGTAGACGGCAACTTATTTTAAAGACCGGGAATGACCTAGAAAAGTCATTCAACGTGTATAGGCATGAATAAAGTATTAGCATTTGACTAAGGTTGCAAAATGTTAGTCTAAAGAGCACAGGCTAAAGCTACCAGGGACTCAGCTATACAGCTGCAAATATAACGTTTTAAGTGCGTTTTAAGTGCATTATTCCAATGTGACACTAGGTGGTGAGCTTATGGTAAATTCAATATATTTTCCAAAACTTTTTTTTAAAAGCATTTTCACAGCGCTTTTTATATGTGTCTAGATTCCACCCAGGAATCTTACTCAGAGGTAAGCCCCATGGACTCAATGGGCTGGCTCCCAGGTAAGTGAATTTAGGATTACAGTCTAAGGGTTGTATTCAACAATAGTGTTAAGGAGATTATTCCTTCTGCACCCTTACAAGCAGCCCTCTTAAACTTATTCCAGTGTGCAATGTTACTTGCTTCTGAGTTAACTCTCAAACACGAAGGCCACTGATAATTCTTTAAAACATCCTAGTAGCTTTGCCAATTTGTTCATTTGTAAAATACCTTAAGGCTTTCCAGCTTCTATATCTCTCATTCGGACTTTGCTTGGGTTAACTCAACAACATCAAAATGCAATGAAGTGCATCATGTTATCTCTTTTCAACCATAAAAAGATGACCCAGTTGCTTTACATGATTTTGCCATGTGTAAACATTTTTTTTAAATGAATGAGCAAAAGAAAAAAAGATTTTAAAAAAGGTAACCCTTGTAACCTCTTAAGCTGATGGGACTTGTGGGTTCTAGGTCATTAAAATAGTTCTCAGGTCAAACAGTTATGCAGCTTCAGGGATTGGAGGAATGTCACATGGAAGAAGACCAAAACTTAAGGAAGTTGTGTGTGGTTATTTATAGCATTTCTTGAACATGATCAGAAAAATCAGCACTTCAGTGATTACTTGCAAAAAAATTAAAAATGTTGGCAAACATATCTCAGAAAGCTTTTTATTCTAGGAAAAGAATAATCCTTCTGAATGGCTCTTTTTTTAATTTAATCACACTATGTGCTCTTTTTTTGTATGCAGCACAGCTCTAACAGCCCAGAAAGAAAACAGTCTAACTAAAAGCATGAGATGCTTGTAAGAGTGAATCACCAGGAAGATAAAAGCATTTTTTAAAAAAATGACTGCAGAGATCTTTACAAGGTTCCATGCCGACACGTTGTATTTCATCTACCTAGTGACTGAACAATAGAAGGACACATGGATTGTTTATGTGGGGTATTTTACCCCATGAGTTCTGTGAACATATTGGTCCGTGCAGATGGTTATCACATGCCAGTGTGTTCACAAAGCAGTTGCTCTCTGTGACGTTCACAAATCATGCTGGTGATAAATGACAAGACAAAGGGAATTAACCTTAACCATCTCCTAACAGCACCACACATATGAGCTGGTACTCTTAAACCATGGCGAATCAGAGACTGCTTATTTGAATCTGTGGCTATTGGTCCGGCAGAAGAGATAACAAAGCTACATGGTGCTATTATGTGTAGGCTTGTGAAAAGCATTGCGTTGGAATGGACTGAACACGAGGGGGGGGGGTCAAGACGTTTTGTTTTAGGAGGCAAAGGATGAGATGGCGTGTCCTGTCCCCCCGCCCATTCCTAGTGGATGGGAAGCTGAATCTTAACTTAACACTTGAGATGGGACAGCATTCTCCAATGCGCTTGAAGGTAGCAGACGAGCTTTGGAAGCTAAGACAACCCTGTCGTCATGCACACAGCTCTCACTCTAAGAGAGGGGAACAGCCTCTGCTCAGGAGGAATGGCAGGGGACAGATTGGTAAGCAGTGCTTTTAAAAAAGGGGGGGTACTCAAGGATACGCAATACTGGCACCTCTTTTTTGTTGTTGTTGTTAAAAAGTGTGGCATTTACTGTAACAACTTCATGGTGAGTACTGGCACCTATTTTTTCTAGAAGAAAAGCACTGATGGTAGGAATGGCTGGTGGGTGAGACTCTGCTGCTGTCTCCCAACCCCAGCACCTACCATTTTAGGCAGCTGTCACACTCTGTCTAGTGGTAGGGCCAACAGTGGAGCTGGTGTATAAGGCATCTGAAGGTTCGATCAAGTGAATGAAGCCACAAATATTAAAGAGGCAAGACTCAGATGAAGGTATTTGGGGCCCTGAAGTAAAAAAATTAATAAAATGGTAATGGAAATGGAAATTCAGTTATATGCTGCCCATCTGACTGGGTTGCCCCAACTTCTCTGGGCGGCTTCCAAAAAATTAAAACATCAACACAGTAAAACATCAGACATTGAAAACTTCCCTAAACAGGGGGGCCTTCAGATGTCTTCTAAAAGTCAGTAGTTATTTATTTCTTTGACATCTGATGGGATGGTATTCCAAAGGGCAGGTTTGGCTACCAAGAAGGCCCTCTGCCTGGTTCCCCTCCAAAGGCTCAAACAAATAATAATAAATACCTGATCACTTGCCATGTTTCAGTGGCTCAAAAAATATTTTTTCCCTGAGACATTCACTTCACTCTCCCTCATAATAAGGCCCACCCTGAAGGCTAACCATTTCCTGGTTCACCTCGCTAGCTACAGTAAACTCAGCAGTGGAAAAATTCCTCATGGTACACAAAAACTCTAGCCATCAACTGTTCTCAAATATCATCGGTTCAGGACACACCTCCAAGATGCTCAGCTACCTGTTCCTGTCTTCTTGGGTTCTTCGCTCAAAATCCAGGAGTGGCAAGGAGAAAGAGAGAGGGACCAGGGATGTGTAGGGGGGATAAGTTTTCCTGACCACAAGTATTAGGCCACATTTCCATGGATTCAAATGCTGTCCAGAGTGTCAGCTTTTTCTTTCCAGAAGGAACCTTGGTCCAACACGTATCATATTCTGAGCATACAGGAAAACTGCACGTGGTAAATGACTTCTCGTGTTATAACTTTTGAGTATTGATAGGAACAAGCAAGAATTCAAGAAACATGAGAAAGCAGTCCAAGTCCCTATGTTGGAAAACTTGGTGGTTTGTGGATAAAAGTTCACTAGGTTGTTAATTTAAGGCTTACCAAATTTCTAACATATGATGTGAAAAACCAAAGGTTTTGTTGTAGCAAGCTACCTCCACTTTTTAAGAATATATTCTACTTAGTTACTAGCTTGGCACGTTCCAGTTTTACCCCCCTTTAGAAACATAATATCTATTGGCAAGAAATGCCACTTTAGAATATGGGGGGGGTCCTTTTTCTTTTGGCTTTTGCAGAGTTAGAATGAAGAACAAAACGGAGCCCAGTTATACCATCCCTTTGTAGCTAGACCCAAAAGATTGTGGTTGCAGTATCACTGAGCCAAGGACAGGAAGGGAAAGTTAATAGAATGTATATGTTGGACCACTTACTGTATTTTTCTGAAAGAGCTGGCAATAGGGAGAGCAAGCAACACAAAGTTTTGGTGCAAGCTGAAAGTGATGTTTCGGGATAATATTGCCACAGGGGAATTGGTAATGGTATTCTGCTTCCACAGAGCTAGACATAAAAAGGAGCTGAACTTTCTAATGTATCCAATTACCATAACTATAAGAAACATCTCTTACAACCTCCTGAAACCTTGCTCCAGTACTACTTCTGTTCCATTTGCTCCCACACCCCAGATAAGGAGATGAAACCTTTATCATTGGGCTAACAAAGGATGGGGGAGAGGGGAGAAATTTAAGTTAGTTTGTATTTTCTTGAGAACTTATTATTTAACTTGCACTTCCTGAAACGGTCTGCAAATGGAAATGCATCTATCCTTTGAAATTCATACCCCCTCCAAATTTTGTGATGCACTTCTCTAAGCAAACAATCTGCACAGAAATGTGGACAGTATATTCGGGAAAACAGGGCATAAAAACCCGCACGTTAGTAAAAGCAGCCTACAAACATTATATTTGGGAAATCTGCTTGTACTAAAAATTCCAGTGAATTTTTGTGAGTTTCTTTTCAAAAAATGCACATTAACGTGGAAAAGTGGAGAACTTAAATTTAAGATTGGGGTGGGTGGGTCGGGGATGAGAAACTGGGAGATGCCAAAACTGACAAGTTTGTCCATCTATACTAAGGATTCCACTTTATTTAAATAATAAATGTAACAGAGATATGCAGTGGATCCTATAGTGCAGGACACTATAAGAATGACAGAGACACCCTACAACTATCCCACCCTCCCAGTTGTGTTATACAAAGACTATATTAGGAATAAGGAGGAGGAGGATAAAGCTGACAGCCGGTGCCATTTCTTGGACAGGTTGGAAGTAAGAAGGAGGCAGGTGTGGGTTTACTGGGGGAAGACTGAGGTTGTTGGGGCAGTGCCCCATTTTCCCGAATGGACCTGCCTCCACTGAACATAGGCATCAAAACAATGCTTCAATCCATTCCCTTTATGGCGAACCCCTGCAGCCAGGGCCAGATTTAGGTTTGATGAGGCCCTAAGCTACTGAAGATAATGGGGCCCTTTATAGGTCCAGCTGTCATTAGTCAACAACAAATTGTCACTGTTTTTTGTGTTGAATATATGCTATATGGTAATTTATGGACCTAATAGGTATCTAAAGCCATTTGCACATAACAAAATATGTATTTTATCAAAGTAACTGTTGAACATATCTTATATTACGGAAATGTACATCCAGTTGTTTTTTTTCCTTTCATTTTTTTTTTGGGGGGGGCAAGAGAGTGGGGCCCTAAGCTATAGCTTGTTTAGCTTATACGTAAATCCAGCACTGCCTGCAACAAGACCACATACACAATAAGCAAATACCAAACTGGGCAGGCAGCTAACTAACTAATTAACTAACTAACCAACCTCTTAAAGATAAACAGAGCATAAAAAAGAGCAAATGCTAATTGATTGGCTTTGGAACTTGTAGTATCCTTACAAAGCTGAGTCAGCAAACAATTTGAATGGCAGATCTCCAACTGCCACAGTATCGACTAACTCAATTACACGCACCTTTAGCTCGAGACTAATTTGAAAAATTCCACAGAATTCGTGGCCTGCAATTAATACATCGAGACAAAAATCTGAACACAGTCCTGAGCACTACACATTGGCCCAAGTATGAAGGACCACAGCAAACCATTGTCAAGGACTCCCTGCTTTGTTTGTTTGAAATGGTACGTATATGCTATGGGAATAACTTTAACTCGCATGTTGGACATTGCCCTGGAATCTTCTAATGAAGGTCAACTAATTGCCCACAGAAAGAGCTAAGGCAATAAATAAATCATAAATCTTTTAAATAAATAAAATGCGGTCTTTTCCTCAGGGTCCAATCTCATCAACACAGTGAGCTCTAATCCATGAGCTTATACTGCAATAAATTGTTTTGTTTTTAAGGTGCCACAGGATTCTTGTTTTTTTTTTTCTTTTTTGCTGTAACAAACTCTCACAGATGCCCTGCCAGTTTTCTGTCACTTACTCAGTTACCACAGGATACTGCCGTCAAAACGCCAATGACTACGAATCAGCCCTAATTCTACTCCTGTTAAAAAATAATTGGGACATATCCCATTAATTTAAACCAAGCAATGATTGCAGGCCCAGGGAATAATTTGGGAGGCCATTCATGAGTCATGGGAGTTAGCCAGGGGCATTCATTCATGAATGATTATTGAAGCAGAATGTGACTTTGTACATATATTGATTTTCCTCTAGTCCTTTATTCATTATTTACTATGGTTTGAACTTGGACTAAATAGAGGCCACTGAACCATATTTCAGAGGGGCTTGTTCATGAGTTTCTCTGCTTAAGGATGCAACCGTTAATTAATGTTATTCATGTCATCATAAGAAAGGGGGTAACTCGGCCTTATGCATCAACATTACCAGGCTGCATGGCATAAAAAATAACTTTTTATTCTACAAGCCACCTTGTAGAATGCAAATAGAGAAGAGATGCCTTGTGCTGCCCCACTGACCATAAACACTCAAGGGGTAGGAAGTTAAGCTTGGGCATCATTTTCAGCCTGCGGGTGGCATTTCCTTCTGCATAGTATTCCAGGCAGGGCCAACCCAAAACATTTGGGTACATGCAGTGCCGGATTTACGTATAAGCTAAACAAGCTATAGCTTAGGGCCCCACTCTCTTCCCCCCCCCAAAAAAAAAGTAAAGGAAAAAAACAACTGGATGTACATTTCCATAATATAAGATAAGTTCAACAATTACTTTGATAAAATACATATTTTGTTATGTGCAAATGGCTTTAGATACCTATTAGGTCCATAAATTACCATATAGCATATATTCAACACAAAAAACAGCGAAAATTTGTTGTTGACGAAGGACAGCTGGACATATAAAGGGCCCATTGCCTTCAGTAGCTTAGGGCCCCATCAAACCCAAATCCTGGGATACATGAGGTGGCTCTCCCCTCCCTGTCAGGGAAAAAGGGGTGAGGGAAGGTCTACATCAGAAACAGGGGGCTGGGAGAGAACATCATCTGCTGCCCATGTGGATCTTGCTGTCTGAGGCGGTCACCTCAGTTTGCCTCATGGGTGGGCCGGCCCCACTTCCAGGGACCACATGCCAATGATAGGCAGAACAACAAATGTGAATTTTTACTTCGTACACTCACACAACTTATTTTTTTTAAGTCCTCGTGATAAATCATCAACCTTTTAGTGTGACTTTTTCCTAATGTGCACATTTTTTTCCAGTGCAGCTTTGCCTAACACACACATTTTTGCAAAGCAATTCTCCCTAACTCCCTAACTTTTGTGAGCCATTTTCACCTTATGTATGCATATGTGCACTTTACCCCAATATATGCCTTTTCGTACACATCATTTGGCTGGAGAACTGCACTGCAAAATTCAGACACGCGGATTTTGAAACATGGCTGTGTTTGGATTCACGTATTATTTTGAAATGTATGCATTCATTAGGTCTGCCTTGAAATGTGAACTGAATGGAATGTTTCTCCATCCCTACCTGATGGTTAGGCTGCCTTCCCTTAATTGAAAAAGTATCACCCCTACCTGCAGTCTGATCACTATACAATTTTTCTAAATGTGAAGCTCAGCTCTTACAGACAGAAGTGGTTGTAGTACAGCAGACATATGGAACTGCCCACATGAAAGTCATTGTTTTATTTTAGGCCTGGGCAGCTGTATTTTGCAGCTCCATGTTTTGTGTTGTTTAATTTCTGAACAGTCTGTTTTGTGCAATTTACCCATTGACACAAGTGTGATTTATCAATTAATAATACATTGTGTTTTTTTAAAAATAATAATAATAATCAGACATTTTGCGAGCTTTTCCTTTTGTTTATTTTTTCCTCTCTGGCTTGTAATTAGAGCAATCAACATGCTTAGACAAAAAAAGAAGCAAAGCGATATCAGCATTCCCATTCTTTCCAGAGCGAGCCTCTCCTGTTTGAATCAGTTTATCACAGATTATACTGTACATAATTACCAAGTTGGGAGGGAGTTTTTGTTTTTTCGAGTCTCAGGGGATTCTGCAATTACCTTTTCAAATTAAAATTGATTAAGCCTGAGTGTCGGAGGAAATGAGAATTAAAGGTTTATAATGTGCAGCCTGCTACTGAAGGTTGGAGAGTATATTTTAATAAGTCCTGCCGGACTTCGGATGAAAGACTGCCATGAATTCATTGACAGAGTAGGCTTTGGGGGCAGATGCAGAGGGTGTTTAATTGGCAAGTATAATCTAGGAGGCAATAAATTCAATTGCTGAGGCAATTTTGTAGTATTGTTCTTTGTGTGTGCTGTGCGATCTGAAATCTATGGGGCTGTTCACACTGTGAAATTCCTCTGTGTGATTGCGCATTTAAAGTACACAACTCCATGGAGAAAGGCTGGTGTGATTTGGGTTTTACATACAATTAACTGGCCATCACGAAGGGGGGAAACATGTGACTGGCTGCCCAGACAGGTCACAGATCCAGCTACAGAAGAAGAAGCATTGAGGCAGTCAGCTAATATCTGGAGCAGGCTAAGTTGATTTCATCACACAGCTTGTTAGAGTGGGACTCTGTCCTGAGGGATGGCTCAGTTGGTAGAGCACGAGACTCCGAATCTCAGGGTCATGGGTTTGAGACCCACATTGTGTGAAATATTCTTCCATTGCAGCAGGTTGGACTAGATTATCCTTGTGGTCCCTTCCAACATTACAATTCTGTGATTCTGCCAATAAGTAGAGAACCTGGTTGCGTAGCAAGTGAAAGAGGAAAGTTGTGCCTGGGAGCTCTGCACACTAGATCTAACAGTGCTGCTCTTTCTTCAAAAGCCCTTCCCCACTGGGACTTGGAAAAGAGATTGGCATGGACAGAGTTCATTAACTCTTGAATACTTCTGGGGGAAAGCGCAGCTCATTTCCAGAGATGGTCGTCCGCCTGCAACATTGACAGCCCTACTGATGTTTATCCATGCATTGATGAAGCTGTCTATTTCTAATCCACAAAACTTTTGCATGTTGTTGTTGTTGTTGTTGTTTGCCATAATCCTATGTTCTATTTCATTTCTGTATTTTCAATCTTCTAAGTATACAATATTTAAATGTCTCTCAGTATTTCGGGGAAGGGATAAATCCAGTAGGTAGTTATGATCCAGTCTATGCATTAGTTCTGGAAGGTACAGATCAGGTCATTTCAAAGAAGAACTCAGAAAGATCAAATCCCTCAAGCATCTCTAGTCACACTGTCAAGCTACAGAATGAGCTGGCATTCTGATGTGTATGCATATGTTTTAAGCAGTGCCTCACATCTACAGACATCAAGCACTATTTGTACCTCTGAAAAACATCTCTCCTGTTGAAAACACTGAAGCCTCCTCATTCCATTTCTTACTCCATTGCCAGCTCTCTGTGAACTTCAGAAAAGACTCCACTGCCACCCCACCCCCCACTTTCCAGTTGTCAGTATCTGAAGTCAGTAGCTTGATCTAATGTGCTCGGATCTCGTACAAGGGGACTGAAGAAGCCTGCTGAAGAACCTCGAGGCAAGGGATTTGCTACAATATTTATTGTTATCGATTACTGAATCAGCGAGCCTGAATTGCTGCTGCATACAGTGACATTTGCTGTTTTGAAAACTGTCTCGCTCTCTTGTATCAGGCCGCACAAAAACAACTGGCCCTTTAAAAACAAGACAGGAAAGCAAATGCACATGATATGATATGCGTGGTCTGAGAAAGGAAGATGGCAGAAGTTAAAGCCCCCATCCCAGGTGGCACCTATTCCTTTATCACATGTAGCGTGTTATAAAAAGGCACATCAGTGTACATCAAGTGCAGAAGAACGGTGAACTTGTTGTTTTTATTTGTACCAGCAAGCTGCAGCCTTCCAGATGGTACAATATTCAACTCCAGTTCACATCAGCCCCAGTCAATATGGGGCACTGGAAGTTGGAGGCAAGCAACATCTGCATGGCCACAGGTTCCCCACCTATTTTACATGGTGGCAGTTATCCATGTTCGTTGCTGCCAACGATTTGGGGGTGGGTATTTCCAAGTTCATACTCAGTGTTTTTGTTTTTTTGGTTTGTTTGTTTTTTTTTAAAAAAATGTGCTGCCTTGTCTGCAAATGCATTATGCTCAAAGTAGTTCATAGGACAGTCATGAGCAATAAGCCATAAGAACATAAGAAAAGCCTTGCTGGGTCGGGCCAAAGGTCCATCAGGGCCACCATTGTGTTCTCACCATGGACAGCATCACTGTGAGCACTACCATGGGCACACATGCTGGCTTCTGAATGAGAATGGGGAGCCGGCGGCACTCAGCACATGATGCTGCATGCTCAACGTCCAACGTTGTACGTGTGACATAAAGACGCCAGAGGAGCCGGGGCGGAGCCAAGCACAGTGTGGCCACAATGGCTGCAGTTCCAGCTCCTCCTCCTCCTCCTCCTACTCCTCTTCCTCCTGTAGTTCATGGTGGTTCCCTGCTGCAGATGTTCACCCTTCAACTTGTGGAGAGCTATAATCAAGGGGAAGACTATGTTCCCAGGACCAGCCCACCGACCCCTTCTTCACCGACCCCTTCTTACCTGACGGGGAGGAGGGTGCCATCTTGTGGTTTGCCTCAGGTGCCAAAATGTGCCAGGTGGGCCCTGGCTCTCCCTCACCTGATTTAAATTGTGTGAGGCTAGAGAATGTCTTGAGTAAGGCTTAGGCCTCACCGACTTCAGTGAATTAATCTCTGCTCTGGATGCCGAGAACACAATTTGACCGTGTGCAAATATCTACTCATGTAGAATATTCCCCCACCACCACCACCAAGCTTTCTTCCAGAGTTCCTGTGTGTGCAGAGATTTTCAGTTCTTTTTGGGGGGGGTGGAATCAGATGCTCTCAGTGAGTAATACTCTCAAAATATAACTCAGCGCAAAGGAAGTGGCTTGACTCCTGAAGCAAGAACAGAGCCTAGTTAATACTTTGCCCGTTGTCAGCTGACAGCTGTCATTTGTGCACTAATTTAAATCTCAAACCTTTAGACGGCGCCTCACTTTGAGAGATTAGTGGAAGAGAGAAGATTTCCTATTGGATAATTAGGGAGGTTGTAATGCCTTAATTGAGAGTCTATATAAATAATCCATCTGTGCTGCTAAATTATAATACACGAAAAACCAATCCCTTCGTTCAGATGTGCAGTTCTGACTGCCTCTCACCAACATATGCACCCCCACAAACCTTTGAGGGAAGGCAGGACAACATTGTGCACAAATGCAAAACACTAGTAGGTTAAGAGTATGGAGCCATATGACTATCACTCCTATGTGTTCTACATGCATGGCAACTAATTAAATTAATGAAGGTCATTGAATCCCAGGGCTAAAGCAAGCTCCTGCATAGTTCCTTTGGAAGCTAAAAGGCAAGCGAAGAAGTGGGTTAGGTTAGCTGATGCCTGGATTATTATTATTTTGTTTGTTTGTTTTGATATTTATTTTTGCAAAATATGCAAGCTGTAGTGGGGGGGCAGGGATATCTCCTAATTAAACTCCCATACGCAATAATCGTTGTTTTTTTCTGCAAGCTCAACCCATTCTCTTCTACGCCCACTTTTTGTTTTCTTACATTGGTACAGTCAGTGCTATTCTGGCCATGCAAACATTTCTGCTTGCACACATCTATCCATTGTTCAACCAGGCAAGCAAAGGGTGTCACTGCAGTTCAGGGACACATTCCAGCCAGGCAAAGGGACTTGAGGAGGATGCTGAGCAAGGCCATTGAGGGGTGCGACCAGAGGATGTTGGTGTATTGCCAAAATAAACGAGCCTTGAAACACGGCCTTGAAGCACTTCCTCGAGGCACACCTAAAACATCTGCTCAGTAACGAGAATTCTCCCCGGAAACAGGTGTCTTCATCACGGCATGTCTGGAGAGATGCAGTTCAGTGTGAGGCAGTCAGTGTTGGCCAATGTGGCTGCCAGAATATCTGAAAGTCTGTGAGCCTTTCTTTCTGGCTGGATGTCTGAAGGGAGCAGATATCTGTTTATAGTTCTGTTCCTTATTTTATGTGTAGACCAGTAGTGTTGTGCAACTTGTAATGTAAATAATAAAGACTTTAGAGAAGAACTGGATGGTGTGAGGTGGCTATTCCTGTCATGGGAATTCACCAAGAGAGGGCTGGACTGCTGCTTGCTGCTGCTGCTGCTGCTATAAAAATGCAGGAAGACTTTCCAACCAACTCTGCTGAGACAGAGAAAAGGGAATCCCAAGAGTTGGTGCTCACGCACTAACAGAGGAGAGTCTTAAGGGACAGATTCACTGCATATATGTAAAGCACTAGGATGCAACTTTGAACAGTCCTGGTTTCCCCTAAAGTATTATGGGAGCTGTAATTTGTTAAGGGAGTTGTTAAGAGACCCCTGTTTTGCTCCCAGAGCTATCCTCCTCAGAGTTTCCTGTGAAGAAGGAATGACTGTTAAACCACTTTGGAAACTGAAGCTCTGGGAGTCTCCCGACCACTGTCAGTGCCCTTAACAAACTGCCGCACCCAGAATTCTTTGGGGGAAGCCATGACTGTTCAAGGTGGCGTCATAGTGCTTTAAATATGCAGCATAAATGTGGCAATAGAGAAGCCATTATTTGGCCCTTGGGCCTGACTGTTCTTATCCCTGCTCGATGAGCTGCTTAACCTGTTCACATCAGCTGCTGTTAATGTGCCTCTTGAGACAAGAGGAGGAGGAGGAGGAAAGACTACAGAAAGACATGCAAAGAGTAGAAGCTCCTGCACGTGTAAATGCCAAAGGAAGAGCAACACAGGTGCCAGTGTGGTGTAGTGGTTAAGAGCGGTAGACTCGTAATCTGGTGAACCGTGTTCGCGTCTCTGCTCCTCCACATGCAGCTGCTGGGTGACCTTGGGCTAGTCACACTTCTCTGAAGTCTCTCAGCCTCACTCACCTCACAGAGTGTTTGTTGTGGGGAAGGAAGGAAAAGGAGAATGTTAGCCACTTTGAGACTCCTTCGGGTAGTGAAAAGCAGGATATCAAATCCAAACTCTTCTTCTTCTTCTTCTTCTTCTTCTTCTTTCACGAATAACGCTACAATGCGACGTGACTGTTTTTAACGGGAAAATATAGCTCCTGCATACAAATTGGGGAATCGGCCATCTTTTACATTCAGTGATAAGGCAATTCAATTTAAATTATCTGATGTACATATACAGTTGTTTTTATTTGTACAGATGCAATCTTAGAGCTGTTTCAGACCTCAGTCCCCTATCACCTCAAGCTTGTGCAGAGCTAGTACTTAGTCGCCACGGAAGTGCTAGGTGTGTTGAATTGGTGCCTCCGTATGAGTAGACTAGTATCCTAATTCCACAATGCCGGTGGACTCAAACCAGTGTTGACTCCCATTAACAGGGACTCGATGCAGGAGTCAAAGCGTCAAAGCAATTGTACGTCAAAGCAATTGTATGGGCCCTTCATTGCCACTGGAGCCATTTTCTTGCCATCAAGAAACAAAATGTGGGGGCCTCCTTTGAGAGCTTGGTTTCTCTGACAACAGCGATTAGATTGCATTTTCTTTTTCAGAACATGTGGCTTGGTGTAGTGAAGTGGTGGGGAAACCTCCCAATTTTGAGGGACTACAACTTCCATCATCCCCAATCATTGATAATGCTGGCTTGGGCTGATGGGAGTTGGAGTCCAACAACATTTTTTTTTTGTCAATTGGTTTTTATTACTTTTCAAGAGTCCAACAGCATCTGATGGGCCACAGTTTCCCCACCACTGGCTCAGTGTCTTTACGAGATGACACATACAAAAACCAATATGTTCGTTGGGGGGGTGGGGAGCCACATGCCCCTCCCCCAAACTGTAGAGTTGTTCCCAGCCTAGACAATTAATTCACTTTATCTTTCCCCTCCCTGCTGTTTGTGTTCCGATTGACTGCTCTGCCCTAGGCCTGCCGGATTACATGACCACTTGCACATTCTGTAAATACAGGATCTGGTTGGAGGGACAGAACTGCCTGGAAAATCAACAGTTTCCACTCCTTTAGCGGCACAGCTTGACAGAGACAGCCCATAAAATATATTCTTCACCGGTGGTACAAGGCAACTTTCTCTTCCACCCAAGAGTGCCCTAATTTGCCCTAATGTTCTTTCATGCTGGTCCTCCCCCACTAGCGATCAACCCTCTGTCAGCTTACACGCCATGCTGAGATGAATGGGAGCCTACTGAGTTCAGAACGCTGCAGCCTGAATGCTAACCCCTCATTAAGAACCATGAAATGCATTATTTGATATGGTAAGATTATGGGCAATGAAGAAGCAAATACTTCAGCTTGTGGCTTATGAGTAATAAGCCCTGCCTTTAAGCCGGAACAGATTTCAGTCATTTAGGTAAGTCTTCATTAAAACAAAAATAGCTGCGAAAATACGCATGTACCTTTTGAGGCCAAGGAGTCTGAAGGTGGGATAGGGTGGGGGAGCATTTTCCCTGTGCCTTCTACCCCAATCTCCTGGATTTCCCCAAAGCTACACACAACATAAAATATGTAGCATCCCTAAACACCAGATTTGCTTTCTTCTTGTTGTTGTCACAGACCCATAGATAAAAACAAATGCCTTTTTGTCAGGGAAAGTGCAAGTTCCTGCATATATTTTTTTCCCAATTTGCCTCCTGTCCTCTGCAGTAATAGCATTTAGGATGAATCCCATTTTCTTTCTGGCAGTATATTTAAAGCCACCTCCATGATGTTTGTTCTGATTTAAATGCAGCCCAGAAAAGGCAGGGGGTGATAAATGCATGAACCCAGGTCAAATGGGTCTGGGATGTGCGAATTTCCTCAGAAGTGTTTGCCATTAATAACAGCCTCCAGCAAATGCCTCCTTTAACGTTGCCCTTGAGTCTGATGAGCTATTGTGGCAAAGAGGCTTCATTTAGCTTCATTCTCTCTTCTTGGAAACACTTCCTTTGAATTTAACTCACTGAAGAATCACTCCAATTTCTTCTCTCAGCCTCGTCTACACAAATATAAGGACTTAAAAACATTTAGGCAATGCATCATTCCTCTCTCCCACCTGTAAAGGTAAATGGTAAAGGGAACCCTGACCGTTGGGTCCAGTCACGGATGGCTCTGGGGTTGCGACCCTCATCTCACTCTATAGACCGAGGAGCTGGCGTTTGTCCGCAGACAGCTTCCGGGTCATGTGGCCAGCATGACTAAGCCGTTTCTGGCAAACCAGAGCAGCACACGGAAATACTGTGTGCCTTCCTACTAGAGTGGTACCTATTTATCTACTTGCACTTTGTGCTTTCGAACTGCTAGGTTGGCAGGAGCAGGGATCGACCAACGGGAGCTCACCCCGTCACAGGGATTCAAACCGCCGACCTTCTGATCGGCAAGCCCTAGGCTCTGTGTTTTAACCCACAGCACCACCCACGTCCCACATGTACTATATATTTAAAGAAGCATCATGCCACCTTAAACAGTCATGGATTCCCCTAAAGAATCCTGTGAGCTGTAGTTTGCTAAGGGCACCAAAAGTTGTTAGGGGACCCCAAATCCTATGATAGAGCTACAATTCCTAGAGTTCCCTGGAAAGAGGGGTTGAATGTGAAGCCCCTTGGGGGAGAAGTCTCAACACCCTTAACAGCCTGCAGTTCCCAATATTTTTTTCTGGAACGGTATGAATGTTTAAAGTGGTAGAAGAAAAGTATTCTCCAGGACTTCATTCCCACCTAAATGCATACAGACAACCTGAGCGCAATAGAAACCTGCATGCTAGCACTTACATTTGTTATTTCTCCACGGGCCTTTTCACATGTTCAGAGGTCGTCAGTCTTTTGGGGTCAATGGATAACACCTGGAATTTTGAAAATTTGTTGTGGGTGCCAACCATAAAGTGGTGCCTGGGTGGGTTTGTAGCAATAACACAAAGTGTCAGCTGTAGAGCATCGCGTAATACAAAATGGCACATAGTAAACACATTGCAAAAGGTATCCATGAGTCCCTAAACATACAGAGGATGCTTGTTGCTGAGTCAAACAATCCGAGGTCCCTGATATGTGTTCTTGATTGGGTCGGGACTGGGATCTGCCCTTCATACTTAACCATGGCACAAATAATTGCATGCCTTCTGAAATTTCACACATCCATCGCTCATGAACGGATGTTGCTTAGGATGTAGTCCAGTGACATGGTCTGTTGGTAAATAGGGTCAACACAGACTCAGATGTGCCACACGCTGAACAGAAGGCAGAGATAAAAGAAACCACATGAAAACAGATAGTTCCACTTGAAAAAAGTAGAGAATGAAACTATAGGTGGCAAGACAAGGCACCACATTGCCACTTGGGCCATTTAGGGAACCACCAGTGGCTTTGCTGTTGCCAAGAGATTGAAGGTCACTTCACACGTTATGTTTTCAAGTGTACACATAAGATGCAAAAAAGCAAAGCACCATAAAGTATAAACTGAATGTGGCAAAACCTATCATGTGACAGGGATCCCAGAGTCATCTGCTGTGGGCAGAGCTGGAGATGCACAATATTAGGAGCAGGTGCCCCACTGATCAGGGTGTGAACTGAAAAGTCCAAAAGCAACTCTCCTGATACAATTAATCAGGAAGCTGTGGCAACAGCTGAGCACCAGCATGTTCTCAAGTTTGCCACTACATCATGGCTCCCATATGCTAGCATTTTTGTAGCCTTCTCTCCCCCCCCCCCGCTCCCCTTTGCATTTGCTTTCCCCCTTGCTTTTCCTAGAGAATATTGATTTCTTATTAGGGTAGGTTTAAGCAACAGTTTCATTAAGAGTCATTAGAGTTAGATGACACTGTCCATTCTCACAACCATTTTAATGTCCTGTCATTGGCACATTTGCAAGCTGAATGCTTCCTTTCGGCCAGGGGTGAGGAACCTCAAGCTTATCCAGCCCCCGGGACTCTCCCCAGGCCATGCCCCTTTTCTTCCCCAGGCCACACCACTCACCAGCCCTGCTTTGCATGCTTCTCAGGTGTTTCTACCTGGCTAGAAAGTTCCCTTGACTGCAGACGGTGCTCCTTGCTTGCTTGGAGGGAGGGTAGAGAGGGGTATGTGTTTGTGCATAAAAACAAGCCTACCGTACAATGAAAACATTTACATTTGTTGTTCCACCCACTTTTGCTTCTGGCCCTTCTCACCATTGGCATGTGGCCCCTGGGAAGTTGCCTAGAAGGGGATGTGGCCCTTGAACAATTTTCTTTCCCACATCTGCTTTGGGTATTCTCATACCCTCCAACTTTTCTCCGATGAAAACAGGGACGTTGATAATAATTTTATTATTTATACCCCACCGCCACCTGACTGGGTTGCCCTAGCCTCTCTGGGAGCTTCCAGCATATATAAAAACATAATTAAACATTTAAAAAACCCAACTTCAGTATACAGGGCTGCCTTCAGATGGCTCGGGGGTCATGTAACTCCATACCCTCCAACAGTTCTCCGATGCGAATAGGGATGTCGTAAGGGAAAGCATGCCATTCCAGGATCATATCTGAAACTGGTACGGCTTGTGTAAATCCGGGACTGTCCCTGGAAAATAGGGACACTTGGAGGGGCTGCATTCTACAGACAACTGTTCCAGGTTACCATCTTCCTCTCTTTATGAAGCAGCCATCAAGCAAAGCCACAGCACTACGCCATGGGACAATGGTCAAGTTTTGCAGAGTGCCCCTGCATTCTCCACCTGGCAGCGCCTCCTCAATGCAAGGAATGGATTTCCCCCCCAACCCACCACACCCCAAAATGGCAGGCCCTAAATAGAAGAAACGTATCTTTCAAGATTGCAATGCTGAAATGAAGAGGTTGTCAAAGGTGAAAAGGAAAGGAAGCTTTTGTTATCTGTTCGGCTTTCTCCTCAACGCGATAGCCACAGCTCTGTCACAAGCTGGTGATTAGCTACCGCGGAAGAGGTGAGTATGTTTTGTAAGGGCAGAAATTCAGCTTGGACTTTCCGTGGGTCTTTTTGCCTAATCCCAAACAGTACTTACTCGTGTGGCATATAATTTCCACAAAGCCTTCTTACCAGCTTTATGCATTAAATTAATACCTTTTCAAACTGTCACATGTCTGTATATTATCTCCGCTGGCAGACAAACTGCTTAATTTTCTATTAGAAATGTGTTCTATTTTAGGTACCGGCTTGATTTATTTTGCCTGCGGTAATGAATGCAAACCCTGTTTCACCCTTGCTCGTTCTCCTGTCTCCATTCCACCAGCCATATCTTTCCACACAGAGGCTCCAAAATGAGCAGCAGTGACATCCAAAATGTATAACAATACGGAACACACACCTTGAAATGACAAGTCCAAGAAGGGGGGGGGGAGGTCTCTTTAATCAAGTGCAGTATGGATTAAACAGAAAACCAGCTTTATCTCCTTGGCAAATCTTAGGGGTGCAAGTTTGTAAATGGATTACAAGAAATATTTCTATATTCTCTTTCCCCTCCTAGTTTCCTCTTCATTGAAGCCAGTGCCATCACACAAACACTCAGGTATATTTCTTCCCATTCACCATGTCAGGACAAATCTCCATTCATTCTTCACTTGCTAAACCCAGTTCTCCCTAGACTGTACTCCAGGAAAAGTACTAGCCATTTGTAATGTTGATGCATTATTTTTTTCCAGATTAGAAAGCTGACTACATTTCTCCATGCTGGTTGTGAAGAACACATGTGGAATGGCCCTCAAAAATGGACTGGAAAGGTTCCCTTGCTTCAGCAAAATGAGTCTTCTTCCAATGGAAGGACTCATTCTGTCAGCAAAAGATGCTTCCTATTAAATAGTGGGTGCACACACCCCTAGTGGCCTAGGGTGAGAACTTCAATACATAACACTTCCCACTGGAGGAAAATAGTATTGGGAAGGGAACTTTTGGATCCAACACTATGTTTGGAGAGAACAAAAAGGGACTTCTGGGGGGCATCAAAGGCTAAAAGCCCTCTTCCCAAAAATGGAAAGAAGCAGAAGTCCCAGCAAAGGAAGAATGGATACAAAAACTTATGGAATATGCAGAAATGTTGAAACTTACTGGAAGAATAAGAAATCAAGATATATTGATTTCAAGAGAGAGAGAGAGAGAGAGAGAGAGAGAGAGAGAGAGAGAGAGAGAGAGAGAGAGAGAGAGAGAGAGAGAGAGAGAGAGATATGTGAGAATGGAAATGGTTTATTGAATACTTACAGATAAATTATAAACAGACAAAAACATTGGCAGGGTTATTGTAATAACCTGCAGTTTTATAAGAGTATATATTTAAAGATGAAATAAATGAGCAAATTAAGTCAATTTGGATTTGCAGAAGATATTAAAAATAAATCTAAGGAACTGCAGAAAGAGGGGGAAGGGAGTCAAATTTTGAAATGTCAAAATGATTGTAAAATTAGTGAAATGTATAAAATTAGTGAAATGTATAAACTTGAAAAGTATAAATGAATGAATGAATGAATGAATGAATGAAAATCAATAAAGAAAAGAAAAGAAGGCCCTCTTCAGTTGCTGGTGAAAGTTGCTCCAAGGCCACACACAGTGCTATTTTTCTAGAAAAAGATGTGCTGGGACTTACTATGAATGCCTCCCTTGTTCTCTTAGAATGGAAATGACACCCACCTGACAGGTGCCGGAACCCACCTGAGAGGTGCTGGAACTGAGTGCTGGCAAGTTCTGGCTGAAAAAAGCCCTGCCCACACACATTAAGCTCCACCCCCAAAGTTGAATGGCTCCTCCCACCCCACCCACCTACTGTCACCATGATGGGCATGACAGCTGCATTGGGTAGCTTGATACCCAGATATAGGAGACTTTCTGTGTCATTTAGAACCCTGATCACCCAGGGCTCTAAACCATGCAGAAAACCCCACCACTGAACGCTTCAGCAATTATGCCCAACAACTGACCAAGGCTGTATTCCTATCCACAGTTAATAAATCCCCCTGAATTCTTAAAGTTCTAGCAGGTAGAGAGTTAACTTACTCGTTGCCTTACAATTGAAGGAAAGAATGTTCCCTGCAGTGAGTTAATTGGCACTGTGAAGGGGGCGAAGGGGGAATCTCTGCTTTCTTATTTCCACTGGCAAAACTTCAACTATTCAGCATAGTTGGCTGCTAAAAGCAGTTACCTTTTAAGGTAAGGCACAGTGCTGAATACAGAGGTGAACACAGACTTTTCAGAGACAAAGAGACCATATATATATATAGAGCCCCTCTTTTGTGAGGCATGCTAGTATTCTGTCCGTTCCTTCAATGGATAAGAAGATTTGATCTGGAAAATAAGGTCTAATATGCACAGTATATAATAGCTGAGATGCAGCAAACAGAAAGGAATGGTTCAATTTTGCTTATAGCAAGCTCAACAAGAACAGTTGTTGATCACCCTCCGACAACAACATCCTATTATTCACCATTTGTACCTACTTGTTGTTTCACCTTCAGAAAATGTTTCTGAGCCTTCACTGGAAGTGATATAAGACGTTCTGATTTGGACAAACGTAAGTGATATGCAAGGGTCTGTGTTAGTAATGCGTTTGTCAAATCCTTTTTAATTCACACTCAGGCTGCTATAATGTTCACAGTTATGAATCCATGGGCTTCTGGGTGCACATGGGCAGCTTCAGAAGCAAAACTTGCTGATTTCAATGAAACTTCCTAATACCGTAAATAACATCTAGGTATATGGAAACCACTTTTTTAAAAGAAATCCAGGTGGGATCCAGGATATTATGGGCCAGTAGTTTAATGTCTGCTCTGGGGGAAATGATAGAAAGCATTATAAAAATTATAATTACCAAGTCTATGGAAGAACAAGTCTTGCTGAAGTAGAACCAGCATGGCTGCTGCTAGGGCAAGACCTGTCCAATTGACTTTTCAGAGTTCTTTGAGTGTGACAAAAAGCATGTAAACATTGTCTACCTGGACTTTCCAAAAGCTGGTAGTGTTATGGTGATGGCTGACAGATTAGTGGTTAATAGGCCAGAACTGTGGCTGCTAAGAGCTAATGAGATATATATGGGATATATAACTGCTGGAAATTTCAGTGTGTTTGGGTCAAATACTCATCACTGCTCAGGAAGGTGGCACCTTACCCTCCCGCTAAGGGGAGGTGGCTGGTTTGCCTGTCTTTTTTCGTGTGAGAGAGAGAAATGGCAGGTTTTGAAGAGACAGGGCCAAGGAGACTTCTTTGAGCTGGGTGACAGCTGGGCTATCTGCTGTGGAGAAGCAGGTCTTCTATCCTGTTGGAGTGTTTATTTGCCTCCATTTACACTATGCCTGCACATTTGCAAATAAAGCAAACCTGGGGTGGGGGTGGGGAGTCTGTTCTAGCATCCAAAAGAATCCGAACCCATTAGAGCTGTTTCTGGAACTTCTTCAGCACTCAAGGAAGTGGGCAGCTCCTAATACTATTAAGAGTGATGAATGTGTTAAGTATAATTAAATAAGATGTAATAAATACTCAGTATGTTTAAAGATACGCAGTATGTTGAGCAAGAGGGGGTGATCCTGAGAGGGAAGAATCAGACCGTTTTTCTATCCCGCCTCACTCCCTGACAGTCATGAATCACTCTGGGCTATCCAACCTGACTTGTAGATCTGTGGGTCTGCAAACCCAGCTTGCCCCTCAAAATAGGCCCAGTTTGGCTTGGGGCTCAGGCTTCAGCCGAATCTGGCGCACGACCCTAAAGTTTGCAAAAGTATTATTTCGCAGGTAAAGAAAAACAGAAAAAGCAGACACGTCTAGAAGTGTCATTCATCTCTTCACTGACAGGTCAGATGTTGAGAAAACCTTTAATAGAACTTTGCCCTGTCTACTCAGACAGTTTCCAGCTGGCAGGGCAGTTAGTAAACAAAACAAAAAAAAAGCATTTAAGGCTATTATTACATACAAACTTTTTTTTGAGAATGTGTGTTTGTGTCATAATCCTCTTAACTGAAACACAAAACAGTATTTGCCTTTGGGAACAGAAGCAGCACCATTCCTGAAACCAACAGGGATACCCAGCCCAAAAAAATTGCCATGTTTGAACCTCATGCTGTCCCAGTGCCTTCCCATTTAAAAACGGTGTGCATTTTGTTCAAGAGAGTTGTCATTCTTAAAATGGTGGCTCACTGGGCGAAGGCGACAGTGGTGCTAACAAAAACTGTCTCCTGTGTTCAGATAGGCAGCAGGGTATTATTTGCCTCCTATTATATATAACAGTGCTTCCCAGAAAATGTTTTAGAGTTGGATTGATTTTTTATTTTTTGCTTTGGGCATCAATCCCTAAAGGTAAAGGGATCCCTGACCATTAGGTCCAGTTGTGTCCGACTCTGGGATTGTGGCGCTTGTCTTGCGTTACTGGCCAAGGGAGCCGGCGTACAGCTTCCGGGTCATGTGGCCAGCATGACAAAGCCGCTTCTGGCGAACCAGAGCAGTGCACGGAAATGCCGTTTACCTTCCTGCCGGAGTGGTACCTATTTATCTACTTGCACTTTTGACGTGCTTTCGAACTGCTAGGTGGGCAGGAGCAGGGACCGAGCAACGGGAGCTCACCCCATCGCGGGGATTCGAACCGCCGACCTTCTGATCAGCAAGCCCTAGGCTCTTCATATGCAGATTTGTGACTAGTGCTGGGTAGCAGTAGGGGCTAGCCTCCTTTCTCTCCATTAAACCTGTACGGGCATTATACCTGAGCAGTGTATATGGCAACTTTTGTAGAGGGCTTGAGCTCAACCCTGCTTCACCCACCTGTTGCCTAAACTCCTACCATTCACCTGGGAAGGACCTCATGGAGAAGCTGGAAGGACCTTGGACTATTTGACTGCCCACCTTGAAGCAGCCAACTGCCCTTGCCTTCTGTATTTATGTCAGATCCACAACCAGCCACAGAGACAAAGGCAGTGCAGGACAGTTGAGACTTCCAGAAAAGGCTGACTGCATAATTCCCAGACATGAGCACTGCCCACCCACATCAACTCTGTCTTATTAGGATTCAGCCTTTGTTTGTTGGCTGCTGCCTAGCCCATCAGAGAGAAGGGCCAGGGTCTTCTGACAAGCGCAGTTCTTTAAGGTGAGCCCTTGCTCTCTTCATCAGCTGAGGAGAAAGACAGGGCCTCATCTCCATTGTGATAAGCCTCAGATAATTCAGATGCAGCAAGAAGACTTATGGCTTTGTGAGTGTCCCCTGAGGTTCAGCACAATTTCCTTTTCTTGCCATTCTCTTGGGCTGAAGTCTACAAGGGATAACGGAGAATCCTCATTCTCTTCCTGGTATGGAAGAAGGGCAGCAGTTGTTATTGACCTTGTGCACTCACCAGAGCAAAAAAATGTACTTAGCAGTGGCGAGTTGGTAACTGTATTTGTAGACCTTGTTTACCAGTATTTCTACCTATAATACCAGAATACGTTCATGATAAGTTGCTGGGTATGCTCTACTGAAGGCATTCTGAATGTTAGGATTCAGTAAGCCTTTCATATGCAATTGGATGAATAATAATAATAATAATAAAACAATAGGCATGGAAGCACTTTTCTCCCCAACAGCAATGGAAATATTCTGTGCTTATTGCATAGATGCTCCTGATGGCACACAATTTAAAAATATCTGGCCCTGAGTGCAGCCTGACATTTAACAAGGGCACTGAAACAAATTATTGTCACCCTCTGCCCATTAAATCTGAACATTTTGTTATCATGCAAAGTCACATCTTCCAGAAAGGTGCAGAAAACCAAGCATCGAATTCGCTAGCCTGCTTCAAATATGTTTTTCAAAATATTTCAGAAACTAAGATTGCAGTCATAACATCCTAAATGGTGTCATACTAAAGTGACATGTAAAAAAAAACCTCATAGTTTACTACTGCTCTGAATCCATAATGTCAGCATTTCAAAGAGGCCCTGTTTCAAACAGCTTTAAAAAATAATCACAGCACAAAATAATCACAACACACAAAAAGAGAAACCAAACACGCACACTGGGGAAAATGTATTGTAAAATTTTACTGACTTATTTTGCAGGCTGCATTAATAGTCTTCTCAGCTTTTAAATAGTTGCCCATCAGGTATTGGAAGCAGGAGCAGTAAACTTTATAGGTTGTTCTTCACCTACACTCCTTTCCTCCATCTATTTAAATACTATTTAAAATATTTCCAAGAAGGACTTTCTGAGGTCATCTGAACAAGCAGCCTATCCTGATACTGAGCACAATTGTTGGCTACCAAGTCCCACAGGATGTTGCAGAAGGAAAGCTTTCAAATCAAGATGAGTCAGGAGCATAATCAGGGCTATTATGAAGGGACTAGCCCAGGCTTCCTCAAAATCAGCCCTCCAGACGTTTTTGGCCTACAACTCCCATGATCCCTAGCTAGCAGGACCAGTGGTCATTGATGATGGGAATTGTAGTCTCAAAACATCCGGAGGGCCGAGTTTGAGGAAGCCTGAACTAGCCCAAACCTTAAGGGCTTAATCTTCTGCCACATGCATGTCTAGAAGAAAAGCCCATTGATTCCTTTCATTGAAAGACTACAGAAAGAGGAGTGCCCTAAGGCAGCTACCCATAAAGGCTAAGTTCATAGCATTGTAGAGATGGAGGTGCCGGAAGTAACCTTGGATATTGTTCAGTCCAGTCACCGATCCATGCAGGATATAGCAGTACTATTTTTCTAGAAAAAGAGGTGCCAGAACTCACCATGAACACCTCCCTTGTTCTCTTAGAATGGCAATGGCATCCACCTGAGAGGTGTCAGAACTGAGTTCTGGTGAGCTCCGGCTGAATAAAAACCCTGGATATAAGTACAGCTGAAGTAGCTCATTGCGAGGGGTGGAACAGGTACACTAGCTTCCTGGTAAGGAGGGGTCTCTGTTGCTTACTAGGAGGGTTAAGGTGGCAAGCAGGTCAGCACAGTGCAAACACACCAACAGGAACACCGGAGTGGTTCCAGTGGTGTCTGGACTGTGCTAACCTCCCCCTCTCCTTCCCAGTTAGCAAGAAAACCCACCTGCCAGGAAGCTAGTGCAGCGGTTATGCTCCACCCTTCAAGGCACTTCTGAACTACAGCATCTCTGACTGATGTCCACCCAGTCTTCTACCTACAGTCCAGGGCAAGCTACCGCTTCCCAAGGCAGTCTGTTTCACTGCCAATAATCTGCTTCCCTGCATTTTCCACCTAGTGATTCTAGCCTGGTGATTTTCAGATGCAATCTAGAACAACCACCCCCAGCTTTTCCTGACTGGCCAGCAATGCTGGGTGAGAGTCTGCAGAGACTTTCTCCTAGATAGAAGGAGAGGCTTGATAGAAGAAAAGGGTGTTGGTCTGCAACTCCCATCATCCCTAACCATCTGCAGTACTGGTTGGGCAGATGGGAGTTGCAGACCAACAAAATCTGGAGAACCAAAGCTTTCCACCCCTGCTCTTGGGGAAGGAAGCCACAGCAAATACACTGTCCATTGTCCAGCTCCTGCACTATGCAGTAAGGCTGCTTATTTAAGCAGAATGGGCTAAAAAAACAAAAAAAAAGACTTTTAAAAAGTGGGAAGAGGCAAAAGGACTTTCTTAGTGTCGGTGATGGAAGTGTTCTGTGACTCCAATATTGCACAGCTAGGATGCTTAAATCCCATTGAAATTTAAGGAAATATGTGCAGGATTAAAGCTTACATGACTTGATAAATGCTATATTATAGGATTTATATAGTAAATACTATACTACTATACCATACTAATATACTATATTATATATAGTAGACCTTTTTTCCCAGGACACGCCATAGGTTGGAATGTGTTCATAGCTGCCCATGCTCCATTTGAGCTCAAGCCAGAAGTTTGATACTTTCCTGCTTGCTACTAGCCGTTGTTCCTTTCTCAACTTTTAGATGAGCAGACCCTCTATGGTGCTTCTGAGGCTGCTCAGTAAATTATTGCCCTTGACATTTACTGCATGCATTAACAATAATTTACCCACCATTAATCAGGAGCATCAGATCCATACTTCTCAATCATTCTAAACCTTTGCTTTACTAGTTGGCTGGAATATTTTATACCACCATTAGTCTCAAAATCTCAACAAACAGCCAGTAAATTTAGAAAGAGCCTGGAATCTTGAAATGCACAGTGCCCTATTTGTTTCTAATTTATAGTCTGTGTTTATGTTTGTGCCAGATCATGGGCTTTGCCCATGCTCAGGCTCTGAAATATGGTGTCATAAAGTCTGCTCTTGTGTTGGGCCATTAGATTAGCACGCGGGGGGGGGGGTAGAATCTTGTTCTTTTTACTGAAATCATTAGTTGCAGGGTAAGCTGAATATCTAAAAGCTCATATCTAAAAGCTGTCCGGGATGAATTGCTGTATCACATGACTTTCCTGCTTAAGCAGTTTATCGCACAACAAAGTGAACTTGTTTGTCCATTGTTGTATGCAATCTGTACATCTTTTCTCTGGGTTGCACACCTGCATCTCATGCTTCTGAACACAGTCACTGCATTCAGACATCACAGTAAACAATGGTTTACCATTATGGGGATGAGTCTAGCCTCTCACCTGGCTTGCATGTTCCCTCCACCCCCTCCTCTAATGTGGCTATAAGGACAAATTCAGAAACTTTCATTGTGATTTTTCATTAACTACAGTTTCTCATATTTTCCAAACCCAACCAGTTACGGTTTGTCTGAAACATGCCTACTTCAAACCATTAGTTATGATGAAGCTGGCTTATTTAACTTACCAAACTTAGTTAGGATTAGCAACAGTTTATGGTTTAGGTGGCATGCTAAACTATGGTTAACCTGAAATGAAAGCAGAAGTTTCTGATTTCTTCCTTGGAGCGTAGGAGAATAGAGAAGGGGAAGCATGAGAGTCTGAAGGGACGCTGATAAACCATGGTTTACTGTGATATATGAACACAGTCAACATCAGCAGCTATTTCACCTATCTGCATCAGTGAGTGCTGAGACAGCAAGGCTGGTTCCATTGGCTCACGGTGGTTCATTCCCCATTTGCTTCCTTTCTCCATCAGTAGCTGTTCCCCCTGATAATTATCACAATGATGTAACATTATGCAAGAATTAGTACCTGTCTTTTCATATTTCTCCCTTCTCTTGCTATTCTTCTCATTTTGTAATTAGTAGAACACAAACCTATTTTGTTTTTTAAAAGTATGTAGCACCTTGAAGAATTTAGTAGTAGCAGTGATACTACTTCCACTACTAATCATCATCATCATCATCATAAATAGAAGTGATAATTTATTGCATTTCATGGGGAGGGGGGCAATCCATGTAATGCATTACTTCCTATCCACCACTAACAGTGGTATTCAAAAATATCTCTAAATAATGTTCATGTTAGTATATGGGCCAGATGGAGCCTCCAACCAGATTTCCCCTGACTCTCTGGGTCCTCCCTCAATCACTTGCTGTTCATTGAAGAGTAGTTGAGATAGAAAAGGGCTCTGATGTTGTGCAAAGTGTTCAACTGCAGCTCCTTCCTCTGCAAGATCTGCTCCAGGAAGATCAAAGCAGAGGAGGAAATGTCTCAACGTATCTGTGCTCCTTGCAAACATGCAAAAAGTAGACTGGGGATTTTGCAGGTGCATACCGTACATGCAGTTTCAAGACACAGTTGCATGTTAAAATTTGGGGCAGAGCTGGCAGCTCAGCTGTGCAATAACCATATTTGTATTTTTTCTGCTAAAAATACTGAGGATTTTTAACCTTTTGCACAGCTGGAACAGGTACAAGATTTTGCTTTCTTTTTCTCTGCAAACTTTGTGAAATAGAAAAGCAAGTATATGGAGAAAATAGATGGTGAAATTAGAGTGCAGTTCCTAATAATTAAATTTATGCCTGTTTCCACGGGCAATAGGTTTGTGTATGGTTTATGTGTTTGTGTGATTGCATCTGGGCTGGATAGCTCAGTTGGTTAGAGTATGGAGTTGATAACACCAAGGTTGCAGGTTCGATCCCTGCACAGGACAGCTGCATATTCCAGCATTGCAGGGGGTTGGACTAGATGATCCTCAGGATCCTTTCCAACTCTCGATTTCTATTGTAATTTCTATGAAAGGTGTGTGGTTGTGTATGGATCTGATACTGTGGAATGTGCCCCTACCAAGATGTTTTCACAAAGGTAATGCGATCCTTTGCCAAAAAATGTTCCCCATCCCTGATAGAAAAAACATTTGGACACAGTGCACCTTCCACACATAATACACCTTGAGTGTCATTGTTCATTCCTGGCTCCTGAATCTCCACAAGCTGAAGGCAATTCCCCTCCCCCCGATTTTGGTAGTCGAAATCCCTGAATCCATTTTTAGCTTTCCCTTGGTTGTGTGTGTGGTGTTTTGTTTTTTAAAGAACCTTTGTACTTCCAACCATCAAAAACACATAGTCAACAAAGTCCCTTTCAGAGCCTTTCAGAGCAGACCCACTGAAATTAATGAACCCAAGTTAGTCATGTTCATTAATTTCAGTGGGTCTGCTTTGTGTGGGAATAGTGTTGAATACCACCCAAGAGGTATTCAATTGAGTCCTACTCATAGCAGAACTATTGAAAATAATAATAATGACTAAGTTATTAAATTCAAAGGGTCTGCAGTGAGTAAAAACTTAGTTGCTTGCTACCCATTTTCTTTATCACAACTAGGTCTTATTCAGCACAGTCCCTAAAGAAAAGGTGCACAAATTATCCCTTTGCATTAGTTGCTATCATACCAAAAATAAAAATCACCCAACATTTTCTCCCCGAACCATTAAAAGGTAATGGTGCATACTAAGCTATAGTTCACATAATACCTTCCATAAATTTGGCAGTCCGGTTGTTCCCACAGTAATAAACACATGCCCTTGTCCTTTGGTTGCAGGGGAACAAATAAAATAATGAGGGGTGGTGGAAAAAAAGCTAGCATCAACCTAGCCAGCTACTTAACAAAGCACAGATCCCTAATTGCAGGAACATCACAATAATCACCCCAAGGGTGCCCAAATGGGGTGGCCTTGGCCACAGGCTGCTGTAGAAAATGAAAGACAATTAAAATTGCACCTGACACCATTAAAGCAGCCGAGTCTGAAATAGTCAACAACTGGCAATTCTGCTCTTCTCATGTCCGTTTATTCTTGTATGTTGAGACTATCTGGTAAACAGAAGGTGGCAATTGCTGGCAAATGATGGCATATCTGGCACTGGTTAATCCCTTGATGACACGGATAATATAATTCAGGTGGAATCTATGCACATATTTTAAAAAGTTCTGAAAATGCTTTTTTAAAGTATTTTTTAAAAATACATTGAATTTTCCATAAGACTCACCATTGCCATCTGCTATATATTGCACTTAAAACACACTTAAAACGTTTTATCTGCAGCTGTATAGTTGAGTCCTCGGTCTGATAATGAAGTAAAATGAGTTACACTTGTTGAAAGCGTGTCTGGATTCAAATATGTTAAATGGCTGCTGTGGTTTGGAGTGTTTATGCTTAACCTATGCCTCTTCTTGGACCAGGAGAGCCTGGCCTCAGTTGCCCATGCTATGGTGACCTCTTGCCTGGACTACTGTGATGTGCTATATTGCAAGGCTTCTCTTGAAGATGAACTGTAGGCAGCTAAGTTGATACATGGGCCACCCTGATGAGACCCAAGCCCAGGTGTAGTAGGATACAAAGCCCTAAACACCTTGGGACCCAACAGCTAAAGAACACCAATAATAAGCACCTCAGGCCCTACCATTGGCAGAAGAGGAGTTTTTGGTTGTGCCGCTGCTGGGAACTGTCCAGTCAGCACTGACTCCTGACTGGACCTTCTTGGTGCCAACTTTTCATTTGTGCAATGCCCTCCCTGCTGAGGTCCATCCGTCTTCTTCATTATTAACTTTCAGAAATAGCTTTTAAACATTCATTTTCACTCAAGCATTCAATGACCAAAAGAAGCTGATCCAAAAGAAGCAAACAAGATGAATTTTAACAGGGAGAAATGCAAAGTACTACACTTGGGCAAAAAAAATGAAAGGCACAAATACAGGATGGGTGACACCTGGCTTGAGAGCAGTACATGTGAAAAGGATTTGGAGTCTTGGTAGACAACAAACTTGACATGAGTCAACAGTGTGATGCAGCAGCTAAAAAAGCCAATGCAATTCTGGGCTGCATCAATAGGAGTATAGCGTCTAGATCAAGGGAGGTAATAGTACCACTGTATTCTGCTCTGGTCAGACCTCACCTGGAATACTGTGTCCAGTTCTGGGCACCACAGTTCAAGAAGTATACTGACAAGCTGGAAGGTGTCCAGAGGAGGGCAACCAAAATGGTCAAAGGCCTGGAAACGATGCCTTATGAGGAACGGCTTAGGGAGCTGGGTATGTTTAGCCTGGAGAAGAGAAGGTTAAGGGGTGATATGATAGCCATGTTCAAATATATAAAAGGATGTCATATAGAGGAGGGTGAAAGGTTGTTTTCTGCTGCTCCAGAGAAGCGGACACGGGGCAATGGATTCAAACTACAAGAAAGAAGATTCCACCTAAACATTAGGAAGAACTTCATGACAGTGAGAGCTGTTCGGCAGTGGAATTTGCTACCAAGGAGTGTGGTGGAGTCTCCTTCTTTGGAGGTCTTCAAGCGGAGGCTTGACAGCCATCTGTCATGAATGCTTTGATGGTGTTTCCTGCTTGGCAGGGGGTTGGACTGGATGGCCCTTGGGGTCTCTTCCAACTCTATGATTCTATGATTCTATGATCCTGACAACCTTGAAATTATTAACTTTGAGGGAATGTGACGTGACAGCTTTAAATGTTTTTTTATGTGGTTTTAAATGTTGTCAGTGGTTAATAATATTTTTAAATTTGTTTGTCCTTTATTTTCAATAGTACTGCTTTACCACTTAGGTGTTTGCCACGCTGGGCTCCTTTGGAAGGGACATAAATCTAATAAATAAATATAAAACACTTGAAACACTACAGTTGTTGTTTGTTGCACAAATATTGAAGGGCCAAGATTCCCTCCCTTCGATAGCACTTGGCCACTCTTAAGCTGTTGACAGGGCTAACGTCGCCACTGGAAACCAGTCGAAATAAGGACGTCTCTACATTGCTCGCAAAATTGCTTTAGCTGTGGTGGCGGCACAAAAAGTTCTCTAATTGTGCAGCAGCCACAGAGAGGGCCTCTCTGAGTGAATGGTAGAGACATGCGGGTGGGGGCATGCTTGGCTGATCTGTGAGATTGTGATGGGCTATGCATGCCTCAGTGATCTCACTATCGCCATCAAATAGTTATCAGATATAAGTGTTGTCCAAATCTGTCGCATAGCCCGAATGATAAATCGTTAGTGATAACGTAAAGCTTCTCTGTAAGATTTCGGCATTTTTCAAATGTGCACACAGACACAGGAAGCTGCCACTAGATAATGCGTTCCTGCAACAAGCCAATATGTGGGTCACCTTTGCAAAAAAGGCGACGAGCAATTTAGCAGCATTAAAATGAGCACATCATAGATCTGTGCCTAAAAGGATGCACCCAGAATAACTCCTAACAGCAGGAATGTAAATGTCTCTCTAAAAATAAGGTAAAACATGGCCATCTTCTTTTTCAATAACTTCCATCAACAGCCATAGCATTCTGTTATTTTGCGGCAGCTAATACACATCTACACTTCAAAGAAACTAATAAACCTTATGAAAAAATTATGGCATTGGGCTCATTTAAAAGCCATTCATTTGCCTTCTCTCTCTTTTTAATTGAATTTCTGAGTTAAATTGTGCAAAATGACTTATAAAGCCAATAAGCCAGTGTAACAATGCAGGTTATTTGGGGAAAATATTGTGTCTTCCGACAATCATATTAGAATCCTATTAGCTCTTCGTGTGGTATCGTGAAAGAAGTTGGAGTTCTTATTGCCAAAACACTGTAATTACTTCGTGTGGTATCGGCAGCACATTGGACAAAGAAAGTTGAAGAACTGAGTGCGAGAAAAAACATTGGTGTTAGGCAGCATTAAGTAAGTTGTATACTGAAATTTAGATTCTGTGATTCTACTTTCTAAATAGAGAGTTTTTAAATGGCAGCACTTGGTTTTCGTGGGTGCAGTTGTTTGGGTGTTAGACTAGGACTGGGGAGACCCAGGTTCAGCCCTGGAGCTCCCTATGTTCAGGGAAGTTTTTAATGTCTGATATTTTCATGTATTTTAATCTCTGTTGGAAGCCACCCAGAGTGGCTGGGGAAACCCAGCCAGATGGGCAGGGTACAAATAAATTATTATTATTATTATTATTATTATTATTATTATTATTATTATTATTAATCTTGGACCAGTTACTAAGCCTAGCCTGCCCCATAGAGTTGGTGTGGCGATGACAGGGGGCATATATGCTGCCTCCAGCTTCATTGGAAGATGTAGGGCTCAGTGGCATAGCATGGAGGACACAGGGGCCGTGGCCCTGGGTGCTAAATTGTTAGAGGGTGCAAAATTTTGACACCCAGTGCTGCCTCAATACAGCTGCATGCTTCCATCATTGGGCTCCATTGAAAACGGTTTCTCCGTGCGAACCAGGAAATGACCTCTCCAGGCAATGGAGCGACTCTTCTTTTCTTATCTCTGCAGCTGTGATCTCCTGGGTGAAGCGTATGCTGTTAGGCAGTTGAATGTGCTTGCATACTCTGTCCGTGTTCCTCCTTCCCATGTCCCCCCCTCGGTGCAACCCCAGCTGCAGGTAACACACACTATGCTACTGGGGGTGCCAAAAGGTTTTGCCCCTGGGTACCAATTTACCTTGCTACACCCCTGGATTGGGCTAAAGAAGCAATGAATCATTTTGTAGATGGGGAAGGATAGATCCCAGTGTTAACAAAGTGCTCTTAGAGTGCTGCCCCAAAGCAGCCAGCATGGTGCAAATGCAGAGGGGTGGGGGTGGGGGTGTCGAGTATATTAAGTCCAGAGTCTAGAATTGCTTAAGTGCACAACTGCTCTGTTTGACACTGGGCCAAAATCTTTCTCCGGATCCATCTAGGACAGAGATGGGGAACGTGTGACCCACCAGATATTGCTAGACTACAGCAGGCATAGGCAAACTTGGCCCTCCAGATGTTTTGGGACTACAACTCCCATCATCCCTATCTAACAGGACCAGTGGTCAGGGATGATGGGAATTGTAGTCTCAAAACATCTGGAAGGCCGAGTTTGCCTATGCCTGGACTACAGCTTCCATCATTCCTGATCACTGGTAGAGTCCAACAACATCTGGAAGGCTGCAGGTTCACCATCCCTGCTCTGGGGGGGGGGGTAAGGCATTGCTCTTCCTGTGGAATTTGGCTTAGCTTACATATATTTTGTTGCTGGGTAGCAGAGGCCGCCAAGTCTGGATTGTATAGGATGATGAGTGGGAGGGATGGTAGATAACAAGTCCTGCCTCATGGGACCATATGACCTTCTGAACCTTCCATTATTCTACGCACTTGATTTATATACAAATAGGTCACCCTAGTTTTTCCACTATTTTGCACGAATTCCTTTACAGGTACATACATTTAAACTGAAAACTGGCAATGTGACATTCTTAGCAGCGATTTTTGAACTCATTTCCAGGTGCCAATGAAGGGTCAGCATGTCTAATGAAGTAACAACCAGATAGCTCAGTTGGTAGAAGATGAGGGTCTTAATCTAAGGGTTGTGGGTTTGAGCCCCACGTTGGGCAAAAAGATTCCTGCATTGCAGGGGGTTGGACTAGATTACTCTCATGGTCCCTTCCAACTCTACAGTTCTATGTTTCAAAGGGATACTGTCTCTCCATGTTAAATATAAGACTAGAAGCGTCAACTTTGCAGATAATATTGGATGAATTCTGGTTGTCTCCCAGATCCTAAATGTAGCGTGTCTTGTTCAAACTGCCTATGTGGCTGTTGAATGGCTGTAGGCTAACAGGACTGCAGAAACATAATTTTGAAACTGTGACCTGCCACCATTCATTTACATCACTACAATTTCTGCTGAATTTGTTAAATTTTCTTTATGGATGGAAGAGAGAGCGCTAGTATGATAAGTACATAAATCTCTACGCCCAAATGAAGTTACATTTTTTTCTGATTGGATTCTGAAAGAACTGTGATACTTGGGAATTAAATGACGAGGGGGGTATTATTTATTTCTCAAGCTGTGGAATTTTTCTGCAATCTAGCCATATAAATATGCATCATAAATGTTTCATAAGCAGACTTAAAAGTAATGGCTGCATTTTCACTAAAAGCACAGCACAGTATAACTTTGGATAAGAACTCTTATGAAATGTCTACTTATGAAGCCCATGTTTTATGAATTAATCATATCTATTCCTTTGAAATATCACAGATACAGTAACTGCAATATAGGAGCAGCACTGAATATTTTTGCTGAGATCTGCTAAGGTGTCTATACATTTCTGCAAATGCAGTGAACCTTTACCCCTTTCCTTACAGCAGCTGCTTTCTAAAACTTAGGTTTTACTAGTGATGTTTATTTTTGTGGGGGAGGGGAGCGATGTATAAAACAGGGAGGAAAAAGGTTCCTTCCAGAACAAAAAAAAAATTCATCATGCAGTGGTGTCTATTTCTTTGGGTACAATTCAACAATCATGACTGTGTTGCACTCAGATTAAACACACACACACACACACACGTGTGTGTGTGTGTGTGTGTGTGTGCAAGCAAAGGTATGACAAATTTGCTTAAATATCCCTTTGAAATCACATTTTAAATTCTTAAATTGTGAAATTCAAAAGGGGTTATCCATGTTTACCCATCCTGCTTTATAAAAATCAATAGACTTGTTGTTAGTCATGATGACATGAGGGACTTACTTAAGTTCCATTGATTTTAATGAATGTATTGTAAGCATGAGAAGGTCTGGATCTGCCCAGAAGTTGAGTGAGAAGTTTCAGAAGTTCACAAGGAATACGAGCGGTTAGAGCTGGCTTAAAACTGGTGCTTCACAAGACGAAATTTTCGCAATACGAAACGACTCGCGGAACGAATTAATTTCGTCTTGCGAGGCACCACTGTAATGATCTATGACCAGGCCCCAACTTACTAAAGCAAGACATATCTTGCTTTTAATGTAGTATTGTTTGTTCTAAAGCACAATTACCCCACTGAATACTGATGCAATGCACTACCCAGATCCCCCATATTATTTGCGTGCTCAATCTTGCAACCATGTTTGAGGGAATAATGCAAGGTCGTGAGCAAGAAGGTTTAAACATGGAGTCTTCAGTATTAAAAGAACAAGAAGAATATATGTTTAAAGAAGAGTGGAAAATGTTTAATGAATACATGGGGGGGGAATTGTGTACATTTGAAAACATTGGCAGCGTTAAGATAGACTGAACAGTGTAAATAAATGGAATACTGAATGGCTTAGTTTATGTAAAATAAGCAGGGATCTATGGGATGCAAATTGAACCATGGAAGGAGAAGAAGGGAAGTCATTGATATTTTATGGTTGTTCAAATGAATATTCTAAAATGTAAAATAGGAAAACTTAATAAAAATTATATATTATACATGGAGCCTGGGAGCACCAGGCTGCTTCCAGACATACAGAAACCCTTTGGCATCCATTAATACCCTTTCTCCCTCTCAGTTGCTTAGTTATTTTGGCACTGTTTTGTTTTGTTTTGTTATGCCGGAGGGGGGGTTCCTGCTTTGTCTCTGTTTTATTTGCTTTGCGGGGGTATATATTTTGTCTATTTTTGAGTTGGAGTCTGAGTATCTGCAGTTTTTCTCCTGTACAATGGGTATTTTGTGGTGACACTGACAGTCCCTTAAATTTCCAAATATGCCATTGAGCCGGCAGAGGGCAACTTGTGTGTGGGCAGGAGTGGGGAGGCTGAGTGTCAGTCAGTTGTGCCATTCATATAATGAGTTGGCAGGCCAGGGAAAGGGGGGTATATGCTAAACGAGATGCTGGAAATTATGCTGGTCAATTTTAATTTTGGGGAAAATGCAGCTCTAAGCAGTTTCGCTGATCATGTGAAGAGAGGCATACAAAGAGCTTGAGGGCCTGGCCCAGATTTTGAAACCTGCTTGAGATTATCAGAAATAATTCAGCAACACCTAAAGTTTAACTTAAAATTATGTGTGCCTTTTATTTTAATTGTGAAACCAGCACCCAGAGAGGCTGTTGAATAACCAAGCTTTTCATTAACTTGGACTTAAATAGGCTCAGCATATCCATTAGCTGTTTAAAGACTTGGGCAGTAATGAACGGCTAATTGGTCCAGATGACAAAGAGTAAAAGCCATAGAATGTCAGGAAATTAAGGCATGAATATTGCAACATGAAATATCATTCAAAAAGGTTATGGCCACAATCCAAATCAGAGTTAGAGGTGTGCATGAGCCCATTTGTTTTCCAAGGGCTGTGACACACCTGGTTCTGTGGTGGATTGTTGCCAGTCAATTTCTGGAAAGAGTCTTAGAAATACTACTAAGAAGTTGGAGAGAGAGAGAGAGAGAGAGAGAGAGAGAGAGAGAGAGAGAGAAGCACGCTGAAAAAGGACACCTTCATTTTTAAAACAAAGCCAGTTGTCATTATGACATACTACCAAATATGAAACAAATTCCATAAAATAATAGAATTTAAAAGATAATAGCCATAAGAACAAGCACTCTGTTTCCAGCCCAGCATTCTGTTTCCCTCTAGCCAGATCCCTTTTGGAATCCCGCAAACAGGGAGATATGGTGAATCTGTCAAGTTGGGTTTCTCGTTTTTCCAGTTTCAAGTACATTTCTCCACATTGGTTTGCTTTTTTTTAAAAGTGAAAATTCACCACCATTTCAGCATGAGCTTTTCCTAATATACACTTTTGTGTGCAAATTTTGCCTAATATACACATTTTTACAAAGCAAGTTTCCCTAATGCAATGCCTTTTCATATTTGGACTTGGCTCAGTTCTGACTTAGCTCAGTTGGTTAGAGCATGGTGCTGAAAATGCCAGTGCTGCAGATTCAATCTCCATATGGGACAGCTTGGGCTAGATGATTCTTAGGGTCTCTTCCAACTGTATGATTCTATGATAATACTTAGTGTAGACAGCTCTAAGCTAGATGGACCAATGTTCTGACTTATATCTAAGGCAGCTTCCTATGTTCCTATCAGTCAACAGTACACTCTCATATAAAACTGCAGGATAAGAGAAATTAAATCTAACAACACGGCTTAGCAGTTGACCGTGGTTAATGGCCATAGATGGGCTGGTCCTCTGTACTTGCAAACTGCTTAAAAACCATTTTGGAATACAGTGGTACCTCGGGTTACATACGCTTCAGGTTACATACTCCGCTAACCGAGAAATAACACTTCAGGTTAAGAAATTTGCTTCAGGATTAGAACAGAAATCGTGCTCTGGCGGTGCAGCGGCAGCAGGAGGCCCCATTAGCTGAAGTGGTGCTTCAGGTTAAGAACAGTTTCAGGTTAAGAACGGACCTCCAGAACGAATTAAGTGCGTAACCAGAGGTACCACTGTATAAGTGGTATATAAATTAAATAACAACAACAACAACAACAACAACAAGAAGCCACATCTAATGGAACTAGTTCCATCATAATCCCAGGGGAGCTTCAAGGCTGTCTGCGTTTTGCCAAACCCCCTTCCTTCCCTGCCGCCCTTTCTGTGTTGCATAGAAAACTACTTCAGGAACTGAGGCCCAAAGGTAGTTTGTGATCTTAGCTGGGAATCAGCAGTTCCAAGAGGAAGAAAAGGGATCCTAAGGGCCTGTGTAAGCTCCATGCATGAGCTTAAGAAGTTTGTTGGGTCCCAGCCAAGATTTCCACTATAACCTACTTGCCAAGCAAGGCAGGAAAAGTTAACAAGGTGCCATTATATTAAATACATGCTGTAAATATTAAAAGCCACATAAAGCAGCTCTAGGTGACCTTCTCAGGTATGGCAATCCTGACTTACATGTCTGTTCCTTGCCCAAAGAGTTGTGATATAATTATGTTTTTATAACAGTTACAAACACTTCATCTATAGCCCTTTAGGCCGTTATGAGAGAAGTATTTTGTTTGGGGCCCAAATATAGCAAGACATGTGTTCTTATGGAATAGCAGCTGCTCAAGTGATCCTGTCAACCTGACAAAGGAATGATTGTTCAGACATTTTGCGCCAGCCAGCTGCAGCTCAGATAGTTCATTCAGGAAGCGTGTCATAGTCTATCAAGTGATGGTCATTAGGATGAACGCCACAAACAGAGAACAACTGAAATTCGTGATCTCTGTTGCATTGTCAACTGATTGGTGCGATGCCCCAGAATGTGATGACTGGTGAGAACGTTTGGCTTCTTGGGAGGGTGAGGGAGACGCTTTTCAGTCCAGCTTCTGTGAGGGAAAGAAAGTTGTCAGTTTGGTTGGGAACAACACCCCACGGATGGGATGGCCGAAGGCTGAGAAAAGGTAAAAATGTAAGAAGATCCCTATCTAGTCCAGCATCCTCTTTCCCACAGATGCCAACCAGGTGCCTATGGGGGAGCCACATACTTATGGAAAACCCAGAGACACCTATGGGGTTCTCTTTCTCTCTATTGTTCCCCTGCAACTGGTATTCAGAAGGAGTCCCAAGGGCCTATCAGTGGCTCCGCAAAAAATATTCCTAGAGTGACTAGCAAAAAATCCTAGAGTGACTAGCAAAACCCACATGGTGGAAGTGGGAATGTAGCCACTCAAGGAAAGAGAGGAAAGAGTGTGGAACAAAGCTGTCTTAAATAGCCTGGACTCTGCCACTTCCCCATACTCTTGCCATTTTTCTCTCCTGGCTCTCATCTTCTTCCAGGGTAGGAGAGTGTGGTGAATCTGCCCTTTCCCGGGGGGAAATAGCATTATTAGAGGAAAGTGTGCATTCAATGTGTATTAAATGCACGAGACATATACATTACTGAAGGTAGCATTCAAAATTGCTTTACATTAGGGAAAGTTGCCTGGGGAAAAAAGAACAAAATCATCACATAGTTTCTGAAAAAAATTCTCTGCAGTTCCCAAGAGGGTCAACAAAAGATTACCATTTTGTTTTTTTGTTTTATAAAAGTCTTTATATATACCATCCACTCACATAAACTGCAATATATGTAAATGCAATAAAACATAAATTCCTGTAAAACAATACAAAAGAATCCCGAGAATGACTAGCTAATCTAGAAAAGGGAATTAAAAACACATGCATTTATGTGTGTATTTCTTTGAAATATATTTACGCCGATCGTCCTCAAAGTAACCCACAAGGTAAAAAGTGAAAAGGTGCTAGGTGTGGCATTGAAATAATCTGATAAAAACTATTTCTATACTGTTACTTTTCTGGTTGCTCACAACATTTTTCAATCAAACTCTGGCCTTGAAAAGATAATTAGATTTGGTATCGTCTAAGATTCCTAGTACAGAACAAAGCAAAGTAGTGCAGAAAAAGGGGGGAGAGAAAAAAGGAAAATGATCAATAACATACTATTATTTTTGACTCAAAGGTAATTCAAACAGTCCCAGCTTTGAACACATAATGATATTTTCCAGGTTGTTCTGTATTCATTAGTATATTTCATAATCCCATTAAATGTAAGTCTGAGCAGCTATCTTCACTCTCATCATATTAGTTTCATACGTCTGCCACAAGTATACCAGTGACTTTGATATCGTTATGTTACAATGAGTATTTTATGAATTTTGTATGAAGAAATGAAATGAAATAGTAGACTGGCTGATTTAATAAGCTTTTTGAAACTGCATTGTGCAGAGTTACTACCATCACACACACACACCCCAAAAAAGCTTACCCTAAGAGATTCCTATTTATAGTCTTACACTCATCTTTTGGAAAAGAGTTTCACTTTTTCTGTAATATTTCCTGCCTGATTCTGTGAAGATTTGTATGTACGCTTAATGCTGAAGTCCCTAGGTTTGGGGGCAGAGGGAGGGGGGAGAGAGAAAGAGAGGGAGAATCTTCAGATATGATGACACAAAGAGCTACAGCAGGATATTCTTGCCATTACTGAAAAAGAATACCTTGTGAGCTATAAATGTGTGCAAAAACCATCCAATTCTCTGAAATAGACTTGAGCATTACTTTAAAAAGTGTAAGAGGAAGAGGGACATTATGGGTCATACAGCCCCATTCCCCAATCTGCCTTAACGGAGAACGCAGTATTCCAAAATGTTAATACTAAGAAAGAATTAGATCACATTTTTCAAGAGGCCAAAACATTTCATATATGTACACACACACACACTGTCTTAAGTAACACATTGCTTTCATTACCGGCAAAAAATGGCACTAAGGGAAATGTCTGTATGTGAGGGACTTGTTCCTTAGATATATTACTTGCAAGAAAAGGTTCAACACCATAAAGAGAGCTAATCATACAATGAGCCACACTGCATGAAGCCCATTACCCGACCCACTGATTTTCACAAGATATTGACTTATTTATAGCTCTGTGCCAAATATCATCTGCCAGCGACTTTCACCCTTCCCACACTGTATGGGAAAGGAAGGATACACTGATGGCCCATTTAGAGACCTTCCATTTATGTGCACACTTCAGAAATGGCCCCCTGCAGTAGTCTCAGCGTTTGCTTGCCAGACAAGGCCCATTTGCCACTTCATTTATTCATATGCAATGGAAGTTCTTGAATAAGTATCATCCCGGTGAATTTCAAGAAGCAGTTCACAAAGTCCTTTAGACACAGACCTGCAACAATTAAAATCAAGTAAAGTTCGAAGTGATGTTCCACTGGGAAAACCCCCAGAAAGGACATAATGAGTTAAAATGCTGAGGATGTTTGGATTTAAATGCAGCCAAATGACATAGCACATTGAATGTGGAGAAATTATCAAGTATCTCAGCAAATAGCATTAAAAAAAAATTCTGCCATTATGTTGTTATAATTATCCAATATTAGGCCAGATGGCAAGTAATTTCTGAAGTCACACCAGGTGTTCCAAGATGCAAAGCTAATCACAAAGCTGATGGCTGTGGTGGAACTAATTAAAAATGTGTAGCAATAGCAGCGTAAGGCTGTGCGGGAGAGACTGACCAAATAATAACAAGGCGGCTGAGAGAATATGACAGGCACACTGACTGTGCAGATTGAGAAATAGGAAGCAAAAACAGATACAATTGAATTAATTTAACTCATAAAAAAGAGCACCTCACTCGGTTTCTCCAGATCTTAATCCGAAGTGGACTTGTTTGTAAGGTGAACCTATTGAGAACAATTTGGAGGAAGATAATTAATAAATAGGTTGGGGTATAATGTGCCAATAAATGGGCTCTTGATTCAAATTCAGACTAGACATTTAAACTGGCTGAGTTCTGGCTGGAACAGTTGCTTTGCTGAGCTCCTATGGAGTAAAATGGAAGAACAATGAATCTGTAAGATAATTTTACCTACAGTCCTGTAGGAAAAGATGGTCCCAAGTACCAGCTGCTGCTGCATAGCTCCAGAATGGGTAATACATGGTATACTGCATTTATTTATTTAATTAAAACAGTTGTTTTAATTACTCCACATGAGAGTATTTAGACATATAGCTTGTCCAGTCCTCATTATTATGCTCTGAAATTGAGAATATTTCCCATCAACTAATATCAACAGCAGTTGCTGTTTTATGAGACCAGTTAACAGTGTTAATTGTAGAACCTATTACACAAACCTTTCAGCACTCTTTGAGCATGCAGTAAGTATATTGATAGGTGCGATCTGGTAGACACTGTGTATGTAGACTTTCAAAAAGCTTTTGACAAAGTCCATCACCAAAGACTCCTTGGGAAATGCAACAGTCCATAAGCAGTCTGTGAGGTAGGGTGGTACCACATTGCCACTTTCTGAGATGGGGCAGGAGTCAGGTATTAAGGTTGGAGCTGTGACTAGCATCATATATACTACCAAGATGATATCTCAGTGGTTTCAAAGCATCAATCTGACCCTGCCATCTTGTTTCACTCAATGGCTTAACAATTACACCGAAGTCTGATACAATTTGCCCACACTAAGTCAGTACAGAGAAATAGTTACAGATCTGTTGAACCAAACTGAAGAAACTAGTTGCTTCTAGAAAACACTTAGTGGCATCATTGACTACCAAATTTAAAGAGTGTGCATTGCAGGGCACAGAATAGGCACATGGGTTTGCGTCCAGGACTCTGTTATACGCCATTTTCTTTGCCTTTCATGTTACTCCCATTATCATAACCTTGACCACATAGATTCTCAACTGGTAATCCCATTTGCTCAAGCTGTCCAAGAAGAGCTTGTGTCATAAAGGCACCTGTAAGTCTCCTTTACTGGAACAAATCCCAATGAATGTTCTCTTATAATAACCTCAGGCTCAGACCCTCTCATTATCTGATGGTTTCATTACATCAACATAACGCACAGTCACTGTCATTTGTTTAATATGACTAATATCAGGTGTGCAGTCCAGAATAACTGAGTAGTATTTGGCTGAGTTTGCTTAAATTTTCTGCTTTATAACACTATACACACACACACACACACACACACACACACACACACAGTGTTATATATATCACCAATCAACTCTATGGTCTATCTATTTCATATATGCATAAAAAGCCATTCTACTGTATGAATTACTTCAGTGCTCTGTGCCCTAGGAGGCTGCCTAGTTGGCCTGATGATATCATCAGCCATTTTTATAATCAGAGGGGAAATTGTTTATTTTCAGTATAATCATGTACTTCTGAACCAGATGTTGTTTGCTTATTGTCTCCTGAATAAATGATCAATTTGTGTTTATTCCAGTAAGCTTTCCTTTCCTTTCCTTTCCTTTCCTTTCCTTTCCTTTCCTTTCCTTTCCTTTCCTTTCCTTGAAAACAGATGAATAAACTTGGGACTGACAGTCATTTAAAACAAGCATGCCACGTGTAAACATAGCAATGCCTGAAACTTAAATGCATCAAGACAAAGGGCTCACTGTAATCGTTTTGGAAATTGTCGCAAGTTATTAACTGAACCCAGTCTAAAGTAATCTTTTCTTTGTTTACAGATGTTACAAAATTCAAAATGATTTAGCTGAAAAGTGATACTATTAATTAGTTGGAGTAGGAGAATGCCCTTTCCATAACACTGTGTAAATGTGTTCAAAAATAAACATTTGCAGAGTGCTTAATTTATGCAATCCATGTGTCCAGCAGCAAGGAAGCAATTGGGACTACAACATTACTGCATTCTAAGGGATGCCTCTCTCTGCTTTAGCACTACATTTCTAAAATTTCGGGTTTTGCTGTTTCATGTATGACTAGCACATTATGGTGAGTGGGAGAACGTGCACAGCTTGCAAATTGCACAGAAGTTGCAGCTGTTTACTTTTCCTCGTTGGAATGGGAGCCTTGCATGTGCATAAGAGAAAGAAGAAGAATTCACCCAGGAACACCACCTGGCCAACCCTTGCTGACCCCAGCCATTACGAATGAAGTTTGAGCTTATTTGCATAGCCTCACCCCTTGATGTACACAGCCCCATTCTGGCTTCAGTTCTCAGTCACTCCAAAGGGTGACAGAATATTGGAAGAGTGGGATGGAGTGTTAAGAATGAGTGTCTCCACCCCTATCGTTCAGCCCAGACATTGAGGTCTACCTCCGAGAGCCAGTGTGGTGTAGTGGTTAGGAGTGGTATACTCATAATCTGGGGAACCGGGTTTGTGTCTCCACTCCTCCACATGCAGCTGCTGGGTGACCTTGGGCTAGTCACACTTCTTTGAAGTCTCTCAGCCCCACTCACCTCACAGAGTGTTTGTTGTGGGGGAGGAAGGGAAAGGAGAATGTTAGCCGCTTTGAGACTCCTTCAGGTAGTGAAAAGCGGGATATTGAATCCAAACTCTTCTGCTAGTTCCCTCCTCACTCTCTGGATCATCACCTTGTCGTGGTGAGTGGGCTTGCATGTTCCTATGACCCTTGTGAGCAAAGCCGTCGGGAGTCTCGTACTGGCAGCAGGGTCACCCAAGGTGGTAAGGTCAAAGGGGAGGAGCTAGACAAAGAGCGATCCAAAAAGTCCTCAATGGCAGAACAGGCGGAAGATAACAAGCGGTATGTTACAATGGCTGTGAAGGCAGATGAAGGCTGCAGCAGATAAGCATCTACCAGTCATCATGATTACTCATGCCATCGGTATAGAGCCTTACTACGAAGACTGTGTGTTGGTCAGTGTGCACTGATCTACACATAAAACAAATTCGCGCACAGGCATATTCCAAAAACACGCTAAGAGGAAGGCACGCTTGGCAAACCCTCACCGTGATCAACTCCCACCCGGAAACCTGTGTCCGCACTGTGGAAGGACGTGTGGATCCAGAATTGGCCTCCACAGTTATTTACAGACTCATTTTTAAATCCGTGTTTATGGAAGACAATCTTATTCTGCTATGAGTGATAGAAGAAGCAGAAGCAGAAGCAGAAGCAGAAGCAGAAGCAGAAGCAGAAGCAGAAGAAGAAGAATCTGGTGTTCCCTCACTGCAAGAAGTGAAGTTACATGGAACCAAGCAGAGGGCCTTCTTGGCAGTGGCATCCTCCCTGTGGAACGTTCTCCCATCAGATGTCAAGGAAAAAAGAACTACACAACTTAGGAGCTCTTCCAACTCTGCGAGTCATGTGAGTCATGCGGGAGCATGGCCCCAAAAGACGCACCTCCCTATTTTCCTCTGTGGCATGTTTAGGGTATGATACTGCCCACTGCCAAAATCAACCATGGGATGAGGGATGTCAGAATCCACCCCACTGACAGGTTCCTGTTCACCCCCACCCCTGCTGTAAAGAATCAAGAAATAAAAAAGGGATGATTATAGGAAACTTCTAATGAAGAAAACTATTATATATAAGCACAGCCAACATATGAATCTAGGACAAATCATATAATACTGATCGGCAGGGTTCCTCATTTTATGTAGCTGTGACTATTTTTACACCAACATAATACTGCTGCAGAAATGATCCATCAGCAAATAGCACATACCGTATAACAAAGTTGTTGCCAGGAAATTGAGTGCCCTATTATATCTATGAGCCTGAAACATTACCGTGGAATATAAAAGACAAAAATATATAGGACCCAAACGCAGTGAAGGATAGGCGTGCCTGGCGTGCTCTGGTCCATGGGGTCATGAAGAGTCGGACACGACTGAATGACTGAACAACAACAACATGTAGTATATTGGTGAATAGGAGACAATGGGGACAATATTTGATACAGCAGCTCCTTCGACAATAACACCTGATAACAGAGGCCTAAGAAGATGCAGCTCATGGAACTGAATACATGTGAAAGCACTCAAAAGGCAGCATAACATTCTCAGTCAGTATACCTAAAGCTGTTTGCAGAATAGTTTCTTGAAATTCCCCACTATATTTGTGAGCAGAGAAACTAGGGACAATTTCACCATATTTCTCCTGGGAAATGAAATATTACCCAGGGGGGTGGCGCACAACTTTTTCCTGTTCTTCCTATGGTTTTTAGGTTTTTCTCCTGGTACAAGCAGCAGCAGCAGCAGTGTTACTGTCCTGGCCATAATTTTGCATCCTCTACAATGTTCCAGATCTAGTGTTATTCTGGGGCAATGAACCAGATTTGGGGGGGGGGGGACATGGTGTGAGATATTTGTAGAAAATTCTATCAATTCTGCCTTCTTGTTCTTGGTGTGGGAGAAAGAGAAAAATCTCAGGAATGTTCTCAGGAAATGTCCTCTGATAAATGTTGGCTCAGCTCGAGTTACACCTGAACTATGTCCACAAATGATCTGGTGGCCCATGAAAGGCCATCAGAGACTGCCTTTCACTGAAAATTTAAGGTCAGTCCCCCACAACAATAACTTTCGTGGAAGTTTTGAGAAGTTTAATACCATTGCCATTTTGGGTGGAAATGAGAGATACAACTAGATAGAGGAAGGAGAAGAAACACCATATGTCTGGTCATCGTTTCCTGAGCAAGTGGCCAAAGGCAGTGGTGGTGTCCGGCTTGTGCATTCAGCCCTGTTCCTTTCCGCTGCCTTTCCCCTTTCCCCATAATAGCTGAGAAATAAAAGCATAATAAATGAATCGTCTACCTATCAGGAAGATAAAAAGGTGGCTTAACTATATGTAACTAATTTTGAATTGATCTGCCGGAGTCGTTTGAAGAGGTAAGCGCTCCCGCGTGTCTGCAGGAGCAAAAAAAGGGGATGATTTATCAAGCACTAAGAATAACAAGCATGTTTACAAGCCTGCTATTATGTTTTAACTGCCAATTTCTCTTCCCCGAACTAAAGCAGTTTACTTTTACTATTATCTGAGCTAATTGGAACTTTCTTTCGGGGTAGTGAATGCAAAGCAGGTTGTCCCGGAAATGAAATCCACTTAACTCTCTGGAAATATTGGCCTTAAGACATATTCACACCTGAAATGGAATATGAGTCACTGGCCTCCCTCCCCTTGAATGAAAGTCTCTGATTTTTAAAAGCGCTCCATCCACTTGCCTTTAATTGTCTCGAAGTGTATGTGTTCCCTGTGCCAACAAACAGGCCTCTCTCCCACAAGGTTCAGTTTAAAAAATCTTTCCCTAATTGGAGCAGCTCTTCCTTACCTCCATCACCTTTTCCTTGCTAACAACTGCAGGTTGTTGTTTTTCTTGTGGCATCTACTCTTTACATGTGCTAGCCCAGGAGTCTTCCATATTTTCAGACCTGAGACCCATGTTTAACTCAAACATGCCTGGAGGGCACATTTTTATTCTTATTTTTAAAAAGTTACGATATATTTTCCATGAAAATTCTACTCAATATTGATCCAGAACTCCAGGCAGGATTCCCAAAAAATAAACCACGTTGCGGGATTCCCAAAAAAATAAACCAGAGGCAATTAATATTTCATCCAGCAGAGCTTTACTGCTACTGAAGGCAAATGAGCATAATAGTCACAAATCCAATACATTTAGCATTGGCACTGTCCATAAGAAATCCAGTTGCAGCAGACTTAACTCAAACTTACAATAACTTTAAGTCTAAACCTTAAAACTATATACAGAACACCACACCAAAAGGAAGAGAGATAGAAAGAGAATACAACATCCAGGCTCCTTCTGGCCTCTTATTATAGTCAGCATGACCTTGAACAGAAGAGATAACAGAACCAGTTACACCAGTTGTACTCATCTTCTCTGAAGGAATAACCCAAACATCATGAACCTTCTGCTTGTTACTTTCACACAGAGAAGCTTCCAGCACCCTCTTGAATCAATTAGAATAGGAAAGATCTTTACACATCAGATCAATACTTTCTGCACCAAGAAATGCAAACTGACAATATTGATAGAACAAATTATGATAATATGAGGACCAAGGTTACAAAAACTCATTCTGAATCAGACCAGACACTGGCTAGAGCTCAACTTCGAGCCTACCAAGTGGCAATGGTGACAGCGTTTCTATTGCATCAGCAGAAAACAGCTGCAGGAGACTCTTCCAGGTGGTTCGCAATCTATCAGAACCACCTTCATCATCGGGGCCTGGTAGGGACCCCAAGATCTCCTGCAATGCTTTTGCAAAGTTTTTTTTGCAGATAAAGCTGCTCAGATTCGGAAGGAGGTAGATTCCACCATGGGAGCAGGGCTGGGGCGGGAGAGTGCTAGAGCCCTGTCTAGTCATGTTTCATGGGATCAATTCCAATCCGTTACCCCCGAGGATGTGGACAGGTTGCTTGGACGCATGAAACCAACCACCTGTCTCCTTGATCCTTGCCCATCCTGGCTAATAAAAGCAAGTCAGAAAGAGCTGGGCAATGGGCTCTGTGGGTGGTGAATGCTTCTCTCTGTGAGGGAGCATTTCCAGACCTGCTGAAAGAGGCGGTCATTAAACCACTTCTTAAAAAAACATCTTTAGACCTGGCCAGAATGGCCAACTATCGCCCAGTCTCAAATCTTTCATTCTTGGGCAAGGTGATTGAGCAGGTGGTTGCTGAACAACTCCAGGCACACCTGGAGGATGCGGACCATTTGGATCCCTTCCAATCGGGATTCAGGCCTCATCATGGGACTGAAACTGCCTTGGTCACGCTGGTTGATGATCTCTGGTGGGCTAGGGACAAAGGTGAGAGCTGTTTCCTAGTTCTGCTGGATCTCTCAGTGGCCTCTGATACAATCAACCATAACATCCTTCTGGACTGTCTAGAGGAGCTGGGAGCACTGTTATACAGTGGTTCCGCTCCTTTCTCCTGGGCCGTGTCCAGAAAGTGGTGGTGGGGGATGAGTGTTCAGACCCCTGGGCCCTCACTTGTGGGGTGCCTCGGGGTTCTGTCCTCTCCCCCATGCTTTTAAACATCTATATGAAGCCGCTGGGAGAGATCACCAGGGGGTTTGGGCTGGGTGTCCATCAATATGCGGACGATACCCAGCTCTACCTCTCTTTTAAATCAGAACCAGTGAAGGCAGTGAAGGTCCTGTGTGAGTGCTTGGAGGCGGTTGGAGGATGGATGGCGGTTAATGGATTGAGGTTGAATCCTGACAAGACAGAAGTATTGTTCTTGGGGGACAGGGGGCGGGCTGGTGGGGAGGATTCCCTGGTCCTGAATGGGGTAACTATGCACCTGAAGGACCAGGTGCACAGCCTGGGAGTCTTTTGGACTCACAGCTGTCCATGGAGGCACAGGTCAATTCTGTATCCAGGGCAGCTGTCTACCAGCTCCATCTGGTACACAGGCTAAGACCCTACCTGCGGACTGTCTCACCAAAGTGGTGCATGCTCTAGTTATTTCCCGCTTGGACTACTGCAATGCGCTCTACGTGGGGCTACCTTTGAAGGTGACCCAGAAACTACAACTAATCCAGAATGCGGCAGCTAGACTGGTGACTGGAGGCAGCCACCAAGACCATATAACATCAGTCCTGAAAGTCTTACATTGGCTCCCAGTACGTTTCCAAGCACAATTTAAAGTGTTGGTGTTGACCTTTAAAGCCCTAAACAGCCTCGGCCCAGTATACCTGAAGGAGTGTCTCCACCCCCATTGTTCTGCCCGGACACTGAGGTCCAACACCAAGGGCCTTCTGGCGGTTCCCTCACTGCAAGACGCAAAGCTACAGGGAACCAGGCAGAGGGCCTTCCCGGTAGTGGCGCCCGCCCTGTGGAATGCCCTCCCATCTCATGTCAAAGAGATAAACAACTGCCTTATATTCAGAAGACATCTGAAGGCAGCCCTGTTCAGGGAAGTTTTAAATGTGTGGTATTTTCATGTATTTTTAATCTTTGTTGGAAGCCACCCAGAGTGGCTGGGGAAACCCAGCCAGATGGGCGGGGTACAAATAATAAATTATTATTATTACAAGTGTTTGCACACACAAAAAACCACTCCTGGTACCATTTCACCACACTACCCTGCCTTATTTTTCAGCATCCTATTATTGAGGGGAGGCAGAGCTTTGTTGCTGCTGCCATCGTTAGATAGTTGAAAGCCAAAAACATTTGCCATTCTACTGAAGATCACCCAGAGATTTCCTAGTAGATCCTAATAACGGAAGAGGAACCCTGCTGGATCAGGTGAAAGGCCCATCTGGTCCAGCATCCTGTTCTCACAGTGGCCAACCAGATGCCCTTTGGGAAGCCCTCAGGCAGGACATGAACGCAACAGCACCTCTGATTCTAGAGACAGTACACAGCCACCATGGCTAGGAGCCATTGATAGTGTTATCCTCCACACCCACATCCCCAATTGTCTTCTAATCTAATCTAAGTTAGTGGCCATAGCTGTCTCTTGTGGGACTGAACATAATTTCACTATGCACATTATGAAGAACTTTATTTTTTCTGCCCTGCCAACATTCAGCTTCATTTGAGGTTCTAGTATTATAAGATCTATCTTTTGCCCTATCCTATATTGCTTTTACACACACACACACACACACACACACACACACAGCATTTTGCAACAACCTAGAACCTGGAAGTGTTATATTATTCCACTGGTGTTTGGTCCACCACAGAACGCAGTGCATTCACAGAAGTTTAATGTGTTTTAGTGATAATGTTCTTTTGAAAAATCTATAGAGAAGCTATTTCTCCTCCATAGAAAGACCTACATACATCAGATTTAGGGGATAATTACATTCATTAGATTAATGGAAGAAAGCAGAAGTGCTCCTCCTACTCAGTATTCCTATAAATTATAAATAACATTCAATTTGCTGTAACTCCATGGAGGAGACAGTGCCCTTAATCTTCAAATGGATTTCAAGCTTGAGTTTTCATTAATCAGAGGGTAGGGAAGGGGAGAGAGAGAGAGAGAGAGAGAGAGAGAGAGAGAGAGAGAGAGAATGGTTCTTTCCAATGTATTTCATATTTTAGGAAGAAATAGCAAAGGTGACAGCAAGTCTTAGGTGGGGAATAAAAATAAAATCTTGCTGAGGAGAAGCCCACAGAAAGAGATTGAAGATTACTCTAGAGAACTTTCAGTAATGTAATAATATTCTGTGTCAAGAACAGCCTTAAGCCAACGGTTCACATCTCATTATTTTAGAGGAGAGGCAGCCCGTGGTAGGTGACATTCTGAGATTCTAATGTGAGGGCACGGTGGTGTTCTCATTCAGCTTTCTGATGTGGTGCTAAAGTCTCATGATGACCTGCCGTATTTTGATTTAGCAAGCCATGGTGCATGGCTAGAGTCACAAAGGCACTGGTTTTTTCAGGCTATATCCACCGCCACTTTGGGCTTCTTAGCGTCTTCTCACTGATCTCGCCGCAGATAAATGGGGATAAAACAGCAGGTAGAATTAAAGCAGCTAAAACTGATGGGATTATCTAGGAGGTAGAGAATTCTAAGGGGAGAAGAGGGGCACCAAGGAGCATCTGGGAGTACATTTTCTGTGGCATTGCATTCTTAAATAGGCCATGCACCGAACACCTGAAGCAATTGGTGTGCATAGCAGTTGGTTATACAGCCAAAGGCCAAAGTGGATGGAAGCTGTGGGTTAGAAATGATGGGGAAACAATATCAACAGAAATTGGAACCAGGGACATGATGGAATTCATGAAGGCTACTAGGCATTGTTCAGAATTTCTACTGAGTTCAGTGGGTCTTACTTCAAGTGTGGCTTGACACTGGAAATTAAGTCCAGGGTTCTTGAACTACAGTGGTGCCTCGGGTTACATACGCTTCAGGTTACATACGCTTCAGGTTACAGACTCCGCTAACCCAGAAATAACGCTTCAGATTAATAACTTTGCATCAGGATAAGAACAGAAATCATGCTCTGGCGGCGCAGTGGCAGCGGGACGTCCCATTAGCTAAAGTGGTGGTTCAGATTAAGAACAGTTTCAGGTTAAGAACGGACCTCTGGAACGAATTAAGTACATAACCAGAGGTACCACTGTACTATGCAGGTCACATAAATTTGTGGATCTTTAGGCGGGCCAGAATCAAAAGAGGACAGGGCACCTGCATTTTTAATAACTGCGTGGAAATGAAAGATACAGGGCAATGCTAAACAGTAAGTCAGAAACGTATGTGAAGGTTACACTCTAGGGATCACATCTAAAGCCAAGATTGTGTATGGTCAGAACACACTGGGTTCAATGATGGGTGGGATTGCCAAAGTTATTTTCCCCGGATGTCTCTCCCCTTTTTATTTTTGAATTATTATTTTTTGCAAGCCCATAAAGCTGAATGCATACAAGTTAAATGTGTGCAAATTACAGATTTACTGTACACTCAGTACTGTCTACTCAGAAGTAAGGCTCCATCTGCACCATAAATTTAAAGCAACATCACACCACTTTAAACCATCATGGCTTCTACCAAAGAATCCTTAGTTTGTTAAGGGTGTTAGGAGTTCTGAACAGACCCCTTTCCTCTGACATATTTTCCTTTAAAAAAATGCTCAACCATTTTTGTGGTTTCCATTTCCTACCTCACAGAGCTATAATAATTCCTTACTGTCAAATAAGTTCTTCCTGATGTTTAGTCGGAACCTCATTTCTTGTAACTTGAATCCACTGGTTCAGGTCCCAGCCTCCAAAGCAGAAGAAAAGAAGCTTGCACCATCCTCCATGTGAAGATGGTTATCCTATCTCCTCTCAGACTCCTCTTTTCCTGGCCAAACTCTCTCAACCATTCCTCATAAGACTTGCTTTCCAGACCCTTTATCATCTTGGTCTCCCTCAGCAAGGAGCTAGGGGTTGGTTGGTTGGTTGGTAGGTTGGTTGGAAGGAAGACTTGATCTTCTCTGGCTCAGGTTAAAACTAGGACATACAAGAATGTGGGATGGAGGGAAAGACTGTAATCTTTGTTTCTTAAGCAAGCATTATGGATCACCAAGGTCATATTCCAAGCCAAGGAATTATGGCACTTGACATATCTAATTATTAAGCAGACTACAAATATTTATTTTTGTACCTCTGATTTCCTTTTCGCTGCCCTTTCCTGTCCTGTGGTGTATTCCTTTAAAATGTTGTTTTCAGGGCTACCTGCTTTATTGAAGATTAAAAATGCAAAATGTAGCCTGAAGCGCTTGGGTTCCCAATCCCTTTCTGAGCTACAAGTTGGGACCATCCAGCATCTAGTCACCTTTTGCAACACTTTGGTATTTATAAACTATTCATACTGATATCCCACAGTTACATCTCTGCCCTATCTCTGAATATACTGCTCTGCCTTGAGCCTGAAGTGCAGCAACTATTTCTTCTCTTCTCTTTTGTCCTTTGTTTTAAAATGTTTAAAACTCCCAGAAAGACACTTTGGGACCTGCAGCTCCGTACTGCAGATCATAAAACCAACACAAATAATTTAGCTTGAATTTGTAAGTCTGTACCTGCTAGCGATCCATATTTCATGGCAATGTACATTTTTTATGAAATAAAGAACAGCATTCCATTCCAGAACAGAATGAAATGAAGAGAGACTATAAATGAAGAGAGTACGTTTCCGAGCACAATTCAAAGCCCTAAACGGCCTCGGCCCAGCATACCTGAAGAAGCGTCTCCACCCACATTGTTCATCCCGGACACTGAGGCCCAGCTCCGAGGGCCTTCTGGCGGTTCCCTCCCTGCGAGAAGTGAGGTTACAGGGAACTAGGCAGGGGGCCTTCTCGGTAGTGGAGCCCTACCTGTGGAACGCCCTCCCATCAGATGTCAAGGAAATAAACAATTGTCTGACTTTTAGAAGACACCTGAAGGCAGCCCTGTTTAAGGAAGTTTTTAATGTTTGATGTTTTAGCATGTTTTTAATATGCGGTTGGGAGCCGCCCAGAGTGGCTGGGGAAACCCAGCCAGATGGTTGGGGTATAAATTATCATTATTATTTTCTCTCTCTTTTTAAGTACAGCTCCTGACTTTTCCTATACTGGGAGCCAGTGTGGTGTAGTGGTTAAGAGCGGTAGACTCGTTATCTGGGGAACCGGGTTCGCGTGTCCGCTCCTCCACATGCAGATGCTGGGTGACCTTGGGCTAGTCACACTTCTCTGAAGTCTCTCAGCCCCACTCACCTCACAGAGTGTTTGTTGTGGGGGAGGAAGGTAAAGGAGAATGTTAGCCGCTTTGGGGCTCCTTCGGGTATATCAAATCCAAACTCTTCTTCTTCTTCTTCTTCTTCTTCTTCTTCTTCTTCTTCTTCTTCTTCTATTCTTCCTATTCTTCGATTTCTGTTATGGATGAACCTTTCCCATACAGACCAGGTGAAAGGTACCAGCATCCTACTTGTGTCAACTCTGTAGAAGCTCAGGTATGGCTTGTTATGCCAAAGGTGTTAAAAGCTTCCCATCTGGATTTTGCCTCCATAAGTCTGGGGAAAGGCTGTAGCTCCTTGATGGAGCTTCTGTTTTACATCCAGAACTTCCCCAGTTCAATCCCTGGCATCTCCAAGTAGAGCTGTTGGTAGATACATGATGTTGGGTTGATCTAACATATTCCAGTCTGAGGCCCACACTTGCTTCTGGGGAACTTACCAGAGACAAAAAAAACCCAACAACAACAACAACCAGGTATGGTCAGAGGCAAGAGCTGGCAGAGAGCAATGGATGTGCATTTTACCCTTGTACAGTAGGACAGTTTCTACTGCACACAGCTCTCTATCCTCCATCTAGGCAACCAAAAAGCATTGTCAGATCTCAAGGACATAGTCCATCCAGGCCAAAACACTCAAAGAAAGTGCAAAGTGCATGGTGGATGACATGACCCCTTCCCATAATGCCTCCCCTTCAGACTACTGGCAGCTGTAGTGTTTTTAAGACACTACTTGCATAATATGGCACTGAACTGTATATTTGTGGGGAAGATTGAGAAATAAAGAGTACATATTTTATGAAGAGAGAGTGCAAAGAAGCAGGACCAAGTGAGGGATGTGACCTGCTTGGGAGAGAGTCAAGAGGACCAGACAGAGAGATCTACAGAGGAATCCTTTGGTCTGATATTCCTTACCCCTGATCTATCAATGCAGTCTAGAGGCCTTCTTCTGCAAGCCAGCTCTGTGTGCATTTATAATCGCAGTGTATATTTCCAGAATGGCAATTAAAAATCTGTCCTTCTGTGTGTGCCTCACACACACACATACACGTCATATATGGTTAGCGAATGACAATTGGAGGATTTGTTCCTCATTTGTAAGCCTCTTTCACCCAGATAATTGTGTACATCGCCTATGCAAGGATTTGCCATCTCCCTGCAGAAAGGCACACAAGCGAATCCCTTTTGCGTTCTTCTATTTTTCTGGATCACAGCCACTGCTGCTGATTCCTTTCGAGAACAGGCGTATGATTCAGAAAAGAAGGACCCCAGTCTGTGAATATAAGTGGTGTTTTGTTTACTCCTCTCCACGTCCTCCTCTCCCCCCCCCCCCCATTTTTATACTCAGTGCAAAAGAGGATATTATCACTGTTTGAGAGTCTGAACAAATGAGATTTGGAAGGGAATTAAATTGGCCACACGCAAAAACAAAAACAAAAGGAAAATAGAAAGTAGGGGCTTGCCTCTTACTTTTGCATTTGGGACAGGGGGACATTGGCAAGGCTATATAAGGTGGCGAGAAACTGAGCTGCAGATGTCATTGGTAGACCCCTCCAGCGGAGGAGGGGAAAATCCTCTCCTTTCATAAGAGTTGCACAAATGTGCAGTCAGCCATCTCCTAAAAGGAATAAGGGCGGAATTATCCAAGAAGTTGGCAGACTGCCATGTTGTTAGAAGGATTAATGTACTGTATGCAGAGATACTGTATTCATATTTTGATTCCAAAACAACTTCCTTTTTTAAAAAAAATATTATTTTTAAATGGCAGCCGAAGTCAAACCTCATTAGAAGGAAAGGGCTGGCGTTTCACTCTTCGGAAGAAAGACAAATTGTAGAAGCCGTCCGGAGAAGAAAGACAAATTGCGGGAGCTGTCCAAAGTGTCAGCTAATGGGGCCCCTTCCGCGAGGAGGAGACGGTTTGTGTAAACTTTTTAATTGGCTACACCAAGGCAAGATCAAACCCTCTAAACGTTTTTTGCTCCTCGTGATAGATGAGCTCGCAGAACTGCCACCAGAAGGCTTATTCTCCAGGCGGGACAGGGGCAGTGGAAACAAATAGCATGATTTGCCTCCATGTTGATTTGACATTTGAGCGGCAAGAGTCGTTTTCCGCAGTCGCCTCACACAGCCCAGACTTCAGACACATCCCCGTTAATTTTCTCGAGCTACCGGATCCTTGTCAGGATTCTTTCTCCTACAGCGCCCTCTGCTGAAAGGGAAATGGCATGGAAAGGCCAATAAAATAACCCCAGCCATTCTCCCTCAGAGCCTAATAAAGGTATTGGATTTGAAATTAGGGCTTTAACTGTATTGAGTAGGATTCGTATTAGATCACTTCGGTCAAGTTCAGGCAGGCAATCCTGCTGCCAACTGGCCTTTCATGTCAAAATTCGGCCAAGGACTTTGACTATCATGGCCATGATGTGTTTCAATATTGCAATTTTTTTCATTCTTGTTCTCTGCCCTGGGAACATATAATGAAGGGTGGGTGAGAAATCGACTTTTTGTCATTATGTTTAATTTAATTATCAGACTTAACTCCACCACACCTAGTTAGAAAAAAAGACACGTACTCACAACCATTATCTATTTACGTTTTGTTTGTTTTTGTAAAAGACAAGGCTACAAATGTTTTATTATTATTGTTATTATTATTATATTTTATTCCGTTTCAACACTTTAAACATATACAGTCAAAACACAATTTTGTCTTTTCTCTTGCTTTTGTTGACTTCCCACCCCTTTCTCCATGGAGTTATTTCTCTACGGCTGCTGCATCCAATCTTCTGTCTATCAAATCATAACCACAATATTATTATCTAATTACTTCTGTTGCCCATAGCTCAAATCCTATTCATGAGTTCATCATACTATAATATTTAAATAGTCCAAAAAAGGCACCCATTCTTCCATAATACACTCATCATTAGATTCTCTTAATTTTGCTGTTTATTTTGCCAGTTCTGCATAGTCCATTATCTTGACCTATCCATTCTTCTTTCGTTGGAACATCTCCTTCCTTCCATTTCTGCGCATATAGAATCCTAGCTGCTGTTGTTACATACATAAACAACTTTAATATTTGGGGTGGGGATTTCTACCCCTATAATCCCCTAACAAAAACATTTCCGGGCTTTTTTTACATATATAATCATTTTAAACATTTTTTTACCTGTTTGCACTTCCGACAAGGCAATAGCAAACTCATGAGAAAAATACCCCCCAAAAGGTTGCTGGGTGAATGGCCATTGCCTGGTGGATCACCCAGTGCTTTCCTGGTTTCTAGGTTCTTGCAAAGGATGCTGTTGATCTAGCTGTACCTGGAACAACTCCAACAAGATTCCATGTTCTGCAGCAAGAATGCAGACACAAGATCAGCTAGCGCAGATGAGTCGTGCCTTAACCATGAAAAAATAGAGAATGTGCACTTACTCTAACAATTTAAAGCACATCAGTGGGTGGAAATCCCTGGCACAGGGGAGATTAAACAGATTGTGCCAGAAGACTGCAGCTAAGAAGACTTCTCTCCACTGTGCCCATCCACCTATGGGTCATGTTTGGTAGCCCCATCACAAGCCACTTGAGGAAATGGAGTCTTCATAAATCAATTTTTTTTTTTAGCAAAGAAGAATGCACAGAAGAACAGAAGTAGAATGTAGGAAAGGGCTGTCAGTTGTGGAGCTAATTGGAATTGATGTCTAAATGGTGTGCTGTTAGTCAGTTTAAAAACTCTATTGGAGTAGCTCTTGTTTCAGGCTTCGGCATCAGTTGTGTCTCAATTAATTTGAGTCACAGGAAGTAACAATGGAGGCCGGCAGCCAAGCCAATTATTTACAGCAGGCAGACAAAGATCTTCTGTGCAAAGGCATGCAGGGAAACAGAAATTTACAGTAGGTGAGTCATGAGCCTTTTCCTGTGAAATGTAGATTTACTGTGCAGAACCTTTAAAAGGGCCATGCATGGTGGCGCATGCTGATCTAAGGCCAAAAATACATACTGGATGAGGTCATTTCAAGGCTGTTAGCTTACTATTGAGTATTGCACATGAAAGATATTCCATTTGCCTGCTAATGCAACACACATGTTAGTTAATGTCTCTCATCTTTATAGTTTTCAGGATTATGTAAGACACGCAGCAAATATTCTCGGTAGGGGCTCAGTTCTACCACCAAACAGCTTGGTACAGTTGCTGCTCATGACCAGGGAAGTTAGTGGTGGGTGAAATCAGCCACAGATCTCTTGCCATTCAAATATGTCTCTGGAAACTGTTGTGTTTTTTTTAGAAGAAAGAAAGAAAGAAAGAAAGAAAGAAAGAAAGAAAGAAAGAAAGAAAGAAAGAAAGAGCCAAATGGATATAGATATAGATATAGATATAGATATAGATATAGATATAGATATAGATATAGATATAGATATAGATATAGATATAGATATAGATATCCCTCCTAGGCCAGTGGCTTCCAAGTGCCAGGCTGCTGCCACCGACTCCCGGGTGGTTGCCCCGGAATGTACAAAGACAAGGGCATGTTTCTTACCGTCCTATTTTTATTCAGTATTTACAGAGAGAGGCTACAGAACCCAGCCCTTTGGATAATGGCATTGTCCCAAGTGAATCTCCACACACGCCCTGTCTCTCCTTCTTCCTCATTCGTCATCCCTACAGGTGCTGCTACGTGCCCTTCTCCCATACCTTAAAACAACCTTCTCCCAAACCTTAAAGCCCCATCCCAATGCAAGGCTACCTACAAGCACAGATAGCTGAATACTCAACTCTGTGTATTAAATGCATTTTTCAAAAATCACCTCCCTACCTTTCGGAGTATCTGCAGACTCAACCCATCACCAGCCATTTCCAAATCCTGGGGTCCTGCAAGGGTGTCGTTGGGTTCAAGGCCTCTGGCACTTTCTTCCCTCAGGTTTCACCAGTAGTGCCTATGGCGTTGGAGCTGTTGTGCGTGCCATGTTAGGCATGGGAAGAGGGTGGGACAGGAGTGAAACTGGGCAGAATGGGGACAGGGCCAGAGTGGAATGGGGCAGGGTTGGCTTCCACATGCTCTACCAACACGCGCAATGGCCCAGAACGTAACCCCTGCGTAAATGGGGGTGGGGTGGGTTGCCTGTACAGAAGAAGAAGAAGAAGAAGAAGAAGAAGAAGAAGAAGAAGAAGAAGAAGAAGAAGAAGAAGAAGAAGAAGGGGAGGGGGAGGAGGGGGAGGAGTTTGGATTTGATATCCCGCTTTATCACTACCCATAGGAGTCTCAAAGCAGCTAACATTCTCCTTTCCTTTCCTCCCCCACAACATACACTCTGTGAGGTGAGTGGGGCTGAGAGACTTCAAAGAAGTGTGACTAGCCCAAGGTCACCCGGCAGCTGCATGTGGAGGAGCGGAGACACGAATCCGGTTCACCAGATTACAAGTCTACCTCTCTTAACCACTACACCACACTGGCTCCCATAGTACAATTTACATCAATTGCCCCACCCATTTCTGCCTGTGGCCCCACCCACCAATGGCGTGCAGTCCTCAAAAGGTTGCCCAGAAAAGAATGTGGCTGCCATGGTGCCAAAGGTTTCTTATCCCTGCTCAGGTCAATGCCACGTAAGGGGAGTACATGTGGCAAGAGAAAGGTGAGCGGCAGAAGGACCAATGAGAGGAGCCCAGTGACCACAATATGCTCCTCTCCAGGGACCCTCACCCTCACACATCCACGGAGCCGTGGTTTGGCTTAGAATTGCACAAGAGCTGCGTTGTGTTTAACAGGGCTTTTTGCTATATAAATATCCATAGCATTACAGCCTCTGTGTGAAGCAGCCCTTGCTTGCTATATATTCCATTCAAAGAAATGGCACTTACTTCCAAGCCTCTTTAGGATGCCACACAGTCACGAACCTTAATTATTTGAATTTATTAATTTCGGTCACAGACCAGTTCCAGTTCACATACAATATCAGGGAAGTCATAAAACACGATAGGGATACATTTGGAACCTTAACGATCTATATTTTCTGCCTTCTCTTTAGATTCAAAATATGCTACCTTTGTCCAGCAGGGGACACTATGCTACCTATTTTACTGCTGGTTGTATCCCACATAGCAACTTTTGTCATGACATTTGGGGAAAGAACTATTTGTGTTTTAAGTTTCCTGATAGACAATACTGATGATCAGTATGGCAGGCATGACTCTTTTTTTAACCTGAGTACTGCATACATGAAGCCATGTGTCAAATTTGTTCCTAGCTCAGAGGCAAGAGGCCATATTGAAATTTAACAGCAACCTAATGACCCAATAAGTCATTTTAACAATTCCAAAGTCTGTTGTGTTCATTATTCCAAACGTCTATACCACATCTGGTTGTTTTAGGAATGTGCCAGTGTGATTTAAATTGTATGTTGTATTTTTTATGCAGTGAAACTGCCCTGAGATCTACAGATGGGGGGCTGTAAATAAAATAAAATAAAATAAAATAAAATAAAATAAAATAAAATAAAATAAAATAAAATAAAATAAAATAAAATAAATAAATAAAATAAAATAAAATAATAGCTTCACAACCTGGCCCCAAATTTGGCCATGCCATTAGCCACAGTGAAGCCACTACCTCTGGCAGAAATAGGGATGAGGCAGAAAATTGATTCAGTTCACATTTAAATGCAAACTTACCTAACTTTCACTGTTTGAAACAAGATGAGGTCTGAAGCAAAGCTGCAAGTTGCACTTCTACAGGCAAGTACCATTTACAAAAAAAAATGCATACGCTGAAGTAAGTTGTGCATATAAATGCATACGCTAGTCAAAAAAAGGATATACAGAAATGCATTGTATTGTGGGCATTTGCTTTGCATATTAAACAAAATTGCATTCAGGTATGTATATTAGGAGAATTTTGCAGTAAAATGCTGGTGGGTTTTCATGTGGACTTCTTTTAAAAATGCAAACTGTGCCAGAATGTGGAGAAGTCCTGAACTTAAAGAGTAGAAAAATGAGAAACTGAGAGGAACCAAAAGGGACACACTCCCTGCCAATTACCTCTGTTGTCCCTCAACTGGCCTGCTGCCTCAGGTGTGGCAAACGATGCTCTCCTGTCACCAGAGGTGAAGCGAGATTCAACTGCCAAGCCACCTGACTTCTGTATGACAACTTGTGAAGGGTTGCCATCCTTCACCTCAGGTGTCAAAATATTATTGCCCTGCCCTAAAATCTCATTTTAAGTATTCTGCAAGGCAAATGGATTTTATATGGAACTATACAAGTTCTATAGGTATCGATATAGGTATTTTTGTCAGTACTCCCAAACCTCAGTGTAACTCCACCCCCTACAAACAAACAAACAAACAAACACCCCTAATTTCACACGTTCCAGTGCCCTTTCTCTCTTTCCTTTTGCTCCTCACTAATCAAACACCCAGACTTCTCCTCTCCCATTTATTTACTTACCCCCCTGAGCTCTGTTGCTGATCAGGAGTCATCGGCTCTCATGGAACCGGCATCCAGTAAAGTGTGCAGATGTTCCCGTCGGGATGATTTGCATGAGAACAAAACTTCAAATGTCGCATTGAAAAACAATGCAAAAGTCACTCACCACTCAAAGCCTCACGGCCTCATCTGAGAAATGTATGAGCCAACATTGTCCAGGAGTATGGCTGTTTTATCCCGTTGTCATTTGTGTTTGGCAATGCTTTGTTTAATTATTTTATTCAATGTTCTTAACAAAATAAAATAAAAGCACATCATAAATTGGAGGGTGTTTTACACTTGCTCTCAATGTAGATATTTATGCTAACCCCCCACTTTGTTCCTGAAGTAGTTCTTCATTCAGTGCTTCTTCTCTGGCTTGGTGAGGCACCATTTTGTTGTTTACCTCAGGTACCAAAAATGCCTGTTATCATAGTCAGCTCTCTTGAAACTGTTCACATGGACTTGAAGGTTGTCCTCAGATAATAAACTGGGCTCAGAACTTGTGGAAAAGTTGTGACACTGTGTACAAAACTGCAATCTGAGTAACATCCTCAGAGTTAGCAGAAACAGCCAGGACTCTTAAGAAGACTAATAACATTTATTGAAGCATAAACTTTCCTGGACTAGGGTTTACTTAATCAAATGCATGAAGTATTATCCTTGCTTGACAGGAGTTTTTCTCTCACGATCCCAGAGTTCCATTCCTATCAAAATTGAGCAAACAGGAACAATAACAATCAATGGCTTATATGCAGAATTTGGCAGACATCCTGAAGGAATTACTTTAAAGGTATTTCAAGAAAGCTAGGCATTGAAATATTTCAGCATACAATTTTTTTAAAAAAATATATAAATATTCCAGCTCAATGAATAAAATGTTTGCACTACTTTGCTCTGCTTCAGTTGGCTTGCTTGGCAGTAAACTGATGGGAATCACATCAATGCAAACATGAAAGAGAATATACTACGGTACTTCTTAATTTTCTGCAAAGAAAGAAAATTGACAGTTTTAATATCAAGCAGGCAACATTATAATGTCTGCACCCATGGGGGGGACTACTTTCCCCTCTGTCAGAAAAAAGCAGAGTTGGCCTCCGTCCAAGAGTACCTGATTATACCTGTGCAAGAAAGTGGAGAAATTTCAGGACATGATAACAGAAATGTAATCGGTCAGTAGGTTTTTTTATGAATAGGAGGCAATCGAATGACATGCCCTAAAATAATCATCTGCAGTAGGCAGATCCTGTAATAGATAACAAAACTAACTTGGCTGCCCAGGTTGAGGTTGAGGTACAGACCTGGATTGGTATCTACTTATATGTACTTTATGTGTACACATACTCTCTCTGTGTCTCTGTCTGTCTCTCTCCTTCTGTGAGAGGTGCTCCCTTAACCAATTGGGATGAGGATGAGTTAGAAGCCATCAAAAAAAGAACTGTCAAGATAGCACTCATATTACAGTGTTGTTTGTGCTTCTATAATTCATACAAGTTCATAGCTTTGATTGGAATTTTGATGGAACAGGTGCCCTGATTATTGTCATCTGGACAAACAAATTTCAGTTGGCTAGCTGAGTTCTGGGCAAGCTTCCATCCATGTTTACCATTTTGTTTTTGTTGCTATTGCTGTTTGCTCAGTTGCCTTCATAGCATAGTTTTTCTGTCTTTTCATAGACCCAGTGAAATTATCCTGTTTTGCTCTCCATATTTCCTCAGGTCATTTAACATGCTTGGCTATATTTCCTTTTGTGTTGCTGCATGAAAGATTGATGTGAGGAATGGCGGGAGGAGGGGAGCATGTCACAGACAAGTCATTGTCAGCTAACAGATTTTGGCAGCGAAAAAGTCACCTGACATATCCTAGCCTTCTTTAAAACATTCTTAAGATTCTAGATCAAATTTGTTTCTTTTCTTTTTAGAGTGGGGGGTTGTTTCTTATTTTTGCATCCCAACATTTGATTTATTGATAATACATGGATGTATAATGGTTTAGTTGAGTCCGGTTGCAGCATTTGTTATGAAATCTAAAAGTACAGCAAAAGAATTAGAAAGCAAAACATTCAGGGGGCTGAAATGAAAGAGCATAGAGATATATGAAAACACAAAGCTGCCTTATATTAACCAGGCAATTTCTCCACCAGGCTCCCTATGTCTCTTAAGCCTTCCCAGATTAGTCTATTTTATTGTTGCTGGTCTTAATTCTTGATAGGGTTTATGCTTTAACACTGTTTTATTATCTGTATAGGGTTTCATGTTCTGTTTCTGTACACCATTCATGTATTCTCTGAATGTAAGGATGTTTATAAATTCTGAACTAAATTGACAAAATATTGTCTCCTATACTAACTGGCTGTGGCTTCCCAGGATTTCAGACAAGGAGTTGTATCCATTGTTACACCAGCAGGGTTCCACTAGTACAATGGGACCTCTGTTTCCTCTCCTCCCTTCATACACATTCCAAGTCTGCTCTGGTCCCCAGCCCTCCAGAGATTACTTTGTGCAAAGGTTCTGCAGGTAACAGAAGGCTGTTGCACAAGTGGAATTACAGCATCAGATACGGACCAGACAGTCTTTCTTAGCCCGAAGATGCCAAGGTTGGAACCTGGGATTCTCCACATGCAAAGCAGAGGCTTTACCACTGAGCTATGGCTCTTCTTCATGTTCTCTCATTTTTTGAGACAGCAAAGGGAGATAGGGAAACAAGAATTTCAATATGGGACTCATCTTTTCCTCCACTTTCCTACCCTTTGTCACCAAGAATGACAGGCCCAGGGAGACAAAAGGAAAGCTATGGGGTGTGTTCTGTTATAAAAAAAACAACCAAGTTAGTTTTCCTTCAGATAATTTTTTAAAAAAACCAAGGACACAAACCCTTCTTTGACAAATGCTATTCTCTCACAATCCCTTTGAGAGTACTGGATAATGTCTTTCTGATCCCCAAAATTGGCAGTCTCACTCCCAGCCTTGTGTGTATAAGATTGCTGTTTTAATAATGCTTTACACCAGGGACGTGGGTGGCGCTGTGGTCTAAACCACAGAGCCTAGGGCTTGCCGATCAGAAGGTCGGTGGTTCTAATCCCTGCGACGGGGTGAGCTTCCGTTGTTCGGTCCCAGCTCCTGCCAACCCAGCAGTTTGAAAGCACGTCAAAGTGCAAGTAGATAAATAGGTACCACTCTGGCAGGAAGGTAAACGGTGTTTCCATGCGCTGCTCTGGTTCACCAGAAGTGGCTTAGTCATGCTGGCCACATGACCCAGAAAAAAAACTGTCTGCGGACAAACATTGGCTCCCTCAGCCAGTAAAGCGAGATGAGTGCCGTAACCCCAGAATTGTTCGCGACTGAACTTAACTGTCAGGGGTCCTTTACCTTTACCTTTACCTCTACATGCCCACCTAGAAGTAAGTCCCACTAAATTAAATGGTAAATAGGTATAGGATTGCAGCTACAATATATCTGAAATGTGACTACTACAAACATCCAAGGACTAATCTTCCCAAAGCTACTCAACCATTCCAATTCCTTTCGTAATCGTTTTAAATGCCATATTCCGAGGAAAGGATTATGGCTCAGTTCAGATAAAAGATATGTAGTTGAGGTTCCCCAGAAGTGTCTATGCAATTGGATGTAATATGTTTATGTAATATACCTAATTTGTTTTCCAGCAGGTGCAAACAACGCTATTCCTATTTTCTGCTTATTATATGCTGGAGAAATACAAAGCACACAGCTAATCAGCACCATGGACAGAGAGCAAAGTGCCCCATTCATTTATGCTTTTCCTTTCGAAGTTTTCAAACTGGATCTGCTTTCTATTGGGGGGGGGGTCCCTCAAGAGAAAATGTTAAAACAAATTTGGCTTCAAAACCTGTGTTGCTGGACTCCAACTCCCATCACTCCCAGACAACATGTTCAGTGATTAGGGGTGATACATGTTATAGTACAACATCTGGAGGGCTACAGGTTAGCCATCCCATGCTATAAGTGAGTCTCACTTGACTGAGAGACCCTCTTTATAGAATAATTCTATTAAAGCAACTTTCCTCTCAACTTGATGCCATGAGGACATTTTGGACTACAACTCCCATCAGCCCCAGCCATCATGGCCAATAATCGGGGATGATGGGTGCTCATCTCACTGGTGTTAGTGGAAACCAAGTGTGAACAACTTGGACTGGACCCAACCCAATGTATCCAGCCTTCACTTGCATCTTGGTCATTCCCCTTCTTTTCTCCTCTTTTGTGACTTCGTTGTTGTGTGCCTGTCATATCCCTTTTTGTAACATGAACTTGTGATATCTTGAAAGGTCAGATATTGTAATCTGATGTACAAGCTTTTCTTTTTAACAGAAAAGGCAAGAATAAAGCAAAAAGGTCTAGAGAAGGTCTAGACCCATGGGCACAATCTGATCCCAAAGCAGTGTGATCTACACCCTGGCAACACTACCAAATACTAATCAAGGTGTGGTTGAAAAAACTGCTGATGGAAAAGGACATTGTTCTCAAAGTTGTTCAAGACAGACATAGTCCACGCATGCTCCAGACATTCAATATTTGTAAATAGCTTTTCCATCAACAGTGTTGATCTCTAACCACCTGACAGTAGCACATCATCAAAATGTATCAATAAAATATCCATATCAACATAATATCAAGAAAACAAAAAAGTCATGTGACTGTAATTTGTTTTAATGTTGAATTTTAAGTTGTTGCAACCCACCATGAGACCTGATGGTGAAAGGTGGGTTAAAAATGGAATTCATTCATTCATTCATAACAACAAGTTCAATAAATACATGAAAAATAATTGAACAATATAAATATTCTAAATACAAAAAGGTAGAGTGTTAATACATGTAAATGTAGAGGGGCAAGACTAACATTCACAGAGTAAGGAGTGACTAACTTATTATAGATCTAGAGCACGTGTGACCTAGATGCAGAAAACAAAATGGCACCCAAGAGTAATGCAATTGGCTACCTAAATGACCCTGGCCAATTACACTGAGTGCTTTCAGGAAAGGGCAAAAAAAAAAAAAAATCATGGGGTATGAAACTGAAATTAGACACCCAGAAATATCTGCCATGTTTCTAAAATATATTTTTGAGGGGGCTAATCCTGCTTCTAAATGGATAAGCAGTGCAGAGACCAAGTTGAAGAAAGGCTTCTTCTGGGACAGGAGTGGGGAACCTGTGGTCCTCCTGGTATAGCTGGATCTCAACTCCCATCATCCATGACACTTGACCACACTGGCTGGAGCTGATGGGATCTGAAGGGCAACAACAACAGCTGGATAACCAAAGGTTCCCTAACCCTATGGAGCAAGAGTAACAGAAAGGAGAGGGCCCTTGTGAGACTCTGATTGTGAGGGGTTTCTGTCAGTAAAAACTGATAGAATTAGCCCCCGTGGTGAATATAGGCAGCCCTGGCATGAGTAAAGAATGGAATAAGAAGCATGATTTGACTTTGTGAGGCTTCCTTAAACATTAGCTGAGAGGATTTCAGGTTCTTGTAGGTTTTATGTCATCTATTTGAATTGCACAAGGCCTCTCATGTTTTCTCATTAGGTCTAACAACTGTGTCGCTTGCATAGCTCCAGTGTATACATAATAAATTATGAACCACTTTTGAAATATGGTTTTATAAAAAGCTTTCCGGGCTGGGGGTGGAAGAGGGGAAGCATAGAGTCTCTGTGTAATTTGTTTAAAGTTATAAAAGCAGAGTCTGCAACAACCTCCTAATAAATCTGAAGAAGCACCGCTGTACTAAAAAGCAGCTTTGTGAAAATAGACTAATTTATGGCCTTTCTGTCTCACTTCTTTATGGGCACTTCCGTCTACATTGTCAAAAATGAATACAACTGGAGAAGACCTGGAAAAGCTGAGTGAACCAGGTCCAAATTAAATATTGCAGATCCATGTTATGAATCCACATGTGTCTCCTCACTGTACAAACTAAATAAGCAAATCTGTTCTCTCTATACAGTGGTACCTTGGTTTGCAAACGTAATCCGTTCTGGAAGTCCGTTCTTAAACCAAAGCATTCTTAAATCAAGGCGCGCTTTCCCATAGCAGCGGGGGACTCAATTTACAAATGGAATACACTCAACAGGCAGCGAAACATGTTCTTATTCCAAGGCAAAGTTCACAAACCAAAACACCTACTTCCGGGTTTGCAGAGTTCTTAATCCAAGTTGTTCATAAACTAAGCTGTTCTTAAACCAAGGTACCACTGTATATGATTCTTTATTCTCCTCTATCCAGCACACAGGTATATGTATGCAGGCCCTCTGAAGTATTATCCGGACATGCTTTGGGCATGGTCAACGAACAGTACTGGATAACAGGTATGGGGGGGGGAATATATAAAGATGTGCCAAACAAAGCTTTGGCCTTAGGCTTTCAGTGAGGTGAGGAGTGGCATGTCAGTGAAGTAACTGGGCTCCCATGATGAGGCCCTGTGCATCACAGCTGTCATGTAAAGAGATGAGGCCTTTAGGCAAGGCAAACATCATATGCTAAAATGGTAAAATGACTGCACCATCCATTTGTCCCACAATGATGGAGAGGGAAGGGCATCATAAAATCCTCCAAAAGCCCTCCTTGCAATTTTAGCCCAAACATATCTTTCTGTTAGCATCAATTTAGGGTCAATCACAAAAAGTGAAGGGGCTGGTCCCCTTCTAATTCCAGCTCTGTCCTTCCTTCAGCTGGCTGCGTGGACTGTTTGCTTAACACTGCAAGGAGCCTCTCAACTAGCCCTACTCCAATTGGACTGAATGGGGAAAGGATAACGTTTACCCTCCACAACCCAGATGGTCAAGCACAACTCTTTTTAATCTCTCATTTAGGAGCAAGACAAAATGGCTGTGGCTCCTCCCACCATTTTCAATGCTTTCTCCTGTTCCCTCCCTCATCTGCTGGGTAGCAAACCCTGAAATCTGTAGACCATAGCAGGTGAGGAAAGGATCCGGTGACAGGACCACGGAGTGAATAGGGAAGAAGAGCTGCAGTAGAGCTCATCTACTACTTTAGTGAAGGAGTAAACAGGGTGTGTCCAGGATCCAGATTGTGAGATGTCAACCCTAGAACGGGGGTTTCATCCTTCAGATAGGTGACAGGTGAACCTATAGCAGAGGTTAGGAGACTATGCTTTTGGGGAGTTTGTGGCTTAGTTCTAAAGTGTGCAGTGCATAGTCACAAGGATCAGTCTCTCTGCACAGCCAATCACCATGGCTAAAGTAAGACACTTATCTCAGTCTTATTATTGTATTGATCAAGTATAGCCTACTTTCCCCCAGAAGGAGATCAGAGCAGCATACGCTAAAAAATATTAAAACAATATAAAACAAGGAATGGCAAACTACATGTAATCAAATTGAAAATGGGGCTTTCTGTTAGGATGGGCTTTCCCATTAAAGCCAGGTTTACAAACTTTTTGGGTGGCAGATGCTTAATTTAAGAAATGCTTTACAGCAGAATTATCAGAAAGCATACATACATACATACAGAACTAAGGCCGCAGACCGAAATGGTGGCTTTCAGGATGTCATTCATCTTGAGTGTCCCAGTACAATTTCTTTAAGCAACTACAGAGTCCCCAAAGAAATTATCCAGCCATTGATTAGACAAACCACCTGCCTGGAATTGAGTGGGGAGGGGAAAGGAAGGCATGGAAATGGAAAATCTTTCTGAAGGAAATCAACAGTCACTGATTGCTTTGAGGGAAGATGTGGATGGGCTCCTGTGCTGTTGGAGTCCCAGAGAGCCTATATATCATAGTGATGAGGTTCTTGGTCATAAACTCACAGAGAGCAAATGAGACAGTTTAGTTGCTTCTTTCATTTGGGTAATAGTCTTATACTCCATATGAAAGCACACTATAGTACTTTGTTTCAGCCTGTTTTGTGTAGGATAAATAATCAGAATACTTGCAAGGGAGGGGGTGAACCCAAAAACACAACTGCCACCTGCCACATTAAGATACTGTACCTTCACTGGGTATATTTTCACTCTTTTTCCATGTTACATAGCCTTATTTAAAAATGAAAAATGTTGGTCTACACCCCTGGAAAGATATCTGTTCCATCACTTAAGGATGTATAACAGCCTGCACCATAAAGGAATTAAGTTTGCAAGGGATGTTGTTCTCAGGACACTTATTCAGATATCAGTTCTGTTCAAAGAGGTCAGTAAGCTGAATGTGCTGAATGTCTCACCTGCGATATCCTATTTAAAAAGTCAAAAAGACTGTAAGGAACAGGGTGACATATTGGATTTTGCAGAATTTGTCATTTAAATTTAAAGCTAGTTTTGTAAGCCGCTGTGAGAACGCCTGTGTGCAATACAAGTGCACAAATTTAATAAGGGAAAACAAATGTCTGTGAAATGTAAATCAAGAAGCTATATATACTTTTTGTGATTTCTGATCTATACAGCCAGTCCTGTGCATGCCAACTTGAGCAAGTTTCACTGATTTCAGTGGAAACTTGTTTCCACAAAAATGCCCTTAGGATTTCAGGATAGTATGGCAATAAAGAAAACAAGTGCAATACAACTTCTTGCAGTATTATTCTTGTTTGTTCTGTTTATCTCGAGCCAAGTGCCTGGATAATGTGCCCTTGCACCTGAAAACTGCCATTGTCCAGGCAGCCTGGATCTGAGCCCTCTTAAGAGCTGACTAGGTATAATTCAACTGCATGAGACATGGGCTTCCTCTGCCCATACTCCACACAATCTTCATGATTGCCAACCCCTCCCACTGTATACCTTCCTCTTCCTGCCTATAGCTTGATCAGCAATGTCCCTTGCACAAGCAAGGACTGCAGCCAGGAAAATGAAGGGTTAGAAATCAGCAGCCTGAGCCATGGACAGATATTCATATATAAGGATCTAACTGTTGGGAAATAACTGGGGGATACCAGTTAATTCTGAAATCCCACTTGTGTGGGAAACTACAAAAGGGAAAAAAAGAAAAAGAAAGAAAAGCTCACTGCCTGAATTAAATAATTTGGGGCTCAACTCACTCTTTAGCCAAAATAGACCCCAGTAGATTTTAAAACAGAAACTGTGCAGCATTTGCAAAGTGTGGGAAATATAGGTTGTTAGACCTGTGAATGGGACACGGGTGGCGCCGTTGGTTAAACCACAGAGCCTAGGGCTTGCCGATCAAAAGGTCGGCAGTTCGAATCCCCGCAACAAGGTGAGCTCCCGTTGCTCGGTCCCAGCTCCTACCAACCTAGCAGTTTGAAAGCACGTGTCAAAGTGCAAGTAGATAAATAGGAACCGCTCCAGCAGGAAGGTAAACGGCATTTCCGTGTGCTGCTCTGGTTTGCCAGAAGCAGCTTAGTCATGGTGGCCACATGACCCAGAATCTGTACGCCAGCTCCCTTGGCCAGTAAACCGAGATGAGTGCCACAACCCCCGAGTCGTCCACGACTAGGCCTAATGGTCAGGGAGTCCCTTTACCTTTACCTTTAGACCTGTAAACATCCCAGTGTTAAGCACTGATAATGTGCTTCCCCACTTCTACCCATCTCAAAGTGAATAGGCTACAACCTTAAGTAAGTTTAAATGCTTTACTTACAGTAATCAGAGGTCTCACCCATGCATCATTGAATGCTACAGCAGAAACAACACTGGTAAAGTATTCTTGGTTACAAAATACAGAAGTTTGGAACCCCAGCCTCAGGTGTCTGCTGAGTTACATGGTTCAAAGAGGGGGAAGGAGAGGGGGGGAAACAACCCTTGCTTGCTTCCTCCCTCCCCAAAGAAGAAGAGTTTGGATTTGATATCCCGCTTTTCACTACCCGAAGGAGTCTCAAAGTGGCTAACATTCTCCTTTCCCTTCCTCCCCCACAACAAACACTCTGTGAGGTGAGTGGGGCTGAGAGACTTCAGAGAAGTGTGACTAGCCCAAGGTCACCCAGCAGCTGCTTGTGGAGGAGCAGAGACGCGAACCCAGTTCCCCAGATTACGAGTCTACCACTCTTAACCACTACACCACACTGGCTCTCCTCAAAGGTGAGAAGTCACCACCAATCTGAGTCTTCTCTACCAATACAGAACTTTGTGATCCTTAACCCATTTCTTACTGGTGAATATGCACTGTTAAGTCTGGCTGTGTTAATCTCCCACACTAACCACCCAGAGAAAGATGCTCAAACAATCTGGGATAGTAGCAGCACTCATTTTATGATGGGGTCACTAATACTTAACCCCGTCTGCAGCTATTTACTATCGTAAAGAAGGGATGGGGAACCTGTGTCCCTCCATATGTTGCTGGACTGTCAAATCTCATTTAACCAACTTTCATTTTAGAAGATGACCGTGGGCAAATGGCCCACAATGGTCCCCACATGGAAGTTGGTGCTCACCATTCAAGTTTTGACTGGGTCTTCTTGGCAAATGAAATAGATTATTTGGGAATGGGAGGAAATTATAGGAGATGGTTTGCATGGATTCTGCAATTTTATGGCTAAACACTATGACAACCAAGTTACTGGGACAATAGAGAACCCCCATAGTGATGGTAAAATTCCTGAATTCAGCAAAAGTAATATGAGCGCTCTTTCCTTTTTGTGGAGGCAAATCAGGATCAAAATCTAATAAATCTAATAATTTTACTTAAGCCTCTTGAATGTTTTCAAACAATGTTACAAACACATAAATACACACACAGAGAGAGGGGGGGAACTTCTACTGCTGATGAAGTCTCCCTTTCCTGATTGCTCAGTATACAGTTTTGAACCCTAAAAACTCACCCCTTGGCATTTTGTCTCATGTTCCAATCCCACACTCTTTGTCTTTTTCCACTCTTCTCTTCATTCTCTCCCCCACGTAGCAGATCACGCTCTGTTGAGTCATCTCTGCCCCACAGCCCCCATTTGCCCTGTGACGTGTTTGTCCCAGCTCTGACGGATGCAGTCTCCGCACCCCACTCCTTTATAATGGAATCGCCTCTTTTAATCCAATAACCACACGCAGGCCCCAAAACGAGCATAGGTTCAATAGGAGGGGGAGAAGAAGGGAAACAGCATCTTTTCTGAACCTGTGGCAGTGGGCTGGGCAAACTGGGTTAATCCAGGCCAAGGGCCTTCTGTTTTGCTGTTACTGGTCGGCTCCTGAAAGAATTGCTGCTCCCTTGAGAGTGGAGCCCTAGGTAATTCTCCCATTGAGGATGACTGATGCTCTGACTGCCTCCATAGCTGTAGTCTCACAGAACCATTGGGAACGGGGTGAAATAGAAGGGGAGGCACTAGTTCCCCAAAAGTGAGGAAATTCAGCCTCTTAGGGAAGGGAAGATGTCTGGCTTCCCTTCTGTGCTACACAGGACCCTGGATGTGTACAGACTAGCCTGAAATTCTCGTAGGACTGGAGCTCTTTGCAATTGTGCCTGTCCCTTTAAAGAAAGGGAAAGCTGCTTCTCACACTCTGCCTCTGTGGGTGAACACAAGGTGCTGGGATTGAGCTGCTTGATGCCAGATCAAGGGAAAGTAGAGGCAGAGCGCAGAGGAAGAAGGGAGAAGAGGATATCTGCTGGAAAAAGAGGTGAATTGGGGATGAGGATAAGTGAAACAAAAGGGGGGAGTTGGGAGGAGGTGATAGTTGTGCTGGGAACAATGCCTGTTTTTGCAAGGGTTGTGAGTAATCCAATAAATCTAACTTGTTACTAACGCTAGTCTGGGAGTTTATAAATTGGCTGTGTAAACTCAAATGTCACCTCCGGCAACCTGCTTTCGCTCAAACTTTAGAAGCTGATCAACAATTTCTAAGGAAATAGTCACTAATGATGGGGTGGAGGGAAAGGAATTACCAAGCCCCGCTTGGATGCCCCTGCTTATGTCAGCTAATTGGATCATACTTTACTCTGATTCTTATAGACACTTAAATATTTATGTCACACAGAAAACCTTTCATGGACATTCTTGTTTTGATCAAAAATGCACTTTTCAATTCCATGTTAAATGTAGGTTAGCTATGAAAGCAAAAGTAAATTGTGAAGGAACCGGGGGGGGGGGACGGACAGACTAAGGTACATCAACTGTTGATAATAGTTCTGCTCTTTTTTTGTCATTCATTCATGTGAGGTATTGATTTTGTTGGATTCTATTCGCACTTTAAATCTTCTAGTGATGGGTTTCTCCTAATGGCAAACTTGAGGCAGACCTTCTCAAGGGATAGAAATGTCATTCTTATGAAAATGAAAACTACACTTGCAAAAGTGGCAGGAATAACTTGTTCATTTCTGACCTTCATTCATTGAGCAATAATTTAATTGCTTTGTTATACTGGTTAAGGAAGAGCTGGCTCTTTTTTTTTTTAACCAAAAAAGTAAATGTGCTCACCATTGTATACTATTTTAAGCTGCTTTTTTCATATTCTTGAGTTTTATGGAGAATTCTTTGATTTCGAACTGACATTTCGATTTTATCATCTATAAGAAAGATTTAAATAAAGTGACTTTGTTTCAACCAAGTTTCCAGCCAACAATTTGATTTTTAGATTGAAATATTTGTTTGGAGATGTTACAATGTTTAGGAAATGTGTGTGGATTATCTGAAACATAAAACAGGTTACATCTGAAGTAGCATAATCATATCAGGATGAACTGTAGGATAAGACAATCATGTTATTGTCTGATTTGGACTCAGGGTTGTTGGGGTTTTTTTTGCCATGTACAACTGATATGCATAATATGTTATTACCTTCTGTCTAGCTCTCATGTTAATGAAATAGCAATCCAGAGAAGTGTCGAGAGACTTCAACATGGCTTTTCATGTGGCAGGACTGATTGCTATCATTGTGTTCTACCTGGCTATCCTCTTTGTTGGAATATGGGCTGCATGGAAAACCAAAAACAGCGGTAGTGATGGAGATCGTAGGGAAGCTATTATAGTTGGCGGAAGAGATATTGGCTTGCTGGTTGGTGGATTTACCATGACTGGTATGTTCCTCTCTTTTTACCTGTTATTCAAGTGTCTACATCCTTCATCTGACACGGATTTAAATGTACGCCTTGCAAAGGCACAACTTCACGGTGCCGCTGAGCTTCCAGTAAAATTGCATGCCACATAAATAGTTCTGCCACAAAGGCTTCAACCAGTTGCATCTGAGTAGCCACACTGAGAACTGTTCTCTTTTGTGTTTTCTTTTCACCTCTGGAAAATGCACCCCACTGGGTTTACTGAATAATGCAGTATGAACAGGTCGATATAACCATGATTTATCGAATATCACCCCTTGTTATTCATTATAAAAACTATCTAACGAATGAGTCGCATTTCCTATTACCTTCACAATATCCAACAGGAGCCAGAACAGTTTATCAATGGGGCATGCATCATATATATATAGAGAGAGAGAGAGAGCGCTTCTGAACATTGCACGGAATAGGACAAGCATGTTGCATATAGGGAAGGATCAAAATATCATGCGACAGATGCCACTGTAGGTGCGCCAAGTTAAATCTAAACCAAACGTAGCCATCAGCTACAGTAGCACTTCACAAAGAATTTCACTGGGCCAGCCTTATTATAATTTAACCAAATAATTTGGGATCTCACATGGTGATCCTCAAAGCAACTTAGCAAGATATTTTCAGTTAAGCCAACATAGTTAAGTAATTCATGCAATGCAATCTGGTACATGTTTACTCAGAAGTAAGTCTGACTCTGTGTCATGGGACTTAGTCCCAAGTGAGTCACATAGGATTGGAGCCTTCATGTTGCACAGATATCAGAAGAAAAAGATGGGTCAATCTACACGTCTACTTTCCTATACACAATGTCAGGCCGCATTGACTCCATGGTGACATCATCTGAGAGGGCAAAGGAGCCGAACGGTGAGTCATCATGCACCAAAATGTTTAAAATGTTTGTGGCTGGGCCTTCAGTTACAAGAATTGCCAAAGTGGCATTTCAGATTGGTGCAAAATGGCATGGGATATGAAATGTCCCCACTCTACTTGTTATAAAGGGCTTTGCTCCAGAAACAAGATGAATTCATTCAAAAGAAAAACCATTTCAGTTCCAAATTTGATTATTCTTTCAGAGTTTTCTTCCCCTCTTTGTGCAGTCGTTTCAGGTTTACGATTAAACTTGTCCAGCACTAATTTGCAAATAAGTGCATAACTTTGTTGAACGAATGAGTTCCTGTTGATTTTGTTGAAATTTTCATTCAAATACAGGGTTGGGGTTCAGATTTGTAATTGGGGAGGGGAAATAGTATATCAGTTAAAGCAAGTAAAAGTCTGCCTTCTTCCACCATTTTGATTAAAGGATTGGAGCCTTTATTCTCCTTTTACTTCAAGGTGTAATTATTGCTCATGATTTGTTATTGTGAACAAAAATTCCAGAGTAGCGGCCACATTAGTCTGTGGAAGCAAAAACAACAAGGAGTCTTGAAGGCTCATCAATTTATTGTGGCATTAGCACTGATGAAGTGGAGAGTCGCAAGACTCTTTGTCTAAAATGTTCGATTCTGGGGCCATGCACCCGGGGTCCCCAGCCTTTTTAGGTCCAGGGACACATTTTAAAATCTAAGAAACAGTTGTGAACACCACAAAATACCTGTTTCACAGAAGAGAAGTGGTGATACTTTGAACAACAACACCTCAAATAGGCAAAACATACACACACATGCCTCACAAATGAAAGAAACACAGACCCAAAAAACAGACCATGCTTCCACAACTAAAAACCTCCCCTGGAAAACTTAAATTTTAAAAATTGGGAAGGAAGAGGACCTTGGTGTATGCCATAGGAGTTTCTAAGGTTTCCAGGGTGTCTACAGCTGCCACATTAGAGAACCCACTCATACACCATGTAAAGAAAAGAGAGTATTTGGTAGGGTTATAATTCCCAATTCTGCTAGCATTTATACTTTTGCAGTGTAAGTAATTATGCAGTGATTTTTTTAAATATTTTTTTTTAGTGTGCAAGTTGTAAAATAGCGGCCAGGGGGATGTTTGCTGGTCTGTGTTTTGTCAGCCAGGAATAAAAGGTTCTAACATTTCAAAGGAAACTAGATGCAGTTCTGTCAACAGAACTGATTGCCAGCCGTGAAAATGATGAGAATTTTGCAGGCAGTTTCGTCAGGAGAAACACCAGCTGTCTACTGTGATTAGTGATGTTAATAAATATTTAGAAAGTTGCAAAATGTGTTCAATGATATCTATAAGACAAATAAGACTGCAAAAAAATTAAAGAATTCAAAGCTAAATGTGTCAGTTCACAAAATGCAAACAAATCCTACTGGCAGGACTAAGAAGAAACAACACATTTAAACAGATTTAGACACAAGGAATAGCAAAACACATTTAACTAGCACCGCATATATAATCGTTTTTCCTAGTATTAAAAAAAAAAACTTAAAATCTCATCTCCAAAATAAATGAACTTCCTGAGTTTGGAATTGATTGCATTCCAATAAAATACAGATGCATATGTTTGTCTACAATTCAGCTACACATTTTGTCTACACACCCAAAATAGTCAATGAGCTTGTTCTTAGATTGTTGTATTCTATTTGCCCCACAAGCCAGAAGCTGATCCACAATAGACCATTGACTGTAATCAATAACAATACAATCCTATGTGCATAGCTGTCAACTTTTCCCTTTTTAAAGGGAAATTCCCTTATTCTGAATAGGATTCCTTGCAAGAAAAGGGAAAAGTTGACAGCTATGTCCTACATGTTTACTCTGAAGTAAGTCTCACAGGGTTATATACAACTAATATAGTCAGAGTAGACCTTTGAAATGAATGCACCTAAATTAGTCATGTCCTTTAATGTCAATGGGTAGGGCTCTGAGGAGGAGACTGGCGTTGGAGACAACTCTTTGTGTTAAACAGGGCTTACTCTAAAGAGGCAGAAGATTGTGGTCTGTTTCCTTCTCTCCTTATTTACATTCCCCTTTGCATTGTTACGCCTATTCTTCCCTTTAGTTGACTGAATTTGTAACTTTATTTCAACATAACGTTCCCTAGTTTTAAAATATCCTGAGTTAAGATTACCAGGGGTGGGGAGGGACCGCCTAGATATTAAAATAAAAACTCTGCCATTTGTCACCCTAGCAAATGCTCTTAAAACCAGATGAAAGACATCTCCAGATTCAGATATCTTTTTCTATTTGCTAAGTTTATACCGCAAACACCAAATACAGGTGTAAGAAATGGGCTCCTAAAGAAGGCTGGTTTTGGGGGGGGTGGACATTTAAAAAAACCTGTTTTGTTTTGTTTGCTGAACTGGGCTTCTTGTGAGGAAGAGTGAGTTAGAATTGTAAATAGCTACTACAACAATATACAATGAATCTCTATATGGCATAATGATAACAGCTGCATGCCTCTGGCAATATCTATCTGTAACCGTGTTGCATAGGAGACAGACTGTGCCTTGTAGAAACCCTCGGCTCTATGCAGAGTCTCTGAGGTAAGCATACAGTTCAGCACTTTGCTTAAGGGAGATGGAACAATCTTAGTGCATGGATTTTTTTGGGGGGGGTGAGTAAATTTGTCTGAAAGTGACTTGGGAGTCATTTGCACTGACAGGAATGTTTTTGGCAAAGTATTGAAATTGGCTGTAAAGAGGGTCTGGTATTTGATAATCCTACTGTTGAATAGATAACAATAAAGTCGTGGGGTGAATTCTGATGTTAGTCATACTCAGAGTGAAGACACTGAAATCAGTCTACCCATGTGACTTAAATCCACTAATCTGAAGCGGTCTAATCTGAGTATTACTTAATAAGGCATCACCCTAGATGATGGTGCTCTTTAATGGATTTTTAAAAAAATAACAACCCCTAAACACCTCAGATATGAACTGAGTACTGATAAAATGAAATTAACCTGAAGAGTCAGCAGTTCTGAGCTTCAGTAATTGGCAAAATCACTCAGCAGATCATGTATGTGCGTCGCGTAATAAAGAAGATTAAGAATCTACCCATATATCTATCACACACACAAAAGATTGTTAGTGGCATTGACCATCTGTGCTATCCCACTGCATTTTCTTGACAGGCAACCATGCTAAGTACACGACCACAAGCCATGCCATGACCACAAGCAGAGCAGATAGCAACAGGAGTTTTGCTATTATTTTTCCTTTGCGACTCTTCCATTGTGGGGAGGTTGGTAGCATGTACGCAATTAGTATCGGGATACATGCTTCACATATCCATCACTAAAGCACCAGAAACATAGTACTGGGTGAATGCTTTATTGTATCCCTTTCAGTCTGTGGGGATTTTATCCCACAGTGAGTCAGGAACTAGGTGGTGGTGTGCAGTCTAATGATAGACCAACAATTGCCTTCAGCGAGATCACAGGAAGAATAACTAGCCACGTTATATTATGATGTTGTACTACGTCAAGCTTTGCTTCTAGCTTACATCACTCTACACTCTGCTCTCAACTCTGGCTTTGTCTTTCTAACTACCCACAAGTTGGGGGAGGGCGCCCCACCCATTTGCCATCTCACACAGATCCACTTCCTTTGTTCCCCCTAATGGCCCATCACCCAGACAATCGCCTCATCAGGAAGCTACCCTTGCTAGTCCAAGAACTAGAAGGAGACCCAGGCAAAGGATCTCAGCATACAGTCTACTCCTCCCCCACCAAACTCATAACAATAACATATCTGTTCTGTCTGTGAGCTGCCCAAGAGCATTCAACACCCCCCCCCCATTTGATGGAGACGCCACTGAGAATCAACTCATTAGCTGCTCAGGAGAGAGCTACATCGCAGATGCTACCATTTCCTGTGTGTGTGTGCAGACAAAACATATGAGTAAAGCCAAAGCTTAATTCAGCTATGCATCTGAAATAAAATAGCAAACGACGTCAAGGTTAACACATGGGTGGGTGTACTAGATTATTACAGTTTACTTCTCTCTCTCTCTTAGTTACCTCTAGTTCTGTAGAGTAGCTAAGGCTGCAGACCCAAGCCACTTACCTGCGAGTAAGCCTTGCTGAATTCAATAGAACTGGTGTCTTAGTAGATGTGGTTGAGTCTGTGCTGTAAATCTACTATGAATTCCTTAGCCGAGATGTGATTATTTTGTTCCTCTCTACGATTCTGTGTTTGATGCACAAATAAAGGATGTTGTTTCTCTTTTTCCTGTCTATGACATGCTTTAACACTTATCTCCATTTCTTCAGCCACCTGGGTTGGAGGCGGTTACATAAACGGGACAGCGGAGGCTGTGTATGTACCAGGCTATGGGCTGGCCTGGGCCCAGGCACCCATCGGATATGCACTTAGCCTTGTCGTAGGTAAGCTGGAGTTATGACCCAAGCAAATGTCAAGTTTAATTGAAACAGTATAGTTAAAGTTTAAGCTAAGATGAATTGTTTCACTGAGCCCACCAGCTAGAAGACTGACTGTCTCCTTGTTCCTCTTTTCATTAAGACATATTTCTGGGAAATGGGCAGGAGGGACTCAGCACTTGAGACATGACATGCCCATGGGACCTATGTTTAACTGGCCTGCAGTAAGACATGGGGCCTCTCCAGACATCATTTTACTTGTGCATTCTTGATGATTTGCTGCTCATGGTGTTATTGGGACAGTAAGACTCATTCCCACTTTTAACACTGTTTGGGGCAGTCACACTGCTTCAACCTGAATCAGTGCATATCCCACAACTTCCTGTTGAAATCCTGTAACTCGTTATGCCACAAATGTTTTGATTTATTTTTGACCGGTTTTTGTTGCACTATAAGACAGCAATGATGTGATAGCATTGTGTTAAGAACAAAGTTGCAGAATATACCTGCAATATAACAGCAGTCTTGTTTAAGAGCACATTGCAAGGATCTTGGAGAGGATTGCCATAGTTATTCTCTGTCATGTGTACTTCTTTCACTACACCTTTGTGATGATAAGTCAAGCTGGCAGCAACAAGAGCCGATCCCATGACCAGATTGCCATTTCTTTGGCAGTAATTAGTAATGGTGCATTGGACAGTTTATTATGGGTAGAGGGAAAGCCCTAGTCTGTGCTTAGACACCAGTTATGTTACTCACAAGCTTGGTAATGTAGCAGCACATTAAAACTGCTAAGCACCATCATTATTTGGTTGCCTGCACCAAACTAAGGAATTCATGAGAATCCAAAATCTTTTCAATGCTTTCAGCACTTCACAAAGTTAACGTTTTTTTCTTGCATCCTGAGACAGTATGCAATTGGGCATAATCTGAATTTGAATGGTGCAATGATTTACTTCATTCAGGTCTGTATCAATGGCCCTTAAGGAGGGAACTGTTCCAGAGTCTTGAATATGGGAGGGAGTTTCCTTCTTCTCATCTAAATGAAAAGTAATTTGCAGTGGGTACATTCACTTCCCCCTGTGTAAACAGAATGTTTTCTCTCAGAGGCAAGAACAGGAATCATCTGCCTGTGTAGGGTTGTGAAACATGCCCATGTGTTCAAGGTGGTACTTATAATCAAAATCTCATGGTCCCTTTCAGTAGCAATGTCCCCTCTGCTGAATCACTGCCACTTACCAGAAGAGGAATGGGGCAAGGCAGTGGGGAAATCCGTGTGGTGCAAATGGCTCCACCAGTCCATTTGCACCCCACTGACCTTCCCGCCAGTTCACCCCTTTCCCTCTCCTCCCAGCAGTGACTCAGCTGTCAGGAGGTCAGGCGAGCACTGCAATCCCAAGAAGACCACTACCGGTCCAGTGAATATCTGACGTCTTCTGTTAAATGGGGAAAATATACTAAAATAGTGCAGAGCCACAGATTTTGATTGATTACTGGAGATGGGGCTTACATGGAACCAGGCATGTCTGAGATCACTTGCTATTATTCATGTCTATTGTCTTTCTCATGTTTGTTGCTTCAGGTGGTTTGTTTTTCGCTAAACCCATGCGCTCCAAAGGCTATGTGACAATGTTGGACCCCTTTCAGCAAATTTATGGAAAACGAATGGGAGGGCTTATCTTCATACCTGCCCTAATGGGGGAAATGTTCTGGGCTGCAGCCATCTTTTCTGCATTAGGTAAGGAATACTATGTCATAGCATGGAGCTGAGAAATCCAACCAGTGGCTCCAGGACAACTATTGAAAAGCAGTCAATACAAATGCTAATAATCCATGTGGTATAGAGCAGCGTTCTTCAACTTTGGGTCTCTAGATGTTGTTGGAATACAACTCCCTCATCCCTGATGTTTGGCTAAGCTGGCTGGGCACAATGGGAGCTGAAGTATAGTAATATCTGGAACCCAAGCCTGAAGTGCACTGGCATAGAGAAATGTATAGCTGAACACAAATGCTCACCATAAAATCATGTGACCCTAGTCATGTGGTGATACTTGTTTATCAGAAAACTGACTACAAAATAAGAGCCATTATTATTTATAGTAACATTTGAGAATGTTCATCATGAAAGGCTTTAGCTACCCAACTTTTTTTTAATAATAAAGAGATTACATTGCAATTGAAAATGCTCTTGTTGATTTTAAGCAATTCAGCCTTTGTAGTGAGGAGCTCAAAACACAGCAATGATATCTTTCATTACTAGTGTTTGGGTATTGTACTTTGATTACCATAGAAGATTTAATGGGAATCCCCCCCCAATTCTGCTGCATGCAATGAACTGGGACTGATCAAATAATGTAGAATACATACAGTGGTACCTTGGGTTACAAACACTTCAGGTTACAGACTCCGCTAACCTGGGTAGTACCTCGGGTTAAGAACTTTACCTCAGGATGAGAACAGAAATCGTGCAGCGGCCATGCGGCAGCAGCAGAAGGCCCCATTAGCTAAAGTGGTACCTCAGGTTAAGGATGGTTTCAGGTTAAGAACGGACCTCCGGAACTAATTAAGTTCGTAGCCAGAGGTACCACTGTATATCTTTTAATCTGAACTAATGATGTGCAATGCAATCCTATACAGATCTACTCAGAAATAAGACCCAATGAGTTAAATAGAACTTACTACCAAGTATGTATAGGATTGCAGCCTTAAAAATCTAGGATCCAGTTTGGTTGGTAGAGGAGCTAGTGGCATGTCCCACATATGAAAGTTAACATGGGATATTACTACTACATACCTACAGGATTGTCTGTGCACACATAAACCTGTGTCTGTGCTATGTCTGCATTTCATATTTTGTATGAAAAGTGTGGGAGTGTGTGTGTGTGTGTTTTCATGTGTGTGTTTGCACTTCTCTAACATGTGAAAAAGATCTTTTTTCAGCCAGTAGTAATGAAACTGCATGATGCATTCCATTGAAAAGATATTCCGGAGGTAATGAACTGAGCCCTACAGAAACTCCATGCACAAAATTATTATCTAGAGTTTTTAGTATGAAATCACTGAATTTCAGTCCTTGGTGGAATTTTGTATCTGAATGTTTTTCATTCTGTTGCAAGAACAAACTTTGATAGCTCTTCTAGCATGGAGGGAAACCCTTTCAGATGAATTACTGTAAGTGGCCTTTGCAACTTTTGCTACTTTAAAAAGCACACACACACACATACACAAACCCCCATCAACTGCACATATAAAGTTGTTTGGTGTTGCACTCTTTTAAAAATAAAATAATCAGCCTTATTTCCAACTGTGCTCTGATTAGCTGGAAATCAATGGGGAGCTTTTTAACCATAATTTTATTGCAAGTGCTCAAGAGTCTGAGAATAACTGCATGCTGAGGTGATGGAAACTGAGTGGCTTAAACAACTTTCAGGGAATTTAAAACGTGTTCTTTAAAAAAAAAGCACAGCTCAAACTTAATAAAGGTTTTCTGTGGTTTCACAATGAGAAAGCAAGCACTGTGAATGCCTTTCAACCTGGTAGGCTCATAAAAGGGCAACTTGCAGACTAGGAGCTAGGTGGAATTTATCAGTTATAAGCGTTAAGGCAACACAATGCATGGCTGAAATCAACTCTGAGCTAGGACCTTGGAGAGCAACATACTCAAGCATGAGCTTGTTGGTCCTTCCTATCCACTTAGTGCTGGTTGACTCATGCATGTGTGATCATGAACGCTCAGAAATACTGTTGCAGATTTAACACCACAGATAGAACTGACAGATCACCTCAAATGCAACATTTTAAGTGGGGTCAGGTAACCCCACTATTCAGCGGCAAGCCATCAAGTGCATAGCAATTAAGTGCAGTGAAACTGAGCCATAGTGTGAATGACCCTATTGTGCCACAGAAAGTGAACAGCAAGTTGTCATGTGAAGCCTCTCCATCAAAGAGAGGTTATAGGAGGTGTAGCTGCCATATAACATTATTGAATGCCATAGGAAAAGATCTCTTCTGGGTGGCTAGATTTTTTAAAATTCTAGATCTAGGGTTATCAGATCACAACTCAAGAGATCGTGTGTGTGTGTGTGTGGGTGGGTGTGTTTAGGTTCTATTTCAGATGGAATGATCTCCCCTCTTCCCCCACCCCAAATGCACTGCTCTGAGAGCTGACCACACACACAGAGAGAGAGAGAGAGAGAGAGAGAGAGAGAGAGAGAGAGAAAGAGCACTGATGGAGGTGAGGAAAAGGGGGGAAAGCAAAGGGACTAACTCCTCCTAGCACACCTATTTAGTTGAATCTGGCCCAGACTTTTGACTTACAACCCCAAAGCAGACCAGAGCCTACCCCTCTAGGTATGCCTTTAGCATTTCCTCTCAGAGACTGGAGCTGCCTTTAAAGTTAGAGTAAAATATGTCAGCATGCGTTGAATATTTTTGCCTCATAATTACTTTGTGCAAGTTTGGAGAGTTTTGTTGTCACAGAACTCAGGGTTCGCCAGATCTTTCTTCTTCCTTTTTTCTGTGTTTTCTTCTCACAACTCTACATGCAGGTGTCACTTTTTCAAACAGAATAGTTTGTGGTGATAGTGCTTCATGCAATTCTTCTGCTTGGCCTACAGAATTTTCACACCAGTGCTGAATGCTTCTAATGATGGCCAGTGGAGACTTGAAACACTCTGTCATGTGGAAGAGCAACTTGACAGTGGTAGTTTTGAGAAAATACCACATGGATATATTTTCAAGAAGCAACCACTTTTTTTTAATTAAGAAATCTTGTACCTCGGACTTCTGAAAAGACATAGTTGCAGAACGAACAAACTTGCAGAATGCACAAAAAGTATACATTTCCTACAAAAGATTAGACTATTTCGGAATCTGTCTTAAAAGATTCCAGCAAGCAATAGTGTTGTTTTAGAAACCAGGGCAAACTGAAACACATTGAAAAGGGCATGCATTTCTAAAATAGGTTTGTTTCCCTTCCTTAACCCCAACCTCTGCTGCAGGTGCCACCATAAGTGTGATCATTGATATCAATATCAATATTTCAGTTGCTGTTTCTGCCCTAATTGCAACTCTGTACACACTGGTTGGTGGACTTTACTCAGTAGCCTATACTGATGTGGTCCAGCTGTTCTGCATTTTCCTTGGACTGGTAAGTTTCTGTATAATATTTATGTGTCTGAGACTATGGTTGTCTTGCAAGTGCTTTATTTAAGCCTGAGTTGTGAGAGAGGTGCTGCATAACTCTGTGGGTGGGTGGAAGGAGGGAATAATGTTCTCATCAGTCAAACTGTACAGGTGTAATTATGATTATAGTGTCTGTAGTATGTGCAGAAGGAACATGCCTTGTTCCTTTGCAAAGTTTACAATTTTAACTGACTCCTATTGGTCAGGAAAGAACTAGAACCAAATATGTTTTGTGCCCACCTCTTTACAACAACAGGATAACCTTACCCCAATAGCAAAGCTTCCAGATTGAATACTAGTACTGTTCCCACAGTGTTTCTCAGACTTGGGCCCTCAGTTGTTATTGAACTACAACTCCCACCATCCCTGACCACTGGTCTTCCTAGCTAGGAATGATGGGAGTTGTAGTCCAACAAGAGCTGGAGTCAAACTTGAGAGAAACACTGGACTCTTTGTTATTCCCCTGTGACCCTTAAGGCTGGACTACTATAATGACTTGTGTGTGGCGCAGCCCATGATAAGTAGTGGTAGACACAATTGTCTTCTGACAAGAGTGATTACTAGACCACTGCTCTGTTCCTGCACTGGATCCCTATTATGCTTCAGGCTCAAGTCAAGAGGCTGAATTTGACCTTGTATAGTTTTGACCTTTTCTATTTTACAGCTATTATATCCAAAATTAATCAGAGCAACATCTTAACTTTGTGTTCAATGCATGTGGTAGGGGTGCACAGAGAAATGTCCACATTCTTTCCCATTGGAAACTTAACAGAATCAGAACCCAAGTATCTTCCAGAGATATTGCCTTGCCGTTTGATTTTGGCTTGGTGTTTTTTTGAAGGGGATTTTTTAATTTTATTTTGTTGGGTCTATCCTTTTTAACGTTTAGTTTAGTTCATTTGTAACTTGTGTATGTGTTTTGGTTGTAAAATACTGCATAGTGTGTCCTCACTCTTCAGAAGAGAATATCCTACACATTACATTCACAGGTCTTTATCAGTCTTATTCAAGGTAGGGCAGTTATTATACCTGCCCTATAAGCTCAGCTTAGAACATATCCTGTCTGCAATATACTCATTTTATGTTTCCATTTGAATCTGTTGTTACCTATGTTCTGTGTCAAATTTTATTTCTGGTTGAAATAAATCCTGGTAATCAGAAAAAGTAATGCCTGTATTTTCTTAGCTATATAAATCTGTATTTGGACCTGAATAATGCTAAAAAGAAAAGGGAAAAAAGAGGGAGATTAATTAATCTAATATTGCTGCTATTACTTCATTATTTCCTTAGTGTCCAGTTTTGAATGATAGCTTCTCTTTTATTATAGTGGATCAGTGTTCCATTTGCCATGTCCCATCCTGCAGTGACAGATATTGGATACACAGCTGTACACAGTGTATTTCAAGAACCTTGGCTTGGAACCATTAAAAAACCTGAAATCTACAAGTGGATTGACAATTTCCTCTTATTGGTGAGCACTCCTGTGACAAACCATGGCCTGCCACTCACAGTTTTACTCTACAAACTCTACAATTGCAAACCAACTAAGCAAGAGATGCTCAATAACTGCTTTTTAATTATCTAACCATATGTTGAAGCAAACCACACACCACTTAACAGCTATCGTGCATTAATGTAGCAGCTTTGACAAAGTGGACAGACACCTCTGTTGCAGGTGACTTAGGAAACTCTTATTGTGATTGGATTGGCTGGATACTGAGGTACATTAGGTGACTAAATCTGTAATTAAAAGGAGTGGGAAGGTGGGATACCAATAGTCAGGGAGAGGAAAATGGTGGCCCTTGATAGATTTATTTATTTTTTAAGAAGAAGAAGATTGGGCTACAGAATAAGTTAAAGAAGCTTAACAGTGATTAATGCAGTTTCCATAGCATCTTGTGTGAAGGAGGCACTCAGGATAGAATGGATAATTAATGAGGGAGCAAGGAAAGTAGACTGGTAAATAATTTGAACAAGACTGGAAATGATCAAGGTTTGGGGGGGAGGATGCTGTGTTTGAGAAGAGAGTTTCTAAACACCATAACAGGGTACACTATGTTTCTTGAGGCTTGCCACATCTTCCCTTTTACCAGGGAGCTCCTCTCTGGGATTACGCTTTGTCCAGAAAGAAGAGAGCGCAAGTGTTTGCATCAGGTTCTCCTCTGATACTGCTCTCTAGACACTTGAGCCAAAAAGGAATGGTACCTGAGCAAATCTAGCTTTATGGGAGCAAACACCTTCTTGCCTCAATCCCACATGTTGCCATCAGAAGAAAACCCTTCCAATATTTGTTTTTAATATTTCTTTTAACCTTCTTTGGAGGTCTTTAAGCGGAGGCTTGACAGCCATCTGTCAGGAATGCTTTGATGGTGTTTCCTGCTTGGCAGGGGGTTGGACTGGATGGCCCTTGTGGTCTCTTCCAACTCTATGATTCTATGGAATACATTTTCAAGCTGAAGGTGCAGCTATTTCATGATGGTTTAAATGCTGGGTGAAATCATTCTGAAATAGTAAAATAGTAGCTTGGCATGTATTCAAATGAACTCAAATGATCTTCTGTTAGCCCAGAAATGATGGAGGGTTTCCTGATTTTTATTTGCAGACGCTAGGAGGAATCCCATGGCAAGCATATTTCCAGCGAGTTCTCTCTTCCTCTTCTGCTACATACGCACAAGTGTTATCCTTGCTGGCAGCTTTTGGGTGTCTTGTGATGGCAGTGCCCGCCATACTCATTGGTGCAATTGGCGCATCAACAGGTACACTGAGTGTCCAGATCACCATTACTTAAAGCAGTGGGTACTGCAGGGATGGTGAAGAAATCCAATTCAGTTCTCATTTAAAATGAAATCTACAGAATTTGCACTTTCTGAAACAATATGCAAAATGAAACATAACTATCCATAAATTGCACTTATCCCAATTTTACAATACAATATTTGGACAATGATCAGGACCACAGTGACTGGTGAAAGGGATTAGCACTTCTCCTTCTGTTGAATATGTTTTTTGACCCACCAGGGAAGCTGGTACTGGCATCAATAGCAGCTTCCTTTCTGGGGCAAACAGCAGCTTTGCAGGTGAGGGGGGAATTTCCATCGGGACCATGACATGGAGGGAAAGGTCCTCTGCACTGTAGTCTGGATTTGATTCCCCTTGAAGTTCCGTTTTTAAAGCACACAAAGATGCATAGAACATTTACATTATCACATGTTAAATATGTGGATGTCCCCAAGATCAGCCACCTACCAAGCAAAGGCTGAATCAAGGTTTGACTCTTAGAAAATCTGGATTCAGCACTTGCCACACTTGGGGTGGGGATATGGAGATTGTTTGTTATATGCATTTTTAGAAACTGGAAAATAAAGTGTGTGTGTGTGTGTGTGTGTGTGTGTGTGTGATCTTGGGAAGTCTTTCTTCTCCCCATCCCATCCCAAAATCAGATAGATAGATTATAAATATAGACAGATATAGACACACACACACACACACACACACACACACACCTCATACTTGGAAATATTACTCTTATAAAAGAAGGGTTAATGCAGAGGTAGATAACATCAGGCTCAGGGCCAAGATGTAGTCCTCCAGGCCAATTTATCTGGTCCTCAGTTGTTTCACTGCCTCGTTGCTCCTGCCAAAGCAACACCTCTTCTTGCTTTTGCCTCACACCCTCCTTGAGAGTTTTTGCCTAGCTGGAAGGTGTCCTTGAATGTGTTCTGCTTGTCTGGAAGGAGAGGTGAATTGGTGTAAAAACCTGAGTTTTAGGTGAGTGCCGTGTTGCCTGTTGTCAAAGGTAAGAATCGCATCCATTGATCCACCCAACTTTTGTCTCTGGCGACAACCACCACTGGCAGTGAACACCCCCGAAAAAGTTTCTCCAAAGTGAAATGCTCCAAATTGGGCTCCAAACGCTTCCCGCAGTGCAGAAGTTGAAGCTTCATTCGTGCTGATCTGGTCATAATACTTGCATGTTTGCATTACAGATTGGAACCAGACAGACTATGGTAATTCAGACCCCAAGAACAACTATGAAGCTGACATGATTTTACCCATCGTCCTCCAGTACCTTTGCCCAGTGTATATCTCCTTCTTTGGCCTCGGGGCAGTGTCTGCTGCTGTCATGTCGTCTGCTGACTCTTCCATCTTATCGGCGAGTTCCATGTTTGCCCGGAACATCTACCAGCTTTCTTTTCGGCAAAGTGTAAGATTCACTATTGCAACCACAGTTTCGTTCTGTGATAGGGTTAGCAATGCTGCCAATAGTGGCTGGTGGCACAATGAACAGAGAAAGAAAAATGAGCACTTAATTGTTTCTGAGCTGCACAAAATATAGAGATATGAGCAGGGCTCTTTTTTTGCAGCTAGAACTCACTGGAACTTAGTTCCAGCACCTCTCAGGTGGGTGCCATTGCCATTCCAAGAGAATGTGGGAGGTGCTGATTGTGAGTTCCAGTACCTCTTTTTCTAGAAAAATAGCCCTGGATATAAGGAAGCTACAACTGCAGCTTCTGGTGCCCTGAAACTCTGGGCTGTGTGCAAATGCCTTCCCGGTTCCATCCACAAGGAACAAGGGAAGGCAATTCAATACCTTGAGCACACATTAAATTGGTACACAAAGAAGTCCAGATTTTCTTGGTATACTCAGTGGTTGTATATTCTGAGCAATGATCCTCTGCCTCAGTTCAAGCTAGCTGTTGAAGATGATTCACAGTCCTCCCCTTTCATTTTGCTGTGGCACTGCACTGAGCTAAGTCATAGTTTGGCTTAGTGTGTCTTCCTAATCTGGGGTCACTGTTTACCGGTAGGTCTCTCCAGATTAACCTCAAGCTGCAACCAATGTTTGTTCTATTGTATATAGCTCATGGTCTGTGATATTTCGAGACCTGTTCTTGACTTCAGTAATATTAAGTATAAGGTTAACACAGTGTTTTTCAACCTTTTTTGGGCAAGGGCACACTTGTTTTATGAAAAAAATCACGAGGCACACCACCATTAGAAAATGTTAAAAAATTTAACTCTGTGCCTATATTGACTATATATAAAGTAATTCTCTTGAATAGGAATCAAATAAACACAATTTTTCCCACGGCACACCAGGCAACATCTTGTGGCACACTAGTGTGCCGCGGAACAGCGGTTGAAAAACACTGGGTTAACAGATGTCCCCGTTTCCCGGAGACAGTCCCCGGATTTACAAATCAGTCCCCATACAAAATCCATTGAAGTTGAAAAGTGTCCCCGGATTCATTGAAAAAATCTGGTAACCTTAATTAAGCATCATATCCTACAATGGGATTTCCTCTCCAAAGCTCTGTAGTCATTGGAGATTTGAAGAGTGAACTTGATAACCATCAGAATCCTTTCAGGTCAGTTTGGTTATGGATGTCTAAGATTCAAGAGTTTCTTTTTCGCTAATCGCGTTAAATCTATATAATTCTGTCCTTTATGGATGTTCTTGTAAGAAAACTCAGTGGTATAAAACAATACAATCCCGTTCCTTTTTTTTACAGGCATCAGACAAAGAAATAGTCTGGGTCATGCGAATTACCATTTTTGTGTTTGGAGCAGCAGCAACAGCAATGGCCCTACTAACTCAGTCAGTTTATGGGCTCTGGTACCTCAGCTCTGACCTGGTTTACATCATCATCTTCCCCCAGCTCTTGTGCGTCCTCTTCATCAAAGGAACCAACACCTACGGCGCCATCGCAGGGTATCTGTTTGGTGTCCTACTCCGAATTACTGGAGGAGAACCGTATTTGCACTTGCAACCCTTGATTTTCTATCCTGGTTGGGATCAAGAACAGCAAATGCAGAGATTCCCTTTTAAAACATTAGCCATGCTTACCTCTTTCTTCACTAACATTGGAGTATCCTACCTGGCAAAGTACCTATTTGAAAGCGGCACTTTGACACCCAAATTTGACTTCTTGGATGCCGTTGTTGCGAAGTATAGTAAGGAGAACATGGACAAGGCCACTCTTGTGAAAAGTGACAATATTGTTTTAAACGAGTTGGCCCCTGTGAACCCTCGGCACAGTTTGACTCTAAGCACCACCACTTTCACAAACAAACAGGCCTTCAGTGATATTGATTCAAGTCCCGATGTATCCGCAGCAGAAGATAATTGACAACGGCCCAACGGAGGGGAGAGATCGCTTTCACATCCCCCACAATGCAACAGGGTATGCAGCAAAGGTAGATTAGAGGCGTTTTAGTTGAGGGAGACAGAATGGACAGGGAACAAACAAGCAAAAACCACTGCACAATCCTCTTCAGCTCATTTCTAGGAATAGTCTGTGGAATAAATTGTTGTGTTTTATGATAAAATGCGCTGGAATAGAATAAGTTGCTCTGCTAGCATTTGAATGAAGCCAAATACCTTGGTATTTGGGAGGGGAATGTTTGAAAATAAAAAGATTAAGTAACTTTTATTATTTTAAAATTACTTTTATTCAGGTACCTGAAAGAATCAGCTATAGCCATAATGAATGTTCAGCATCTGGTTCGGAGGAAGTGTAATCAGCAATCCCTACTACAGATGAACAGAAGCCCCATGCAATTCATTTGTGGCTTGGTTGTACCATTTCAGTGTGTAGGACAGTACTGAATGTTTCATTTAAACTTGGAAATGAACTGCAAATTGGAAGGGCAATTGGAGAGGCATCACTCCATTGAGTTTGGATCCATCTTAAAAGTGGTTTACTAATAATACTAATAATAATTTTATTATTTGTACCCCACCCATCTGACTGGTGTATTCAGCACCTCAACTGCTAGGCAGTCCTCCCCTGCAATAAAAACCATATTTTTGCAAAGGGAACATGAGCAACCAACATCAAGGGAGGGTTCACTACATAAGGGAAGAAGCTTGTGGTGCCTCCTTCTAACTGAAACAGGTGCTAAGGAGTCTTGTTTCCCGCTGGGAATAAGGGTATTTGTCATTTTCTCCCTTCATATTGAATTGGGAGGCAGGGAGAACTAAAAATGCTATGCATCTTAGCCAGTATTTGCTGACAAGGATCATGGGTTTCAATTCGTGAAGCAGAGAAAACTACAAATCCCATGATCCCCTGCGGAAAACTATATTTCCTGGCTGCCACTTCTAGCTAAAAGCATCCCTGACCATGGGCCATGATGGCTGAGGAATGGGAATACAGTGCAAGGCTTAGATCTCCTCTTTCCCTAGCCCACCGATATTCCATTTAGGAGAACAAAACTGCATGGAGAGATCCATTCACAGATCTCTTACATAGCACATGATTTGATCCTGAGTAGATCCGATAATGGGATAATGAACTGTGCTAATTGTTTCGTTACAAAATTAAATGATGCAAATTTCCATCCAAAAGTATTTCATTTTTAAAAACATTTATTAATATCTCGGGAGTTCTAGAAGTTCACTCTGAGAACTACTTCACCCTGCCCTTTATGAAATGGGGGACCGGGGGGGCGGGACGGGGACAAATAATGAATTGCTATAAATGTACTTTCCTGAGTGTCAAAGCAAAACTATGGATAAGTTGGGGCATTTTTAAGTAATCATTTTTTTTTTGCAACTTGGTACATTTCTAGTGTAGCAGGTTCCCACATTTGTACCCAGGTTTATCATGGCTCAGCAATCAGGACTCATCTTCCTGTATTGCATCAGGGAGTATCTTAACAAGAAAAAGAAAGTAGGGATGTTTTGAGCCCATCACACACTATTTCAAGTCAGGACAGCTGGCACAAGGTAGATGAGAAGGAAGCAATATTTTGCAGTGGCTTCCATATGTTTTCTGCAGAGGGACCCTCACAACATCGATGGCCAAAGGTTCAGAGGGCCTCCCTAGTTGCATAGCCTTCCCTATGGTCATCTCTTAAAATGATTGTATGAGCATACACTGTTGCACAACAGGACGGCCTGTAGTTCTTCACGGACAAAAACCTTGCCATAGCACTGTTCAGAGCACCACAAAAAGCTGGCGGATGATCTGTAATCATTCTGCTGTATATGCCGGATGGGAAGTCTTTGAGCCAATTGGCTGGGTGCACATTTTTGTCACCTGTACACTGAGATATATAGAAAGAAATGTACAACCAAAGACTGAAAGGTAATTCTTGTGCTGGGAATTCCCAGAACTGGGAACTAGCCGCTCTTCCCTCTATGACCTTTTCATATCTTCAAGCAAAACATTTAATGCATACACTTAAAAATGGCGGACCAATCTGAGTCCCGCTACCGAGTTGGCTGGGGCTAGAAGTCTCCAAGAAACATTGGCCTGACAGCAATATCCACATCTGAAGTCAAGTCCATTCTGAGGGTCAGGCAGGCAGCAATCTGCATAGTCAGACAGTTCAGAGGACAGAGAATCCACAGGACCAAGGGTCCAGATGTAGAGCAGGAAGCAGCTAGCTAGGGCTGGGAACCACAGGCTGCTGCTGAGAGCTCCATTTGAGAATGCCGGAGCCAGCTCAGGCTGCTGTTCAACAGGCAAAGCTGACTCCTGGACCAGGACAGGCCCAGTCCATGAAGGAAGGATTCCCATAGGCTCAACAGAGACCTCGTTGCTCGCCTGCCTTTGCACCTGCAGGCAGGGAGGAGGGGTGAGAAACAGGGTCTCTTGCAATTACAAAAATCCTCCATTTATGTGGGCACTGTGCCTGTGTGGGACTGGATTACGCTCTTTCTTATTTTTATTTGTTGTTTGTTCTTTCTGTACATGAGTGAGAGGGAGCCTCCCCACCATGACTTCTGATAACTAGCAAAGGTTATTGAAATTGTATGTCTGTCGCAAGGAGCTCTAGCACTTCACTCGCCCATTGATGTTGCTGCAAGAGCAACATGGCGCAAGAGCCCAGCCAAGTGGTTTTTTTAGGGTAGGAAAGGCTCAGATATGGACAGGAGAGCCAAGCCCTGTAAAGCCCACAGAGTGGGTCCTCCATCACGCCATCCTGTGCCCATTGGAACGGGCACCCATTGGGTCACCAAGAACAGGTGGAACCAGAGCCAATAGCAGTCAGAGCCAACTAATGCTAGTTCCATCCCCATCTTACCCCTTGCTGCGATGAACAAGGGAAGCATTGAGTCTTTGAGGGTGGAAGCTGATAGGCATGTCCTGGACTGGTTGCAAGAAAGAGGGGCAGGGTGGAAGTTGCCTGGGGACAAACTGAGGTTGGTGGGGCAGTGCTCCATTTGCCCAAATTGATCAAGTTTCACTGCTATTAACAGTGGCACAGCTTTGCACAAGCTAGAAGCTGCAGGACTTCATTTTCTGCAATGCTAACAGAAGGTGATAAGACCAGGTTCTAAGCCTGTCCACAGATGAGTCCATGTCAACAGTGCAATATTATTTTATCTATTTTGCCCTTAAGGGCTGGTGATAGATGTGCATTACTAACCTTACGAGAGCCTCAAATGAATGTAAGCATTAACGGTGTTAATCATATACACAGCAACAATAAGATCTTAGCCTTTTATTTTCATAGAGTATGGCCATTTAATCTTTGAAATGTATCTAAAATATTTTAAATTGTAGAAAGAAAATGGTCAAGATCACCTATCTACCCTTCAAGCTGATTTGACTGAGTAAAATGTGCAACTCGTCAGTATATAATTGTAAGTCTGCTATTTAAACAGGGTAGTATTTGTGGCTATTATTTGTTAATACATGTATATTTTTGTCTGTGTCAGAAATATATTAAAAATGGCTGGATCTAAGAAGAACTATGCTGTAGATGTGTAAGTTTTCTCTCTGCATGTGTGATGTATTTCAATAGTACCCAAGAGGTTCAGAGGGGAAATGTCACATATTGTCTAGTTTTGGCTTTGTTTTTGTCCAGCTATTTAAAAAAAAAGAGACATTATTTTATTATTAAGCAATGTTTATTGTGTCTGATATATAATGAAACATTTTGCTCTTGAAATATCTGCACAGTTTTAAAGAAAAGAACACCTGGGATTCCTGGTCATTTATGGCTATCAGACAGATTTCTAGATACAATGCTGTTGTGCAGTCCGGGGCTTATGGGATCTGTGGTCCCCAACACCTGGAAGGAAAACAGGTGTAGCCTGGATTGAACTCAAGTCCCCATCAGCACAGGAGAAGGCTGCTGCCCAGTTCAAAAAGGGTGAGGGTATGTGCTTTGCTGAACAGGAATTGTTGGTGCGTTTGTGTTTTGACCTGAATGGGCACCTAAGCCCTGTCCTCGCAAGATCAAATCGCAGCGCTCAATAACTGCATCTAGAACACAAGGACCACTGGGCACCTGTGGAATGCGATGACATCAGACAACATCAGTTTAGAAAGAAGCGCGGATCTTTTTCTTCAACTGTACTCCGTCCGAGTTCTTGTGAAGACAGAAGAAAAATGAACAGAAGGCAAAAGATGAGCAGGCCAGTCGTGGAAATGAAAGGAATCCAAAGACAAATTTCGCCCGGAAGATTTCCACACCTACCGCATATATATATGTGCTAGGCAGCAAAATGGCTCTAGAAGAACCAAATATGTCTCTAAAAAGACCCCAGCCGCCTTCCAAGCCAGCGAGCCCTCCACCACCTCCACCAGCCGCTCCAAAAAATAAAACAATACCCAGGCACCCATACAAACCTATAGTGACGAGGTGACGAGATACAATGCCATTTTAGCTTCCCAACAACTCTGTGAAGTATTCTAGGACGTTTGTGAGAGTGTAAGTCTGAGGCCAACAGTGAGGCTGGCTAAGTGTCTACAATTCAATCTGATGTGGAAATAAAATCATTTCCTATCTCTGCTTCCTGGCAAAGGTTAAAAAAAGTAAGTCAACCATGTAATATATAAAGACTTCTTAAGCTAGAAAATATAGTTGTTTACTTCGACGAGCTGTTGGTAACACAATCAACACAGAAACAAAACATCTTCCCTTAGAGTTCATGAGGTTATCTTTTCATTCAATAACCATAAACCAACCTCACACTGCACCCTGATTTTGCCTCTGTGAATACAGATTCCTTTTTCTTTCCCTCACTAATTAGTAGAGACGTTACCTCTCTCATGGATGCCAAATATGTCAGAAGGAAGTGGGTAGCCTGCAGTTAAGGGGCTTGTTCTGTATTTTCAATTAAGGATCTCCACATTAATTTGAAATAATAGGCAGAGAAAGCATGGAAGCTTTGGCTAATACGCTGCAGTTCTCACCTGCCACGCATGCACCGTAATGAGGGGAATCAAGTCAGCAAGACTGACACAAGAGGACCACTGACATGAATAATGGAACTTGTACAAGCTGTTCATGACAGCCAATGACTTTCTCTGGTCTTTGTCTCAGGACTTTATCTCCTGTACATTCATGTTCTGCCCAATACTCACCCCAATTAGTATCTCTCTGATATAGTATTCATTTCAGGAAAGGCTGAAAACTGTTATCAAGACTAGATTAAGACAGTAGAGATAGTGGAGTCCTGGGCTTAAGCCTGTGATGGAGCCTCATCAGGTCTGGGCCAATATATTTTGCCACCCGAAGCAAAAGCAATATGGTTTCCCCTCCCCATTCCACATACGAAAGGCCATTGGACTGGCAGCTGAATCTTACTTCAACACTGGCAATGGGACTGCATTCTTCCACTGCACCTGAAGCACCAGGATAGTTTAGAGGCCCAGACCAAGCTATGTGGCTTTCATATTCAACTCTGTCCTCCAACAGAGGTCAATGGCAGCTATCTCAGGAACTATAGCTAAGGAGCTACCACTGCTGCCTGAGGTGAGTACCACACTCCATAGAGTCAGTCTAGGTGTGCCATATCCATAGAGATTCTGCCATACAGGTTGGACTCGAGGGATGCTCATCAAATTTGCAAACGAAACCAAACTAGATGTTGCAGAAGACAGAATCGGGATTCAAAATGACCATAACAAATTAGAGAACTGGACCCAAACTAACAGAATGGATTTCAATAGGGACAAATGTAAGGTTCTGCACTTAAGCAGGAAGAACCAGCTGCACAGATACAAGATGGGTGGCACTTGCTAGTGGTACATGGGAAAAGGATTTAGGGGTCTTAGTAGGCCACAAGCTTAACATGAGTCAACAGTGTGATGCAGTAGCAAAAGAAAAAAGGGAAAAATTAAGCTATTATAGGTTGCATCAACAGAAGGATATTGACAAGATGGAATATGTGTAGAGGATGGCAACCGTGATTATAAAGGGTCTGGAAACCTAGCCTTATGAGGAACAGTTGAAGGAGCTGGGTATGTTTAGCCAGGAAAAGAGGAGTTAGAGGAGAAATGATCACCATTTTCAAATAGCTCAGGGGCAGTCATATGGGAAGATGGAGCAAGTTGTTTTCTCCTGCTCTGGAGGGTAGGACCTGAGCCAATGGCTTCAAGTTACAAGAAAGGAGCTTCCAACTAAAGCTACTTTTTGACAGTAAGAGCTGTTTGACTCCCTCAGGAGGTTGTGGACTCTCCTTCATTGGAGGTTTTTAAGCAGAGTTTGAATCTGTCATGGATGCTTTAGCTGAAATTCTGTATTGCAGGGGGTTGGACTAAATAACCCTCAGGGTCCTTTCCAACTCTACAATTCTGTGATTCTATGAAATCCATGGCAAGAGGAAGGGGGTTGCAGCTCTCAGCTCGCTTTCAATTACAATATTTCTTTATTAAATGCCCTACAACACAAATGCAATGTAAATTTGTCAGCGCAGCTCAGAGAGTAATGGCATGCTGGTTGCATTATGACAGAGGATGTCATAAAACCAATATTCAGAAAACACTCGAGTCAATACAGAAGACCTGACAGCTGAAGTCTAGCCTACAATATCAGGAGTCTGGTGAACATGTATTTTTCCCGAGCGGCATAATGAAGATAAACAGGTGAGCCTGACTGCTTGATGAATTCCAGAGATGGTGGGGTTGATAAATAGCACTTATCCAATTAGCAGAGGTAGGTACAGAGTGTAATTTGATACTGAAAAATTAAAGCCGATTTAGAAATACATTATTCTTGATCATACACTGAAACAGTTCTATCTTACGGCATGGGGAGGCCTCTCCCACCCAGCTACACTTGGCAAAACGAGGCAGCAGACATGAAGGCTGTGGAGTATGGGATCCACATTCCAAGGGCTACATTCCTTTGGTGCAATCTTTCGAGGGCTACGTGCCAGAGGTGAAAGGTCAGAGGCAAAAGTGGGTGGGGCAATTAATGTAAATTTTGCCTTTGTGCAGGATGCTAGTTTCTAGACGCACCCAAACAGCTCTCTCCCATCCAGATAAGCAAGAGAGTTCAAGGACCCAGATGTTCAGTGGTGCTTGTTCCATAGCCAGGTGGCTGGGAATAGGACTGCAGCTCATAATATATTAGCAGTCCACTTACACCTTGTTTTTGTTTGCCGATAGATCTGCCTTTCCCAAATCACTGCGCATCATTTTTTAAAATTATTATTCTGTGATTACAATACAAGCAGTTTAACTGGATGTAACATGACTTTGATTAAAGATGACGAGGTCATGCCAGGCTCTGACAACGGAACGTTTTAGTCTTAAACACTGATGCAAACATGAATCCAGCCCTGCTGTTTGACAGCATGAGGATGACTGGACTCTTCATAGCTCCTGTACAAAACCATTCCATGGGGCTGGAGATCTTACACTAGAAGACAGGCAGGAGCTTGTCCTTCATAATCCCAAATGAAGCCGCAAGGCAAGGTCTGACAACCAAACAATCCTCAAGAAAAAATACATAATGAGGAGGAGGAGGAGGAGGAGGAGGAGGAGGAGGAGGAGGAGGTTTGGAGTATTATCCTAAAAGGCTCAAGAACACCCACCCCATTTCAAATTGAGATTTGACTGACTTCTCTCAGTCTCCTTCTTTCTGTTTACCTCCCTCCCTCTTCTTTCTCTTTCTTCTTGTCCTGCAAGTGATAATCATAGTACTGGTGGTGCAAGTCACTTTTGGTCAAGTTGATACCCAGTTACAAGTGACCACCCACCCAAGTGAGATTCAGCGGCTTTAAGAGCTTCAGATTAATTCATCACACCAACAGGCTCTCTGCTGCCCCACTGTAGGCAGCTAAAAAGTTTGACACCATTCCCACAATGCTTTCACTTCCTCAAGTTAAAGTGGATGGCTTAAGGTCACTTTCCTTAAAGCCTTAAGCTTCTTATGCATTAGCGGTTGTTCTTTCGGAGTTTAAGAGATTGGGGGAGATTTTGCAGTTTAGTTGTTTCTTACAGAAATCAAGTGACTCCAAGCAAGGAAAATGAGGTATAAATCACAGCCATCAATTCTGATCCATTCGCAATCAAAGCTTCAAACGCAAGGTCAATGCTGAGAAGGACATGGAAGATTTCGCATGATGAAGATCTCCTTCCCAGTACATAAAAGCAACACTGACTCCTCAATAAATAATGTATTGTGTAACATGGTTTCATTTTGGATAGTATTTACTACCCACTTTTACGGGGTTAATAATTGTTTTCCATCCTATAGCATTTGGGGGGGGGGAGGCTAGTTATTGTGGTTTAAGCTTTGGGGTTTAGATGTTGCCCTGTTGTATTCCGTTGCATTTGCATGTTCGTTTTAAAGAGGGTGGGGTGATGTGAATTGGTTTTATTCACACTGTGGTTGTATGGGGTGTTAGGGGAGGGGCTGTACCTCTGGTGGAAGACATGTCATGCTCCTTCTAGGGTAGTTTGTCCACCTTTGGTCTCCACCTTGCACTCAGTTCTCACCTGTGGCTCCTAGAAGCTGTCAGTATGCAACAGGGGCCACATCCTAGGAAATGGCTGTGACTGGCCAGCGAAACCAGGTGAGGGTAGCCAATGGGTCTCAAACCTTTGGTGAGTTAGGGACTTCCCTGAATGTGGATTGAGCAGACAAGACCAATAGTGGATTAAACAGTCAAGAAGGCAGTTTCTGCACATGCCGTAGAGGGAAGTGAGGGGCAGATGAGGTTTGTCAACCTGGGAAGGTAGCCCATCTTTGTTGTTGTTCAGTCATTCAGTCGTGTCCGACTCTTTGTGACCCCATGGACCAGAGCACGGCAGGCACCCCTTTCCTCCACTGCCTCCTGCAGTTTGGCCAAACTCATGTTAGTAGCTTCGAATACACTGTCCAACCATCTCATCCTCTGTCGTCCCCTTCTCCTTGTGCCCTCCATCTTTCCCAACATCAGGGTCTTTTCCAGGGAGTCTTCTCTTCTCATGAGGTGGCCAAAGTACTGGAGCCTCAACTTCAGGAGCTGCCCTTCCAGTGAGCACTCAGGGCTGATTTCTTTAAGGATGGATAAGTTTGGTCTTTTTGCAGTCCATGGGACTCTCAAGAGTCTCCCTCCAGCACCATAATTCAAAAGCATCAATTCTTTGGCGATCAGCCTTCTTTATGGTCCAGCTCTCACTTCCATACATTACTACTGGGAAAACCATAGCTTTAACTATGCGGACCTTTTTCAGCAAGGTGATGTCTCTGCTTTTTAAGACGCTGTCTAGGTTTGTCATTGCTTTCCTCCCAAGAAGCAGGCATCTTTTAATTTCGTGACTGCTGTCACCATCTGCAGTGATCATGGAGCCCAAGAAAGTAAAATCTCTCACTGCCTCCATTTCTTCCCCTTCTATTTGCCATGAGGTGATGGGACCAGTGGCCATGATCTTAGTTTTTTTGATGTTGAGCTTCAGGCCATATTTTGCACACTCCTCTTTGACTTTCATTAAAAGGTTCTTTAATTCCTCCTCACTTTCTGCCATCAAGGTGTAGCCCATCTAGGAGAAGGCATTTGTGGGGGCCAGGCCCACGCAAAGTTAATGGGCATTGTTATTCAAATGGGGTGTGTGCGCCACATGATGTGATGGGCTCACCTGGATATTTTATTCAAGTTGGCACCCCTGGGCTGACTACACTTTTAGCTGGAAACTTGCAGCAACTCCTTAACCGAACCTGCTAACCACTCTACGTACTTTCTCTAAACAAACACCCCTGTGAATGTTGTTCTATTCCAGGGAGGAGGATCCTTGTACTTTCAAATACTCTTATGCATCATTTCTTACATTTAGTGAAGAGCAAGGTGTATTTACCTTCACAAGCAGCTCTGATGTCAAAGAAGAAACAAAAGCTGGTCTCCAGCAGCATTTTCTTAACTGCTCAGCCTCACAAAGTGTTGTTTTATAACATGTCGGGAGATGGTGGGGAGTCTGAGAAAAGAGGCACCCCCATTTTCGCTGCTTGCAAACTGTAAATACAGGCAAGCAAAAAGTCAGACAAATGTCTGTCTGGAGGGGCTTTTAAGATGCAGGAGCCTTAATAAGTTCATCACTTATAAAAGCGGAAAACCTGCCTAGGGGTACATGAGTGAATGACAAAGGCATCATGTGGCTGCATTTCTTTTCAAGGGTAACCTTCCAAGACTCAAGGCTCATCTCATTTTGTGATTGCAGCCAAGCAAAATAACCTGTGCTAAGGCAAGACAGAGTGAGAGAGATACTTCCATGAGCCAGAAACACATTTTGGTTCTGCAGTGGTCTTAGCAGGAACACAAACCTGTGACCAGGGGTGTATTGCTGATGTTAAGACGCCCTTTGCATACATTTCTCTTTCATGGAGTAGCAATGCAGCCCCAAATAATGTTGCATATATTCTATTGAGGATTTAGCATGCATTTGCTTCCCTTCTCTGAAGCAGTCAAGCTTCAGGAACCAGAGCTCAAAATACTGGTAACTCCCTCACCTCCTCCTCTGCACACTGAATAAACACAGTTGCTGTTCTTTCACGCATCTATTAAATTAACCTTGATATATTAGCCGAAAGGCATACATCTCAACGGAGGGGTTTGTTCTAATTTCTTTGGCATATATTTCTACCTTGGTGCATGAAATGAGAAAAGGGATTTCACATAAAGGTATGAAATCTGATCCCCCAAACAGATCACCTTTCCCCTCCTTTGCTAATTGCATACAAGTAATGATAAGAAAGGAGGCCTGCAGGATTCATGTTTCCCTTTCTTATTTAACTTGAAAAATTATTATCCCACAGAACCATAGGATTTTGCCTAATATAATAGATTTTTGCGTGATTTTCACTAAGATCTGCATATATATGCACACTTTGTCCTAGTATATGCACTTTTCTACACATTACTTGGCCGGTGGGCTGCAAATTCCATAAAAGTGCATAACTTTCTGGAACCCTCTGAGTTGTTTCCTCGTTTCCTGTGTGCATAATAAATTGGAATAAAGCGTGTCTCTTTTAATTTGTTCCTTGAGTACGGGCACCTTGTGAGTTAATTTTTCCATGATTGCCAGGAACCAAACTTGGTCTAAGCAGGCCTCAACAGATACCTCCCACAAGATACTTGTCGATACAGAAAATGCATGTGTATGATCAAATTGTGAGTTGCATATTACTGGGACTTCATGAAAAAGACTGGTGCTGTGGATTTGAGAGGCTGAAAATATTTTGCGGCACAGTGTTCACAATATCTATCCTTTGCACCAAAACCGCAAATGAATGATTGAGTACACTTCTAGGTAGCAGAGCATTTTCATTAGCTAGCTAAAAGGTCCTCCTGACTGATTGGAAATTTGTGTTGCCAAACATTGCACAGCAGCTGACCTGCCGAGTGGCAGGCTTTTAGGTTCCAATGACTAATGTGCATTTTCATTAGCACTAATGGCATTGAGAACTAGCCAAGATCTTCTGGCTGAGCTTCGTCAAAGGTTCACGCTTTCTCTTGCCCTTTTCATAATACAGTCACATCCATATGGTGGAATTCCAGCTCCTAGCTGTGTCACAGGAATATGATCCAGCACATCTCATTGAAGCAGAAGGTCTAGTTCAACACCAGGATGTGAGGTCTCAAGAGAAGACACTGGTGTCTGAATTACGAAGTTCTGGGGATTCCCCCCACCCCACCCTCTTCTTGTCATTACTGTACCTTCTTTCAAATATTGTAAGTTTAAAAAGCCAAATATAGTCCCATAGGATTAATATTAAATTGTTTGTTTTTTAATATAAAGTTTGTCCATCCATTGAATAGTTTTGTTCAAGTTAGGACTCAACAACAACAAAAAAAACCTTACAGTTATTCAGGATTATTTCAGTAACTGTGATAATAGAATCTGAGGGTAGTAAATATCCTGGATTTACAGGTATCAGTATAGAGGAAACAACTGTGTGGTCCTGTGTAAATATTATGTTATAGTTTATTTATATATTGCGTTTTGGTCCAAAGAGACAAATATTTCCAATTCAAAATTACATCTAAAACACATAATTAAATACTCTGTATGCTCTGAAATGCAAGTATGTAATGTGCTCACAGAAGGGAATGTACTAATAAAAAAAAGATTAGCTACACATCCTGAAGGTCTGTCTTCTACATTAAAGATGGAGGAGCCCTGACCTCTTTTTCATCAAGTCACCATAGGCAGAGGTGGCCCATAGCATTTTGCCGCCTGAGGTGAAAGGGGATTGTGCCATTCCCTGCCCTGCCCTGCCCTGTCCCACCCCTCCCCAGCCTCACTGCCACACTTCCGCCGCTGCCAGAATGCCCCCCTTCTCACCAAACGCATTGAAAGATGGGCCATTCCTCAAGGGATTGCTGCTCATCTTCTCTGCCCCAGGGCAGCAAATACGAGCAACAACACTGTGTACAGAAACCCCCTGGCTCTCACTGGACTCAGTGAGAGCCAGGGCTTTCCACAAGGCATAGCTGCTTGTCTTCTCCACCCCAGGAGGGGATGAGTGTCAATGCCACACACCAGGACTCCTCCCTCTCACCAGCGAGAGGGGAGTGTTCCAGCAGTGGTGGAAGCAGTGGGCTGGGCAGTTCTGTCACCTGAGGTGGGTGTTTCACCCCACCACATCAGCGGACCGGCTCTGACCATAGGTCTATGAGCGCAAGAGAGGGGGAAGCACAGATTGGTGATTCAGAAAAGAGAGAGGGAAGAGTAGTGAGAGAACTGAAGGACACTTAAGGTGCAGGACACCTGCCTCTGGGATCTGGTGGGCCTACTTGCTTATTTGCAAACAAAGCAAATATAATATAATATGTTTTTGTAATATCTCGAGTGCTCTCATTTGCAAAGGAAAGTAAACATGGGTTGTGCTACCCATGCAACAGTAATTCCCCAATACCGTGATGTATGGATCCCTTTATTCCTGTGTAGTATTGCTACTGCTGCTACTATTTTCAACATCATCCATACTCTCTATCCAGCAAGGACCAAAATCAGGTAACAAAACATGTTGAAATATACACATCCCATATTTTCATGCATGTTTTAGATCAGGTTTGGGCAGTGCTTTTTTTTCTAGAAAAAGATGTGCCGGAACTCACAATGAACACTTCCCTTGTTCCCTTATAATGGCAATGGCGCCCACCTGAGAGGTGCCAGAGCTGAGTTCCAGTGAGTTCTGGCTGAGAATAAAAGCCCTGGGTGTAGAGAGCATCTCTCCCTCCAGATGTTGTTGAACCACAGTCCCTAACAGCCTTAGCAAGTGTGGTCAATGGTCAGGACTGGTGGGTGCTGTAGTTCAGCAATGTCTGGATGTCCAAAGGTTTCCTGCACTTGCTTCTAATGCAGTTCTATGTACCTGAATTCTTTTTAATTCTTTCCTGACTTTGCAAAACAGAAAACAAAGTATGCAAGGCAATCAGAGCTGATTATGTAGGTCTGTACAATCATGCTTGGATTAACCACATGAACACCAGTCTGAAGTATTTAGGGGATGAGTGGCAATTGTGACTGGGTTTTATTGCTCATTGCAGTCCATGCTCCAAGATGCCTCAGCAGGCCATTTGGGGGGATGACTTTGTTGTTGTTTTGCTTTCCAAACCGCTGCTCATGATGATAATGACAACCACCACCTCTAGAGGAAAATCAAAAACTCTCGAGTTTTGCTCTCTGCAGAAATGATTTATTGACTGTTCATCAAGTCACGACTGCATTCCATGATTTATTTCTAGTTCTGCTGTTATTTTCTCCTCAGAAAGTAGATGGTGGAAAATATGAAATGAGTGCTATGCAAACACAGTGTTCTCCTCTGATGACTAATCTTTGGTTTGGTACCAAATGTCATGACAGGTTATCTTATGTATATTTATTGCCAGGAGAAAGTCAGTTGTTTTGACAGAAAGGAAGCAAAGGTTTTGAATTTTTATAAAATGCGAGTAACACCAGCACCAGACACTGCCACTGTCAGCTTCTCCTTTCAATTCACATCTAGTGGGACTGAAAAGACAAAGCGGGTTCTCCCATTAAGGAGAGCACGGGTTGCGGAAGGGTTAAAGTGCAGCTCTTGGTTGCTGGGCAGTTTTTGGTTTGGCCACAGCTAGGGGATTGGTTGGGCGAGTTGCTGGGGAGTTGGGCATGTTGCCATTTAATGATTGACAGGCGGTTTGGATAAAACCACTGGGGTTTGAATTCTGGTTTCACTTTTGCTGCGTGCAACGGATCTCCCGCCCGCCCTCCCTAGGTTTGGAGAGCGTCTCCTGCTTTGACCTTGCTATGCCTGTCATGGGGTTGTCTGCTTTGGAGCAGGAGCCTGGTAGGAATTTGTCCAAGTGGCTGATTGGCTGTTGTCACTGGTTTTGCCTACTGCGTAGCAAATCGTCACAACTTGTAAGGTTGCGGTTAGGCATTGGTTAAAAAATTGGTTGGACTAGGGGTCAGGATAGGCTGGGCCTGCCCCTAGGAATTGCTGCTTCAGGGGTATGGATTGGCTGGGCCTACCCCTGCAGAAAGGGTATTCTGTTAAAATAATCCAGGGACTCATCTTGCTTTGTCAGTACCCCCACCTCATTTGGGGGGATTGGGCCATGCTAGAGTCCCTGGGAGCATTTGGGGGAGAACCGTGTGTTTGTGGCCCAGCTCCGGTTCTCCCTTAGGTGTTTACCCTTACTGACTTCGCTCAATAGCGAAAGTCAGCTGTCCCATGGCGGGGGACAGTAGTCGGAACCAATGCCTAAACAACCACTCACAATTGGTTGTATTTAAACAAAGTTGTGGCCAAAATTATGCCAAAAACCTTAAACAAAAATTATGTGTGATGACTGAATTATTTGGTATAAGGGGAGCTGACCGGTAACCTCGACACGCAAAAGGATAAAAGAGTACAATAAAACATCAAGACCAACATATAAAACCAGAGGTTTGCTCAAAACCTAGTGCAGATTTCAGAGAATCTTGTATTGGTTTGTACAGGATATACCATGAACATTAGGTCCCTAGGAGTTCAACATTTCTCTCAATAGCCTAGAAGAAGCTGGTTAGTCTGTCACACAGAGCATCTGCAGTTCCCTTGTCTTCTACATTGACATGAAATTTATTGGAAAGTCATCCTACTCAGAGAGAGTGCTGACATGATAAATGGGATAGCTTCCCCCCCACCTTTTTTTTTTTTTGCCAAACTCACTGAGAATGTTTTAGGTCCTTTTTGTGAAAAACACAAGAAATTCTCCAAACGTCCCAGAAAAATTATTTCCCCTACCTTATAGGTATTGTTAGGGGGGTTGGTTTGGATTAAGCCCATGTCGCGGTCACTCTCTCAGACCTGAGCAGCACCCCCGGACGTTTAAGGGTCTATTGGTAACTGCCCCAACGACATATGGTATATCCGCTGCCACCAGCCAGTATTCACTCTGGCAATGAATAACTCACTTCAGATTCCGATTGTGGTAAAAATAAACATAAATTTCTTTATTGTTTGTACAAAGCATAATGGTTTCAAATGACTTGGTAAAACGTTTAATATAACTGTATGGGTATTCAGATAAGTATATTTCAACTTTCTGCCTAGTATTCCAATAACTATCCCTAATGCCTCCTGTTAATTATTCAACCTGCTCTAGCTTTGCTCTTTAGCTCTATCTCCCTCTCTCTATCCCTCTCTAACTCTGACTCAACTGTCCAACTTCCAACCTCTAACTGCCTTTTCTATCCTAACTGCCATCCTTCCACACTCTAATTGCCTGGAGAGCTCCCATTGGTCAATCTCCTCCCTGCCAAGTTAAC